>NW_024704745.1:9722858-10446608 GCF_018977255.1 Callorhinchus milii | reverse complement strand
ACGTCCTCCCAACGTGAAAGCCGCTATACAAATATAATCTTGTTGTTGTTGTATTAATTATTGCAGTGAACGCCAAACCTCAGGCCTTCAATGCCAACGGTGTTCGCCCACAAAATACACAGGAGTCCTGTAGCTCAGTGGTTAGAGCACTCGCCTCGCAAGCGAGAGACCTGGGTTCGATACCCAGCAGGGCAAAACCTTGGGCAAGTTTGTATACTCCACACGCCCAATAATAATCACTCAAGAAAAAAAACAATAATAAATTGGTCACTCCAATCAACGACGGTTTGTGGGACACTGCTGTGCGCAATTGGCTGCCACGTTTCACCCACAAATATACATTCAATTCACTTTACAGTATATTCTGTGAGGCGCTTTGAGACGTCTAGAAGACGTGAAAAGCGCTATATCAAAATGCAAGGATTATTTATTATTATATACGCAGTCAATCCACTTTACAGCATATCCTGTGAAGCGAGTTGACACACAAAAAAAAAGTTTTAACTTTTGATATAAAATTCACATGTACACAATACTAATGGAGCAGATGTTTCCAATGCCCTTATTAACACTGTAAGACAGGGTAATGCCGTGCATTAGCACCCTGCCCTTTCACCTCGGGGTCCTTTGTTCCAATCTTACCTCAAATTGATTGGATGAAAATCTCTTCTCTTTCTAACTAGTTTTAAAGTTGATATTAATAATAATATTAATAATAATCCTTGCATTTGATATGGCGCCTTGTCACGTCTTGAAGACGTCTCAAAACGCTTCACAGGATACACTGTAAAGTGAATTGACTGTATATTTTGTGAGCAAAATAAGGCTGTGTCCCACAAACAGTCGTGGATTGAGTGACTATTATTACAATTTTTTTGAAAGAATTATTATCCCAGGAAAAGCGATCCGCTAATTGACGAACAACCGGTTGACTATTGACCGATATTGACTATTGGTTGGAGATGCAAACCCATAGCCCAAAATAATCAACATTAATACTACCTGGGCTGCTTGTTTCCCTGGAATGGTTCCCCTTTCCAGAATAGCGTGATTACACAGTATTGGCAGAAACAGTCAAACAATTCTGCAAGAGCTCTCAGCCCACCTGGTGCCAAACCAAAATGGTGACTGATACTTCTATAGGCAAGAATGTTATACCTTTCTGTCTGTGAAGACATGGAGAACAAACACCTCTTGAGGCCGGGCTTTCTGTCTAAGGAGGCAGCAACAATCACTTTATCTTGCAGAACTGCCACATTAATGTACCAGTGGGTACCAGCTATTCGCAATTGGCTGCCATGTTTCACCCACATAATATAGTCAATTCACTTTACAGTATATTCTTTGCAGTAGACGCTTTGAGATGTGCCGAAGACGTTGTATCAAAATGCAAGGATTATTATTACTAAAGGCAGGGCTGTGGTCAGTGGCATTGTCATGTAAGGGTAAAACAACTTAAATTGGCCTTCATTCAAAGATGCCACACAAAGGTGTCTGGAGTAATGGAGTATTACTGATGGAGTCTGATGTGAGTAATGGAGAGATTGTTAGTCTGAGTACAGTGGCAGTCCATCCTGTGAAGCTTGGAAGGCAAAGTCTTCCTAATCACCAACAAAATGCACAGTCTCTCCAATTTTGCAGTGTATCCTGTGAAGCACTTTGAGACATCCTCCCAACGTGAAAGGCGCTATATTTAACATAATAATAATAATAATAATAATCCTTGCATTTGATATAGCGCTTTTCACGTCGGGAGGACGTCCCAAAGCGCTTCACAGAACACACTGTAAAGTGAATTGACTGTATATTTGTGGGCGAACGCGGCAGCCAATTGCGCACAGCAATGTCCGACAAACAGTCGTAGATTGAAAATGACCAATTTAATTATTGTTTTTTTTAGTTTTGGAGGGATTATTATTAGGCGTGTGGAGTAAGGAAACTTGCCCAAGGTTTCGCCCTGCCTGGAATTGAACTCAGGTCTCTCGCTTACAAAGCGAGTGCTCTAACCACTGAGCTACAGGACTCCACGACATATTATTATTATGCACTCGCCTTGCAAGCGAGACACCTGGGTTCAATTCCAGGCAGGGCGAAACCTTGCTCCACACGCCTAATAATAATCCCTCCAAAACAAATCAATAAGAAATTGGTCATTTTCAATCCACGACTGTTTGTGGGACACTGCTGTGTGCGATTGGCTGCCGCGTTTCGCCCACAAATATACAGTCAATTCACTTTACAGCATATTCTGTGAAGCGCTTTGAGACGTCTAGAATGTGTTTAAAGCACAATATCAAAGATTATTATTATTATGATTATTATAAAAAGGATGGAATTCTGCTGGGATAGCCAAGAGAAATGGTAATAATAATAATCCTTCATTTGATATAGTGCATTAACAAGTCAGCAGGGCGAAACCTTCGGCAAGTTTCCTTACTCCACACTCCTGTTTACCTAGCATTAAGTAGGAACCTGGTTGTTAGTCAATTGGCGGATAGCTTTTCCGGGAGCAATAACTCCTTCCCCCAAAAAATAATAATAAATTGGTCACTTCAATCCACAACTGTTTGTAGAACACTGCTGTGCACAATTGACTGCCACGTTTCGTCCATAAAATATACATCAATTCACTTTACAGTATATTCTATGAAGCGCTTTGAGACGTCTCAAAGACGTGATAAGTCGCTATATCAAATGTAAGGATTATTAGTATCAAGATGTCCCAATTAGCTTCACAGGATATACTTACTGTAAACTGATGTGACTGTGTTTATGAAATGAAACAAAAAGCAAAACAGAAACAGACTATTGGATATTACAACCCTTTTGAGGTTGGTTTCAAAACGTTTTGGAACATTAGATACGGTTTTGTATTTTTGTTTAGCTTTATCCTTTACTGAAGGCAAGAGCCATTATAAGCTGAGTAGTTTTATTCTGTACTTGGTCATGCCATACTTGACCTGAGAATGGCAACACCGAGGGTGGGAGTAAATAAATAATAATAAATAACCCTTGCATTTGATATCGTGTCTTATGACATCGTTGAGAGAACATTTATATAGCGCACTTCACGCGGGTTAGCATCCCAGAGCGCTTAAAGTGGTCCTGGAGATGTTTCAAAGCGCTTCACAGAATATGTTGTAAAGTGGATAGACTGTATCTTGTACAAATATAATATAAATAAAAAATGTATAGTATATTTACAATATACTGAATGTAATTTAAATATTTTATATTTTTGTATAAATAATATAAAATACAGTACAAAATTACATTTGGGAATGCCCAAAGTAGAAAATCGTTACATTTTTCATTGCTTGGCATCTGCAACACTCATCCCAATGAGAGGCAAATGTCACCCAAAGAATTTTTTTAAGAGATCCATAGTTGAAAATAAAGCAACCCTTTAAATTAAATTTATGATGCTATATAACAATAATAAGAATAATCCTTCTAGACGTCTCAAAGCGCTTCATACAATATACTGTAAAGTGAATTGACTGTATATTTGTGGGTGAAACACGGCAGCCAATTGCATGCAGCAGTGTCCCACACAGTCGTGGATTGAGTGACCAAATTGTTATTGTATTTTTTTGAAGGAATTATTATCCCGGAAAAGCGATCGCCAATCGACTAACAACTGGGTTCCTACTTACTGCTAGGTAAACAGAGGCATGTGGAATAACAAAAATTGCCTAACATTTCGCCCTGCCGGGAATCGAACCCAGGTGTCTCGCTTGCGAAGTGAGTGCTCTAACCACTGAGCTACAGGGTTCCACATGAAATAAAAAGCCAATGGGATTGTAGGTTTTATACATAAGCCCATTGAATTCAAGAACAAAGAGGTAATAACCAATAATATTACAATAATCCTTACAGTTGACATAGTTCCTTATCATGTCTTTGAGACGTCTCAAAATTCTTCACAGAATATCATGGAAAGAGAAGTGATTCTATATTTTGCGGGTGAAACGCTGCAGCCAATTGCACACAACAGTGACAGTCATAGATTGAGTGACCAAATTATTTTTTTTTGATTTATTTTGGTTTTGAAGGGATTATTACCCCCAGAAAAGCCATTCGCCAATTGACTAACAACCAAGTTCCTACTTACTGCTAGATAAACAGAGGCGTGCAGAGTAAGGAAATTTGTTGAATATTTCAACCTGCCCATGTCCTCTCGCTTGCGAGGCGAGGGCTCTAACCATTAAGCTCCAGGACTCCATTTGCACAAGTGGTTAGACCGGATTTGAAGTATTGGAGGAAGTTTTATGTACCTTATTAGAGAGGAATTCAAAGCCATGGTGAGGGTACAGCTGAGATTCACTGGGATGATACCAGAGATAAATGTTTACAGTTATGTGGACAGACTTGAAGCATTGCGGCGTCTTATGCTGGAATAGAGAACTTTAAAGGAGGAATTGAACAGAGGCTTTCAAAATTATGAATGGTTATGATCAACAACAACTTGAACATATATTGTGCTTTTCACGAGGATAATGTTTTGAAGTACTTTACAGAGATGGAGTAGAAATGTAAAGCAGGGTGAGAGAGAGGGTGGTTTAGGGAAGATAGGAGGGAGATGAATAAAGGTACTGTCAAATAGGTTGGTGTCTAGAAGCATTTTGAAAATACAGTGGATGTGAGGTGGATGGATTTGGGGAGAGATTTCAAGAGAGCAGGTGGTGGTACAGAGAGGGAAGGGGCATGTATCAGGCCCAGATTATCAAGACAGAGGAGATATCTGGAGGAGAACACAAAGGCATAATGGGGAAAATAGAGATTGGGGAAAAAAATATATTTTCCCGCTCATTCAATCAGTTACAAGAACTGAGGATTATCACCATAAGTATTTTTCACAGAGATGGTTGTAACAATATAGAATACTTTATCACAAATAAATACCGGACAAATTGGGTGATAATTTTTTTCCTGCAGCAGTTGGTAGCTCTCTAACCCTGAGTCAGGCAAACTTCAAGTTGAATCTCACGGTCTAGTCTGACACTTCAATATAACATAATAATAATCCTTCCATTTGATATCACGTCCTTGAAACGTCTCAAAGCGTTTCATAGAATACGCTGTCAAGTGAATTGACTGTATATTTTGGGGGCAAAACACGGCAGCCAATTGCACACAGCAGTGTCCCACAAACACTCGTGGATTGAGTGACCAATTTATGATTAGTATATTTTTCTGAAGACATTATTTGCCCCTGGAAAAGTGATCCGCCAATCGACTAACAACCGGGTTTTTACTTACTGCTCGGTAAACAAAGACGTGTGGAGTAAGGAAATTTGTCCAACATTTCGCCCTGCCGGGAATCGAACCCAGGTCTCTCGCTTGTGAGATAAATGCTCTAACTACTGAGCTACAGGACTCTAATACAGTGCTAAGTTACAGGTGTGCTACATTGTTGGAGATGCCATTCCTCAGATGAGACATTAAACCGAAATCCTGGCTACATGTTCAGGTGGACATTAAAGATCCCATGGCACTATCTGAAAAGGGAAAGGAGCTTCTCCCAAGTGTCCTGGCCAACAAATTCTCAGATAACTCACTTTAAGGCTGTTTGCTAACATTGCTACGCGCAAATTGGCTGCCACATTTGCCTACAAAACAGTCACTATATTTTACAGTAAATTCTATCAAGCACTTTGAGATATCCTCTTGACGTGAAAGGTGCTATATCAAATGCAGGGATTATTATTATTAATAAATTAATATTCAAGGGTTTAGGGAAAGAGTAAGAAAATGGGATTAAAATAGTTGGCTCCAGTGAAGGAGCACAGACAAAATGGGCTGAACTGCCTCCATCTGCGCTGTAAACATTCTATGAACCAAATGACTCCCTCATCTTCCTTTCAAATGTGAAAGTGCATCAAAGCATGAAGATTAGTTCCCTTACATTCACCAGTGCATTCAGTGTGGCTGAATGCAGTTACTTGGTGGCACATCACACAGATTACACTTTGCAGCAGTGTAAGTCATAATGTAAATATTACAGTAAAATGTACTGTACTTCATTCAGTCTATGTTTTTTGACAAATGGCCATTATTAATTTTTCTTGCCCTATAATTACTTCTAAGTTTCTCTTTTCTGCTTCCACTGTTTTCAGCAGCCCCTGGTTTACCAATGGGATCGTCTTCCATTACTTTCAATGCTGATCAACAGCGGGTCCACTCCGGAGCAATAAATTAGAATCCAAACACAGATTTCAACAAAGTCATCCAATGATTCCACCCTGCTTCAAATTGTGGGTCCCTTTAACTCTGAGCTGGACCACAGCCCACCTTTCGGCTGGATGTGATACCCAGAAGAAAGTTCCCACATGAGCAGCCATTTTATAATCTATGGCCAAGGTACAGTGAACTCCTGATAATAAAACCCTGGCTTATACCATCACATGGCTTTTATCATTAAGTCAATATCCTGGGCACATCCCATTCAAAATATAAATAAGGCCCCCCCCCCAGCCCCCCACCTCCAACTTATTTTATCAGTTGCTTATACTGTATAAAGACGCAATCCATATATCCCAGAAAGTAAAATATTGAATATGTCATTGGATGAACTTACCTTCACCACTCAGCCATAGGTCCCGTCTGCCTGTTCAGGTGGATGTTAAAGATCCCAAGACAGTATTTTAGAAAGAGAAGGGAGTCTCTCCCAGTGTCCCAGTCAACAATCCACCAAATAAAAAAATCACCGGTTACGCACTCCAAGGCTGTTTATAGGACATTGCTGTGCACAAACTGTCTGCTGAAATTTGCCCACAAAATACACAGTCAATTCACGTTACAGTATACCCTGTGAGATATCTTGATGATGTGAAAGGCATTATATCAAATTAAAGGATTATTATTTTATCTCTGAGCAGAAATTTCAGACCTTGCATTCTTTGAAGTTCTGTCTGATTGTTAAAGTCTGAGTGAGTCAACAACAACAACTGCATTCATATAGCATCTTTCAGGTTGGGTTGATGCCCCAAAGTGCTGACTCAGATTGAACTATTTGTGGGACACTGCTGGGCGCACTTGGCTGCCGCATTTCACCCACAAAATATACAGTCAATTCACTTTACAGTATATTCTGTGAAGCGCTTTGAGATGTCTTAACGATGTGATAAGGCACTAAATCAAATGCAAGGATTATTATTATTATTATTAGGAGTCCTGTAGCTCAGTGGTTAGAGCACTCGCTTTGCAAGTGAGAGACCTGAGTTCAATTCCCGGCAGGTCAGGGTGAAACCTTGGGCAAGTTTCCTTACTCCACACGCCTAATAATTATCCCTCCAAAAAACAAAACAATAATAAATTGGTCATTTTCAATCTACGACTGTTTGTGGGACATTGCTGTGCGCAATTGGCTGCCGCGTTCGCCCACAAACATACAGTCAAGTCAACTCACTTTACAGTGTGTTCTGTGAAGCGCTTTGGGACGTCCTCCAGACGTGAAAAGCGCTATATCAAATGCAAGGATTATTATTACTGTACTTAAACAAGTTTTAACACATAAACTGACAGGTGTGGGGATCGGGCCTGCTATATCACACTGACAGTAACTTTATTCAGGCACATTATGTGTTGGTGTAGGTCCTCCCAGCCACAGTGCCCCCACTGACCCTGGAGGACTCAGACCTATAGATATAGGTTCACTGAGCTCTTTTCTCTTGGATTGATGGTGTATCAGGAGTTTACTGTAATTCTGTTTGGCTTCTCAAGACCACAAGTGGCATGAATAAAGAAAGCTCTTTAACCCATTCGATTTAATTGTTCCAGAAAACCCATTCTATCATCTGGTTCTTAAATAATTCCAGCATTTTGGCCTCAACCATCCTTCCTCGTAACCCATTCCAGACATTAATCGCTTTGTGGGTAAAGAAAAAAATCGCTACTGTCTGTTCCAAAGCTGATCATTGGCAACCTTAGATCCAAAGTTGTCCAGTTCGTCCAAGCAAACTACAATTACTATGTGTCATATTCCAACCCAAGACTCTTCCTTCGTTGGATATACCTGTAAGTATTGTTATGGAGATACTCAAGCTATATAATGCTCTGGTAAGATCACAGATAATGTACTGGTTGGCGCAATATAAGTGTGCAGAGAGCAGTGAGGATTACCCCCATGTTAGAGGAATGAGCTGTGAATAACGATTAGAAAAACTAGACCTCTTCAGGCTTGAGAGAAAACATCTCAGAGGAGGTCTTAAATGGGACTGAAAAATTAAACCAGAACTTTAGAATGCACCCAGAGAGTAAAATAACAGGATGCAGGTTTAGTTTAACAAACAGAATTGCAGGACAGACATCAGGAAGTGTTTCTTAATCTCATACCTAGAGGGTAATTAACAACTGGAACAAGTTACCAGGAAGGGTTATTGAGGCCAGTATACTAGTTGTTTAAAAAAGCAGTTTGATAATGTGATGCAAAGATGGTAGTGTGGGTATTCTGGAAAGATGAGATGAAATGGCTCGAAGGGCTTTCTGTATCCAAATCAATCTTGTGATGTTGTGAATTAATTTCTATTTTCTGAAGAATTTACACTTCTTTATTGACATGACATATGCAACATCCAGCCTTCACTTCTCTGGAGTCCAGTAGGTGCTAAACAAAGCCATTACTCATTTAAGTTAACAACATGGCTGACAGTATGTATTTTTAATTGCACTTGTTACTGCTTTACAAAGGTGGATGCCAATCAAATATTTGGGACTCAGCCAAAGTAAAAGTTGGGACGCCTCAAATTGGCCTATACCTATGGTTGGAATATGACACACAGTAATTATAGTTTACTTGGAAGAACTGGGCAAATTTGGATGTAAGGTTTGCCAAATCTTTCCACTGCGTTGGTAGACTAATCCATACAGAATTAATTGCTATCAACATCTCCATTACTGTAGCATGTGACTACCAGGATAGTAGAGGCGGACTAGATTAACCTTGGTCTTTTTTCGTTTAGCAATTTCTGCGTTCCTATGTGAAAACTGACTAGGTTACTGCTTCTTATCCAGTGATTCCCCCTGGAATTGGCAAGTCTGTTGAAGCTTCAACCAGTTGGACCAAATGGCCTGTTTCCACGCCTTTCACTCTATGCTGCTCTATATAACCTTGATCAGACTCAAGCGTGCAGTAAAAAATATTCTCAAAATATTGACAAGGTTCACTCATGGATAACGCCTCATGCGTCAGCCTAGCTCAGTGGTAGCACTCTCGCCTCTGGGTCAGAAGATTGTGGGTTCAAACCCTACTCCGAGACTTGGAAGCACATAGTCTAAGCTAACATTCCCCTGCTCTTCTGCTTTACGGGAGATTTGTTTCATTGTCAGAGGTGCTGGCCTTCGCAATGAGACATGATAACAAAGTCCTGCCTGACTGTTCAGGTGGACGTTACAAGATCCCATGGCACTATTCGAAAGAGAAGGGAATTTCTCCTGGTGTCCTGGCCAACAAATCCCCAAATAAAATTGGTCACTCACTCCATGGCTGTTTGTGGGACATTGCTGTGTGCAAAACTGTCTGCCATGTTTCGCCCACAAAATACACAGTCAATACACTTTACATTATATCCCATGAAGCGCTTTGAGACATCTCGACAACATGACAAGGCGCTACATCAAATCAAACCTTGGGCAAGTTTCCTTACTCCACACGCCTACTAATAATCCCTCCAAAAACAAAACAATAATAAATTGGTCATTTCAATTCACTACTGTTTGTGGGACACTGCTGTGCACAATTGGCTGCCGAGTTTCGCCCACAAATATACAATCAATTCACTTTACAGTCTATTCTGTGAAGCGCTTTGAGACATCAAGGAGACGTGAAAAGCGCTATATCAAATCCAAGGATTATTATTATTATTATAAATAATAATATTATTATTGTTGGGGTCTGGTTTCACAGCTACCACATAACAGTGGGTGTGGAAACATACCCACTGCAACTGTTACCTGATACCTGTGGAAACATACCAACCATAAGCCTGGGCCTTTAAGGAAGTAGCAGGGGAGAAAATTAACAATTTGAAAAAAACACATAATACTGAATAGCTTTAATTATTAAAACGTTACTAAATTATTTGAACAAGCAGTAGAAGAATACTTAAATAATTAAGTCAATTCCTGACTGATTTAAACAAATAATCAACTTATTTTTTTCAAAACTATTTGTGATCGTGACTGGTTTCATTAAACAAGTCTGTTTACTTGACCAATTATTAAACATGATTATGACTGAACTTCACACAAAAAAATTATGCAGTTTACCCACTTTTTTTCTAGGATGTGCTTCTGCGAACCTGCATATCTGTGCCCCTCCTCTCATACTGCGTTCCCCTTTCCAACTTAGTTCTTTCTCTTTGTGTTCCCTTACATTTCAGTCCAGGTCAGTTCCTGCCTCGAATTGTTCCTTCCAGTTCATCAGCAGGTTCTGACCTCATCGTCCACCTACCACAAAGATAGAGCAGATATGTGCGGAAACAAATGCTGCATTGTCAGCTACAGTGGCAACTGGTATCGATATGGAGTAAGGTGAACAGGTTGGTGGAAAACTTCTAGAAACGGGTGGGACACAAGGCTACAGTAGTCTGTAGAGTCGGTGATGTTGATGGACTGAATGGTCTTTTCCTATCCTATGCTTGGTCATGTTCTTATTATCATTAACATGGTCTGGTCTTTCAACAACAATGTCAAAATTTTGGGGGGAGATTATTCGGGTGTCTGACACGCATGTTAACCCATCATCGTGTTTATGAGTATCCAACCAAATTGAGAGTTCCACATATGTATGCCACCCACACAACAATTTACATTTATAGAGCACCTTTACCATCGGGGGTGGAGGTGGGGGACGTATCAAGGGGCTTCACACAATTGACCCCTGATTTAGTGTACATAGAGAAGCTGCTCTGTTGTGATTTTCATGGCTGCTAACAATGGCCATGGAATAAGAGTGCTACTGAAGGATAATCTCTCGAAGCACAGCCACAATGGCAAATCTCAATAAAAGAGAATAAGAGGATAATTTTATATTAGTCTAAATGAAAATTGTTCAAGGAGTATTCTTGTCTCAGAATGATAACAATATCATTCCAATAGATGCACAATGAAACGATAGGTAAAATTGACAAAAGAACCAGAGGGGAGATGAGGAAAATTTATTTTATGCAGTGAGTTGTTACGATCAGAACTTGCTGAAAGGGTGGTGGAAGCAGATTCAATAATAACTTTCAAAATGAATTGGATATGTACTTGAAAAGGAACAATTTGCAGGGCTGTGAGGTAAGAGCGATGTAGTGAGCTTAATTGGATAGCTCTTTCAAAGAGCTGTTACAGGCACGATGGGCTAAACTGTCTCCTTCTGTGCTGTAAGATTCTACGTTATGCGATTTACTGTCCCGTACTAACATGTTTATGTTAAAAATTATCATTACCTCACACAACCACATTGTAATATTATAATGTTGATTTGGTTTCAGTACAAATCTCCCAGTTGCTGATACGGTAGCTCCAAAATAGGATACAATTATTGAATTGATCATTCAATAACTCCCCAGAAAGTGGTAATGTCCCCTCAAACTAACGCAATATTATCAGAGTTCAGATGTAAACCAAGAGCAATACTTTCAGATATGGCAAAGCAGCAGGACAGGAGGCCATGTGTTCAGAGGTGAGAAGCCATTTTGGGATCATGAAGTATTTCCTTACACACACTGGAATTGATAGCTGGAACAGGTTACCAGGAAAGGTGGTAGTGTAGAGGTTAGCACACTAACTCATTTATAATAATAAATAATAATCCTTGCATTTGATACAGTGCTTTATCATGACTTTGAGACTTCTCAAAGTGCTTCACAGAAATATACTTTAAAATGAATTGACTGTATATAATTTGTGGGCGAAAAGCGGCAGCCAATTGCGCACAGCAGTGTCCCACAAACAGCCGTGGATTGAAGTAATCAATTTATTATTATTACTTTTTAATAAACAATTAGATGCTCTAGTGGATGAAAAGTAGAATTGATATTCTGGAAGGATGAGATGAAATGGGCCAATGGGCCTTTATCCTCTAACACAGTCCCAGTAATCCACTCTTCTCTATGCTGATCCACTGTGCAGTGTTGTGAAGTTCCCAGACCCTTTATTTGTCAGCTGGGTGTCTGACACATGCAGAAACCTATCACCCTGCTTAACTGTATCCAAACCAGACAGAATTCCACATTTCCATGCCACCTGCACATGGAAATTTTCCAGACCGAATTCCAAGCTCAGAATCCATAGCATGTGCATCCCAAAATACTGCAGTTTAGGAATCCATTCACAGATCAATTATTAAAACTGAAACAGCATTAAATGCTTTAAGGTGTTTTGACATTTCTAAGAGCTATATCAAACATAGAGATTATTCTTATATTATTATAATCCCTGTTGTGTGTGTGTGTCAACATTGAGTTAAAACAGGACTGGGCTGGGCTGTGTTGCCAACACTTCTGAATAATATTAACAATGATCAGTACATTGCAGCATTTCCTGTAAAATGCAGTGAATGAATTTGTAGGAGAACCTGGCAGCCAATTTGCACACAACGTTCCACAAACAGACAAAAATTGAATGACCAATTGGAGGATTGTTTGCAAGCGCAGCTGGAGAAATTCCCTCCTCTTCTGAACAGATAGACAGGACTTCAGTTCAATGACTCATCCAAGGGACGGCACCACTGACAATCCAGCGCTTTGCCTAGCACTGAATTGGAGCGTCAGCTTAGACAGTGTGTTTAAATTCCCAAGTCGGGCTTGAACCCACAACCTTCTAACTCAGAGGTAAGAGTGCTACCAACTGTGCCAGGGTGAGATTAGGTGAGGTATAAGCGCACTGTCAGTACCAGTGGAGATGTACCTCTTCAGGCACCTTCACCATGATGAACAATTAAAATTGGTGAAGATGAAATTACAGATTTAAAGGTGTTGTTTCACAGAACACGAGTGCTTGTGTTTGAAGAGGCAAAGGGCAATCAAAAGGTTAATCCACTTTAACTTGGTTAAATGCACTACATAATTAACTGTAACTACATCAGGGGTGGTACACTAAGCACAGTGTGCTCGATGCACAACATAATTATTTATATCCGTATCAAGAATCACTGCAAAATGTCACAGGGAAATATCAACAGCAAGTGTTCGCAGGCAACAGTGTTGTAGTACAAATACATTGACCGTGAAAAAATACATCAATGTACACTCATGTTGCTCGCACTAAAGCAACATTTTTATAACTTTCATCAATCTGAATGAAAATGGAATCATATTAGTCTTATAGGCACCTGGTAATTGGGGTGAAAACAACTAACCCAACTAACAAGGTCGCATATTCAAAGCACACAAAGTACAATGAGAAGTAAAAAGGGAGGTGGGATCAAGAGGATTACCTGAAAGATCAAAGGAAATGCATCAATTTACCTGTTGTAGGAGGAAAACCTATTTAAGGCTAGTTGTGAAAGTCTCTGAGATTCAGAACAACGGTCAATGGAGTTGAACAATCAATGATGCTTCAAAAATGACCTTCATTAAAGTAATAATAATTCTTGCATTTCATATAGTGCCTTATCACGTCTTCACAGAGTAGACTGTAAAATTAATTGACTATATTTTGTGGGCGAAACGAGGAGGCCAATTGCGCACAGCAGTGTCCCACAAACAGTCATGGATTGAAGTGACATTATTGTCAGGAAGCAGCTGATGATGGGTCTCACACTTTAGAATATTATTCTGGCCACTCTTCTATCGATTGCTATTGGTGTGTACTGTGCAAATACAGTCATACCTGTTCAAGCAACCACCCTATCTGTGCCTTTGTACCAACAGCCTTTTCAGAGGCCAAGTGAGAAACACTCAGAAAATAGGAGCGCCCACCAGAAAACGATTATGGACTTCTTCCGCAAACAGTATTGACTTGTGATTTTAATTTGATTATTATTTGTAATTATTTGTTATTTTTAATTTAACTTTATTGAAATCAATATAATTTCCAGTTCATATTTGTGCTGTATTTTTCCTACACACTTAGAAATTCTATACACACCAACGAATCCTTACTCAGAGGCCATCATTTCTAAAGGCCATTTTGGCCTAGTCCCCTAAGTGTTTTTTGAAGACAGGTTTAACCGTATTTAATAATCCTATAATAATAATCGGTGCATCTGATATAACACCTTATCTCGTCTTCGAGACATCTCAAAGCACTTCACAGAATGTACTATAAAGTAAATTGACTGTATATTTTGTGGGCCAAACACGGCAACCGATTGTGCACAGCGATATTCCACAAACAATCATGGATTGAGTGATCACATTTTTTTTTATAAAGGGATTTATGTAGCATAGTCCACAAAATATACAGTCAAACCACTTGATAGTATATCCTGTGAACCGCTTTGAGACATCATAACGACGCGATAAGGCGCTATATCAAATACAAGAAACAAACATACAATACTTTGACATTTATGCACAGTCTTTCACATCAGGAGAACGTTCCATAGAGCTCGTCAGTTCTGGCTTGGTACCCGAGCTGTGGGTGGGAACCGAGGTGGGAGGAGGGGAAAGATGACTCACAGTGCAGTTATAGAGGAAGTTCTTGAGACAGGCCCTGAAAGAAATTAGGGAGGGTGCAAGTTGGAGGAACTCTGGGGTGGATATAACAACAACAACTAGCATTTATGTAGCGCCTTCGCATGGTGTAGCATCCCAGAGCGATTGGAATAACAGGAATGATCCAATGATCAAACAGATTTTATCAGCTCAAAATCTGAACCATGCAATATATCCACATTTCCTCAATGCTTTCATTAATATCCCTTATGGGGGGATAGAAACCATTGAACATTTTTGTTTTTCAAGAATATTTCATTAGCATAATTTAAATGGGGATTAATTTCCGACATTTTTGTCAGTGTTTAATTATCCACTCGTATCTCTGAAAGCACTATATTTTAATAATTTATCACAGGCCTAAGTTCTGTGACTCATTGTTTCTCTCTCTTAGCATCACAAAATGATACATCTGCAATCCACGCAGCAATGGTAACAAGGCTACGGCTTCCACTTCAATTCCACATTGAACGGGTCTTGGAAGGAACCGAAGGAGGGATTCATTGATCTGAATAGAGAAAGTTATTTTTTCGCGTGGGTGGTGGGGGGGGGGGTCAGTCAGGTGTTTGATATATGGAAAACCATCACCAAGCTTAAGAGTATCCACACCAGACTGACAGCCCATGTCTGCCCACCAACTAGATATATAATTTTCCCTATGTCTGGAATGGAACATCTCAAGAAAGCTGCACCTTGTTTACCTAATTTGGAGAGTATTAGGTGCAAGTAGGTGAGAACTAAGGCTTGGGGACCCCAGAATGTGTGTTGCGGTTTTGCTAAAGTTGAACCAGCTAATACTGCAAAATTGGCCATCAAGAGGCCTATCTGACATGCTTCCCACTGCTTGTCCAGCTGGGACCACATTATCTGTTAGGGCTTTGGTTTGCGGGTGTAACAGATGTTGATTGGAAGAATCCTGCTCTCAGTGACTGGTCTGACTCTCCAAGTCCTGCCAATGTGCTAGGCTGACTTGGTCTGTCATTCAGTAGTACCCAGGAGTACCGCACACCCACCTGGCTAAGCAACTGGACTACAAAGTCCACTACAGAGGATTGACTCGATTCTAACAATAGGTTATCAAGCACATCACTTTGGAGCCAGCCAAGCTCCGAGAAGTCTACACTTCCCTCCCTTCCCAGGAGAAAAAAAACTGATTGATGGGACCAATGAAATTGGCCTAAGTGTCCTTGAGCTAGGCAGTGGAAAAGTTAGTTTAGATCTCTGGTCATGACTTGTATCAAGCAACTTCTGTTGAAAGTATGTTTGTGTGAATGGGATCAGACTTGGCCGTGATCGATAAGCCTAAATTGAATACCCACATTGGCACTCACTGTCCATGACTACTTATGAAGACTGACAGTTAAACAGTTAAAGGAAGAAAATAAAAGGGAAAAAAATTAGATTAGACAATTTATAATAATAATATCCTTGGATTTGATATAGTGCCTTATCATGTCATTGAGATGTCTCAAAGTGCTTCACAGGATATACTGTAAAGTGAATTGACTGTATATTTTGTGGGCTTTTTTTTAAAAAGAGTAAACTGTTTCAGTGCATTTATTTCCATTAAGGGGATTTTCTGGATAATGCTTAAATACCTCTGGAGAGGGGTAAAAGCTGCTTAACAAATTCATATTAAAGTATCCTTCATGACTATTATAAGCCCAATTATAATCAGATAAAATATGACATTAACAAATTGTCACATTTACACCATTCTTATGCTTGACAGTAAATCATTCAACACATAATTTATGTAATCTACAAATATACCCGGTTCACTTGTATATCTGCCATTCATTAGTTATCAGATTCCTCTCGGGTGTAGCTGCACTTTGCTTTAGGTGGCTTAATGCATCACATCCTCTTTGTACATCATATGATAAAACACAGCCAAAAAGGTGGGATAAAGCAAAGCAACAACACTTACGTATAAGAGTAATCGTATCACACAGTGCAAGCAATGTGTGAGAAAAACATAAGTGAAGAAAATAAGGTGTCAGCCTGGTTCAGTTGGTAGCCTCCGGGTCAGAATGCTGTGAATTTAAGCCCCACAACTAAGCTGGCATTGAAGTGTATTATCAGAAATGCTGTCTTTC
Organism: Callorhinchus milii; assembly: GCF_018977255.1. NCBI lineage: Eukaryota > Metazoa > Chordata > Chondrichthyes > Chimaeriformes > Callorhinchidae > Callorhinchus > Callorhinchus milii. The sequence continues at coordinate 10,429,861 of NW_024704745.1, read as the reverse complement.
AGATGAGATTTTAAACCAAGGCTCTGTCTGCCTGTTCAGGTGTATTTTAAAGCATTATTTGAAAACAGTAGGGTGTGTGTCTCGGCAAAGAAGTTAAAAAGGTTGTTCATTCACCTCATGGCTGTTTGAGGGACATTGCTTTGAGCAAATTGCCTGTCACGTTTAGCTACAAATACATTTTACAGAAAATTCTGTGAAGTGCATCAACGTAATAAGGTGCTATATCAAATGCAAGTATTATTTTAACACAACCTTTACCCTTTATTTTCTTCAATCCCCCAGCTTCTCATATTATCTATACCTTGCTATTATTGTATTTGAAAGCTTGAAGAAATATTTCATTACATGTGATATAATACAAGAAACAAATCTGGTACTGTCTGCATTTGCTTGTTACTCTTTGTGGTAAGCCGTGTTAGGCTCAGTCGTTCATCTAAGCAAATGCAAAATCGTCATGGATTGAGAGCTGATAACATGGAGAGATAGCAGCCAAAGGGCTGGATTGTTACAATGCAGAATCTACAACATGCTTGGCCTAATTCTGCACCTAAGTGCAGAGTGCATTTTGTTTGCATTTTTCAGTGAAGAGACTGATGTGGGATCAACGACATTGGTTTTATGTACCAATTACATGTGGGTAATTTAAATGGGCTTTCTTACTAAGGATTTTGAATCACAAATATGAAGTACAGATCTGTGTGAAAGCCACTCCGAAAGTAGATTGGATCTGAGGCTTGATTACATAGACTTGACTAACATTCCATTGCACTGCTGGTGAGTTGCCGTCCTTTAGAAAAGACATTAAACTTGAGGTCCTGTCTGCCTGTTCATCGTGTTAATGAAAAAGATCCCCTGGACTATTCATAAAGAGAAGGGTCTTTCTCCAAGTTTCCATCCTGCAGCATAAATTGTTCCTTGTGAGAATTTACTGCATTGGGTTGGCCAACAAAATAGTCACTACACTTGACAGTGAGAGCTGTGAATGTTTGAAATGTTTTTGGATTATAAGCGCTTTAAAAATTGCTAACTTTTTGTTAAACTTTCTTTCTAAATGTGTACATTTACACATTATTTTGAAGCAGAGGCGTTGATAGTAAGGGCACATTTGAAGTATGGAAACAAAGAAATCCCCAGGATTTATAGATGTTGCTTTAGGTTGTATTGATTGGCCTGGTACATTATAAAGATTCAGATTTAATAAGCAGGAGTTAAAAGAAAATTTATGCCTCATTTGCTTTGGTGCAGTGCTGCAAAGTAAATGAAGAGGCCAACGCTGACCCTGGAGACTTATCTTGAGAGGTGGTTTTTGCTCAGTGCTTCTGGAGACAGCGATTAAATTCCCAATCTTTTGGGGGGTGATCAGCTGGGTGTCTAACACATGCATAAACCCATCACCGTGCTTAATAGTATCCAAATTCTACTGAGAGTTCCACATCTCCCGTGAGGGGCGCAACCCTAATTAAGGAGAGTATTAAATGCAGGTTGGCAAGAGCCAAGGCATAGGGTCTCCAGAGATTATATTGCAGGTACTGGTGGAGTTTAACCAGCTTGTGACACATATTTTGCCATTGAGCGTATGTCCAGCAAGCTTTCCACTGCTTATCCAGCTATGTCCATCCTAACCATTAGGTCCTAGTTGGACTCTTCCAGAATGCCCATTCTACCTTTCTCCCATTTCAATACCAACTTGTTTCTTCAATGAGCCTGGTGTTTTCACCTTCCCTAATAACTCATTCCTGCTGTTAATTATCCTCTATGGAAAGGTGCCTGCTGTAAAGTTGCCCCTCACTACCCTGAATGGTCCCTTGTCCTGCCTTCTTGGTGTATTTGAAAATAGTAGGTCTAGCAGTAAGTAGGAACCCAGTTGTTAGTCGATGGGTGGATCGTTTTCTGTGGGTAATAATCTCTCAAAAATAAATAATAACTTAGTCACTCAATCCATGACGGCTTGTGAGACACCGCTGTGTGCAATTGGCTGCCCCATTTCACCCATAAAATATACAGTCAATTCATTTTACAGTCTATTCTGTGAAGCTCTGTGAGGACGTGATAAGATACTATATCAAATACAAAGATTATTATATTATTATAAAATATTGCACTGAATTTACGTTCCCTATCCCATTCATCATTGCTGCCTCCATCAACCATTTTCTGGCCATGAGCAGGCTTATTGCCTAATGATTCAAAACAGTGATGTGGGATAGCCATTGCTGACCTCACAAACTATTCCCAGAGGTCAGGCAGAGCCAAGCAGTCAAAATTGAATTGTTGTGACGGGTGACTTTGAAGCAACAACGTATGCTTGAGGTTGGGGATTCACAGTTGTTACTGTCATTGCTGAGGAATAAATAAGAATAATAATCCTCACAAATGACATAGTACCTTTCACGTCAGGAAGATATCTCAAAGCGCTTTACAGGATTTACTGTAAAGGGCAGTACTTGTATTTGTAGGTAAACGTGGCAGACAATTTGCACACAGCAATGTCTCACAGCCATTTTTACCCACTCTACACAAAATGACCATTTTTACCCAAAGTAACCAGAAAGAATTCCACATCATTGGCAGCGTTAGTTATTGCAGAGCCACTTTAGATAGCATCTCTGTAACATGAACATGGTGTGCCTACAAACACAGTTACAACACTTAAGACGTTTAACAGATTTCAACATTATAGGAGTTAGAACGAATGCAAGCATCTTTTTTATGAGAGTATCAACTTTGCACAAATCATTCACTGCATGTGCCGGGGACTATAGCACTCAAGTCAGTACTACAGGTGCTGTCATCGTAACAGTCATTCCCTGATCATTAGTCAGACAGTAATGTCCAGAGACGTGTTCAGTCACCATTGCTTTACCCAGGAAAATACTTCACTATCTTAGGTTTCCAATATCTCTGCAGCAACAACAACTTGCATTTATATGGTGGCCTTCACATGAGGTGGTGTCCCAGAGCAACAAAGAACAAAAGGAACTCCCTTTGCTTCTGTTGGTTTCCCCAATTTGGGGTTTAACTGTGTATTAATCTGGGCTCCTGCTGAAAAAGTGCACTCAAAGGCTTCTATTCCAGGAAAAGCTTTTGTTCCACGAATGCACAGAAACTGTATCATTGCAGGAATATCAGCCATGATAAGCGATTGTGCCAGTTTCCAAAGCAGCGTCACCAGTTCATTTTTCTCTCTTCTTCACTGTTCGGGTTTAAGAAATGTATCAATTGCTGAATAGCTGATAGGTAAGAATTTGGGGGTTAATGTATGGGGGTCTTATCTTTTCTTTATATCTTTTAATGAGAAATTGCAGTATAATATAGACCCCATTATGTTCGCTCCTCCCTCCCCTCCACACCAGTGGCAGTGACATCTATTTTCTCTTGCTGTAAGATACTATATCGATGCATCACTAAAGATGGAATAGATAGATCAATTTTTTTAAGACAATCGATTACCTGACCATCTTAAAGATTCATTTTCATTACAAGGTTACAGATTAACGTGGTCATTATGATCAGGTCAATTTTTGATCCACATTTCAGCAATAAAGCAGTAAACGCTGCTGTTTGAAAAGTTATCGCACTGGCAGCCCAAAACCTGATTACACATTGACATCTTGGCTCACAAGCAGCACATGGACGATTAATAAACTTCAAGCAAAACTTGTTCTTGTCAGAATATTTTTCACAAGCTTGCAAATACCTACCTAAAATAGGCTCTGACTAAACAATCAATATTGTGTTGAAGAATAGCTTTAAGCAAGAGCTGGATACATGTCCGATTAGGATCAGGATCTATACTGAGTTGTATAGGTAAATACCAACAGAGATTATCAAATATGCCAGGGAAGAAGATGCTTCCTGAGCTTCTGGGACCACAAAAACAAAGGCATTTGATCAAAGATGTAAATTATAGCATGAACGTTAGATAGCTCTCTGGAGTTTTGCTTCCTTTACGTTTGTCTGCAAGAAAAAAAGTTGCAGATTGTTTCCCCAGCTGATCATACGATTTGGGAAGAGTCCAAGTTGGAATGGCATTTTCATCATGATTGTCTCGGATTTCTGACAGACCTGCGACACTTTTATTTTTGCTTCCAAGAAAATGAAGCTTTCAGTTCAATATGTTATTCCTTTACAAAAACAGTCTCCATGAAATGTGGCTTGCTTTTGTCCCCTGTCTTTTTCCTGCTATTTTTCCACCCTTAACAAACCCAACCACCAAACCACATTATTTCATCTGGATGCAAACAACTGAATTCCACTCGATACAATGGTAAATTTAAATTATTTCCTGGAACGTTTCTTTGGGTGCCTTCACTTAGAGCTAGCAAAAACATTTGATTGAAACATTCGACATTAACTGCTTGGTATTAGCTGAACGTAGCTGAGCTGAATAAATATCTTATGTTCCTTTACACTCAAAAGTATGAATAGTCTGAATGTAAAACACTTAGATTTTTGTTCTTCCCAGATATACTGAGAATCTGACAATGCATCAATACATGGTAAGAGAGAACTATTGTTCTCTCTTATTGGGACATCCTCCGGATATGAAAGGCTCTATTACCAAATGTAAGATGTATTATTATACATCTTGCATTTGGTAATAGAGCCTTTCATATCCGGAGGATGTCCCAAAGTGCTTCACAGGATATACTATGAAGTGGAGTGACTGTATACTTGTGGGCAAATGCTGCAGCCAATTTGTGCACATCAATTTCCCACAATCAGCCATGACATTGTGCTCCGAGATTCTACCCAAGATCACCAGGAAAGGTGGTTGAGGCCAGGACTCTGGATCTATTTTTAAAAAACTGCTTAAATCTGTAGTAGGAAGATGCTAGAATAGGTATTACTGGAGGATGGGTTCAAATGGGTTGTAGAGCCTTCTTTATCCAAACCAAACTTGCGATCTTGTTTAAGTTTCACTATAATGATTTTAAATGTTAAACTACAGATGCCATCGGTGATAGAATGATACCGTGGCACACATTGCATTATTGTGTAACTCGGTTTGCAGAAACCTGTGGAATGAATTTCCAGCATTTTAAAAAGATGCCAAAAAGGTCACCAATTTTGTGTTTGGATTGGCTCCCTCCCTCCCTCTTCAAAGCACCAGTCCTCAAATCTGGGACCACTTGCATTGCAGTGATTGGATGACAAATTGAAATCAGTGCTTAAAATAAAGATGGACATAGAGGGGGAAATCGCATTTGCACCTAAAATAGCTGGTATTTTGTGCTTGACAGACAGCATCAAACTGCATAAATAATGGATGACTGTAACAAGGCTTTTTACAGTCAAGATGATGATGATGATAATGTAGCTTTGGTTGTTTGCACAAATAACAGGTTAGTGATAATGCATCTGCTGATAAACAAAGTCCAACTCCAGAATGATTGAATCCCTACTACTTGCTTGTATTTTTATTTTCAGTTTAATAATTCTTCACGTTATGTATTTGATGAGATTCGTCTCACTGTGATATTCAGCAGGTGGAATATAAAATGTGCTGGGAATTTATGGTAGACCACAATTTGTGCACTGAATGTCACAAGGTGGCGTTTGCAGAGAGATTCATAGGAAATGTGTAGATTTCACTGAGTCATTGCAATTGGTACCCAAGAGGGGATTGGGGAGACGAGCTCTGAGCAAAAGATAATTCATTGCACTGTGGTTTGGGATGCAGTGATGAAAAACGTTCACAATAACAGTGGAAGGCACAAGTTGTGATCAGTAAAATGCTACCGCCCGAGGAACCAACTCCTGGAAACAGACCATCACTCCTTAGACTGCAGTCTAATACAGACACCATTGAGATTCTGATAAATGGGTGTAACTTCTGTCATAGGAATCCTGCAGTACCAGTAACTGACATCTGATGGCACACTCAACAAGGAGAGAGATGACCACGAAACATAGAAACACAGAAACAGGAGTAGGCCATTTAGCCCTTCGAGCCTGTTCTGCCCTGTTATAAGATCACGGCAGATCTGCACCTCAAGTCCAACTACCTGCCATTGCCATGTATTCCTCATTACCCTGACTTAACAACAACAGCAACAAGATTCCATTCATAGAGCGCCTTTCACGTCGGGAGGACGTCCCAAGGCGCTGTAACAAGTGTCTATCCACCCAAGATGTGAATGGATCCAGCATACACAGCCTGTTGGTGGGAGAGAGTTCCAGATTTCCAATACCCTTTAGGTGAAAAACTGCCTCCGGATTTCGCTCCTAAATGGCCTAGCTCTAATTTTAAGGTTAGGCCTCCTTGTTCTGGATTCCCCCTACCCGAGGAAATAGTTTCTCTGTATCAAGCCTATCAAATCCCTTTATCATTTTAAACCCCGCCCTCGATCACCCTCCTTCCACCCTGCCTCCACTCTCCCCGATCCTGAACCCCATCTCGGTTCCGAAACACTGACTGCCCAGCGCCTTGGGATGTCCTCCTGACATGAAAAGCGCTATACAAATGTACTTTTGTTTTTGTTTTTGTAGTAAACACCTCAATCAGATCACCCCCCAACCTTCTAAACTCAAGCTCAATTTAAGCCTCAACACTCTTCACCTTATAGGAGTGAAAAATATGATGTATTAAGTTAGACATGTTGTGAAATATCTTATCCTAAGTTAAGAAATGTTGCTATTTTCAATCAATTACTAAAGACTAGTGTGAACCCAGCCCCATTCTCACCACTCTGGCACAATGTTTGGGCCCAAACATTTGAGTGCTGACATTATTGTTCCAAATTGAGTAAAGCCAGCCTCTTGTGAAGTAGCACTGAAACCTTTTAACAATAATTTCAGCGATTCATGGTAACACTATTTTCTTCCTGCAGGCTGCCAGGGGGAATTTTAGAACATTCTTCACGTCCCACAAGCAACAACAAATTATGTTTGTATAGCGCCTTTCTCGTCGGGAGGACATCCTAAGATGCTGGACACCAATGTCCAAAGTTGGGGTGAGTGGTCAGAATCTGCATTTGATACTTGCAGCATTTTGAATAAGAGATAGAAAATTCCAACAATACATTCAATAACACATCAACTCTGTTTAGAAACATTGCATTTCACTCCCATAATTACATATTTAAATTTCGCTGCTAGCAGAATAATGACTTGCAAATTGGATGACAGCACAGACTCAGAATTCAACTTGTAACCACTGGTCTATATGGCCCTAAGGCTATGCCAGACAATGCCTTTACTCACTGGGAACCCAGCAACAATAATACTCTGAGGACAGGGCATCACCAGTAGCTGATATGGCTTCTATTTCAAGTGATGAAGCTGCAGTTATCTGTGCACATTTGCCTCTTTAGTAGAATAGGAGCAATATTTAATTGTCCGTGCAGTATTCTGCTTATACAATCACTCAAAATGATCGCTGTTAATTACAGATAGTATTAGTCTGAGAGTTGACCTTCCTCTTTGACCATGCTTACGGTCATCTTCCTCCTCCCCCCGGCTCGGCATCAGGCTCCGCCATTGTTAAGCGCTTTGAGATGCTGCCCCGTGTGGAGGACGTTATTTATACGCTAATTGTGTTGTCGTTGTCCATTCAAAGTGTACCAGTAGGAGGCTCGGATCAGAAGAGGCCAGAATGTTTTGTTTTAATTTTACGTTTGTTTATGGTCCTAAGGTCCTCAACGTCTTTAAATTTCTGCCTGCCTGCCATCACTGAAACTGTTGCGTTGCCCTGAGAAGGGTACCCAGAGATATCTGGAACAGATCAAACAGAGTAGGCCTTTTTTGCAAATCTCAGATTTTCTCTCTGCCTTTCAGTCTCTCATCTTATTGAGCTGCCACTATTCACAAGGGCAGAAGAGAAGCAGTAAAATGTTTGGAAAATCAGAAGAAGGGGCTTAGATAAAGGAGCTTAAACAGTGGCACCACGAGGAAGAGAATGGCGCTGTGAAGCTTGCAAAGTAATAAATGATGGTTGGGGAAAGGTAAGTTGAAGCTCTAACTCCAGGAATAATCACAGCACAATTAGCTCTTTGGCCAAACAGGAATCACCACTGAATAATAATAATAATCCTTGAATTTGATATAGCACCTTATCACGTCTTTGAGACGTCTCAAAGCGCTTCACAGAATTGAATATAAACTGTAAAGTGAATTGACTGTATATTTTGTGGGCAAAACGCAGCAGCCAATTGCACACACCAGTGTCCCACAAACGGTCGTGGACTGAAGTGATCTTTTTTCTTTAATACTAAATAACCGCTGAACCTGCAATTAAAATCTGATTTTACTGACATGTTAACACATATATTCATGCTGTGCTGATATATGTATATGTGTGTGTGTATAACATCAGTTCATATTTGAATGCAATCAAAAAGTGAATCAGTTTCACCTGGTTTTGCTAGATACTGTACCACCAGAAATGATTTTAATTTCTTTTCTAAGATCATGCTGTTTAGGAACTAGGGCAGTACAATGTCTTGGGTATTATCTTAGATCTGCTTTCACATGTGCTATCAATCTGCTCATGCTCTGCTGGGCTCAGTTGATGTCCTAAGGTAGACATTTCTACTCTAAACTCCCCATGCCACTTTTACTCAGAACATTCGATTAATTTAATACTCACGTAGATCTGACTCTGTAAGTCTTGTTATTAAATGTCTCTTTTGTGTTCTAAAAGATGTGCACAAGGAATAATTTCATTTCTAAACCAAGGGTAGCCAAACAGCTAGAGAAATGTACTTTACATTATTGTCTCCTGGCAAGTGAGGCGTTCTCTGATGAATTGAATCGGCATCCCACAAAATGTACATCTATTTTGTGGGTCAAAAGCAATACAATAGACAACCTCTTCCCACTTGGAACAACCAACCTTTTGTTTTGCTAAGCTCCAGTGCTACACGTGTAGCCTACATTTTGGTGGACCTGTTTTAACTTCACGGGATTCATCAGATCCATGAGAACCTTGTGGCTCCTTGCAAGTCTTACTAAGTCAATCTCCTTTGATATGTGTATTAGGGAGAGAAAGAATATAGCTTAACTGCTGTCTGGGTTTTTTTTATTCTATGAACGAAAGGTGTCACTGTAGGCCGAGACTGAACTCAACAATCTTGTAATTTATTCAAAAAGTTAGTTTATGAACAATAACAAAAATGTTAGATACTGTTGTAACTACTGTTCTTTTCCGGTCTCCTCTGGTTTGAAAGGAAGTGGTGGGTCAGCTTTTGGGAGAGGTAGTTCTATGCAGGGCTGGAAACTAGAAGAGAGGGCACACGTTGACATGATGGTTTCATCTTAATGTCTGACACCGCATTTAGCTTACAAACTCTTTGAGAATCAGTTCAAAGTTGTTCTCAAGTGATCTGAGGCTGCTGGTGCCTGTAATTCATCCCCATTTATCTTGTAAGACACCATCTACTTCACCGGTGCAAACGTGCAAGTGTGCAGCTGTTTCGAAGTCAACATTTGTGTTCATTTTTCTGGTCATTCATTTTGCATTGTTTGGTGCTGTTGCCTCCAGAGGGACATTAGTTTTACCCTGAGTTCAATGTCCCAGTGTGGGTCTGGAACCCAAACCTACTGACTCAGAGATGAGAGTATTACCAAGTGAGGCTAACACCTGCTTCCGCCTGATGAATGAGAGTGCCCTTAACTTAGGTAATCTTACTTTATCCACTTACCTTCAATCAGACAAAAGATCATCATAATAAGTCCAAAGTACCCGCTATTATCTGCTATCATCGATAACCACCTCAATTAATTATTTTAACATCTAATCAATTTAATGCCTTCTTCATGAAAGAAACATTGGATTCAATTAAATCGCGACTAATCACTTCACTGCCATGAACAATGTGATAATTGGTCATCAATTAAATGATCAATTGGTTCCATTACAGTAGTTATAAAGTGTGGAGTTTGGATCCTGATGGCTCGAAATATAGAGTACAATAATCAGTTCTCTGAAATCACACAGTAATTAGAGTAAACTTTGTATGCAATATAGCACCTTATCATGTTATCACAATGTCTCAAAATGCATCAGGGGATTTTACTGTGAAGTCCAGTGACTGTGTACTTTGTAGGCAAACGCAGCAGCCCAAATTGCACACAGCAATGCCGCACAAACAGCTATGAAGCGAATGATTAATTTTACTTTGGGGGATTGTTGACCAGGACACTGGGAGAAACTCCTAGAATAAGTAGGTAGGACTTGGATTCAATGTCTCATCAAAAGGACGTCACTTCTGACACTTCCCCATCATAACACTGGAACATCAACCAAGATTAAAATCCCGACGTGGGTCTTGAACCCACGACCTTCTGACGCAGAGGCAATACTGAGCCAGTCATGATGTGTGATGCAAACATATGGGATTGTTAAACCTGAAATACTAGCTGTTTGTACATACTTCAGTCAATCTGCTAATCTGCCAATCTCTCCCATTACACCTCCATGTTCCTCTTGGGTAACTATCCTATTATGCACAATAAAAAAGTGTTCTTTCTGATTCACTGTTTATAATGGGTGGAGATAGCAATGAAGATATTACTGATAACAATAATAGTCCTTGCATTTGATATAGTGCCTCAATCATGTTGTTGAGATGCCTCAAAGCGCTTCGCAAAATATATTGTAAAGCGTAGTGTCTGTATATCTTAGATTTTATTGTTTTACGAAGTACAGAAAAAACTAAACCAATGAGAAAATGCAATGAAAAAAAATCAATTCGTTCAATTGGTAAAGCCACTGCCTGGTCGTTAACTGAGCCCCGCAGACCAGGAAAGGCCCAGGGTTCACTGTGCTAATTTAGCGGAACAACAACAACAACATCAAAATTACATTTATAGGGCGCCTTTTACATCGGGATGATGTCCCAAGGTCCTGGAACAACAGCATCCAAGTGAGCAAAGGAGTCCTGTAGCTCAGTGGTTAGAGCACTCACCTTGCAAGCGAGACATCTGGGTTCAATTCCAGGCAGGTTGAAACCTTGGGCAAGTTTCCTTACTCCACACGTCTAATAATAATCCCTCCAAAAACAAAAACAATAACAAATTGGTCATTTTCAATCCACGACTGTTTGTGGGACACTGCTGTGCGCAATTGGCTGCCGCGTTTCACCCACATATACAATCAATTCACTTTACAGTATATTCTGTGAAGCGCTTTGAGACGTCGAGAAGACGTGAAAAGCGCTATATCAAATGCTAGGATTATTATTATTATTATTACAATCAAAGACCCCATTGTCTTCCTCAGGCTACCAGAAAAAAAGAGTGTGAACTTTGCTATCCACATCAAACTCTGGATCTCCATCAACCCAGTCTTTGCCAGGCTCTACTGGCAATCTGTTGCAGATCAGATCAATTTCAAGATCCTCAAACATACCTACAAATATCCTCAAACATACCTACAAATCACTTCACACCCTGACATCTTCCAATCACTCCAACCTGCTCACATCCCACTCCTCTACCTGTCCCCTTGCTCATCTGGCTGGGTCCCTTGACCTCTCTTCTCCACGATCAATGGCTGTGCTTTCAGCCACTATGCTCCGAGCCTCTGTAATTACCTGCCTCAATAGTTTCCTCTTCAACCATGCCTACGGTCTCCTCTCTTTTCATCCTGGCTTGGTGTCAAACCATGCCATTGTTAAGCAATCCGCAACACTACTCCATGTGAAGGGCACTATATAAATGCAAGTTGACCCACTCTTAAGGTATCTTCGAAGTTAGTCTGAGTATATTCAGACGTTTTGAGAAACAAGGAAAATAATCAAAACTGCAGAACAAAGCGGAGGGGGAGGGGGGGAGATTGAAATCTTAAGAGTGGGTCAAGAGTGGGATTGAAATCTTGCCCCCCCCCACCCCACCCCACCTCACCCCACTTTGTTCTGCAGTATTAACACTCCTACTCCCCTGTTTTGTTGCAATCCCCACCTTTGTTTTGCATCATTAACACCCATCGTAATAATCCCTCCAAAACATAACAATAATAAATTGGCCATTTTCAATCCACGACTGTTTGTGGGACACTGCTGTGCGTAATTGGCTGCCGAGTTTCACCCACAAATATACGGTCAATTCACTTAACAGTATATTCTAGAAGCGCTTTGAGACGTCTAGAAGACGTGGGAAGGGCTATACCAAATGCAAGGATTATCATCATCCCCTGTCCTCTACCCCATTTTCTCCTTTGCCTTCCTTGCTCTGCCTCCCCCCTCTCTGTTAGCCCTTAAAAGCCTCTCCCTCCCAACCTGCCCCAGTTCTGACGAAGGGTCGTGGACCTGAAACATTGACTCACTTTCCTTTCTTCATAGATGCTGCCTGACCTGCTGAGTGTTGCCAGCGACTTCTGTTTTTGTTTAAGGAAAATAATCATCAGTGTATCAAGTAGTGGTGCTTAATTTAGGCCTTTCTATGTGCAGTGAAGCATGTCATATATCTTCAGTTTCAGATTCTCACTGTGATTTCTACTACATGTTGTAGAGTTTACTGCCGGATTGTTTGAAAACAGTAAGTAACATAAAATTCTGAAGTTACCTACTTTAAAAGAAAACAATAAACTGGGTTATAACATTGTAACAGTTTATGCAAATAAACAATTTGGAGATGTAGAAGTGTGTGATTATTTATACTCAAGAAGATGTCTTCGGTACGAAATCCAGAAATATGTGGTTTCAGGTTAATTGATTAATTTCACAAATTTTACCCGATTTACGTATGAAAATTTAGTTCATTAGAATACAGGCTCTATTATTTTTTAAAAAATGCAAAGTGCTTCATCAACTAAGAAAAAAAAACTTATTTATTTACACTTTAGTGGGTTTTCTCCAAAGAGTCTTATGAATAATCTGAGTTTGTTAAGAGAGTGCATGGCCAGTGTAGCTTTTTGTAGGAGTATCGAAGTTGTTAAAACTGCACAGCGGTATTCTTACTCAAAAACTCACTAATCCACTTGTTTAGTCAATATACAGTTCAAATTACAGTATTTAGGGCTTTTTTCATGTTGGTAACTTATAAATTCAATACAGTGCCCTGGCATAGTTTTGATAAGAAGAAACTGCCTCAAGTCTCTTTGAAATTCTGCTGTATGTACTAAGAATTTGAGCCCAGATGCACAAATATGATCAAATTCTAACTCCTTAGCAGCCAAATCAAGTCGACTGTGACAGAAATCTACAAACAATTTAGATTTTTCGATTTCACACAACCATTCACCGTCAGCACAGAAGGAGCAAGACTTCACCTCATTCACACAATTCAGTCAGCAATCCACAGGCTTTATCTTCCAAGGCAAACCTGCAATTAAAAAAAATCCAACCCAATAGTATCCAGGTCTCAACTACCAAACAGCTAATTTAGCTGGAAAGGCTCTTGTAGCAATGGAACAAGAGTGGCACCTTTATCACCTTGACACTTATGCCCAGGAGATACATTGGGTGCCACCACATGCCAGGTCATTTGATTAATTCAGTCATGTTTCATTCACCTCAAATTCGCCTGAGACTATCTGAGACACTATTTTTCTGAACATCAGTCCTCTGGCCAGTGGCACCTGCCTCCTTTTGTTGGTGTCCAGTGGATTTTCTGTCAAACCACTGAATCACTACTCAATTTCTGGATATGCCCAAACCGCGTTATTCTTAATCTCTCTTTTTATTCTTTTAAATATTATTATATTATTATAAAATAATAATAATCGTTGTATTTGATATTGCACCTTATCACGTCTTTGAGATGTCTCAAAGCACTTCACAGAATATATTGTAAAGTGAATTGACTGTGTATTTTTGGGGAAACAATCACAATGTCCCACAAACAGTCTAATAATGATTAACCTAATAATTTTATTATTAATCAATCATAATTAATTTAATGGTGCCTTTGCAACTGTACTCAAGCATCAGGCAACGTTTCCAAGAGAGAAGAAAAGAGAAAGGGAGAAAAGGACAAAAAAATTCCCAAAGGGATTGCTTTTTTTTAAACCTGCTCTCTCAAACAAAATTCTGAAATATACAACATTAAATAACGATGATAATAATAATCCTTGCATTTGATGTAGTACTTATCACCTTGTTGAGATGGCTCAAAGCACTTCACAGGATATACTATAAAGTGGTGTGACTATTTTGTGGGAGAATTGAAGGTTAGAGAAGCAGGATAACAGTGCTATAGTCAAGGTAGCAGATCTAAATAAAACACCTCAATTTGGTTTATTTACCTCACCAATTCTTGTTATTTATTTAACCTTAAAATAAATGCTGCCTGAAAAGGTCCTGATTCCTCATTATCCTCCTTATTATTATATTATCATTATCTATTTTTAACATCATGGGGTCAGGGTACATACACATGGCTCATCTCTTACATTGTTTTTAGCTGAATGACCCCAGTGACAAGCAGTGTCAGAAACTGCTCTCAACAAGGGAAGTTAACAAAGTACTACAGACGAATCTTGGCTTAAATTTGACAGGTACTAAAAATATAAATCTTAGAGGGGCATTAAAAATGGCAATGTATCTTCTTTGATAATAATAATAATGCTTGCATTTGATATAGCACATTATCACGTCTTTGAGATGTTTCAAAGCGCTTCACAGAATATACTGTAAATTGAATTGACTGTATATTTTGTGGACAAAACGCGGCAGCCAATTGCGCACATCAGTGTCCCACAAACAATCATGGATTCGCTGACTAAATTATTATTATTATTTTTTTGAACGGTTTATTACCCCGGAAAAAGCAATCCGCCAATCGACCAACAACTGGGTTCCTACTCGCAACATCACCCGGCTCCGCCACTGTCTCATACCACAGGCCACCAAAACCCTCATACGCGCATTCATTACATTGAGGTTTGACTATGCAAATTCCCTGCTTGTCGGCCTCCCCAATTCCTCCCTCCATAGGCTACAGATCATCCAGAACCCTGCAGCCCGTGTCCTCTCCCGCACCAGGCTCCGTGACCCTATCACCCCCATCCTCGCCCGACTTCACTGGCTTCCCATCACACAGAGGATACAGTTCAAGATCCTGGTCCTCACCTTCAAAGCCCTCCATGGTCTTACTCCACCCCCTACCTTTGTGACCTCCTAACCCCCTACCATCCTGATCACTCCCTCCGCTCAGAGGGCGGGCCTTCTCTCACTCTGCTCTCACTATCTGGAACTCCATCTTGCAGTCCCTCTGCCTCACCCCCTCACTTGCCTTTTTCAGGACCCATCTCAAGACCCTTTTCTCCAAACGTGCTTTCGATCACCCTGCTTCCCCACCCCTGCCTTCCACCCTCTCCAATCCCGACTTCCATCTTGGGTCTGAAACTCTGACTGCCCAGCGCCTTTCGATGTCCTCCTGACGTGAAAGGTGCTATACAAATGTAATTTTGTTGTTGTTGATATTACTACTAGGTGAACAGGGCAAGTGTAGTAAGGAAACTTGCCCAACATTTCGCTCTGCCTGGGAATCGAAGCCAGGTCCTCTCGCTTGTGAGGCGAGTGCTCTAACCACTAAGCTACAGAACTCCACGGGATTTATACGCTTGATGTATATAAATCACAGTTATAACTGTGGAACTCAAATGTTAATACTGTATTTCAGACAAATGTTAAACTCTTTGCCTCAATCCCTCCACCTTGCCCCCTCTTTGCCCGTGAAGACTTTCCTTTTCGACCATGCGAACAATCACCTCTCCTTTCTCCCCGGTTTGGCGTCAAACCATACCATTGTAAAGCACACCAAGATGTCACCCCACATGAAGAGTGCTGTATAAACGCAAGTTGTGGTGGCTGATATTAAATTATAGGGTGATATTAAATATATACAGGATATTGCTTTGGGTGCAGTTGACATTGGAATGCAATTCTAGAGATTGGATTACAGAAAGAACATTACAGTCATGGAAAGGGCGTATCTTAGGTTAACCATGGATGAGTGGCTTAGAATTTTAACCCTTCATCCATTGACAATAGAGAGCATCACAGCCAAACACATTGTCCACAAATGTGTGTGTCCAGCTGTGGTACCTAAGTAGCTATTATAGGTGTCAGTTGATTGCACTCTCACTGAGTCAGAAGGTTGTGGGTTATAATATTAAGGGGTATAGGAAAAGAGTGGGGGAATAGGATTAGGGTAGATCACTCCATTAGGGGAACTACCCACTCGCACAGACTTGATGCGCCAAATGGCCTTCTTCTGTGCTATAACTCTTCTGATTTTAATAGGTAAAGTTTACGATGTTGCACAACTCATTCTGAGTGTTAACTAGAACAGTTGAGCCGAGTGGCCTGGTTTCCCTGCTGTACGTTCTTTGTAAATCTTTGTAAAGGTAATAATGCATTATGAAATGCCGCAAAACATTACTCTTATCACTCGATACAACATATTCAGAGGACATAGAAAGTCCAAATCTACTTGTAGCGCAAAAAAGAAAAACGGACATGATAAGTGTTGGCTGTAAATGATCACTCAGGTGGAGTATGCTGATGTTTGCGGTGTATTAATCTGGACAAATTGACACACACAGCTTGCTGTAGTGCTACTGCAAATGTCAGAAGAGGGCAGAGTAGAAAAAATGAAAATAAAACTCCCCAGTGATCGCCTGCAGAATAGAAGCAGGTTATTCTGTGGCTGAATTGCAGACTCTGGGTTGTGATGGGCTTACCCAGCAATAGTCCTACCATTGCGTGTGCAGTCAGATCAGATGTACAACGCACCAACAGGCAGAATACTCACTCACATCTGCTTTGAAATACAAAATGTGGAGGAGGGAGGAGGTAGGAGGAGAAGGAGGGGGGGCGAAAAATGTGTGCTTATGCCATCCACACCTTTCTGCCTCAGTCGTTCTGACTGAAGTAAAGATAATCAGACCCATCCTGTGCTTTAAACAACAACAACAACAACAACAACAAAAAAGCCCTTAAGTTATAAACGTAAAAGTTTGCACATACATTTATTTGCCACCATCCTCCCAAGAATGAATGATCATCCCTGTTCCTGGCTACAGTGTCTCCAGCTTCCATGTCTGATCGACTGCTGGACTTGTCCAGAAAGTACAGCAAATGTGTGTAAGAGAGTGTGTGTGTGTGTGTGTGTGTGTGGTATGTTCCCACACTCCAGTTTGATCACATCAAAAGCATTTAAAAAGCCAGTCAAATAGATCTGTCTCACAGTCTGCACACCCCACCTCTACCCCCATCTCCCCCCCTCTCTCCCTCTCTCTCTCTCTCCCTCTGCTTCACACTCTCCACAAAGAGGATTTCATCAGGATCTGGCAGGAAAACAAGTCTAAGTCGTACCTGGTCTACTGGAGGTCTGATGTGATCTGATGTGATGAGAACCATCAGGAAAACAGTTGTAATGTTGTGAAGGGGTGTGTGTGTGTGGGGGGGGGGGGGGGGGTGGGGGGTGGTTGGGGGAGAGCTTTTCAGACGATCAGATCTTTTCACCACCAAAAAAAAGAGCAAAGGTGAAGGTCAAGGCATTTTGGGGCTGAACCAGGAAAATGGTCGGTGACCCAAAACCCAGGGTGGTTTTTTTTTCCGGAAGAACAACAGTGCAAATGGACCACAAAGCTCATTCTGTAATTGCCACAGAGCCCTTTGTAAAATGGTTGTGTTGTCATCTGAGGAGGAGATGGGAAAAGGCTCTTCAGGGCTCTGACAGAAAAAAAAACATACACACAAGAGTGAAAATGAAGATAGATTCAGATTTCAATTCCCAGTAAAGCTAAGGACATAAAAAAAACACCCCCTGTATGTATGGCCATATTCCAATACTTGTGCCAGTTTTTGTTTTAATCACAATCTCTAGGAATTCTATTGGGAGAACAGCCAGAACTCTACACCGACTGGTATTTTATTAGAGGAAGGGGTGGGGTGGGAGTGCTTCAAATGAAAACCTTTCTGAGAAGGCGCTCACCGACGGAGAGGCTTCTTTGGACGCTGAAGTAAGGTGTCTCCGCAGTGATATGAGATAAATGGTTTATCTCATGGCTGCTTGTAGGAATACCATGTACAATAAGATAAAAAATTACATTTGTACAGCACCTTTCATGTCGGGAGGACGTCCCAAAGCGCTGTATAATACAACACTGAAGATATTTGGACATTTACTACTATATATGTACAGAGGTTCCACCTCACGTACTCCCTCGTAATGGAACACATCTTCCCATTAAATTTGTAAATCAACTTATTTGGGCCGATTTGGGCGCTTCTTGAAAAAGTTTTCTGAAGACAACAACAACCAATTGCATTTATCTCGCGCCTTTCCGGACGGGAGGACTCCCAAGTTGCTGGACAATAAGGGGTTTGCACCCGAGCTGTGGGTTGGGATCAGAGAGGGGTGGAGGACAATAATAATAAATCTACTAATAATAATAATTACTGAAAGGTAAATTGTATGTTTCAGAACACCTCTTGGCATATCGTAAAAATGACGTTACAAGCGCTAGGAGTTCTGTAGCTCAGTAGTTAGAGCACTCGCTTTGCAAGTGAGAGACCTGAGTTCAATTCCAGGCAGGTCAGGGCGAAACCTTGGGCAAGTTTCCTTACTCCACACGTTTAATAATAATCCCTCCAAAACAAAAAACAATAATAAATTGGTCATTTTCAATCTACGACTGTTTGTGGGACATTACTGTGCGCAATTGGCTGCCGCATTCGCCCACAAATATACAGTCAATTCACTTTACAGTGTGTTCTGTGAAGCGCTTTGGGATGTTCTCCCGACGTGAAAAGCGCTATATCAAATGCAAGGATTATTATTATTATTATACCACTGCCATGCAGGAATGAATTATTGTACAGGAACTGGGTGCCTCTGCTGAACAAAGCAGTTACATTAGCCACCGTGAAAAGCACTTTGTTATTTATTTGATGTGTAACAATCTGGGATGGAGCGAAGTTATAGATTCCCAACACTGAGAAGGTAAACACTGAGCAAAGACAATGCAGTTTGACAACATATTGGTTAATAAACATAATAATAATTGCATTTGATATAGTGCTTTATCACGTCTTCGAGGCGTCTCAAAGCACTTCACAGAATACAATGTAAAGTGTAGTGACTATGTGTTTTGTGGGCGAAACATGGCAGCCAATTGTGCACAGCAGTGTCACACAAACAGTCATGGATTGAGTGATTTAATTATTATTATTTTTGGAGAGATTATTACCCCCGTTAAAAAGTGTAAGCATATCGTTTTGTGTGTGTGTGTGTGTGTGTGTGGTTTATCCCATAGTCTGCTGACAATTTAGTTTTTTTAAAAAATGAAACTTTAGATACAAAGTTTTTCTCTTAAAAATAGTCTCCATCCTGAATTAATTTTGAGTAATCTGTGAATACATGATACACTATGTGGTACAAACCCATATTTGTGCTGAGTTAAAGCATCTCAGCTTTAATAGCACTACATTTGGCCTCGTCATCCTTTTGATTTTGAAGCTGATATTCTGTAGTTCTACAAAGAACCTACAAACAAATGAACTTCAAAATGAAGAAGCGTTAAGAATGGCCCAAAATCTAATATATAATGCAACTTGTTGTTGTTATTGGCACTGGGAAACTGGAATCCAATGTGAATCAGGGACGTGAAGAGAGAAGGGGAGAAATTGGAGATAATTGGTTTAAAAAAAGACCCACTATATGGCCTATTGTTTAGTATTTTATAATCTTAGCTACTGCCATTTCAAACAAACAAATTCCACTCAGAGTGACACACATCATCTTTGCTATTATAGTCATGTTTCGCCAAAGGCACTGCATATAACTCCATAGAATTATTACCCACATATGTCTGTTTTAAGTCTCTGAAATCTGCTATTAAAAGCAAATTAGCATATTGGTCTGAAATCCATCATAGAATAAATAAATATCTTGCATGATCCTTTCCTCAGAAATTGACCTTGTTTCTCTCTTTAAGGTTTTCTTCAATCTACAGAGTGTATATCTTGTCAATTTATCAGTTTGACATATTTGATTGAAATTGACAGAGCTACACAGTAGGCAGTCTACAGTGTCTTGGAAAATCTAATGCGCCATTACACTATACTTTCATGGATAAAGTTACATTGAAGCATAATCTTTATTGCAATTCTTGAAAGGATTAGTCGTGTCTAACTTTTTATTAAAAATATACCGTTAGCCTCCTAAATTGCATTTTTCTCACTAATCCATCACGTTTTGCTGGTGCCCTCAAACTATTGGGAATAATCAATTTCTCAGATTTTTAATTTAGCTACAGTATTCCCTCCCTTCCTCACCCAATTCAAAGTCCTTTTCAAGACCTATCTCTAAGACAGCACTTTTGGTCACCTTTTGCCCTCCCCATCCCACCTCCACGGCTCCCACCCCCTGCTCGGAAACCAAACCAAGATTCTTGGGATGTCCTTCTGATGTGAAAGACATGCTATAAATGTGAATTTGAATTGTATTGGACCATGTATTCCACGTTGAGACAGATATTGGAACTTTAGAAACACAATCAAGCACTTATCCGTACTTGAGCTTTTAGTTACAGTTGTCCACTTCCAGCATGGTTGGTCCTAATGATCTAGTTTGGACCTCCAATCAAGTTTCTAGGTAAATTGAGTACACCTAAATGGAGTTGCCGTTTGCTTTCCTGTGTCACTTTGTTCTTCTGTCTTTGATTTTCTACATTCATTTCCTTCAGTTTCTTCCTGTGAAAGTGGTTATTTATTTAATTGTTGATTGTGGGATTTGGCTGGTGCAGATTGGCTGTCACGTTTGCCGACGTAATTTCACTTTCCTTCACAACTTTTTATTAGGCAAGAACTTAATAATAATTTGAAAGAACCAACAAACGATATATTACTCTAGTAATCAGCGCCTTGGGATGTCCTTCCGAAGTGAAAGGCGCTATACAAATGTAATTTTGTTGTTGTTTCTCAGGAAAGGGATGAATAGAAACGGGGGGGGGGGGAAATCCTTTATGATCTCCAAAGGTTTGTTCAGTCCGGCTTCATACCCACGGAAATCTTGTTTTGATTGTTGCATAACATGCCAAGAGGAGTTGTGAAACATACAAATTACTGTTCAGCTAAATTATTCTAGGCTCTAGCTGTCTGGAAATGGTACATAAAATGGGTATCAGACATTAATAGCATGGTTTCTCTCGTCTTGGGTTGCAACAAGCTCTGGAATCTGATCTATTGAACTGTTGGCATATCCGTTATTTACTGAGGTATTCAAATTTGACTTGGAAGATCTCTTGTAGTGACTTTTAAGATAATGTTGGCAACCTTACATCACTTCCAACAAGTACTGGCATCCTAGGCTCTGTTTCTTTCAACTCAGTTTTTTGCCAGCTCGGAATGATATCAGGCCTTGAATAATAAGTTGATACTTAATTCTCTAGGATAATTGCAAACCTTCAGTAAATTGTTAGGTAAATGACTGTGTTGTGGACTGTGCTGCAATTACATATTCAGGACCAACACTGCAGAGATCTGGTGCTGCTCTAAGATCAGCTAAAACAACAACCTGCCCTTATATACCACTTTTTAATGGAAGAAAAATCATTCAAAGTGCTTCACATAGTTGGTGGGTGACACAGAGCAAGGTGGAAAGGAGGGGAGATAAGGAGAAGGTAATAAAAGGCATGGTCAACCTAGCAGTGATACTGTGCTTCTCACATCTGTCCATTCACATGATTCACCAGGACAGTTGAATCCACATCTATCTCACTCCTGTGGCAAATTAACAAATGGGTTTGGTTACTTCAGTTTATTTAACTATTTCAAAGTTGTACCTTTTAGGAGATTCCGTTGCTATTACCCTTGACTCATACTTTCTATTATCAATTTGGTTAAAGGTGGTGCATGCAATATTCCTTAAATTAATATACATTAATAATAATGATAGCCTGAGCTTCTTGAAAAGACTCAATGTAAGATTAGTATGCTGAAGTGTTCACAAGAGTTTGCAAGAGAGGTTCGCATGAAGAAAGCCTTTTTGGCCCATTTGATCTCATCCTTTAGAACACCCATCCTATCATTCTCCCATTACAACACTAAGCATTTTTGTTTAAATAAATCTAACTTTCTAGCCTCAACCACCCTTTCTGCTAAGTGATTCCGTTTGTAAATTATCCTCTAAGTAAATCAGGAAGGAACATTTATTTTGGATATGTTTTCCATTTGTTCTGCACCTAAATCAGTTTCGTGGGATTGGAAATGTACCTTTTCATCATTTATATGATTTATTCTTTATTATGTAATCAGTATTATCAATATGCATCTGGCATAGCATTGAACCAAATAACTTCAATATGTCTTCCTGTATGTTCGCAAAACAAAGCAGAATGCATTGTATACAAATATAACATTCTCAAGAGTATTGTTCAATGCTGCTCATTTTTATAAGATTGATGTTTTCAACAACAAATTTATGAAGACAGAGCAGATAGGAAAAAGTCCAGATCTTGTTTTATGCTGGATTTCATATGCTTTACACAAGAAACAATTAACTAGCACATGTCACTCACAGACAAGAACAGTGTTTAATGGCTCTGAGCTATTGGTTTTGTTGTTTATTCTGATTTATATTACAAAAAACATCAAGCCTTTCAGAGACTGGGTATTGAACAACCAAAAAACTTAATAGTCTGTTTTTTATTTCCACTTAATTTCAGCAAATTATTTTTTTCTGCTGCAAGAGTACTCTGATGCATTGCTTCCAAACCACTATCAATGTGGTTCCTGAAACAGTTTTTAAGTTTGTTTGCTTCTAAAGTTGGTTAGCTGCTGTGTGAGTCTAACCTCCAGGATTTAAATTCTAGTACATTAATATGGTATTGCTGAATCATGTGTTAATTAGTTTTGTAGACATTTCCCAAACTGGAGATTAGGATTGTGATACTGCCTCCCTCAAATTACATCAAGTCCAATAATGCTTCAGGCAGTTTTGGTGGGTGGAGATAGGTGGTGGAATGGGTAGGAAATAAATATCACCAGACATCACAATGTTCTGTGATATGACAATTCTCATTGGTGTTAATCGTCATGATGACACGTGGAAGCTTTGCTTCTTTCTAAAAATATTTATTTAAAAAAAAACGTAATCCAAGGCACCTATTAATCTAACATTACAGAGATGAACATTGTACAGTATTTAGCTGTATACTTGTTCCAATTGCTCTAATCCCTTCCCAGTCCCTTTTTACACAGAACTCACAAATCAACACTGGTAATGAATTTCAAAAATGTTGAAATTTCCCTACGATGAATGGGTGTATTTTTATTCAAGGATCAATCCAGGGGTGCCCAATCATAGATGAGCCATATCTTCTCCACATTGTGCTATTTTTACACTGAATATCCCTCAAATCCTTCAACAAAATCAGAGCTGCTGTAAAGACCCACCCACTGGCAAAGGATATCCTGTGAATGGAACATGTGTACCCAGATTGAATTTTGAACACACATCTGGTTTTCTAGCACTGTAAGAGTTTAAATTTCCCACTTATTATAGCTTGGTTGAGAATTTTGGCTCAAAGAGGCATATTTTATCATTCATTTATAAGCCAAGATTCTGTGGAAAGTTTTGCTGTGCCACTGTGGGGTTTGTAGAGTAGTTACAGTGCCCAAGTTGACAACCGCAGCACTTCTCAATGACCAGTCTAAGGACTGATGCAGATCTGTGACAATGTCATGCCAGAGACCTCCTTAGCTTAGTGGTTGGAGCACTTGCCTTGCAAGTGGGAGGACCTGGATCTGATTCCTGGCACGGCGACACATTGGGCACGTTTCCTTAATCAACACACGTGTTTACCTAGCGGTAAGTAGGAACCCAGTTGTTAGTGATTGGTGGAGCGCTTTTCTGGCGGTAACAATCCCTTCAAAATAAATATTAATAATTTGGTCACGACTGTTTGTGGGACACTGCTGTGCACAACTGGCTGCTACATTTCGCCCACAAAATATACAGTCAATTCACTTTACAATATATTCTGTGAAGCGATTTAAGATGCATCGAAGATGTGATAAGGTGCTGTATCAAATGCAAGGATTATTATTGAGCAATCTAACAGACTTATTTACTGATGGTGCACCACATTTTAAGAAGCAACTGAGCCGATCCCTGATATCAAATGGTTGAGAAACACATGGCCGCAGTAATGTTATGCTTCCCAGAAACCAGTAGAAGGGTTAAGAAGAAGTGGCATCCCAATTTCACTGGCAATGTGTTTGGATTCGGTAGCTGCTTTCTCCAGTTCAGCAATGCAGGATTCACAACATTTGGAGAGGATTTTGTTTCTGGTGTCTTTTTTAAAAGTCTTGAAGGATTTTTAATCAAGGAATCCACACAAATCCGCACCGGAGTGTCAGGAGGACAACGAGTTCAGATTCTTAGGAGTGTCTTGAACACACAAATTACTAATCCAAAAAGCAGGAATGCTACCAACTGTGCCAAAAAGAATCCTGAAAGAATTGAAACTTTGGAAAGAAGTTTACTGAACACAGTACATTTTTAGTCATCAATACAAAAAATGTGTATCACCTGGGTATCAAAATGCCTGGATTAAGAGTAAAATAACCCAAAGATAAATGAAGTACCTCACATAACAGGATCCCATAAGTCTCTCGTGTTAACACAGGCTGCACAGCAATTCTTCACCATTTGGGAGAAGGGGAAGGCTCCAGTCGGAGAATGGGAATTGTGTTCTACAGCAGCCCTTCAATTCTTTCCCCACAAGATTTTCTCATAAAAAATGTTTTAAATAAAAAAACAAAGCTAAGTTTCTCTTACCAAGTTGTAGAGCATAGTAACTTACAATGATGTTATTTATTCAGAATGTATTGTATGTGAAAAATTATAAAAAGTTCAATACTGAATTTTTCCACACCGTATATTTCCCCATGGGTTTGGGCTGGTTGGCTATTAGAAATGAGGACACATCATTGTTTCAGCATCAATCTCCCCATGCACAGCAGCCAACCAATCTTAAAGACCTAATGGCAATGAAACTTGAAGTATTTCTCAATTCTCTTATACTGCATATAAGAATAAATCCTGCATTAACGTGGACTAAATGATGTGAAAAAGAGTTAAACTTCTTGTAATAGGTTAAAAATTAATATTTCAAAAGGAAAAATTAACACTAAGGCCTAAAATTCTATCCCACTGATGCCAACAGTGGCAATTGAGTTCCTTTGTTTTTAGGGGTTTTGGTGCTCTAGCCTTCAGCTCACTTCTGAAGGAGTCCAGGGTATCAGCTGACTAGTCTGCAAGAAAAAAAGTGGAACACATTAAACACATTGATCAGGCATTAGATCTTTAACCCACTCATCAAACAGTAATAATCTTTGCATTTGTTAAAATAATAATCCTTGCATATGATATAGCGCCATTCACTTCAGGTGGACTGTGGACTTTATGGGAAAATGTGGCATTTGCCAATGTGCCCATTTGCACACAGCAACATCCCACAAACAGCCACAAAGTGAATAACCAATTTTATCTGGAGTATTTGGAGGGCAGGTCATTGTAAGAAATTCCTTTTTGTTTTCAAATTGTGCCATGGTATCTTTACTTCTACCTCTGCGACTTCCTTACCCCCTACCAACCCGACCGCTCCCCCGCTCAGCCGGCTCCGGCCTGCTCCACGTCCCCCGACCCACCATTGGCGGGAGAGCCTTCAGACGCTCTGGAATTCCATCCCCAATCACTCCACCTCACCCCCTCCTTAGTCTCCTTCAAGTCCTGCCTCAAGACCCTCCTCTTCGACCATGCCATTGGCCACCCCGTTCCCCTCCCTTCTCTCCCCCTGACCCCAGCTTGGGTCTGAAATGCTATACAATGTCCAGCGCTTTGGGACGTCCTCCCGACGTGAAAAGGCGCAATACAAATGTAATCTTGTTGTCTACCTGCAAAAATGGATCTTGGGTTAAAATCCATTGAAGGAAGCCACCTTTGACAATGAGGCCCTCCCCCGGTACTGCACTGGAGTAACAGCCTAGACTGCAAGCTCAAAGTCCTGACATTGGTTTGAAACTACAATCTTCTGACTCGGAGGCAAGAATGCTACCAGCTGAGCCAGGCTGACACTAAACCTGAAACTCAGAAAGAGTAGGACAGCAAGGTCCCAAACATCCACAAAGTCATAAACTCACTTCTCTTTTCATATAGTGTTGTGAGATGATAATAATCCTTGCATTTGAAAATAATCCTTGCAATAATGTCTCAAAGCATTTGTGAAGGGTAGAGACTGTGTATTTGTGGAACACCTTTAATGTCCATCTTAACTGGCAGCTTCTGAAATATAATTTTTTATAAAAGGAATCATAATAATTATTTATGCATTACCGGAAATGCATTGCCTGAAAGGGTGGTGGAAGCCAATTTGTTAACAACTTTTAAGAGAGAAGTAGATAATTATTTGGTGAGGACAAGTTTGCAGGGCTATGCAGAGAGCATGGGGGAGTGCGATTGATTTGGATAGCTCTTCTCAAAGAGCCGGCACAGACACAATGATCCAAATGGCCTCCTTCTATGCTGTACAATTCTACGAAAAGAAGAATTTTTCTATTAACAAAAATACTGAAAGAAATGTCCAGAGTTAACATATTCTGATGAAGCAGACTGCATAAAGGGAGAATCTTGGCAAGAAGCAGATAAACAAACTGGTAATGTAAACCCCGTTCACAAAAAAAGTGCTAGGGTTAGTGCTAGAAGGTTGACTGATGTAAATGTTTAACAGCCATTAGTACTTTGAAGTAAGTCCACTAAAGACGTGTTAGTGTTTAATGATAATCTGCTCTACAGATCACCTACAGATTCACAATGTCACGTTTCCTTTTCTCTCCTTAAATGTTATGGTTATTTTACAGCTCTGCAAATTAACTGCAGTGGCACTAACACCAAAGATAATGCCTGGATGATCAGCAGGGGGGCAAATTCCTCCCCTCCTCCAGCCACAGCTAAACAATGTTTATCTCAGTCTCATGCTTTTCTGACCACAACTAAGACGAGAGCCATGTATTGGCAACTATTCAATGTATTATTTCATATCAGAACTTGAGCTCATGACAATTGAAGGGCATGAAAGATAAGAGTGTAAAAATGTTGTACTTTGGAACTGGACAATTGGACCACAATGATTTTTTCCGGTCTTGGACATTCTTAGGTAACTAATGTAAAACAACTAATTAGATTTAAGACTGTTCAAAATTATGAGCGGTTCTAATAGAGTATATAGGGAGAAACTGTTTCCTCTAGTGGGTGGGTCGATAACCAGAGGACACAGATTTAAGATAATTCGCAAAAGAACCAGAGGGGAGACGAGGAGAATTTTCGTTACTTAAGAGAGTTGTTACGATCTGGAATGCACTACCTGAAAGGATGGTGGAAGCAAATTTGATAATAGAATTGAAAAGGAAAAATTTCCAGGGCTATGAGATAAGAGCAAAGAGCCGGCACAGGCACAGTGGGCTGAATGGCCCCCTTCTGTGCTGGAAGATTTCATGATTTTAACTCAACAACAACAATTTGCACTTATATAGCGTCCTCCATGTTGGGTAGCGTCTCAGAGTGCTTAACAGTGGCAGAGCCTGGCTCATTTGATTTTAGCTATTTGTTGCAGATGTTAGTCAGGTTTGGAGCAATTCCTGACAGGATTGGTTAACCATAACCTTAAGTAGTAAATAAAATCCCCTCTGAAGCAACAAGGCCAACAACTGAGCTAATTGTTTCAGATCTCAACACCATTAATATAACCACTATACCTGTGACAGCCAAAGTCACAGCTGTTTAGAACTGTGTTCACACGGTCATTCCTAGCTCCTGGTGGAGATCATGTTACCATTGCTCATAGCACAGAGTCAAGATGTTTACAGGAAGCAATTGAAGCTTTCATCGTGCATTCTTCATGCTTCATTTGTTTTTTCTAGAAATGATCAACGATTGCCACGACAGCAAAATTTGACATATAGTAAGAATTCAAAACATTTTGACTTTACACAAATCGTTCTAACATAAGAAAACTGGAATGGGAGTAGGACACTCTGCCCGTCAACCCTGTTCCACCATTTTGTTAACATGGTATATCTTTTAATCCCATTTCCCTGCCCTGTCCTCCTGATCCTTTAATACCCTTAGGCCTTCCGGCAGAGTGTATTGTACACTATTGCAACCCACTGTGAGAAGAACTATCTTCTGATTTCATAGCTTTGCTCTGAGTTCAGCTCAGAGACCAGCTAACTTTGCACACATTACAGATCCTACCCATAAGTGGAAAATCGACTTGGAAATGAAGATTAAATGTAAGATTGTTCTCTAAAATTCACCTCAGGCCCCTAATTTTATTAAGGTGAGGAACTTCCTCTCCTTCTCCTCAGTGAAGCTCTCTATATTCCTGAATTCCAGTTCCCAGTATTATTTTCCAGGTCAAAATACTTGTATTTTTTTTACACTCTTTGCTTCTTATGTATTCAAAACATTTTATTCCCACAAATATTGCCAGTAGTATTAAATCCAATGTGTCCCTCGTCTTCTCTGATTGTTTCCCCTCCCACCACCACCCCCATCCATTTGTTTGCAATTCACCCAATGCTCCTCCCTCCCTGACTTATCAATTTTCATTGGTACAAGTGAAAAGGATACAGGATCCATTTCTAATGGAATTCATGAACATTTTTCAGAATAAATCCCTACATGGTGCTTATTTTCTTGTTCACAACGTAAACAGTCACTGCATATTATCGTCATGCAGTGCATTTCAGTTGGGTGACATCAAAAAGATGTCATCACTATTGGAAGCAGCTTGGCCGTTTCAAGTCTGTGTGCCTGCACAGATTGTTTCAAAATGCAGAATCATCTGATCGATTAGTGCAGTAGAATTTTTTCTGCAAATCCTTTGCAGATCTGCAAGTGACCAATGTCTCTATCGCAGGCATCTGACACATAGAAGGTCTAAAAGCACTTACAGACAGCCTCTTCCACAGAAACACCACAGTGGATGCATACAAAGAGCTTAATAGCAATTAGCAAGGTAGAGTTTAGAAGGCTAATAGTTGTAAATACAAAATTAAAACAAATCATTGCAAAATCACATACAAATAATAAGCACTTAACATAATTCTAAAGGCCTCGGGGAAATGGGTTCAGTGTCAAGTCTCAGATAGTTGGTACGGCTGTATATTCAAAATGAAACTCCCTCTGAGAAATTGCCAAGTAAAATTTTTAAAAAAGGGGCTGGAAAACATTTAGCAACAGATCCATTCTTTTAATTATCATCTTGAAATAGTTTGAAACGTATTTTCACTGAAACATTCAATGAAAATGATTTGAAGCTTTCATGCTTCATTCATCTTTCCAGAAATGATCAACAATTGCCAGGGCAAATCCATTTGTAGCGATTAAATAATTATTTGGGACAAAGCCAATGAGTCCTTTTTGGAGAGGTCCAAATACAAAAGATCGGCTTTTAAAAATATATTTTCTGACAGGTGAAGCTTGAACAATAAATGCCTGTAAAAGTCATTTTTTATAAATGCCCAATAAAAGGGCATTGCAGTTTCATTTCTGAAGAAGTTTACAACTGTGATTGCAAAGCAATGTAGCAGCTCCATTCATGAGAATAATGCATGTGAGCTAGACTAACACATGAGTACAACACTGAGCAGAGGTTCTGTGGGCAGTGGGACACCTTGAACAGGTAAGGCAGAGCTCGGGCTTGTGTCACCTGCACCAATTAAGGTAAATATTGACACTTATTGGACTGCTTATAGCAGGAAGAGCAGATAACAAAGTGACTAAATGAACTGTCCAGAATTTTATAAAATGTTACAGCATGGAAACAGGCCATTTAGCCCAACTAGTCCATGTCGGTGTTTGTACTCACACATGGCTCCACCCTGCCAGCAGAGAGGAAGCCAAGCTGAATGGACCTTGGTCTTCTTTTGCCTAGAAAATTCTTACGTTCTTACACTCTTAAGTGCATGTTTGTAGACATCAGAGGGCTGAAATTCTGGTTGAAATTACATGTAAGCAACATTGATGGTGTTCGCCTCCAGTGAGATTTGCCACTATAATTGTGCATTGTCAAAGTTGGTACAGAGCACCAGGTGGAATTTCGGCCACAGTTCGGCCATCAGATACTACAGGTAGCCTGGCACTCACTCTCTAAGAAACAATGGGCATGTACACAATGTATTAAAGGACAGTACGGTATAAGACAATGATTTCACAGTGACCTGAAAATCAGAAACAAAACATAGATACAACAATTTATATAGCCTCCTTCACGCGGAGTAACGTCCCGGAGCGCTTCATGATATTGAACAGTCACTACACTTCAAAGTAACTCATCTGAAGTATTTGGAGACATTTCGAGATAATAACGTACAGTATCAAATGTACATTTATTATTCAAATCATCTTTTCAGCTGCTTAGTTAATGTTCTGTTTTCTCCATTTGTGGAAATCCGTCTTCTGCAATTTTTCAGCGCTCCGAGATGCTATCCGCGATGTACCAGTGTGAAGGACACTATATAAATGCAAATTATTGTATTTTAGTGCAGATTTTTGCATTTTGGTGATGATTCAACATTTGTAATACAAACATTCTAAACGTCTTCTAGATTCATATTATCCATATTCATGTTTTGATTGATTTTGGTCGAGCACCCTCCCCTCAGTAATATATAATGGTTTCCGTGTCAATGCAGGAGGTGAAATGACCTGAATAATATAAAGCCGGAGGAAGCATTTACTGTATCTCTATCAGAAACAGGATCTATTGGTCACTAGGTGGTGCTAAAGCTTCACCTCATTGCAATCTTCCTTCCTATTTTATTATAATCCAATTACTGATTTCAATTTTGAATGCGCTCACAATGTAATTGAAGCTTTCATTAGTTGGTAATTGATAGAAACAATTACTGTGACCTGACTACAAAGATTATGACACGAAAAACTGCCGTAGAGCATATGGGTGGATTTAGGACCACAGATAACCATATTAAAGAATAAGTGTAATATTAATATCAGGCAGTGCAATGTGCTAATTGCATTTTTCACCATAGTTTTGTTCCTGTACATAATATGCTATTTTCTGAAATGGCAGTGCAGGTGAGGTGACCTGTTCTTAGGCCATCCTTGAACAACCTGAGGGGGGCACATAGGAAATGTTGGTATGATTTTCACTGTTTTGCACTCATTCTGAGGGATGTGTTGGCCACAATTAGGAAATGCCTGCATGTGGATATCGATAGAGTGCAAATTTATTTGGGGAGGACATCCCGAGATGTCCCATCACAGACATAAAGCCACACACACACACAATGTTGGTTTAACTTATGACACCATATGCACTGAAACCAGAACAATGTAGAAAAGATCAACGTGGACACTTATGCACTGATGATGCACATTCACACTGTGATAATGATAATCCTTGCATTTGATATGGTGCCGTATCATGTTTTCGAGGCGTCTCAAAAGGCTTCACAGAATATACTGTAAAGTGAATTGACTATATTTTGTGGGAGAAACATGTCAGCCATTGTGCACGGCAGTGTCCCATAGTTGTGGATTGTATGACCAATTTATTTGTGACCGCTGTATTCTATTTCCTTTTAAATTTTCTCCACCAACGTGAGAGTCAGGGAGGATGAAGGCAATTTGCGCTTTACCAATGTTCTTCCTTTTTCAGTTAGCGAGACAAATTTATATTAGGGTGATATGGATATTTCATTTTTATTTTGAACAGACAGGACAAATTTCTTACCCAAAGAGGGAGAAATCAGCCATGATTTGCACTTCTGATTGTTATCGAGTGACCTACCTGTTCCCTTGCACTGTCTCAGTCATGCCATGAAAATAGTTAATCTCAAGCTAAACTAATTTTCTTGTTGTATAAAAACATAGCAAGAAAAAATATATTTTACATATTTTCAGACACCCTATCAGAATTCTACTGCTGGTAACTGCAAAACGTATTCATGTGTGACAGACAGAGCCAAGTTATCATTTACACTGAATATATAATACTTGAGGACTGCAGAATGCTAGTTTACTCCCCATCGTGAAAAAATATCTGCGCAGTTGACCCATGACCATCATTCACTAAAATAAGCTGGAGCTTTTCAACCCTGAAAAGAGTCATCTCAGAGGAAACCTTATTGAGGTATTCTGTATCAATGCTAAATGCATTCAGAAAGTGAACCAGAATCATACATTTACACCTGCCAAGGCAGCAGGACAGGAGGGCACAGGTTTGGTGTTGTGAAGGTCAATTTTAAGGGTCAATTTTAGGTTAAGCACCAGGAAGTATTTATTTACACATAAGGTAATTAAAGGCTGGAACAAATTACCAGGCAGGGTGATTGAGGCCAGAATGTTTCACTCATTTAAGAAACTTGTTTATGTTGTAATGAGAGGATGGTAAGGGAGGTATTCGGAAAGGATGAGATCATAGGAGTGAACAATACAATATACAGTATATTAGTTATCACCAGCCATATCAAATCTCATATTCAACTTTCCACCCCATAAGTACTTAGCCAGTGGTTAATGATAATAAGTAATTAGGTGTAATTATTGTAATTAGAATGTATAAATGAGGTAGAGTGCACATTTCACACCTTAGTGTAGTGTTGAGAGGTTCTGCATTGTCAGCGACGACTTCTTTCAGAGGAGACGTTAAATTCAGATCCAATGACAATATTGGAAAGAAAAGTCAAGTTGGACTCAGTGGCCTGGCCAGCAATCCTTGACACCAAATTGGTTGTTCACTTCATGGCTATGGTATCGTGCTGTGTGCAAAATGGTTGCCATGCTGGCCTATAAAACCAGTCACTGCACTCAATTACCCACAGTACCACTTGCTGGATTCTTGCTGTCTTTTTTTCATCCAGTGCTGTGATTTTCTCTGATGCTTTTGGGCACTGATATACAAAATTGTGAGATCTCAAGATCGTGCTGAAAATGATTCAGAAGGGCACAAATATTAGATATCGGATGATATACTCGCTCAATATATACCGACTGAAATATTTCAGTGATCAAGTGCTCATTGTGCGTCAACGAATCTGCAGTAATTTGCTAAATCAATAATTCTTCAGTCTACAGCATCAGATCACTGAAGTATAACATTAAATCTGCTGTCTGAAAAAAACACTGGACAATGGAATGAAACCGTCCCACAGACTCCAATCTCAGCATCACATGTTAGTTATAAGCTTTACTGATGACACTGTTTATGAATTACTAGAACCATCTGAATTACTTCATGAGATCATTGCACTGTTGCTGCTTGCTGGTTCAATGGGCAGATGAATCGCATAGCACTAAGCCATACAGACAAGGGAGATCCTGGGTTTGTGGCAACTTGTGCCACAGCGCAGTTTACTGGGTCAGGAATGGCCTCACTCCAATTGGCTTCTGTCCTTCTGGGCTGAGAAATCAAGGAGGGAGAAATTAGCCATGATTTCCACTTCTGATTGCTATTGAGTGACCTCAGATGGATATACATGTGGTGTTTTGGACAGCTGGGGGGTGTTGGACAGGATCTGAAAGGGTTGGACAGGATCTGAAAGGGTGCACTTTCACAGGGAAATAACCTGTGGGCTCTATGTTAGAAGTGGAAACTGTATCGCAACATGGGTCAGCCTTCAGAAAAGGACAAAAAGAAATTCAGATTAGAGAGTACAGAACAGACCTGATCTGTAATCATTTCCAGCTTTTTGTTTATTCTTTTTAACAACACTTGTCTCAGTTAATAATTCAATAGTTTTGAAAAATAATGATTGATAAGAGTCAAGTGATCTAAAAACTGAATCATGTCATTGAAAAGGCAGAACCTGACCGTGTGTTTATTGACTCACAGGTTCATTCTTGTGAAGTGACTCTGGTTGCTGTCTGTGTACAAATCATTTCTGGGAAATTTGAGCTCACAATATCTAGAGAATGAATCACTAGAGAGGCTGCACCCACGCCAAAGAGCAAGAGGAGCCTCATCAACCTACTATCCACTCATGGAGACCTAGTTCAATTTTGATTAATGGAGGAGACTGAGAAGCCTCATTAAATTAACTAGATATTTACCCCATTAACTTCTTCCTTGTAAAAAATCTATTTGTTTATTCATAACTAAATATTGTAGTATATTTATCAAATGTGATAAATAGATGGTTTTGGCTGAGAAGAATTTCTGTTAACAGGTTTTTGTCAGTTAATAAATCGCATTGATTGGTCTAACAGTGTCTCTTGTTGGTATATATTGACTGTAGACAGTTATTTATACAGTGGTGGTATGAGACCAGACTAGAAAGGTAGACTGTGTTGAAACATTCTGATGAACTTCCCCTACTTGGTAATCTAGAGGGAACAGCACTAGCTGTACAAATGGTTATAAATTAGGAGTCTTACATCTATTCCTGTTCGCCTGCTGTGGTTGTAATGAGCTCTGTCATTCCATCCAAAGAGGAATGGAAATGAAGAAGGCTATTGTGCCTCACTGAGGTTATCCTTCCTGAGTTTCAGCTATGGAAAGGAAAGGCTGTCCTTCCATCCTGTCAGAAAACAAGGTGAAAGCAAAGGAAGAAATAAAATAGCAAAGAAAACAACAGTTTTTTTTTGTTCTGCGGATCATTTCAGTTTAGAGGATTTCCACATACACAATTGTTAACGTTTCCATGATTGGTCTGAAGAGCAATTCAAATGATGACACATAGACCTTAGCAAATTAGAAAGCTTAAAGATTGTCAGCCGAGAGCGCCCTCCGGTGGTCAATTGTGTAAAGGCATCACCCAATGAAGAACTTAGCCAGAGACCAGAAGGTCACCGGATCTCATCTGGGACAAGAGACATTACAATTGGCCTCAGGGTCTCTGAATTACTGAGGGTAACAGCAGCCAAGGTTTATTCTTCTGTGATTAATATACAAAGACTCGTACTGCAGATTAACTCGTTTGCACATTGAGCAAGGACAGCATTGGGTTGAACTGTCGAATACCCTTCTGATACTGACTGTCAAGCCTCACAGATAAAGAGTGGCCTCTTTGACAAGGTATCAAAGGGAAGTTAGACCATGGAACTTTAGCCAGCAGAAAGGAAGAAATTGGAGAAAACTGGCATTAAACAATGACAAAAAAGATTGTCAGTATGCTGACAGAGTGGACAATGATTTAACGGAGTAATTTCACCACTGTAGAGAACCAGCCAGCCAACCAATCTCACTTGAAACAAATTTGTTAGCTGACACCTACTAAGTCTATTAATACAACTTGCCTTGCTTGTCAGTTTCATTCTCCAGCTCTCCAAACTCTGCCTCGGGCTCAACAAGACCAAACAGGAAATACAAATCTTTATTCTGTTTTATACTAAATTCCACGTTGAAAAATTCATGCAGAATAAGTGATATGTATCAAGGCTGTCAGATTGACTGGCCATCAGTGACTCCACCTATGGCATACTGGAACTCTTTATTACCTCAGGGAATGGAGCATTTCCAATGTCCACCTCTTCATAACATGAAAGTAACACAGCCAATCTACATTAGAATTAGCTGAAAGAGAGAGGATCAGGAACATATGAGAACTATTTTATATGGCACTGACTAATAAAAATTCAAAATAATTCAAGATCTTAGTTTGAAAGGTCATGATAAGTAATTCAGAAATTAATGGATTTTTTGCTTGTGCAGAGTCAACTCCCTCAAGTTTAAGTTACTGGTCTACATATCAGAGTACATCAACAACAATTGCATTTATACAGTGCCTTTCTCGTCAGGACGTCCCAAGGCGCTGGACAGTGAAACCAGAGCTGGGGGTTGGAATCATGAGGGTGGAGGGCAAGGGGGGGTTGGGAGGGTTACCAAAGACACAGTCGAAGAGGAAGGTCTTGAGATGGGCCTTGAAGGAGCCAAGGGAGGGGACGAGGCAGAGGGGTTCCTAGATGGAGTTTCAGAGGGTGAGGGCAGGAAGACTGCAGTCTCTCTGCAGATGGTGGAGCAGGGAGGACGGGGACATGGAGAAGGCCAGCGCCTGCTGAGCAAGACATACATATATATATATATATATATATACTTACACATATCCCACCAATCACAAGATGAGTTTACACAATCTGTCTCTCCTGCAGTTTCAAAGCATCATCTCGGATTCTAAATCACTCAGCAGAGATTATGTCACTATCTATAAATCTAAAAAGAGACAGCTTCGAGTGTAAAGCACGGAAGCCGCTGCACGAAGGAATTGTGGAGATCAGATTGATTCTCTGCCGCAATACAATGCCTCCAGCCCACCATTAACTCCACACTCACTTGATATTCTTTGATAATTATAGGACATATTTAATATTATTCACGTTCGTTCTTTACCTCCACTACTCATCGATAGATGTCCCTAACGATCTGTAAATCTACTGATGACACAAGCCGTATTACATTCTATTTAATCTTTTTTTTCACATCTAATCCCAATTCTAATCATAGCAAAAAGAAGTGACATCACAGTACTGTGGCAGATAGATCGACAGTACACAGAAACACCTGCAGCATATAATAGAAGACATTCAGTTTAAAATCTATTTGGTTATTTAATCCCTGATGAAGCAGCCCGGAGGTGTGCAAGGATCCCTCCCTGTTGATTTCAGTTTGAAATCCACATGTTGCTGACTCCTTGCTGGATCACACTTGCCTTCAGACAGCAGCACTATTTGGACACCTCAACCCTTCTTATAAATTGATGCAGCACATCACACCAACAGCTTTGAAAGGTACAGATTTTACAAAGAGAATATTCCTTTTTAACCATAGGTTAGACTAACTTGATGAGAAAATGAAATGAAAATTGTGATGTTTATGAAGATGGTAACACTAGCAATAATGACTTCGGGACTAAGTTTTGTGTCAAGGGTAGAGGTGTTTGTTTATTAAACAACTGGATATTGCAGAGTTTCTTAACAGATTCAATAAGATATACATGGGTATTATTATATTATTATCCTTGCATTTGATATACCGCTTTTCACATCTTCTAGACGTCTCAAAGTGCTGCACAGAATATAGTGTAAAGTTAATTGCCTGTATATTTGTGGGCGAAACATGGCAGCCAATTGCGCACAGCAGTGTCCCACAAACAGTCATGGATTGAAGTGACCAATTTATTATTTTTTTTTGTTCTTGAGGGATTATTATCAGGTGTGTGGAGTAAGGAAACTTGCCCAAGGTTTCGTCTTGACCATAATCAAACCCAGGTCTCTTGCTTGCAAGGCGAGTGCTCTAACCACTGAGCTACAGGACTCCTATGTACTAATAGGGATCTCGCCGGTCTCCCCAGCTCCACTATTCAAAAAATCCAGCTCATTCAGAACTCTGCTGCCCGCATACTTACCCGGACCAAACTCCGTACCCTGATCTCACCAGTTCTGGCCAGGCTCCACTGGCTCCCCATCACCAAATGTTATCGACTTCAAGATCCTCACACTCGTGTTCAAATCCCTTCATTCCCTGGCACCTCCCTATCTCTCCGACCTTCTCACACCCCCAACTCAGCTGTTCCATTCACATCCATCTTACAAACTGAGCTAACAAGGATTTTTGAGCGAATGTATGGTTTACCTGTCTATAAAATCAGATGAGCCCTCATGGGCTCGTGGAGAGAAACAAGTTCTTCTGGAAGCAGAATCACAAGGATCACAGTGTAAAGTCCAACTGGGCCTACGTTTACTCTATCAATGGAGCATTTCAGAGTGCACAGAATTTGGCAAATTGTTGAGCTCTGCTGTAACTTTTAAGTCAATATTCTGTCTTTTTAGAAATAACTTACAGAATGCTATGTTGAGTAAATCTATATCCAAGTGGAATTTCTACCTAACAATCTATTAAGACACATCGGCACATCACAATCTTCACCTCAGTAGATCATTGGGCACAGCAGGAGAACAATGTCCACAGCTATAATATTTTAAAATATGCCTTGACTGCTTCTGTAATGTTTACCACACTGTGACCTTTAGTTAGACTTAACCTATACCAATATCAACGTACTGCACAACTAATCTGACCATCAATAATTCTACAAAACATAGACTTTGAAAACATTTGTCTCAGATTTCTTCAGTAGTTCAGTTGATCAATCCCTGGTTTGTGCTGAGTTAGTTGATCTCAGACAGGGCACTTGCCATCCAGGGCCTTATTGGAAGGTGCATATGTGTGTGGATGACAGCGAAGTCAGGAGTGGGCTGGGATGCGTTTCCTCTACAATCGTGTTGACTTCTGACAATCAGTGTCTAGACATGTATATGAAGAATGGATAACTACATTAATAAAATACCAGAGGGCACCCAGCTCTTGTGCAATTGGATCCTAGTTGGGAGTCAACATTTTGAGGAAAATAATTTGTTGGGAAAAAGCACATGCAGTTGCACACCACCAGGTGGTGAACCATACCATAAAGAGATATCTGTTCCATTCACATCAATCTTATAAACTGAGCTAACAAGGACTTTTGAGCGAATGTGTGGTTTATCTGTCTATAAAATCAGATGAGCCCTCATGCACTCGTGGAGAGAAACAAGTTCCACTGGAAGCAGAATCACAAGGACGTAGAAATATCTGATAACATCACAACAGAATGGGATGGAAGTACCTTCGTCATCACTTTCCCATCATGTTATTTGCAGGTGGATTCCTGTTGCTCAGTGGATAGAGCACTCGCCCCACAAGCGAGAGACCTGTTTGATTCCCAGCAGGGCGAAATGTTGGGAAAGTTTCCTTACTCCACACGCCTGTTTACCTAACAATAAGTAGGAACCTAGTTGTTTGTCATTGGCGCATTGCTTTTATGGGGGTAATAATTCCTTAAAAAAAATAAAGTGGTCACTTCAATCCACGACCAGTTGTCAGTCACTGCTTTGCGCAACTGGCTGCCACGTTTCGCCCACAAAATATACAGTCAATTCACTTTACAGTATATTCTGTGAAGCGCTTTTTTGAGATGTCTCAGCACCTTGGGACGTCCTCCTGACGTAAAAGGCGCTTTACAAATGTAATTTTGTTGTCGTCTCGAAGATGTGATAAGACGCTATATCAAATGCAAGGATTATCATCATTTCTTTGTTAAATACTGATGGCAATGTACGTTTCAAAGAAAAAAAATCTTTCTTTTATTGCCTTTTGATGTTTAATGATGGTGCTATACTATCAGCAAGTTGAAGTCCCAATTCAGTGCTCAGGGAGCCCGGTACTGTCCTTCGGCAGACGTTAAAGATCCAAAGGCAGTAATTGAAAAGTAGTTTCTACCAGTGTCCTGATCAACATTCTTCCAGATATTGTTATTTTTCACTTTTGTTTTCCACATCATGGCTGTTTGTGGAAAGTTTTTGTGCAAATTGGCTGCCACGTTCACCAACACATAGTAATTACACTACTCTACAACACTCTCTTCTCAAGTTTAGAAATTCCTGTTTTTAAAAAAATAACACTGTGCTTAAATTTAGGCTTAATTTAGAATCTGTTTCTTTTTAAAAGATGCGGAACCAAATAAAACATTTCCACAAGTTTTGCGCAATCTTACATTTTAAGACAAGATAGTCATTCAATCTAATACCAGCTACAATTTTAGGCTTCAGGATATCTCATTCCTTTTAATGTTCATGCCATCACTGTGCACGATCTAGGACTGCAAATCTGCCATCACAGTGGGTTTCTTTGATTACAGCAACAAAAATAGACTTCATTTTATTATTGAGCGACCAAACTAGTAAAACTGCTTATCGTCTAACTGCGGAGTGTGTATTCAATATCCCCTTGATCTATAATGAGGGAAGTGTGTAGTGACAGAGCACTTATCTGTTTTCTCGTGTGGATTAATGATGCTCATAAGAGATGTATGAATCTGCTCGTGAGTGGCATAATATCAGGAGGATGTGCTTATCTTTCCTGGTAGTCACGGGAGACTCACAAACCTGTTTATTGGCATTTGGATTGGATCTTCAGACTTGACTTTGCTACTCTCCAAATCCAATAAAGACTAACTTTTTTTTGTTTCTAATGTCTGTACCATCTGGTGTTCACTGACTTGTGTCATTGCCAGTCCTGTATTAAAATGACACCGTTATATGTGA
This sequence comes from Callorhinchus milii, assembly GCF_018977255.1. NCBI lineage: Eukaryota > Metazoa > Chordata > Chondrichthyes > Chimaeriformes > Callorhinchidae > Callorhinchus > Callorhinchus milii. Next base: position 10,389,802 of record NW_024704745.1, on the reverse strand, counting down.
TGTTCTTTGTCTCTTGAGATAACATGACATTACTACTACTGCAACAGCTGCAATCACCTCCTGTGAGTCTAAGTGCATAAAGCTGGCTCTTTGCCTCAATATGTTCAGATCCAAGGCTGCCCACTGAATGTTCAAACTACTTTGGACAGACATCTCTGCATTTAAAGTTGTTCATAGTTAGGATGAGTTTTATGTGACTTTTTCTTACACATTAAAACTCAAAATGTCTTTGCAGGAAAAGCTTTGGCAAATTTAACTCTGAGGAATTAATGCCCCAAGCAAATGGTCATACAGAAACATGGAAGGATTTTAATTTCTAACTCATGGTCAAATAGACCCATATTGCTTTTAAAATTGGTGTATGTATGTACACCAGACAACTGCTTTGAAACAGATCTTTAAAGTGAAATGGGTTATTTAAACACAAGTTCTCATTGAACTTCTTAACTGCTGTGTGCAATTGGCTGCTGCGTTTTTCCCACAAAATACAGTCACTTCACTTCGCTGTGTATCCTGTGAAGTGCTTTGGGAAGTGCGTGGAGTCCTGTAGCTCAGTGGTTAGAGCACTCGCTTTGCAAGTGAGAGACCTGAGTTCAATTCCAGGCAGGTCAGGGTGAAACCTTGGGCAAGTTTCCTTACTCCACACGCCTAATAATAATCCCTCCAAAACCCAAAACAATAATAAATTGGTCATTTTCAATCTACGACTGTTTGTGGGACATTGCTGTGCGCAATTGGCTGCCGCGTTCGCCCACAAATATACAGTCAATTCACTTTACAGTGTGTCCTGTGAAGCGCTTTGGGACGTCCTCCCGATGTGAAAAGCGCTATATCAAATGCAAGGATTATTATTATTAACGATTCACAAGCATAAACCGAGTGTATGCAGATACATTAGACAGTTGCAATCCAGGGATAATTTTGAATATTTCAATGTTAATTTCAATGAAGAGGAATACACAAAAATGACTTTCTCACCTTGCCTATGGTGAAGTCTAAATATTTAAAGCAGCCAAGTCAAGGATGTTAATCCCAAAATGTCAGCCAACAATGATAGCAAGTGAGCTGTTGTAACCATTAGGATTAGTTTTTTTAAGATTAATAGTAGTTGTACATTGTTACATGCAAGGTTCAGCCAAATTAATTTAAAAAACTTTTGGATTGACCTACATGGGCTCCCAGGAGGAAACATTTTATGTTCAATGGTGCTTTTTCCAGCAACAAGGTGACATTTATGTTGCCATTTTTCAATTACCATTTTTCATCCCAATGTTTCCTTCAATTTGCAGGCATGTTAGGAAGCCGAATGAGCCAACACAGCAGGAGTGAGATAATACGTTTAATGGTTACTGATCCTAGTTTCTCTAGTAGGAATGTGAAAGGTGTCAGTAATGTAGAATGTGAGCACCAGAGTCATTTTCACTAGCACCGAGAGCACATAATTTATGTTAGTTTAGTGCTCGGAATGCCCCTGTAAATCCTCGCAGACACCATACACTATTTGCTTATTCACTCTAAATTTCTGCATTTTGACTCAATTCATAAAACTAATGTGACATCTGAACATCCTAACAGATGCTCCTATAATTGCAGCCAGAGCTGATAGATGCCTCACCTCTCATTGCCTATTATTATGAAATCTGGGGAACGAGATGACAACCACAGGTATTTATCTTCAGTGTCAACAGTTATCCCACCTCACAGTGCAAGCAACAATGAGGCAGCATATGAGACAGCATTTGTTTATGAATAGAACAGATATGTTTCATTTACTGGTATACAAATCACACTGGGGTCTAAAAAGTGGTATTTTCTGATGGGATTCCTTAAATGGGAAACTGGAAAGAAATTGGAGAACTCAGCTCTGACACAATCTCTGTTCAGAATGCACTTCTAATGTGCACTCCTAACAAGGAGCCACCGTTTGGATTCTTTGATAATGTTAGAAATCATCACATATTAGACTCCAGAGAGAAAATAATTACTTTGGGGAGCTAATACTGGAATACAGTAAATTTTGTGCATGAGTTTCTTCAAAATCTGGGTGAAGAGTAGGAACGATAGGAACAAAATCAGTGAATGTGTCTGTTTTGTGCATCTTTAAAATAAACTTGGTCTTGTAAAAAAAAATCTACTTTATGGATCCTAACTCACTAGGTCAAATGTGAACACTTTAAAATGATAATATTTGATGATATTTTAGAGCACATTGTTTCTATTTATTTCTGTACAAAAAGAATCAAACTTTCAATTTTAATTTAGAAGCTAGCTGGCTGGATAATTCTGTTAAATATTCTTAAAGGTATCTCAGCAGTTTTATTTTGGTCATCAGAAACCACATGCAGAACCCCATCACTATAAAGAGTATCCCAACCAAACTGAGAATTTCATGCAAACAACCTGCACATGGAAATTCCAAACATAACTTGTTGGAACAGGATGCGCTCTCTCTCCCTGGAGGGACATATCCCATTTACCTAATTTCGGAAAGTATTAGGCACAGATTAGCAAGAGCCAAAGCTTGGGGTTCTCAGAGTGTGTTTTGGGGTACTGCTGGATTCTAAGCTTAGCAGTTTAGCCTGACGCGATTGTGCATCATATTCACATTGGGATTCTGTGATGTACCCCCACCGAAGTGTACTCGATGTATTGAATCTTGGCTACTTGAAAAAGTGGTTTTGTATTATACTCCATGGCTGTCAATACTGTGAATTCTACCCTCTATTCCTGGACACTGTACTGCAGAAGCCATGTAGAGGCCAGTTAATGAAAAAGCAGAAACCATAGTTGGCACTACCATTGAAGGTACGTCAAGCCTCTCCTACAGTTGCATCTCAGTGCCTCCAGAAACAACAGCACTGCTACCGCCAGCAGCTGTAATTTCCAACTGAGCATAGTGCTGATGGCAGCAGAGGATCAGTTAGTGAAATGCAATGCTCAGGGCAAACAGTCTTATGTTTGATCGGGAGGTCAATGTCCAGCAGTGCACTGCGCTATCGTGTCAGCAGAACAATGGTTAGATTTAGTTTATTATCAATTATGCAAAGTACCTGGAATGCAGCAGACCTGAACTTTGAATAAATGTGGAAACTAAAGCTTCTTTCATCTCTGATACTGACTTCTTTTCAACTTCAAACTGCCAGGACTGGCTTCTTGCTTTTGGTCATCTTGCCTTTTCGCTAAATTTTACAATGTTTTTTTTCTAACTCGTAGCCTTTCCGGTGTGATGCCAGACCTGCTTTCAGCCTCCTGCCAAAGCTGCTTTGTGCCCATCTGCAAAGAGATGCAGAGGTCCAATGTAGACCACTCCTCTGGCAGCCCTCTGCTATCCAGATGTTTCCTTGATACATTTTCTTCATATATTTCCCCCTCTATTTTAGGAACATTCTTACCATATAGTTTCCTGTAAAAAAATGTACGCGTAAACACAACAAAAAACATATTAAAGAACAATTGAGAGAGATCTCATTTGAAAAAAGGGGGATTACTTTTGTTTAAAACACAGAGGGCTATTAGAATATGGAATGCTTTACCATAAATAGTTATTTGTAAGACACGTCCAAACAGCATTTAAAATGATTGCTTGAAAGAAAATAAAAGTACAATTACAAAGAAAAAGCATAGGGGAATGAGAATAGAGTGAATTGCTACAGTGGAACAGAAGGCAGCACCACAAACATGTTAAGCTGATTGGCCTATTTCTGAGTTGTAAAAGTTATAAGAATCCTTACATTCGGAATAGTGCCTTTCATGTCAGGACGGTGTTCCAAAGTGCATCACAGGATTTACTGTAAAGTACAGTTAGTGTTTTTTATTATTATTTTCTTTAAAATATATTCCACTGTCAATTACCTTGGAATATTATATTTTAACAGAGTCTGGAATGGTGTTAGTTTTGCTGGTAAGTGCACACTACAATTTATAAGCTGAAAGCAGACAGATGATGGACTGCTTTTAGATGAATCCATCATTTCATTCAATTACTGCTGTTATTGCCAATGGGGTATTTTGATCATGCAGCCACCTGTTAACTATCACATAATCCACTGAAAGAAAATTCCAGAATCGTGGATACTTGTGTCAAAAGGGGGCTAATTCCTGACTGCAAAGTAATTCCTATTATTACCTTATTCATTGTTCTCTCTATGTAGTTAAGGACTATCTATAATTGTCACTGTTTTCACAAAAATATGAAAGAATGAACAAACATGTACTTTCAGCATTATATCAAAGTGCTTTTCAGTGATCACCGTAAACTATACAGACATTTGTTGATAAACAGACATTTTGTGCACAGGATGATCCCACAAATAATCATGACATCAACAACCGATTTACCTAGAGGATTATTGATTAGGATGCCAGGAGAAACTTTCTTCCACCTTTTTGAATAGTATCATAGGATTTTCAAGATCTACTTGGAATCCTGTAGCTCAGTGGTTAGAGCACTCGCCTTGCAAGTGAGACATCTGGGTTCAATTCCAGGCAGAGGGCGAAACCTTGGGCAAGTTTCCTTACTCCACACCCTTGATAATAATCCCTCCAAAAATAAAACAATAATAAATTGGTCATTTTCAATCCACGACTGTTTGTGGGACACTGCTGTGCGCAATTGGCTGCCGCGTTTCGCCCACAAAATATATACGGTCAATTCATTTTGCAGTCTATTCTGTGAAGCACTTTGAGACGTCGAGAAGATGTGAAAAGCGCTATATCAAATGCAAGGATATTATTATAACAAGCAGCTGGGATCTTGGTTTAGCTTCTCAGCTAAAGAACGCCAAAGAGATCTTCACGAGCACCAGCATAGACTGTGCCCTCAAGGGTTTTGAACCTACAACCTTCTGATCCAGAGGTGAATCTGAGCTGACAGCTATGAACATACAGGGAGGGGCGGGGAGAAGGGGGCGATGAGGAGAGTTAATACTCCAAGGGCAGGGTACGTTTATAAATAATCAAATTATCATTGTTTATATATTACTGTGTGCATACTGGCTACTGTGTTCCTCTACAAAATACAGTGTCACTGCACTTTACAATAAAATTCTGAGAACCAATGAGACATTATCCTGATGTGAAAGATGCGGGGTTTATTTGTTATTATAATTTTACACTTTCAGGAGTTGGGAGTACTAAAGCAATATAATGAACATAACAATAATAAAAATAAAGCTTTTCGTAATATGAGATTTTTTAAAATTAATATTCCCTTGCTGTGAATGTCAAGTTTTGGAGTACATAGCTTACTGACTTCATTTATTTCATAGCATTGTTGATGAGCCAAGTGAGAATTCAAACAAGCTCTTGCCAGTTTCACTGGAGCTGCCCCATTTATACGACTGGGCGGCTGTACAGGAAAATAGATGTCTTTGTAATCTTCCACCCTCCTATCAGTGATTTCCTCTCCTGTCCACAATATCCTTCCTTCCCCATCATCACTATCCTGTCCAGTACCAATTAAGAAAAGCAAATGAAAACGTTTTTCTTCTAAATCTGTGCACATCTACACACACATGTTCACCCCATAACAAATGAAGTTTAGATGAATATGACCCTTTGGCCAATTTGATCTCATCCTTCCAGAATCCTAATTCTACCATCTTCCTATTACAGCATCAGTTATTTCTTAAATGAGTCTTCTGTGTAAAGAAACACTTCCGGTGCCCATCCCAAAATCGCCCTTTGCAAACTAGAATTCATCCTCTATTGGATGCTTTCTTGGCAAATCTGTTCACCTACAAATAGTCACTACACTTTACAGAAAATCCTGTGAAACACTTTGAGACATTTGACTATGTGATAAGGCACTATATCAAATGCAAGGATTATTAATATTATCGAAAAATATTACCTTTTGTCATTTAGAATCTACCTTCGCTCACAAAATATAGTCAATTCACTTTACAATATAATCTATAAAATGCTTTGAGACGTCTCGAAGGCATGATAAGGCACTATATCAAATGCAAGGATTATTATTATTATTAGTAGTAATAGTACATCTCCCTCTGAGAGGTATATCATTTCAAGTCTGAAGAATCGAACCTCATTTTATTGTTCCTTAAAGCTCTGTCCTTGAACACTGGGGATCAGCCTTGCTGCTCTTCTCTCTGCACTGCCTTCAGGGCCTGGCAGCAGGGTTCCTTATTTTACTCTCACCAGAACTATATACAGCCTAAACAGAGCCCCAAACTACTACCATCATCAATACTAATTCTTGTGCACTGAAAATTTGACTACCTGTGGCATGTCATCGCTGGCATGTTGACAGATATCTTCCAGTAAAACGCAACTGTTAAAGTTCCCCCTCACCTTTGTTTCCTCTGCAAACATATCTGACAACACATGTCTCATCTTCAAAGAATATTTCATGAAATGATAAATGAAATGGAGGAATAGTTTTCAACCTTCTGACAAGGTGAAACTGAAACCTAGAGTTGTAACTCTTAGCTTTTGGAGGAGCTGATGTTTAGATTTGATCAATGAAATAATGTTGCTTTATTTTTTCAAAAATGGTTAGGCTTTTCTTTATAAATAAGTACTGCGCTACAAATAAATTGCCCTGAGAAATATTATTTTCTTTACCATTTTTAGTTGCTGAATGTCAGAATAATTCCTTTCCAATATCGACCTAAGGGTACTGTCATTCAAAAATATTTGCATGTGTTAGAATGTTTTTCCTTTTGGCATACACTGAACTCTGTGCATAGTTATGTTATCTCTAGCATGGGAAGATGTAAGAAAACAGCACACAATAATGGAATGAATGTTGGATTTAGTTATTTGCAGAGAGTTGCCCTGACTCACATTTGAGGACTGGTTCTTTCAGTGGTTTAAGTCAAAAGCTAATTGGGATTAACTTGGCATAGGCTTTGCGCAGAACTGGCCTGTGCAAGAATTGGCTTGTGCAAGAAATGCAATTGGATTTAAGACTCTATAGTCAGCAGAAAATGTTCACTGTTTTATATGTTAGGAAAAGGCATTTTACAATCTGGCATGGTCTTAAGGAAGATCTGTACATAATGTTTGTATTTGGGAGAAGTGCCACAAAAGCCATGTGTCATTTTCATCATGTACAAGCAACGCAGCAAAACATTTGTATATGTTGCTGTGCTGTGTAACGGTTGGCTTGGCTGGTGGTACTCTTGACTGTGCCCATTTTGGAACTTGGACCTATGTTCTAGGATGACGCTCTAATACAATACTAGAGCGAAACTGGTACATTGTAGAGTCCAATACTTAAGGTAAAATACTCTAGTAATTACTCTTAGAGAAGCAACATTATTTCATTGATAAACATCTAAACATCACCTGCCTCATTTTTGGAAGTACTGTCTTTCAAACTAGACATTAAACCAACACTAGGGACTAAAGAGACCAACACATTCTTCAGGTGAATGTGACACCAAGTTTCTCCTGGACAAAAGTCCCTAGGATAAATTGGTCATTCATGTCACTGTTGCTCGTGGGGCCTACAAATTGACACTACATTTGATAGTAATTAATCTAAAACACTTTTAAATGTTTTTTATTAGGTGCTATAAACATGTTAAGCTTTTTCTTGCATTTACAAATTCTACATTAACGTGACGTTAACTCTCTTTAACATTGTAACAATTGCGATTTAGTCTGAGAATAACTTTTTTCAGAAACCTCCTTTACCAACCACACAATCATCCTCAAGTGCATTTTTCTTGAGCTGAAGAAGAACCACTTGAAAGGTTTCAATGTTCTATTCAGGCTTTTATTTCCACATTTTTATAGCTGTGGTTTATTTGAGTAATCTTCATACTCTGTGGCTCTATTAAATCTCCCCTTAACCTTCTCTGCTCCAAGGAGAATAATTCTACCTTCTCTAGCCTCTCATAATTGAAGTCCATCATTCGTGTTAGCATCCAGGTACTTTTCACCCTCTCCAAGGCCTTGACATCCTTACTAAAGTGTGGCACCCAGAACTGAATAAAGTATTCTAGTTGAGCCTAACCAATGTTTTATAAAGGTTCATCATAGCCTCCTTACTTTTGCATTCCACCCCCCTATTTATAAAGCTGCGTATTCCGTATGCTTATCTCAGTAATATTTCATTAATTATAATACTTGTACAATATAGTACAGAAGTTATCACTTTTTCATTTTGCAACATCTCAAACAATAAGGTAACTTGCGTTATGGTCAAAGAGATGCATCTTTAGGCAGATAGGAATTAAAGATGGAGAGGCTGTGGATTAGAGGGAGGGATTTCCAAAGAGTGATAGCACAGTTGCTAATTGTGGTGCAGAGAGGGTATGTCACTCCCAGCAAGCCTGAGTTTGCCCAATAGAGGGTCAGGCAGAAAAGTGGGAAAGGATCAGAGATAGGGATATGAGGTGCTAGGCATGACAACATGTCAACATGGGTGAGAACCCTGAAGTCGATCCACTGGGAGCCGGTGTAAACTGGGGACTGGGGTGACGGGCATATGCAGTTTGGTGCAGGTGAAGATGTGGGCTGTGATATTTTGAATGAGCTGGAGTTTATGGATATCAGAAGTAGAAAAACAGTGAGGTCTGCATTAGAGAAGTTCAGTCACGAGTAAACAACCTTCTGAACCACACATGAGAGTCCTACTAACTGAGACAGCACCTAAAATCCAGACCGTGAACTTCAACAGATTTTTTTGGCTATGCTACGGTATTCACAGCTGAGCTGATCCTGTCTTCACTTGATAGTCACACATGAGCACTTGTACTAAATAACAAACAGGAGCAGGAGCCTATTATTCCACTCCATGGACAAGGAAGATAAAAAGGCAATTATAGCATTGCTACTGCTAACCCAGCTGAGATGCTTTAACTCAGTGAGAACCAGGGAATGAGCCTGGGACCATCCTGGTAAGTACTGCTCAATTACATCCAAGGTGGATTAATATGCGACTATGGCTATTGCAAGACTATAAATATAAGTTGAAATCAGACACTGGAAGGAATACAATAATTTTCAGTGGATGAATTTGCTGCTTGGAATGACCAGATAAAACAGTTAATAAGATCTTAATTGATATTTTTGAGATCAGAACTAAATTCTGATGAGGCATGATAATAAGGGTTACAAGCAGAAGTAGATAGAGAATAATGGTCAAATGTTGTGCGGAAATGTAGGATTTTCAGCTGCTCGGATAAAAAAGCCAAGTGGTCCAGGATAGGATGTAAGAATAGACAAGTAGGGTTTTTTTTTATTGATCTTTCAAAACCAGGGAGAATATTGCAAACATTTTTCCTCAGATATTAAAGTGATGGAAAACTCCAAGATGGAACATATTACTCACGGACTGCGAAAATAAGTGGCTTTTTCCCCTCTCGTTCTATGCTTGATGTTCTTATGAGCATTGGCAGGGGTCAGGGTGAAACTTGTAACCATATATGTAAGATTACCATAGCGTTAAGGTTTAACAACTAGCAGTTCTCTGTAGCTGACATTTTTATAAGTAATACAAGCTTAGGGTAAGTTGTATGCTTTTAGTTCATGTTAACATACTTTTTGTGAACATTACCTTGGCATGAAGATTTTTCAGTGTATGAAAAGCTTCATCATATCTGAAGAGATTAATTCAAATATATCTTGTTAGATACTAATTACCAAATTAAAGGTAATTTGATCAAAGGTAATTGTTTAGCATAATTCTGAATATTGCAGCGGTCATTTTTTTAAAAAACATAATCTCATCATCTCTATGAGGATAAATGCACAGCATGATGTATTACTGAGCTTCTACAAACAGGGAGAACCCGGGTTTTGCACTGGCTTATTTAAATTATGTTATTTCAATAGGATAGGCAGAAATTGTGCCATTTAGAATTGGTTTCAGTGTTCCTGAGTTAAGCAGAAGAAAATCTGGCCAGATTCTCATTCATTATCACTGCAACAAAATGTATTAATAGAAGCACTCTTACCTTTGGGTCAGAAGATCGTGGGTGCAAGCCTCACCTCTGGCACTTTAAGCTAGGGTGACACACACAGTGTCAATAGACTACAGCATCATCAGAAGTGCCATTTTTTGAATGAGATGTTCAACCAAAGTCTTGTCTGTCTGCTTTTGTGATCAATAAAGATCTCATGGTACTATCTGAAAGGAGAAGGGGATCTTAGTCAACAAACCTCAAAAAAAAATTGATTAACCACCACTTGGCTGTTTGTGGGAAATTGGTAACTAGGTTTGTCTGCACATATTTAATACTCTTACCATGATGTGTTTTGAGATGATTTGATGTTATAGGCACAATATGAAATCTAGGGAAAGGTTATCCAGCATGTTCTGTTGAAGATGTGCAAAGGAACAGGACAAATTGTACTGTGGTACTGTATTCTTCGCTGCTCTATCAGACAAAGCAGTGGTGCACACGTTTTTGTGCTCTACTTGACCCTCAAGCTGTGCTTCAAAACCCACATCCGCGAGGACACGATTTGCAGTGAATGAAAGAGGTTATTGTGCAAGAGATTTTTAAATCAAAAAGCATATGGGCCAACAGAGCATGACAAGTAATCTGTGTCATAATGAGCACCATGACTCCCTGCCTATTGTCAAAAGACATGGAAGGATGTGAGATGGAGGTTCAAAACAAAAATTATTACCATAAGTCAGCAGGATCAGAGAGCTGGGGGGCAGGGAGGTGGACCACAACCCTAAAGTCTAAACACATGTACAGGAAATAGTGGTGCTGTCTTGTTCCCTGAAGGCCATTCTAGGAATGGAGAGGGAGTTCAGCCAGGACAGTCTATCACTAAGGCAGATGTGCATACTATTATCCAGAATTGAAATGCAGAAACTGCACCTGGAAGAGTTACTAATGTGATTAGTATGGACTTGCCCAAGTCTGCTGTGATGGTTTAATAAAATACTTTAGACCAAATTATTCTATGACTGCCATACGTTCTCAGGGCAATATTACTCTTCTCCTCTCCCCTTTCTAACAGAAGGTCTTAACATTTATTAGGTCAGATATAAACCTCTAGATATGCAGAAATCTTGTAGGGCACATTGCAGAAACTTCTAGCCATGCTTAAAAAATTCCATTTATCAGGAACTCACTGGTATGGTATACATTGCCGTTTTGACCAATTGCCTGTCCATCATCAGTTACTGGGAGGAGTCTTCATTTCCTGTAGCTGAAGGTTAAAAAGACTAAAGCCATCTTATTCAATTCTTGCCAGCATCTTCATGTCTCTTGCTCAGAACTCCAATAACCTCCCTGACAGAAGCCAGGCACTAGAGATCACAAATGTACATTTACTCAATTAAAACTGAGCTGCTTAATACCGGGCACTGATAATCTTCATGCTACTTGACCACCTACAGTCACTATACTGGTTAGGTCACTGGCTTGTAGTTTTATCAGTGGATGGCTACCATATGAGAAGTCCATCTCTCAAGGTCACACTGATGAGTCAGGCAGGCTCATCAATCATTAACACGACCTCAGAGAATTGCAGACATGCTTAGTTCAGGTGTTGTATCATTGAGGCTGTCATACAGAGTATTCAAATTCACTCTCCAATTTAGAGATCATGAACTCTGGCTAATTTCTCCACTTCCAAGCCCAATTTCAATGAGACCAATTATTGTGCCCCTGCTGATACTTCAGCTTGGCTCAGGCAACTCAGCACAAACCATGTATTGAACCTGGGACCCTTCCGTACTGCAAGGCTCAGCAACACACTGGCGATCATGCTATTCAACTACCTGTCAGTTGGATAATGACTATTTAAAAATCTATCTAAAATGAATTTCCAAATGGAAAAATCAAATCCATCTAAGCACTTTCAAAGAGCCGGCACAGACACAATGGGCCGTATAATTCTATGAAATGGACTTGGCTTCCCAGGAACCAGCAGATGAAAGCCACCATCTCAAACTGGAAGTCAAATGTTGCAAGCCTGACTTCACAGATGTCAACATAGAGAACAAGGTAGGGATCAGCTTCTTGGCATATTCAGGGAACAATCTGAAATGATAAGAATTTAATTTATGGCTAAATTAACCCCATTAAGTTGCATCCAATAAGTAAGAAGGAACCCGGTTGTTAGTCGATTGGCGGATTGCATTTCTGTGGGTAATAATAACTTAAAAATAACAATAATTTGGTCACTTAATCCATAACCGTTTGTGGAACACTGCTGTGTAAAATTGGCTGTTGTGTGCAATTGGCTGCTGTGTTTCGCCCACAAAATATAGTCACTACACTTTACAGTATATTCTGTGAAGTGCTTTTGACATCTAGAAGACGTGATAAGGCGCTATATCAAATGCAAGGATAATCATATTACTATCCAGAAAGCAAAACTATACCTTGTGTGACCGTGAGCAATGCTCTCTTCTGTAAAGTTGTGTGATTGAATAAGGTAAAACAAAAAATACAACTTATAAAAGTTGTCATACTGAGGGTAGTGATGATAAGTCACTGATTCACTCATTTAATCCTTCTTTATAATACAAAATTGACACAGTACTTTATCATGTCGTTGAGATGTCTAAGCACTTGACAGGATTTTACTACAAAGGTTGCATGTACAGATATTTGTAGATGAACTCGGCAGTCACTTTGCATATAGCAATGTTCCACAAACAGCCAAGAGCTGAATTACCAATTTTGTTTGCGGGATTGTTGGCCAAGTGACTGGCACCTCTTATGACACAACTTTCCCCCAGCACTGCTCTGGATTGTTATCCTGGACTAAGATTTCAAAGCCCTGACATGGATTTGAGCCCACAACCTCGGACTCAGAGGTGTGTGCAAACATGGTAGGTGGCTTGCTCCATAATAATGCTTAGACTAACCCTGTAACATTCCTTTCAAAATTCAATACAACTGACACTGCTGTATAAATGGAAATTACAGGGATATACAGTTAGTACAAAAATGCAGTGTTTAACACTTTGTAACAGTGGTGAAATATAATGAAGTTGCTTCAAAGTTAACAGGAATTCTACATGGAGTGATTCATTTCTCTCATTTCCCAAAGTATATCCATTTCCCAAAAATCTTAAATGTCACAAGAATTAAATGTTACAAGTTATTCACTGAAATGTAGTAAATCACATGGAATAAGTTGCCTTTGTGTGTAGCTTGCTGAAATCACTCATCTGATGACGAATTTCCTGTTCCATTAAAAGCACAGGAAAATCCACTCATTCACAAAATAAAGAGCATTCTGGAAATTGGGTAAGAATTCCAAAAACTATGTCGGTATTTTCTACTGGGAAAAATTGGATCTGGATTGCAAAACATTATGGGGCCATAAGGAAACAAGTCTGGATGAATGGAATTCCACAAGTTTCTCTTTTCAACACACATTTTTTTCCAAAATACATATTTAAAACATCTGTTTCATGGAGAACCAGGTTTTACATTAGTGAGAGAATTGACCTTTTTAACTAGCTCTTATGTAAAATGTCTTGTTCCAGCAATAAGCTTCGGTTTCTGTTTAGTTCAGATTTAAAATAGATTTTGCAGCATTATATGTGCAATCTCCCATTCCTCTATTTACCTCTTTAATTTCTTATTGTTACCACCCAGCACCGAACTTCCCTTTGCAGTGAGGAGGATAGGACCATCCAATACTAAGTCACTGGATCTTTGTGGAGTCCCACTGTTCATTGACAATTTGTCCTTTGTTGTCTGTTCTGCTATCACAACTTCATCTAATAACCCCGTCGTCAAGAATTTACAAAACACCCACTCAAGCAAGCGAGTTCAAATGTTACTTAAGCCGGAGATTCAAACTCATGGCCAATTGCTGTGTTGTTAAGACTAGCAGACTGCCTCTGAAAAACAATTAGAAAATCCATTCTGTTGAGCTTCTAGATCTCTGTGTATGGGACCAAGATGTAGCAGCTGTGTACTGAAGTTCTCTTTCAAAGTCAATTTTATTTGCTGCCAGAACAGCACAAACTCACATTTAGCATCCAATTGAGATGAGGACATTCGCTGTGACAACAGACTATTTTGCCAATGTCGCATTTGATACAAAGTGACATATCAAACTGCAGGAGTGAAGCGACGTGTCACCTTGGCTCAATCGATAGCACTTTTGCCTTGGGTCAGAAGGTTGTGGATTCAAGTCCCACATTAGAATTTGAGCTCATAATCCTGGCTGACGTTCTGATCCAGTACTGGGGGAGCACTGCATTGCTGAAAATTTGGATGAAATGTTTAAATAAAAGAGTTTAACTCTCTCACAGGATGTGGGGAATGTTGGCAGGACCAACACTTATTCGCTCTTTGTTTTGCCAAGATGGTGATAACGTCTCCTCTTTGAACTGTGACTCGTGTGGAGTATAAACACCGGCACAGACTGGTTGGGTTGAGTGGCCTGTTTCCGTGCTATACGTACTTTGTAAACTGCTGCAATTCGGGATGGTGTTTAGTAGGGAATTCCAGGATTCCCAGTGACATTGAATAAATGATCGATATATCAAAGTCAGGATGGTGAATGACTGACTTGAAAGGGAACTTGGAAATGGAGGTGTTTCCACACCACTGTTCTTGCTCTTCTGGATGACTGATATCAGAGCTGGAAGATGTTGGTGAGTTACTACAATGCATTCTGTAGATAGCACACACTGTAGATAGTCTCTCTTGGTGTCCCATCTTATAATTCTCTACATAAATTGATGAATACTACTACTTAAATTTGATTATAGTGCCTTTCATGTTGGGAGGACGTCTCAAAACGCTTCATGGGATATACTGTAAAGTGCAATTTATACACAAACAAACTTGTTATTTACTTCATGGTTATTGAGTTTCCTCTACGAAAACATTTAGAGTGCACTCCATTTGCACATCAGAAAATTGCATTCTCCAATTAATTGTATTGCAATTTCCAGGTACCAAAAATTTGCTATTTATTTGAACGGTATTGCTGGCCACTAAAATGAATTTGTAGATTTGCATAATTCACTTAATTGCATGCAAGATAGTCAGTTGATTTCATTTGTATCTGAATAATTAGCTTGGATAATTGCATTGGTTGAGGAGTTGACCGTGTGAGTAAGGTTGCCAACTCTGGTTGGGCATGCACTTTTCCTGGGAGGATGGTAGCTATTTTAAAGTGAGACAGCACTGACTTTACAAAGGTAGCTTAGTAAATTGTCAAAAAGAGTTGATTGTTATTGTAGCATATTATGAAAGGCGAGTCAGCGTAAAGAGCATCAGGAAGGTGGCACCACTAATGAACTTTGGATAATTGCATTCTCCATATAATTGCATGGTGTCTGTCTGGTCCTGACTCCATACAATAATATGGAGTGCACTGTACTAAACTTGCTGGAGTTCCCCGTAAAGGTACTTTGAGACATTTGACATAATAATGTGTTATATTAATTATCAAGGTAAAATGAAATTTTTTACTTATGTGAAAACACATTTAACCCCAAACCTTCAGCTTGATCTAAATGGGGTTAAATGTCTTTTCACATTCTACTCTACATAACCCACTTAAAAATACACAGCGTCAGTACTGAATTCTGTTTACTTTGGACTGCTCTTGTGGTGTAAACAATGTATTCTGTTCTTCCGTCCTCTTTACTGTTTATAGCAGATTTAAGCCAAGCCAACCAAACATTTAATCCTGTGATTTGATCAGCTGATCTGTGCTGTTTTAAACACTGTCACAGGACTTAAACATGCACTGTTTAAAACAGCACAGATCAGCTAACTCAGAACACATGGTGAATGTACCCTTCTGGTATCAGTTGATTAGTGCTGGTTTTGGGTGCTATGCTTTGCAGTTAGGTCATTATTACACATCCCTTGGGTACAGCTTGGAAATGAACACACAAATTATACGCTGCTTAAGTACAGTTCTGAATCTAGAAATCAATTGTGCAAATTGCAATGCTTAAGTTAGATATTTTGGCATTAACCACAATACACTGCACACCGCATGGTCAAGACACGAGACTGTCAGTTAGCTTAACTTAAGGTTGTAATTTTCCGTTCTCAATATGTAAAATTACTATTCATATACAGAATCACTTCAGTTTGGTCCAAGTATTCTGGAAGCAATTCTACTGATATGGCAATCAGCCAAAGAAATATCTCACCAAGACCAAGCAATTCATTACTGAGAAGGCAAGTCACTAATCATTGATCCAAATGCCAACTACAGTATGTGTGAGAAGAACGTGACCACAGCGCAAGGATTTTCAAACAAACCTTGTCAAACATAATAAAGTGGTCATAGTTCAAAAAACAAGGCAAATATGGTGTGGCTGAGAATGCTAATAATATATTTTTCTGAAATGTTTTCCCCATTTTCCCACCTCCTGCTATAACTACATTGTCTTCATTTTTCAGGAGGGTAGGAAGCTCTGATGCCTTTTGGTCAACATAATAGGGATGCCACTTTTATATTATACACCATTAACCTGTCCCTCTCCTCTGGCTCTGTTCCCATTCTCCTAAAAACTGCCACCATCACTCCCACACTGAAAAAACCCTCCCTTGATGCATCGCAGCTATCAAGCTACCGGCCCATCTCCAACCTCCCCTTCCTGTCCAAGGTCCTTGAAAGAGTTGTCGCCTCCCAGCTGCACTCTTTCCTCTCCACCCATTCACTATTTGAACCCCTCCAGTCAAGTTTCTGTGCTGCCCTTAGCACGGAAACCGGCCTGGTCAAGGTCACTAATGACATCTTGACCATCTGGGACCAGGGCTCCCTCTGCCTCCTCGTCCTATTGGCTGCATTCGATATGGTCGACCACTCAATCCTCCTCCACCGCTTGTCCTCCCGCCTCAACCTTCAAGGTCCTGTCCTTGAGTGGTTTAGGTCCTACCTCTCCCACCGTCTTCATTTTGCTTCCACTAACGGCTTTTCCTCCAGCCCCCGCACTGTCTCGTGCGGCGTCCCTCAGGGCTCTGTCCTCGGTCCCCTCCTCTTCACCCTCTATATGCTCCCGCTTGGTGACATCATCCGCAGACATGGGGTTAACTTCATGGTCTGCTCCACACCCCCCGCCCTAACACCGGTGGCCGGGCCTTCAGCCTCTCAGCCCCTAGGCTCTGGAACTCCATCCCCCAGTGCCTTTGCCTTGCTTGCTCCCTTTCCTCCTTCAAGGCCGGTCTCAAGACCTTTCTCTTTGACCGTGCCTTCAGCTCCCCTCTCGACTCTCTACCCCCTCCCCGCTCCCTCCCTCCCCTCCCCCTGACCATTTCCCCCTTGCTCAGGTCCCGACCCAAGTGTCCAGCGCCTTGGGACATCCCCCCGACATGAAAGGCGCATTATAAATGCAATCTTGTTGTTGTTGTTGTTGTTGTTTTATACAACAGCTTACATAGCAGGGAAGTTTCCACAGCGATGTTCTCGATTGGACAGGTTTTCGACTGGAGAAGGGGATACACGTGAGACGGACTGCATATGAAATTGAAAAAAACCCATTTAAAAAATAAAGCCTTTGGGGCCCCTTTTAAAGCAAAAGAAAACGCACACTATTTTACTCTGTTCCCATGTGATTCCAGCACACAACAACACTACTTGCGTTGGGGACACAGCCTCATCACATCTTTTGAGACATCTCAAAAGTGCTTCACGGTATAAACCGCGTCTTCTGCGGGCGAACCACGGCTGCCAGTTTCGCACGGCACTGCCCCCGTAAGCAGAGCTGGATTGAATGACTGAATCGGGTGGGGTGTTTTTTTTTGAAGGGATTATTACTCCTGGAAAAGCGATCCACCAATCGACTAAAAAAAAACACACACACACCCCAGGTTCCTACTTACTGGGTAAACAGGTGTGTGGAGCAGGGAAACTTGCCCAACCTTTCACCCCGCCCAGGAACCAAACCCCAGGTCCCTCTGGCTTGCGCACGGTGCAATGAACCGAGCACCGCCGTCGGTTCTGATGAAAAGGTCATCAAAACCCTTTGACGTCGACGTTCAGAAACGTTAACGCTCTCTCCCCCCTTTGGATGTGTGCCACTTCCCTTTTCGTTTCAGATCTCCCGCAGCCCTTTCGCTCCATTTGCGTTCGTGTCCGTAAGTCGTAACCTCCAACGGCCCCTTCTCCCACCCCCCCCAAGAATTTGCACCCCCCCCCCACCCCTCCCTCCTCTCGCCGGTACAAGTTTAAACGTCAACTCCCCGCCGCCCACCCAACAAGGCCGCGCTGTTACCGGAAGTCCTGTCCCCTGCCGTTTCATAACCTGACCCGTCACCCTGAAGGCGGGTCCGTGAGCTGTAAATACCATGACGTGCTCAGTCCCTCTCTCTCTCCTCCTCGTCCATTCTTATTCACTGTGTCGCCAGGGCTCCTCCGAGTCGACATTCAACAACCAGCCATTGAGCGCCTCACCACCACCACCAAGACTCAACGAGCAACTGCCGCTGACCGCGCGTGAACGGTCGCCGTTTGGCCGTTACCACGAGTGATTTGAATCGCGCACGCGGGGCCGGGCGGCGCACGCTGGTTGTCATGGAGAAACAAAAGCCCCGCCCACTTCCTCCACTTCCTGCTCCTTCCCTTCCCCCCCCCACACACACACACACACACACACACAATCCGCATCCATTTCCTGTACATTGCTCCCAGTGACCGGCGCTTCCCAGTCAGCCTGTCACTCAAAGGTGGGGCGCCGCCCCGCGTCCCGCCCTCTCCCACCCTCCCTCCCCGTTGAATGGTGGAGAGGCAGTTAAGGGGCGGAGCCTCGCCGGTCCGTCACCGAGGTTGGAGAGGGCACGATTGGCCGGGGCGGGGTGTCAGTCAGGCGGATGACGGCCCGGCGGGAGGCGGGGCGGGGGGGGGCGGAACGGCCCGCCCGCCCGCCTCTCCTTCTCCCCCGCAGTGTTTTGTTTGTGTGGATGGCTTCCAGTCCGAGCGGAGCGGCGTCGGCTTGGGTTCGCTTTGCTGTCAGTCCGCCGGGGGCTTCCTTTGGGCACGGAACAGCAACGAGCGTCCGACACAGCTCCTCCTCTCGGGGCACGGCGCGCACATGGTGGTGGTGGTGGTGGTGGTGTTGAAGACCCCGGCGGCACACGCACACACGCTCAACTCCCTCCGCCGCCCGCTCATGGTGGACGCGGGGCGAAGACGGTCTGGATGGGGTTCGTTTGTGGTCGCTTGAATTTGCCTCTGCCCCGGTCGTATTTCGGTTGAAGTTCATATATATATATATATATACATATATATATATATAAAAACCACAAAAGTGACGAGGGATTATTATTATTATTTTTCTCTCTCTACTATATATAATATATATAAAAAAATATTAACTGACGCGCATCATCATCCATCCATCATCATCATCATCATCATCATTATTATTATCGGAAAAACAAACAAACATGGCGATGGCGCCCAGGAACCCGCGTAGCAACGTGAAGAAGGGTCGGATTTTAGGCTTCATCGACGCCATCCAGGACGCGGTGGGGCCCCCGAAGCAGGCGGCCGACAAGCGGATGGTGGAGAAGACCTGGAAGCTGATGGACAAAGTGGTCCGGCTGTGCCAGAACCCCAAGCTGCAGCTGAAGAACAGCCCGCCGTACATCCTCGACATCCTGCCGGACACCTACCAGCACCTCCGGCTCATCCTCTCCAAGTACGAGGATCGGATGCAGGTCCTGAGCGAGAACGAGTACTTCAAGATCTACATCGACAGCCTGATGAAGAAATCCAAGCGAGCCATCAGGCTCTTTAAAGAGGGCAAAGAGCGGATGTACGAGGAGCAGTCTCAGGACAGGTAAACGCTGACGATGATGATGATGATAATAATAATAATAATACTCGTTCAAATCACAGTCGTTGGCAATTCGAAAGCATTTCTCTCCCCCCCCACACACACACACACACACGCACACACACCCCTCTTCTCTTTATTTTTAGCTGCTTCCTCCCTCTGAATCATTGCCCAAGTGCAGTGGGTGCAGCTGACAACTTAACTTCGCCCGAGTACCCCTTCGCTAACCGATCCGGATGATTGAGAGAGGCAGAAGTTTCTCTCTCTCCTCTCTCCTCTCTCTCTCTCTCTCTGTCTCTCTCGCTCGCTCGCAGGAGCTTTAAAAACGACTGCGTGGCTTTTAACTTATTCTTTTTAAAAAAAAAACCAAATACGTGCGGCAAAAAGTTGATCGCTCGGGAGGAGGAGGGAGGAGGGTTTTTCCATTTAAAACGAGCGGTTTTTGGTGTACGTTTTCTAACCGGAGTCGGGGAGAGAGAAAAAAAGGGGGGGGGGGGGGCTTTTCCTGCTCCAGCGTGGAGGAGGAGTTGTTGTTGTTGTTGTTGTTATTATTATTTAATTATTATGATGAGATGAGCGGTTTAATGACGAGTGACGTTGTGAAACGTGGAGCTATCACGGCCACGACCAGGAGTCTCAAGAGGCCCCGGGACCGCAGAAAACGGCTTCATCTGATGCCGTTTTGATGCTCTCGAAGCGGTTGGAGACGTAACGCGAAACGTTTGCTGGAAATGTTTGGAAATGAACCCTTTTGAGCTGTGGGGGGGGGTGTGGGGAGGGGGGGGGGGTGTGGGGGGGGGGGATCAGCCGCACTTTGGAGGCATCAGCGTCCCCTCTTCTCCCCTTCTCCCCCTTCCCTGGTGATATTTAGGAAATCTGCATCGGAGCCCTTTACGTTGTAGACTTTACTGGATTAGTTTTTATATGTGCATATATATATATATATATACTTTACTGGATTATTTTTTATATGTGCACATATATATATACTTTACTGGATTATTTTTTATATGTGCATATATATATATATACTTTACTGGATTAGTTTTTATATGTGCATATATATATATATATACTTTACTGGATTATTTTTATATATATATACTTTACTGGATTATTTTTTATATGTGCATATATATATATACTTTACTGGATTAGTTTTTATATGTGCATATATATATATATATGCGTTACAGACACAGAGCGCACTCGTGGTCTTGTGTTTACACTTCCCGCAGTGCTGACACGAAGACTGAAATCCCTGCCGTCCACCCCCATAAAGTCCGATGTATTGCAAAATACTTCCCGGAGTGAGATTTTGAAGCATTTTGTCTCATCCCCACTGGCTCGGTGACTGATGCAAAATTGATCTCTCTCTTTTTTTTAAAAAAAAGAAAGAACCCGAGTTCCAGAGGGTTTTTTTCTTTGCTAAGTTAATGTACGTGTGTTGTGCTGCACCACAGCGCATTTGTCAGTCATTCGCTGATGTACGCTCATGAGTTGAAAACTTTCGAGTTTTCAAGCAATACTTAACAGCACTAATATATAGGAAAATGTGTGTGTGTGTGTGTGTGGGCGGAGTTTGAGGGTCATTTCAATGAATTAACTTTGCAGTTGATTATGGGTATCCGTGTTCTTCTGTATATAGCCTCACATGGTTTTGTTTAGCAAATAAGCTCTATTACTCATTCCTTATTTAATCAGTGACTTTTATGTAGGCTGTCCCTAAATCCAAAGGAAATCCAGTATAATAATAATCCTTGCGTTTGCGCATTACCAGATCTTTGAGACTTCGCAAAGCACGTCGCAGAATATGATTTAAAGTGAATTGACTATATTCTGTGGGCGAAAATATAACAAGATCATAATGTCATGTGGAGTCCTGTAGCTCAGTGGTTAGAGCACTCGCCTTGCAAGCGAGACCTGGGTTTGATTCCTAGCAGGGTGAAATGTTGGGCAAGTTTCCTTACTCCACACGCCTCTGTTTATCCAGCAGTAAGTAGGAACCTGGTGGTTGTTAGTCGATTCGTGGATCGCTTTTCCGGGGATTATAATTCCTTCAAAATTATAATAATAAATTGGTCACTTTAATCCACGATGGTTTATGGGACATTGCTGTGTGCAATAGGCTGCCACGTTTTGCCCACAACATTTCCAGTCAATTCACTTTACTGTACATTCTGTGAAGCGCTTTGAGATGTCCTAAAGACGTGATAAGGCACTATGTCAATTGCAAGGATTACTATTATTATCTGGGAACATTGTGTGAGCTTACAAAAAATACAATAACTACACTTACACTAAGATCTCCTGAAGCGATTTGGGACTATATCAAATGTTTTGATATATGCAGTTTTTTTAATATAGCTGCCCCAACTTCCAGATGAGGAGGTAATGATCAGGTTTATATACGAGTGTTAAAAATGATTTTCTGAGCCATGATGTTTCTGACTTTATGCTGCAGTTGAGAGAATATACTGACTGTCAAAGAGAAAAAAATCCTGAGTCTTCTATCCATTGATGCCATAGGGATATGACAACAGTACTGTATTTGCTGAGCTGTTATAGGAGCTTTACAACCATTAATCTATTTTAACATTTGCAAGAAAATAATCTTTTTCCAAACAAGAAACCTTTCATTTTGCTTCGGTCTAATTCCATAGGATTAATTGAATTTTTTTTACTACACTTAGTATAAAGTAGTTCCATCTATGAATTGCACAAAAGTTAGGTTTCTCCAAAGAAGGAAAAATAACTTACGATAATCGAATGCCATTGTCTCTGAGTTTGTGTCTGAACATCTGGTTACACTGGCTAGAGAAGGGTTATTATTAATAATAATTATAATAAAAATAATGAATTTATTTTATATAGTGACTTTTATATTGGGAGGATGCCACAAAATGCTTCACCAGATGTACTGATTCTTGACTGTTTAGCGCCTTGGTACATCCTCCCGACATGAAAGGTGCTATACAAATGTAATTTTGTATTATACTGTAAATTGTATGACTATTTTGTAGGTGTATATGGCAGCCAATTTTGCACACAGCAATTTGCCACAAACGTTCAAGAAGTGAATGGCCAATTTTATTTGGGTGATTGTTTTTGGGGTTGAAGTGAAGATGGGGGGTTAGGGAGGGACACATACCACCTTCAGCTGGTGAAATAGCTGCCGGGAAAATGCATAGAAAACCCATTCACACAGCAAGTGATAAACTATGCTTTTTGTTGTAATGGGAAGGAAGAGTCATGGTTGAAAATTTAATTTGTGTATCAACTATAATTGCCTAACTATCTATCATAAAACAGAATTGTTGAATTAAAATAAATAGTCCAAAATAATATTTAATTTCAAAGCAGAATGTAGTATTGAAAGAAGGGGAAAGAGGGGATGTAAAGAAAGTTTTTTTTTACTTTGAACTTGTTTTTGGAGGTAATATGGTTTGAGGCCTGTTGATAAGCCCTGCAGTTAAAGACAGAACCATTAAAATAAAAGAGTCTAATGCATGCCAGACAGACTTCTTTTCTTTCTACTTTTTCTTTATTTCTTTTTATTACCCACACTGTGGCCCCAAGCGGATGTAGTCATTATGAGCTGAGCTGCTGACAGTCAGATGTGAATTACTTGGGGGTAGAGGTTGGGGGATGCATCCTCCAGAAGTTTGGATGACTTGTTTCAGCCTTTCCCCAAGTGTTTAACTAGGAATGTCTCCTGCACACAGAAATGTTGTTGTGCACACAAATAAATGTCTGATATTAGTTGTTGCTTAGGGTATAATAAGCACCAAGAAACTGCTCCACGCTAAGGGCTCTATATAAATGCAATTTGTTGGTGTTGATATGAAGGAGAATAATTCAGTAAGAATTGTGTAAAAGCATTTGTAAACTGCTTGCTTTTGTAATAAAGTAATAATCATTGTTGCATTTGATATTGCACCTTATGTCTTTGAGACATCTCAAATCGCTTTACAGGATTTTCCTGTAAATTGTAGTGACTGTATTTGTAAGCAAATGTAGCAGCCAATTTGCACATAACAATGTCATGGTGTGATAGCCATGAAGTGAATGACCAAGTGGAGTCCTGCATCTCAGTGGCTAGAGCACTCCCCTTGAAAGCGAGAGACCTGGGTTTGAGTCCCGGCAGGGCGAAATGTAGGGCAAGCTTCCTTACTCCATACACCTCTGTTTACCTATCAGTAAGTAGGAATTTGGTTGTTAGTTGATTGGTGGATTGCTTTTCCGTGGGTAATAATTCCTTTAAAAAATAATAAATTGGTAACAGCAGTTTGTGGGACACTGCTGTGTGCAATTGGCTGCCGCGTTTCGGCCACAAAATATAGTCAATCCACGTTAAGGCATATTCTGTGAAGCGCTTTGAGATGCCTCGAAGACCTGATAAGGTGCTATATCAAATGTAAGGGTTATTATTATTATCAATTTCATCTGGGGACTGTTGACTAGATAGAAGAGTATTGTGGTTTTAGAAATTGATTAGTTCGGTATCCTTTACTTCATAATAATTACTATCCTGGCCAACCTTCAGTTGAGTTGGATATACAATTCTTCATATCAGGAAATCCAATCGCAGTCTGAGCTTCAGATAAAATTTAAATATTAAGTTGTGTTTGTTTATTGCCTGAGAGTATCCAGTATTTCTAATCCTGCAGGAGACCAACTGTAGTTGTCAGTTTTAAAACCGTTTAGCTTCTGAACCTGAGAAATTGTGAAATTTGTTTGTATTCATTTTTTTGTTTTTAGCCAGAATCTATGATTAATCCAAAGAGTGCAATTTAAAAAAAGAAACTTGATATTCCATAGATTTTTTTTGTTCCACAGTTGTTTAGACTTTGCCCTCCCACCTCAGTTAGGCAATTAAGACTCTACAGTATTTTAGAGCCGGGAATGCATTGGGGACTCCTTTGTTTTAATGGCTCTGTCTTTAACTGCAGAGCTGAGCAATAGGCCTCAAACCATATTACCTCCAGAATCTTTTATACAGTATTTTAGAGCCTCAAATCTAAAAGCATTTTTGCACTCACCCCATTTTTTGAATGGATTGAGTCTTTTCTGGAAGGCCATTTACTGGGGAGATGAGTGCTCCCCAAAACTGACCGTCGACTATGTATGATTTAGACACCTAGTGTTGTGTTGACCGACTATTCAACTGTGGCAGCATCATGGTTGAGTGTGAAATTCTGGCAGCAGTCACTGAAGAATGTTCTGAATCATGAACCCTGTCTTTTATTCTCTTATTCCCCCTCTACCCCCTTCGTAGGCCATAACGCTGAGGCCATTTATAGAGACCAACAGATATCAAACTAACTCATCACAGATCTTGATTTGAACCTGAAACCTTCTAGTCCGCAAAATGAATTATTATGCTAAAAAAGGTACTCACTAGATCACTAGGCAGTTTTTGACCACCTTCTCAGTAGATGTGTTTGGTGGTGAATTTCAATCTGGTTGCCGTGCTGACCACGGTAGAGAGAAAGTCTTGCTCAAAGTTACAAATTAAATTTTGTCCATCTGTGACCAAGCTCTCTCTGTCTCCTCTTCCTTCTTAATTTCTCTGTTGCCTTCGATATGGTTGACCACTTTCTTCTTCTCCATTGTCTCTCTCCTCTCATCTTCACCTTCATACTTCTGTTTTTTCTTGGTTTCAATCTTACCTTTTGTCTTTGTTTCCACCAACGACTTCCTCTGCTGCCCTCGTATCGTCACATGTGGCTTTCCTCTGGGCTGTGTCCTTGGTCCCCTCCTCTTTAACATTTACATGCTCCTAACATGGTTAGGGTTAGGTCTTTCCATGTGTTGGTGAGTCTAGAGTGAGGAGGCATGAATATGAGATAATCACTAGCAGATCTAAAAGGGAGTTGAGGAGAAAAGTCTTTATGCAGAAGATAGTTAAAATGTGGAGCTCATTGTTGAAAGTTGTAGCTGAAGCAAAAAGCATCTATTTATTTAAGAGGAAACCTGATGCATTCACTGTGAGAAAAGGGAATAGAGGGGTATAAAAGAGGGGTTTAGGAGAGGTTGAGGCTTGTGTGGAGTATAAGCAAAGGCATGGAGTTGTTGGGGCCAATTGGCTTGTTTCTACGTTATATCATTCTATGAATAGGAGCTTTGCAATAGTACTGAAAAATGTAAAGTATAATGTGTGCTGCTTCTTTTGTCTTTGAAATTAATATTGTAATGGTGGAGACCTCAAACAATGAAGCAAGAAGGTTAGAGATTTTTAACAAGTTGCACAAAAGCATGTTTGGGCAGTGCTGCTCAGCACATTTGTGAAGCATATACTTTTGTATAGATCGCCGACATTAACCTTTGGTCAGCTTTGCAAGCCATAATTATTAATGGTGCTAAATATAGCTTGGTTGGGCTTTGAAAGAATTGTCACATTCGCTTTGTTTCTCATTGATCTCTGTCTGTGGAACGCAAGATTTTTATGTTAATTCAGTTTTTTTTAAAAAAAGTTCCTTCACATTTTGAGGACTACATTTTGTTATGAATATATCCCCGTTAAGATCAAACATATCTTGGCAAATTGGAGTTTGTGTTTTGATTGTTAAACTCAATTTTTCCTTCAGACTGCAAACAACAACCTATGACTGGAGGAATACAATCAAGTGTAGTGACTGTATTTGTAGGAAAACTTGTGCACAGCAAGGTCCCACAAACAGTTTTAAAGTGAATGAACTATTTGTTTGGGGATTGTTAGGACAGGGCTGGGAGAATCCCCCTCTTCTCTTTTAAATAGGGTCATGGGATCCTTAAAGTTTGCCTCCACATATACATAAACTTAATTTTAATGTATAAACATCACCATTAAGCATTGGATGCAAAAATAGTTACATGAAGTGACAGCCCAAACTCTGAGGTTGTGTTTCGAGCGAGAAATACATCGTATATTTATGGCTCCTTGTCACTTCAGAATGTCTCTTAAAGTGCCTTATAGTAATTATGCTTGGGTATATTTGACTGTTTTGTAAGCAGACAGGACACCATTTTATGGACAGCAAGGTCCCACTTACATGAAGTGAGTGTCATTTTGTCTGGAAGTTTGTAAGCAGGAAGGATACTGAGAAACTCCCTCTCTTTATGAATAGTGTCATAGAATATTTAACATTTATGTCAGGCATGCAGACAGGATTTCCATTTAATATCTCTAGTACTGCACTTAAGTGCATGAGCTGAAGTCCCAAATCAAGGACTTGAACACAGAATTGCCTGAGCCAGAGGCAAAAGTCTTATCAACTGTGCCAAACT
This sequence comes from Callorhinchus milii, assembly GCF_018977255.1. Taxonomy (NCBI): domain Eukaryota; kingdom Metazoa; phylum Chordata; class Chondrichthyes; order Chimaeriformes; family Callorhinchidae; genus Callorhinchus; species Callorhinchus milii. Next base: position 10,362,822 of record NW_024704745.1, on the reverse strand, counting down.
GACATGCTGTGTTGGAATGTTTGACTTGCAGTTTATACTTTTATGTGCACAATGTAATTCGAAGGCCATAATTTGCAGAATCCAAATAGCTGGTTAGGCATCTTTTTTGAATGTAGTATCCTTTAACATGTGTCTGTCTGTCTGATCCAGTTTGTTTGCTGCTTAAAGAAATGTGTACGTGACAAATGTATAACCTGAATGCGTTCACTGCTTTCATCAGCCCAGACTGAGCCTTGCTTGTCTGCTGCTGACTTTACTAGTCTTGGTTTCATGTTAATCCTGATCTGTGTTTGTAGAGGAGTATGTGTATGAATGTATTTTTTATTTATACAAACTACATTTCTTACAGCTGGGGAGGATAACATAAATTGATTAAATTAAATTGGTTATTAAGTACTGTGTATTTTTGATACTCATTGTTTTGCAGTGGGTTACTGTTCTGTCAGGCAAAACAGTTCAGAGTTCCTTGCACAGCTGTCTAGCGGCACCAGAGAAGTTTCATATATAAACGTTAATCACATGCCTGGTATATGTTTTTTTTAATGTTTCTTGCTCTAATAGTTTTATTCATCCAAGAGCTGACTGAAACAAACTGGATAAGGATCTGATTAAAGTTTTTTTTTATAAAAAAACAAATTTGCAGTTTATATCATTATTTCTTGTGCCCCAGATAATTTGAGATTACAATGCATTGTTATACAAAACTGCTGTCACATCAATTAGATGTACTGTATTTTCAGCAATTCCAGTTGCTTGATGAGCCACTTTGTTAAGTGTGCTAGGGAGATACGTTACTGACTTGTGATTTGTCTAGCACTGAGCCTTATGATGGCTCAAGAAAATATTACTGCAGCTTGATTTAGTTTGATTTTGTTCAGCATGAGCAAAATGTGAACCTTTTGATAAGTATTGGTATTGACACAATATAATTGTAGGACCCTGCGACATTTTGATGGGTTCTGGGTTTCCATTTAACTCACCATGTTGTCATTTTACATTCATATCAGAGAAATGTTTAAATGCAGCATCCTGAGATTGATTAATTAAATTCTTTCCACTGTAAGTTGTATTTTACCAGAATGTGGCTTTCTGAAAAAATGTATTTAGACTTCCCTTGATCAGTGGTGATAATTGCATGTTACAAAAATCAATGATTGAGTGGAAATAATAATTAAGCTGTTACATGTGTTTTCCATATTCTCTGTGCAATGGTGTTTGCACCATCGCCAGAAGTGGTTTGACTGGGTTATTCAGTTCCAAACCACCAGATAAACACAAAATTTATTAAGAGGCTTTTGTGTTTTGATAAAAGTTAAATGCAGTTCCTTCAAACCCCTAACAGTCCTTTCCTGAATGCTGTCTTTCCATTTCACTATATAAACGGACGTTAATTTTTTTTTTATGTGATCAGGTACGATGGCTAGTTTTTTGTTGACAAGGTTGTTTATAATATGCCCACTATCAAGTGAAAAACAGCTGCTTATACAAAATGATCAATTAATAGTTGAACTAAATTCTCCTTATGATTCGGTTGGTATAGAGACAAGGAACGTCTTAAGATTTAATATTCACTCTGTATTGAGTGAGATGATCTCAGTTGGCATGATAGTCAGGGATGATGAAATTAACTTCTGTAGCTATGTGTATGTGAGTGAGAGGTTCCTGCTCCTGATATCAATTGCAACCCTTTTTTTAAACTGAAAGGGAACATGGTTGGTATTTAGCTGTGAATTTACATACATAGAATGAACCAGTGGAACAGGTCCTGTGAGTGAGTCAGCTCTATCAGGGATGGGAGGGAAGATGATTCCAGTAGGAAAACTAGCCAATCTAAACAGGTACAGTAACATGTGGGTACAATATTTTATTATATTACCTGTTTCCATTACTGTTCTGGCCCAGAGTGATATTAGAGTGATGTTTGTAGGTTGTATTTATAGGAATACGTTTTCAGTAAAGATTAGCCTTCCTGTCACGTAATACTGATTGAAGTTTGCGGGGGGAACCTCACTGTCCTGTCTCGGTTCAAATAAACCTGTCAACGTCAAGGGTGGTGAGACCACGCGACTCTGTTGCTTTCTATTGAATGTGTCTGCTTTTTTATAAACTCCCGAATTGCTGTGTTTACTCATCCTCTGAAACCTGTTTTTTTTTAAAAAATTGATTTGGAAACCATGTTTTCATCTTAGTAAATACTTAGTAAAATTGTATGTAACATGAAGTTCTCAATTTTTTGCAGAGTAACCACAGAACTCAATAAATAACGGTAAATTTAGTATTTGGCTTCTGGTGGTTACACATCTGAGAGATAGGATAACATGCTACAAGATCAGCTTTCATCACTGGATCTAATAAGAGCAAAATGACAATTTAATAAGGATTTGTTCACAAGCGTAATATTTTCTCCTGAAGGTACTGACATGCTGAGCTACAATTCTACAAAGTGCTTTGGTTTCTCACACAAGTGCTGTTCTTCATGTGTAGGTGCCTATAGACTTTTCAAGAGTGTGAGCATCATAGGCCAAGGTTGGTGCTCTCCCTGTTCATTGTTCAGAAAAATGGCAATCCTGGATGATTTTATATAAAAAAAACTCTTACTTGAGCCAGAGGCACTGAAGTCAATAGTGGTAACATTATTCTGACTTCGGTAAGCTAAGTCTGAGACTTTACTGATCTGTCTGGCTTATTACAGGTGTTGCATTGGACAGTGCATTTAAACACTAAGTGATTGTTTGACCTTGATTCATTCTTAACAGGATTTCAGTTACCATTGAAATAGTAACTGCAGCTCTTCTGTACACATATCTGCAAAAGGTGAAAGTCGATCTGTGAGTTCTGTCGCTTTGCTTTTGTGGTTTCTAATATCAACTCTCCTCCCCACCTCCTTGATCATGTTGCATCTGAGTAATAAACTGAGACATTTGTTGTTTTTTTCATTGTGAAGCAATGTATCTTGCTAACGTTCAGTTCAAAATGTGTTGTCGATATATCAAACATGAAAACCTAGCCAGTCAAGATTGTAAGCAGTGAGACCGACAAAGGAAGCCTATTGTTTAGAGCAGGTGAGGGCATGTAAATAGTGATACCAAAATATAAGAATGGTATGTAGACAGCCTTGCCTTCAGGTTGTTAGCTTTTTTGGGACCACCCTGCTGAGTGGGGAAAGATAGATTGTGTATGTTGGACAGTGTGTGGGAGTGAACCAAGTATCATAATAAAGGGTTAGTTTCTTTTTTAAAAAAAAAGTTTTGGTGGTGTATATAATCAACTTCAAATACTAGTAATAAATTTGGTAAATCAAAGAGAGCACTATCAATATAACTTTCTTACTCTTCAAAAGTATATTAGCACAAAGGATAATAATGGTTTACTTATTATCCTTTGTATTTAGGATTCATTGATGTAGAGTGGTCTCAAGCTAGTGCTGCGTCTACAAAAATTTGTCATTAAATTATTCTCTAGCGCCTATCTTCCCCCATTCTGATTGTCCAAACTTGATCTCCGATCTGACTAAGAGATCATATCAAGGGGTATGGGAAATGGATAGGGAGCGGGGAAGTACCTAGGTTGGGTAGAGGCTCATGTGGAGTATAAATGCCAGCATAGACAAGTTAGGATGAATGGCCTGTTTTGATGCTGTACAGTGTTTGCAAATTTATGTAAAAAGAAATATCAGTTGCATTGACCTTGCATCAGGGCATATCTTCAGAATGATCTCATGACATATACTGTTTACTGTAAAATACACAAGCAATTCTTATTACCACAATGCCTAAACACGCATAGGATGTTGCCAAAAAGGCTAGTAATGGTTCTGGTTATTTCAAGAAGAAAAATGTGCAGGAACACCTGTTATAGAGTTTTCTGGGTTGAATTTGTTAGTGGAAATGCACGTGCATTCGAGCAGAGTACTTACAGGGCCACTTTCTCGGTGGGGTTAGGTTTGCATCATTAAGAGTCACTGCCTTGTAAACTGTCAATTTTTAGTCTGAATCATTATTGACAGCAAATATGTTATCCTCTGCAATTCATATTACTATTCATTCCCTTCGTGTAACATAACTTCACAGTTTTATCATTGCAATACCAGCAAAAAGGTAATTGAACTATATTAATCACTTTCGCCAATGAAATACATGGCTACTACGCTTTACATTAAATCCATGAAGCACTTTAAGAAGTCCTCAAAATGAAAGGCACTATAACAAATGCGAGGTTCATTTGCTTCAAGTACTGGACCAAGTCAAATTTTAGCATGTTTAGCAAATCTTAGCATGTTCGCATTGGTGACAATTTATTGAAATGCTGTAGGTTATTTTGTGGGTGTATACTGTATAAAATACTGCTTGACATGTTGCTCATTGTAAATGTCATTGCCCAGGCTATATTTTTCTGGAATTGCAGATTCAATGTTGATGTTGATCCACCTGGAGTTGGGTTTCCTTCACATTGTTCCCACAAATGGAATAGGTGAACACACACACATACGCATTGCCAAGAAGCTTGCAGACGATTTAGATTTAAAAACATAGGAAGCGTGTAACTTTCTTAAGGAGTTGATGCTCTCTGTCAGCACCTGAAAGACTTTGAAAGTGAAAGTCTACTGGTTGGTAAATCATTAACCGAGACGATCATTAATTCAGGATTGTCACTGGAAGAATTAAGAAGAAACCTTTATGTTGAATGATATTATTAAATACAATACAAATTTACATCTATATAGCGCCTTTCACATCTGGAGGATGTTCGAAAGCACTCAACACAATAGCCTGGGCACTCGAGCTGGGGGTGGGAGCTGAGGGGGGTGGGATGCTTTGCCACAAATAGCTATCGAGAACAGGACCAAAAAGAGAATTGGATAAATGCTTGAAGAGGAACAAAAAAAATTATATTGGGAAGGTGCAAGGAAAGGGTACCATTATTGGCTCAGTGGGCTGAATGTTCTCCTCTGTCTAATTTTGGTGATTCTGTCTCATGACCGTGCTTTTTGGAAATTGGTTGAAGGGCCATGACCCATAATGCAGGACACCACCAAGGTTGAAAATAATAGGAGAGAATTAGATAATCGAGAACTTGTGGTTAGATGATAATTGAAATACAAACTGGGCAGAAGAGGAAGAGAAAATTAGTTTGATATGCAGACTCTTGCCTCCTTGAAGTTTTCTGTAAGGCTCTTGATAATTTTTGAGTTGAAAGACCTTCTGCTTTGAATTTTCACGAAGGGGATGGAAAGGATTATTTTGTGGAGGAGTTCATTGCCTTAAGTAAACTAGATCGCGTGATCCTATTTTACATAACAAAGTAAGCTTGTTGGTGTAGGACAGGAAACAAGGCTGCAGGACTCTTAACCACTGACGTTTTATCTTCAATCTATAGTGGAGTCCATTTGTGTAATTGATCTGGATTACATACAGGTGATAGCAATCCATGGCATTTTTTTCTGGAATTCATTTGTGCTGATATTAGGTTTTGTTTCATGGTGACTATGATCAATGAATTCCAAATTGTATGTTCTCTTTTCTCTCCCAACCTTTTGGTTTATGTTCATTCACCAGCATTTCAGATTTGTATAAAGAATAGGTAAATCTGATTATATATATTGTATTTAAAGTGTTTAATATTAAAAGTCTGTATATTTCACAAAAACATTAGGGTACACAGTAGTTAGTGGAATTTTGTAACAACTATTAAAAGATTTATTCAGTATTGGATATTAAAACAGGAGGATCAGTATTTCCAATAACAAATGAATTTTGAATCTAATACAGTATGTTAACTTTCTTCTTAGTAATGGTGGACTTTCAGAATTGAATGGCACAAAAAATATCTAATTCATAACAATAGCATTCCCAGAAAAGTACATTTTTTTAAAATTCTCATTTCTCTATTTTAAAAATAGTCTTTGCAACAAGCATGTGTGGGCCTGATGGGTTTGAGCAAGACTCATTTGAACAACAGCTAGAATTCATTTCCATGCTACAGTACAGTCATCCTGCCTTTTGTTATTATTCTGATGGAGCATACTAAAAGCTTGGAGTCCCATGTGTTTGCAAGAGACTCGCATAAAATACCACATTTGTGGAGTTCGGCATTCTATCCTACATGTCCTGTTTAGCATATTCAAGAAAATTAGCTTACTTTGAATACAAATTTATTTAACTTACTTTCCTTTTACATAATAAAAATCTTACTTGGATGGAAATTAATGGTAATGACTAATAATTGGTTTCAAGAATGTTGCGAGCCATAATATCCTCTGACTGTAGTCCTGATATTTTTCTTACGCATCACAACTTACACATCGCATGCTTCTCGTGATGCAACTTGTTTTAAAATTCATCAGACTAGCTGTTGTGCCCAATATTTATATGTGCTCAGACCGCTGACTTGTCTCAGTGAGCCGGCGGGGAACAACAACCAAAAGTAGCTTTGCTGATGTTTCACTAGCCTTAGATGTAGACGAAACAACAAATCTGGTTTGATGATAGTGTGTATTGTTTACTGTTCAGAAGAGGAAAATAGTACCACTCAGTACAGACGAAGAGTTGTTTGATGTGAAGTTCTGTTTGAAGTCCGTTGTTGCTGGTCCCCTCGTTGCATTTTCAAATGGTATGAATATGTTCTGATTCATGTGTTCTTCAGTCACAAAATGCCACCCAGATGTGAAATGTAATTGATTGCACAATACAGGGAATGGAACCATACAGATCTAAATCTGGTACCAGCAATTCCTGGGCACTATTGTTAAAGGACAATTCCAGGTACTTTTTGATTCCAGTTTGCCCTTCTTTCTCGTCCTCCTCTCCCTTCCAATCGCTGCATAATTTGTAATTCCAATTTTTTTTGAAGTCTCATCTCAACCTAAGTTTAACTGCTAGCCAGTGCTGAAGTCAGTGAGTCCTTGACTCTGACATTGTGTTAAAGTTACATGCATGAACCAGGTAATTGAGACCAGCTACACCAAGCAACTGGAACTTTGAGAGATGAACTGATCTAATTTGGTTAAATTGAAATTGTAGTTTTACATGCTGATGATATAAATAATACTTGTAATTGATCTAGGCTTTTCACGTCTTCTAGATGTCTCAAAGCGCTTCACAGAATATACTGTAAAGTGAATTGACTGTATATTTGTGGGCGAAACACGGCAGCCAATTGAGCACAGCAGTGTCCCACAAACAGTCGTGGATTGAAGTGACCAATTTATTATTTTTTTCTTGAGGGATTATTATCAGGCGTGTGGAGTAAAGGAACTTGCCCAAGGTTTTGCCCTGCTGGGAATCAAACCCAGGTCTCCCACTTGAGAGGAGAGTGCTCTAACCACTGAGCGACATTTTAAGACAAGTTGCATCATGAGAAGCATGCGATGTGTTAATTTGTGATGCATAAGAAAAATCTCAGGACTGCAGTCAGAAGATATTATGGCTTGCAACATTCTTGTATCCGTCAATGGTACAATTCATTTAAAGGAGACTTTTATGCCATTGAATCATTTCCCATCCACTCTACAAGATTTATTTAGTGGATAAAACAGTATGGGACATCTATTCAAGAGGTTAACTGCTAGATTGCCTTTGTGGTGGTCATGTCAGGATGAGCTAAGTGGTTACCTTCTCAAATTCTATACATTCGGCCACAGCTTGCCACTAATAGAAGTGTAAGTGAGAGAAAGCGAAGGCCGGTGGGAGATGGTTTAATGGTGACTTCAGTTGCTCCTTCATGGTCTCTTGTAATCAATTCCAGGAATGTTACAACATGCAGCCATAGGATTGCAAACTGGATATCTTCACAGGTTTAACCCTTCAACGGGAAGTTTTATTTTTACAGATTAAAGTACATTTATAGGAATTGGAAATATTCCTTTTTGAAATAGTCCACAATTCAAATTGTTGGGATGAGAAATGTGATAGTTATCACCAGTGAGCGTCAGTACATCACACCCTCCATTTTTCATCCCAGCACTGCACTACGGTAAATGTACTGGAAGTGCTCCCATTGCTTTGTTATATAAATTCTGGAATGAACGTTTGTAATTTTGGCTTTGCAATTCATTTCTTTAATGATGTCCTTCTAGGCTTCCTTCAAGAAGATATGATCATAATTCTTCCATTTGATACAGTGCCTTATGTTGTCGAGACGTCTCAAAGCACTTCACAGAATTTTACTGTGAATTGTAGGCAATCTATTTTTGGGCAAGCACAGAAGCCAGTTTGTGTATAGCCATGTCCCATAAACAGCCAAGAGGTGAATGAGCAATTTTATAATAAAAATAATAATAAATAATAATCCTTGCATTTGATATAGTGCTTTTCACTATAATGCGGACAATGCAGCAAGACTGAGTTAAGAGTCCAAAATGGGGCTTGAACTCACAACCTTTTGATTCTGGGGCAAGATTGCTACCAACTAAGCCATGCAGACACTTCTTTTCTGTGGAGAAAGCACACCTGTAGCAGGAGTTTATCTCGCGTGGAATTGTGTGCTCTGACTTCTATAATTTTGAGTACAGTATAATGGAAGTGTAGAAGACTAAAAATTGTTTTTGCCCCTCAGTGCAGTGCAACTATTTGCTGACAAAAAACTTTGTAAGCATAACCTGACATAACCTTGAAAGTGATCAACCTTTTCTGAGATGAAAGGATTTTATCTCACAGACTGTAGGAATATGGATAAATTGTGGGAATGCCTATGCCGTGGAGTCCTGTAGCTCAGTGGTTAGAGCACTCGCTTTGCAAGCGAGAGACCTGAGTTCAATTCCAGGCAGGGCGAAACCTTGGGCAAGTTTCCTTACTCCACACAGAGCCTAATAATATTCCCTCCAAAAACCCAAAACAATAATTAAATTGGTCATTTTCAATCTACGACTGTTTGTGGGACATTGCTGTGCGCAATTGACTGCCGCGTTCGCCCACAAATATACAGTCAATTCACTTTACAGTGTGTTCTGTGAAGCGCTTTGGGACGTCCTCCTGACGTGAAAAGCGCTATATCAAATGCAAGGATTATTATTATTATTATTATTCAGCCCACTAGTCAGATTGGGTGATGTGGATTTCTGCTGTCATTCTTTAAAGCAGTAATAATAACCACAAGCCATGAGGCCATCAAAGAATGCAGTCTGGGTAACTTAATCAGTGGAAATTTGGATGATTATATCTTCAAAGGACAAGTCAAAGTTTTTTTTTGAAAGTTTAAACTAAGCCCACCCAACTTAAAACTGTATCTGGACCTGGTTGTAAGTCAGTGATTTGAGTTAGTAATGAAGAATTGTAAAAATTAGTAGTGAATAATGTTTATGTAAATGCAGATCCTGCTTTGTTTATATCATATGTTTCCAGCTCTGATGTTGAATAAGTTTGGTATAGATTCCAAAGCGTAGACTTGTGAAGTCCTGTAGCTCAGTGGTTTGAGCACTCGCCTTGCAAGCGAGACACCTTGGTTCAATTCCAGGCAGGGTGAAACCTTGGGTAAGTTTCCTTACTCCACACGCCTAATCATAATCCCTCCAAAAACACAAAACAATAATAATAAAATTGGTCATTTTCAATCCACGACATTGTGGGACACTGCTGTGTGCAATTGGCTGCTGCATTTTGCCCACAAATATACAGTCAATTCACTTTACAGTCTATTCTGTGAAGCGCTTTGAGACGTCGAAGACGTGAAAAGTGCTATATCAAATGCAAGGATTATTATTATAGATTTAATAATCTATAATATTTTTGTACCTCCAGACAACAAGGCTGACTGGTGTCAAGACTTTGCTTGTCTCCATTTGCATCCTCTCCAAAGAATGTGGGCTCTCATTTGAGAGGTTTGTTGTGCAGTAGACTGGTACACACAGTTTTACACAGATACTATCAGGCGAGTTTTCAATGCAGTTAACACAAGGTTGGTAGAATGTTCACTGAACTCCCACGGCAGGCTGGCAAAGTCATTTCACGCTGAGCCCGGCTGACATCTTTGTTCATTTTTCAACTGTTTGTGAAATTCTAGATCATTTGTCTTTCTCTTATGCTCATCCTCTCTGGAGCAGAGCATGTGGATTCAGGCCCCGCATTGGGATGTGCAGTTTCCCCTGTTGCATCCACCCTGTAAAACAATAAATGTAAAAGGCATCAACTACCTCAGGCATATTGAGGACAGTTTTTTTTTAACCCAAATTTTAAGATAAATATTTTCTGCTAAAATATTCTTTCGGAGACTCGTAACTGATTTAAAAAAAAAAAAAACTTCTAGATTGCTTGCTTTCCTTCAGTAAATTAGGAAAGCAAGGCAATCACTGGAGATTTGCCTGGAAAAGTTAGACATTTTGAAAGAAATCTGCAGCGGTAATGATCTGCTGCTGTTGGTATTTGGAGTTCCCCAGAAAGTGAGCCAGAGGCCATTTTCCCCTACTTACAAATGTAAGAAATAAAAGGACTGTTTGTTTTAAGCATTGATTGTGGAATCCCCTTGTAGCTGGCTTGAGATTGTATCTCCTTCCCATCGTATGCGGTGCTGATGGCGCCATTTTTTTTCTCTCTGGTATTCTGGTTCTCTTGCTTTAAGTTCCATTCAGTTGAATTCTCTTATAACTTGCTGTAACTCCTATACTAACCAACATACCATTAAAAGTGGACGAATGACTGAAGCAGTGGAAAGGGTCAGTGGCTGCCCTGAATTTGAGGGGAAATGGTGGGTTCACTCGTAACTATGGGTCCTGCCAGCTCCTCAGTTAAAACTCCATGACGCCATGCTTCTGTTAACCTCATTACCAGACTTGCCATATCATTCTGCTTAACCTTGTTAAGTAGACCTTGTTTACTCAGCATTTCTCACCGACTCGAAAAACTCTGAAGCTAATTCTGTTGTGAAGATGTTTCCAGTGATAAATTAATAGGAAATGGGTTTAGAGATTTGATCCAAAAATTCACATTTAACTGGGATAGGTTTTCTTTGGATGTGATGGGCTTGATCAAATACATATTGATCTCTTTTTGTGGTGTGTTTGGCATTTTTTCTGTTCTGCTCATTTAGTGTTAAATTTAGATCAAGTATCAAAGTTGAAGTTTTTTTCATGAAAGTATAAACCGTTTATTTTGGTTTGAGTGTGCGGTTATCTCTTGAAATTGAGGCTTCATGCTTGTATTTTCGCATGTTCATTCTTCTCCCCTCTCTGTAGACTTTATGCTTACTCTATCTGAAACGTGTGAGTTAAAATTGGCACTGCACTGTGGATAGAGATCCTGTAGCAATATTGTTAAAGGGTTTGATCTAATTAATCTAACTATATGTTACATTTTTTAATTTAGCATTAAAATTCTGTTTGAAATCCAGGTTGTGGTGAATATAAGATTGTTCTTATTAACACCGTCAAGATTAGGTTTATATATTTTGCCCACAAATATACAGTCAATTCACTTTACAGGATATTCTGTGAAGCGCTTTGAGACGTCTAGAAGACGTGAAAAGCGCTATATCAAAGGCAAGAATTTATTATTATTAAATTGTACATCTAGTTGGCTAAAACAAATCTAAAAGAGAGGTGTGAATCTTTTGGGATTGACATTGATAAAATGTGTGGTTGAAGGTGTATTTCTCTGGGAATAGAAAGGGATGCTTTTTGTTCTTGGACATAGGAAGGGTGTGGTAAGGGGGCAGAGAGAAAGGGGGAGATTACACTGAACTCACAAATCGAAACTGCTCCTGTGGTTCTCAGTAGTAATGAACTGGAGACTCTAACACACATTTAGCCATCCAGCTGACCAAAATTAAATGCTGAAATGTATTCCCTGATTTGGGATGTGCTGACATGTACATAGTACAGTATTTGTGTGGTTGGAAAATCAATTTCTTCATAGGTGAAGGTTTTCTACTGTCTGATACTGTGTCCCAGATTGGTTGATCAGCAAAAGCTGGCTGCTAAATTGCAGAGCATTGCACCTAGCATGAAGCCAACAAAAGAGGTTTGACCACAGTTACGAACTGTGTGAACAAGAAATTTACACCTTTGACAGTTTCACGAAGATTTCCTTTCAATTTCTGCGTACAGTAGTTAGTTTCTTTGTGTGTGAATGATCTTTCAGCAACAAAGTATACTTCATGTCTTTGGGATTTTGTTTTTTGAAGAATGTTTTAATGTGTTCCCAGTACATCTCCACCTCCCAAATCCTCTGTGCCCTCAACAACTACAGTATTGGAGCTATATATTGATAAGATGTCTGTCCCAATAGACACTATCCTGTCACTTGATGCACGCAAATGAAGCTATCTTGTGTGTACGTGTGTGTGTGTGTTTCTGCAGGGGATCTCTGGAGAGCGATCAGGAGTTACTCCAAACCCTTGCAGATTTTTTTCCTTACCCCAGTGGTGCTGAGGCCAATTGTAGCAAGATTAACAGTTGTGAGCAGGATTGTGTGTGTTTATGTGTGAAGCTACATCTTTTCCAGATGTGTTGCTGATAAAAAGTGAAGAATATATTTGTGGTTCAGTTTTATGATTTTGACACAATTGTTGCTTGAACCTGTAGTGCACAGCGTATCTTATGTTGTGATTGACTGCTGGTGGCACTGTGAAGTTCAGTGCAACTTAATCTCTCCCCTTAATGAGAGCCTAATCAGAAATGAACCCTGGTGGACATTCGTTCGTATACTGTGTCCGGTATGCTCAGTGTCCTCTCATTGTAAGTCACAATATATTGTGAGATCACCTGGCGGACGTGTGCTCTCTTCTGCTTATTGATGAAAGTGGTAATTTTATTTTTCTATTTAAAACTCCAGGAAAAATCCTCATTATTAATTACAGATCATTGTTTATTAATCACTGTGCATTATTGTTTGTAAATGATACCTGCAAAAAAAAAATCTATGGAGAAGGTTGGAAAGGAAACTAGGGAAATCGACCGAGTTATGAAAAATGTGCTGAAATTATCTTGGCATATACATTTACGATGCAAAATGATGCTAGTTACACAGGAAGTGCAGAGTTTAGTAATAGTGAAGGTTTCCTGACCTTTTTTGTTACTTCATATGGGCTATAGTTTAACATGTTCTATATTTGACTAATGGCTTCACCATGTTGTATCCTGTGAGAACAGCTGCAGACAATGATTTGCCCAAACTGATGGCAATATTTGAAGGTGAATATTTTTAAAGGGATTCACGCTTCCCTTGTAGTCATCAGCACTAATCATGCCTCCTCCCCCTCATGCATCCTGGCCCTCCGGAAAGCGTATCAATTGGGTATGACTCAGTGAGGAGGGAAGTCTTCTACGTAGGAGAATTTTGGATATGACTGTTCCATTGTGACACAAGTCAATACCTTGAAAATGAGCAACTGTTAATTTGTCCAAAAATAAGGTGGTTTATTTAAAAAAAAGTGCCAGTAGCTGCTGAGGGATATCAACATTTTTGTCTTGTATTGTGATGGTTCTAATACATTGAATGCCCCTTTATAAAGTACACTCAAAAACTGTTAACATAAATGGGTATTTAAAATTGCAGTATGATCAGACATTGCCTTAGTGCAGTATCCTTACACAGTAACACACTGTTAAAATGAAAAGAAGTTGAAGGGTACAGTCTGCAATACAGCTTCCTTGTATTTGTGGAAAAAAAGTAAGTTTCCTGGAACTTAATTTAAAAAAATAGTTGCATTGATGTGAACTCGACTCTCTCAACCCGTTCGCAGCATTTGAAAACATACCAATCTTATTCCTGCATCACGTGCTGCCTGCAAAACTAGGTCAGACTAGTTGTGTAAGAACCATGGCACCCCTCCTGTCTCCTGAGGCCACCTCTGTTGAAGGTACTAGTTCTAACATTATGGTAGATTAATGCAGTTTTCCATTTTTTTCAGTCTGGCTGTGGTAGTGCACCTTTATTGAATCCCATCTTTCGGTCTTTGTAAAAAATCTGATTATATTAATAATAATTTTTGCATTTGACTTAGCACCTCATGCCATGAGGATATCTCAAAGCACTTCACAGGATATATTGTAAAGTTTATTAACTGTGTAGGTTATAGACGAATACGGCAGCTTACTTATGCACAATAATGTTCCAAACAGCCATGAAGTGAATGACCAATTTTCTGTAGGATTTTGGCCAAGTCACCAGGACAAACTCTGGGATTTTTAATATCTACTTGAACAGGTATTGGTTTAACATCTCATTCGAAGGACAGTACCTCCAACATTGCACCCCCAGCAATGCAGTGGAGTGTCAGCCTAGATGACCTGACTTCAAAGTCCTGAAATGTGACTTTCACCCACAACCTTCAGACTTAGGTAAGAGTGGTACCAGCTCAGTTCTAAGGGATACACCAAATGTTCCACCCACTCTTAAGTTAACGTTTTCAATGCTGAGTACTATTGTAAATGGCTGCTAAAACGTTAGATGTTCTTTGATTTAATATTTTTTCTATTTTTCCCCTTTTATATTAACAAAATATTTGCACAGTTCACCCAAACAAGCAGAAATTGCTTTCAAAATTCATATGTTTATGCTCATTGGTGCAGCAGCTTCACCTTATAAATGATCATTTTGCATTTGGTTGTTAAAATTGGATTATGTGGGAGTATTCATTTCCTGGGTGTTGGTGGTGATATGGAACTGTGCTGAGCGCACATTTATATTGAGAGATAAAAAGAACTATTAGAAACCGCTAACTAGTAAGAGTATTACAGTTAATTCTTGGCCTTTTCATTTTCTCTCTCAGCTACGTTTCTTCTTAAAGATATCAGTGTATTTATTTAGAAAACTTTCTCCAATGGCAACTGCTGAAAAATAAATTATCTCATACTCCTTTTTGATGTACAGTGTGTGTGAACTGGATCTGTACAATTATTAATTCCAATGTCCCCCTTTATTGCCTCTCTGGAACTCTTCATTTTTGACTTGGTTCTTCAACTGATGTGGTAGCAGTTGATATTTTGACTGGCCATAATACATGAATATGCATAATCAGTTTGGTTTGTAAAATATGCTCCCAAGAGGCACAACACTGAACATTTTAAAACCCAAGCTATTGGGTAGCAACCATTAAGTCTTTATTTCTTTAAGTCTCATTTTTCTGACCTTTTGGATGGAACCAGATTGAATGTGGATGGCCAAATTCTTCCTGTAGATGGCTCTGCAGGAAGAATTTGGACGCCAGTAAAGTTTGTGGAGTTCAGATGGTTTACGCCAGTAGATATTACCTTGAACTTCCTTTTTGCTTGTTAAAATCTAAGCTAGCATTAGATGAATAATGAAATCAAATATTAATAATCCTTGCATTCGACACAGTGTCTCATCATGTTGTCAAAACCAACAGTTTCACTGGATTTTGCTGTAGTGTATAGTGACTGTTTTATAGGCAATAACAATGTCTAACAAATAACCATGAAGTGGGGAGATTGTTGGCCAGGACCCTGGAGGATACCCCTTTCTCTTTTTGAACAATGTCCTGGGATTTTGAATGTCCGCTTGAACAGGCAGACAAGACCTTGTTTTAAAGTCCCATCCGAAGGATGACACTTCTGATAATGCAATACTTCCTTAGCACTGCATTGGAGTGTCATCCTGGGCTATGAGCTGAAAGTCCTGACAAAGGGCTTGAACCCACCATATTCTGACTCGGATGTGAGAGTGCTTTGAAGGGAGCTATGCCAGGTTAAGTGAAAATGTAATGAGGTGGCAAATAATGCTGTAGAGTGTATAATATGGGACTTGGAACAGAATAAAGGAACATGATCTGCATATTCAATATTTCCACACTTTTTGTTAAAGAAAGGGTTTGCTTAGGTCAGCTGAGAGAGCAGAGAGTGATTCCTTTGTTAGCCAACAGGAAGTGCTTATATAGTGCAACATGGTATGCTACTTCAACTTTACTTAATTTCGCTGATCTTACTTTTCTCCCACACAAAAAATAAAAACTGTGTGGCCCACCTTCATGTCACAGAAAATAGATGAGTCATCCAAGTTTTGGGGGACAGAGTTTAATGAATGATGAGTTGGGATTTGAGCCAGCAATCCAGTACAGAGACCATTCCACCTAAAATTAAAACTAATCTTGCAAAAAAAAGTGTTAATTAGATTTTTTTCGGAATGTTATCCCAAAACTGACTGCCTGATTCAAAATCCCCAGCAGTGTATCTGATTTCTGTTTTTAAATGACAGTGGATGCATTTCAAACATGTTCTCTGGCCAAGAAGGAAAAGAGGTGATCTCTGCTTGGGTCTTGCCAAATGTTTTGTATTCGAGGAGGCACATGTCTGCATGTAAACATTGTGCCCTTTAGTTATGCATTAGCAGGATCTGCTTCAAATAAAACTGCATGTACTATATTCCCTGTACAACAAATGCTGAAGTCGAAGTATTGACATGACATTATATCCCTTGAAAGTATAAAGAAAATTTTTTTTTGTCTGTAGGAAGCATCCTGTACTGTGTACGTTTTCCATTGCCGCTGTACTACTTGTGTAGTATTGCACCTTCCATGTATCCTGTTTGACAGAAGAATATGGTATTCCTGCATTCTAGTAAATTGAATAAATGATATACGGTGCACTATTGCCTGCCTTACGAGCCAAATCTTTAATATCCTTGATGAAGGAATAGCATGTTATCTATTGCAGGACACAGTAAACAGACTTTTTTGTAAAGTGAAATGTTAAACATAGACTTGTCTGTGATAAGATGTATGTGGCTTGAAATGTGCAGTTTTGTAAGATATAGAGTAGCCATGAAGGAGAACAGCTGTTTATCAACTTTAACAAAAGCGCTCTAGATTGCTTCATTGGCAATACCTACTTCTTCAGAGATCAGGTGGCTGTCCACATTTTAATTCAATGCATTAGTAAACACTGTGTCCTTGTCTCTGCATGAGAAATGGGAATGGACTGGCAGACTGTGACCAGCTTAGCTCTTAAACAGATGGACAGCAACTGGTCACTGAGGACATTTAAAGCCTCCAACCTGCTGTTGGAATGGAGGCAGGGAAATGGCAAGCACTACAGTGCTGCTGTAATTTCTATGTAAAATACAAGCTGCACAGTGAGATATTTCACTGCTTCACCAATTTGGCTGGTCTTTATTGGGAGAAGGTCTGCTGTCAGTTTTATAGAATCGTTGACTGTAACAGTGTAATTCTCAATGTTAATGTTACCTGCAATGTGTTTTCCAGCACCCTATTTAAGTACAGTTCCTTGACTTACTTGGCAGATCGGTGTTTCTGTATCTGTTGTGTATTTTTTAATGATTTGACATTGTGTGTAATGTCATCACATCTGACATACTGCTGGAGGATCACATTTCAACCTTTAACTTTTAGAGTGTGCCACGACCACATCATATCCACAGTGTTTCAGTCCAGATTTAATTACGTGAATTTTCTTTTTATACAAAAAACCCTGATACCACATCCTTCATTGTAAGGGTGGCACAGACTGGGTGGTGGAGTTCATAGCCACTTATACTGATAGGGAAATTAAATTCAGGCAGGACTTCTGATCACCAATTCATTGTGTGAATGTGATGAAGGAAACCATCATAATTGAAACTCAGCACATAAAGCAGTGATTCCCCTGGCAGACTTATTTGGATATGTAATTCTGTGCACGCCAAGCTTAGCATGATGGTGCTTCTGTACTGAGAACTGTTGAAAAAGAAAACTTTTTAGTGGTATTTATGTATAATATATCTGTAATATATATATAGAAAAAGGACTTGTACTTCAATCATCTTTGAACTGAGATGGGATTTTCCATACATTAAAAACTCTGTAGAAATAAGTTGTCTATCCCTTCACCTCTGGGATCTGGGCCGAGCCAAAATAGGGTCCATGACTTTGGTGCGCTCAAAGGGAAATCATTTCAGCTGGTCTGCTCCCAATGGATGCATGTCCACAATACAAAAGATAAATGGGTCTATGTGGCTGTGATTGTGCTTTTGCACTTGTTCCCAAAAATTGCCTAGAATTCTATGATAATTGAACGCTAGATCCAACTGGCTGTTCTGTGAAGCTTTTTGCACCTTTCTCTACCATTAGATTCACTCAAACTAGAGGAAGTTGTTTCCTGTCAGGAAGCAGCTGTGCTGTCAAAACGAGAAAAAAAATGCACACAGTTAAGCATCCCCCTTGTCCAGCTTGCCAATTACAGTGCAAATCATGAAATCAAAATCACCCCTTCAGTGTTGTTCTCCTTAATTATGTGATAAGACAGGACTATTTTATGGAGTATGTTAAGATCAGAGAGAGCATTTACTCTGAGCATCATTTAGCCACTGGGCTTTTACTTTTAGGTAGCCTGAATTTACATCTTTTGGTTTCTCTTTGTGTATGTCATTCTGCTGGCCCTGATAAAGACAGGGTGGAGAGCAGGAAGGGGAAGGAGGGTAATCTAAGGCAGGGTTGAAGAGGTGGGTGTTGAGCCGGGTGCCAGTCGCTGAAGGCTGACTTGCGAATGATGGGGCAGGTGAAGCAGGGGACATGAAGCAGACCGGAGCTTGCTGAACAGAGCGAGCGAGCAGGTTTGTAGGGGGTTCGGAGGTCACAGAGGTAGTGGGTAGTCAAGCCATGGAGGGCTTTGAAGATGAGTACCAGGATCTTGAACTGTATCCTCCGTTGATGGGAAGCCAGTGGAGTTGGGCGAGGATGGGGGTGATAGGGTCATGGAGCCTGGTGCGGGAGAGGACAAGGGCTGCAGAGTTCTGGATGATCTGCAGGCTATGGAGAGAGGAGGTGGGGAGGCCGACAACCAGGGAGTTTGCATAGTCAAACCTGGCATGTCTCCGATTAGTACAACATTCCTATTTTATTCTCTTCACAATAAATTTCAGATGGATGAAAAACTGTCTTTGCACATGTATTTTCATGTACTTTGGGGAAAGCCAAACATTTGGCAAGCTCTCAAATGTCTGCATTAATGAAAATTTTGTCTTTCTCCCCCCCCCCCCCACCCACCTTCCGTCATCAAAGACATGAACCAAATGTTTTCCATTTTAGCACCTTCGTATAAATACATTCAAAGGTGAACCAGAAAAGAGAAGATTCCATTCATTTCTAAGGAATCTTTGCAATTCTTGCTGAATAATTGAATCACTATCTGATGGTTTGTGTTATAGCATCTTTAATCTGCTCAGCCAAATTTAAAAATGCAGTCCCTATACTTAACGGTAATTATTGTAAAGTACTTGAGGTGTTCCAACATTGAAGTTCTTCAAAAAGTAGACACACAGTGACAGTTTAAAAGACAACCTGCTTCCTCACTATCATTTGTGATTGTTCCAGAAAGCAAGATGGAGTGGGAATGCTAATAAATTCTCAAATTATAAGACCATGCTGGGAATAATGTGTTTTTTTCCATTTGGCAGCTGTATAATAGTACTGTTCTATTGTCTTATAATAAACAAATAATTAGTTAAATACTATGTTTTATACTTGAGTATTTTCACATAGCCCAAATTCCATATGCCTCGTAGATTATATTTTCAAATGTATTTAAACATTTTTGGCATTGTAGTAAATGTAACACATTCTATTTGTGCTAACCATAAATGATCAGAATGCTCCGGATTGTAATGTTCCTCTTATTGAAATTAACAACAACAACAAGACTCTCTACCCCCTCCTCGCTCCCTCCCTTCCCTCCCCTCACTCTGACCATTTCCCCCTGCTCGGTCCCGACCCAACTGTCCAGCGCCTTGGGACGTCCTCCCGACGTGAAAGGCGCTCTATAAATGCAATCTTGTTGTTGTTGAAATTAACTACAATAGTTGTGTTTCCTCCTAAATGTACAACTTTGTAAATAAAGTGAAGTGACTCGTTCTGTTTTTTTCTTCTTCCCTTCTTCCCCACCCAATTCTGTACAGATTTCTGAAGGCCAACTTGCTGTGAGTTCTGCCAATTTTTTTTACTGTAAATATTTTTATATTTTTTTGCACCAGGCAGATAAATGTCTTTATGGGCAGAGATCTGAAACAAGATAAATGGCCAGCACGTTGATGGCTGAGGCGAGAATTTGCTATCTGCTGTGTAGACGGTTAACAATTTGTGGTGAAATTGTGTGACTGCTAATTCTGAATATTTAAGTAGGGTTCTACAGTTCAAACCACCAAATCATACTGAAGATGGAAGAGGTACATAGCCTGTAAAAGTTGTATTGTTAAAAACAATATCATAATGATCGACCTGCCGGTAATTAGCCATTCCCACACTGAAAAATGAAATGGTCAATTGTTCAGGTTGGATTTCACAGATTGAAGTATTCGGTCAATTTTAGAAGAATTGAGAAGTGAATGAAGAAGAAAGCCAGAGCGGAAAATACGTTTTATAATTATTGAGTACAAAGCAATAGCAACTTTTTATTTTGAAACCACTGCTGTTAACACACAAGGGGTCCCAGCAATAAACTTCAACCGAGCCTTTACCTAAAATGGATGTGTAGTGAAGTCGCTTTCACAATGGGTAATGTCATTTTTAGCTCCTTTGAATTTATCGTAAATGCAGCAATGAACATTGCCAGTAAAGTAGCAGTCAGCATTTCTTGGGATTTAAACCAACATGATTTTTTAAAAAAAACTTGTAAAACAGAATATCTTCCAAATTGTTTTGCTGATTAAATCTGAATTTTTTTATGTTTATAATTTACTTTTGAGCCAAAACATTCTGAATTTGCTTACAGTTGATGTCACCTGTTTTTTTTCACCCAAGTTCTAGAAAAAGAACGTAACATTTGACCAAAGATAGACTTAAAATTGTCCTCTGTGACCGTGGACTAGGGAAGAGAAAAGTTAGCTTGAAGTTCCACCTTGATTTGCTGTTCAGTGGCTTTGCTTGAAATATGGAGTCGTGTAGCTCAGTGGTTAGAGCACTCGCCTCGCGAGCGAGACACCTGGGTTCGATTCCCGGCCGAGGGAAATGTTGGGCAGGTTTCCTTACACAACACGCCTCTGTTTGCCAAGTAGTAAGTGGGAACCCGGTTGTTAGTTGATTGGCGGATCACTTTTCTGGAGGTAATAATAATTCCTTAAAGATAATAAATTGGTCACTTCAATCCACGACTATGCGCAATTGGCTACCGAGTTTCGTTCACAAAATACACAGTCAATTCACTTTGAGACGTCTCGAAGGCATAAGGCGCTATATCAAATGCTATTATTATGCATGTGGATGTTGGATGAGGATAGAATTGGTTTTGACTGTGATGCATGCCACAGTTAAAGCCCGCTGAATTCCAGGAACTGAACCTCAGCAGGAGAAGTGACTGAAAATGTCACAATAATTAATTATTTTATCTTTTCAAAAGTGAAGTTTTTTTTAGCAGGAAACAAAGACCGATGTATCTGTTAAATTTTTATGTCGTTTTAATTGAGTTGCGCCACTGAAAACTTAAAAGCATTGATTATGATCTGTGCTAAACGCTTTATGTCGATTGCATAAAATCATCAAAGCCGCCGAGATTAACTTCAGCAGAAAATGTTTTGTGAATATTAGAGATACAAGGTTATGCTCTGAAATTCAATAGTTTTGCCATCAGCATGCAGTTGAAAGTGAGTAACCGCCCTAGAATGAATTGAGTACCCTGCTTACGTTTAAATGCATATGCATAAGATTCTGCTTCTCTTTTCCATCAGAGATGGCCTTTGCAGGTTAAAAGAATAAAATAATAATTGATTGTGTCAAGAGTTGCCAAGAGGGTTCATATCTAAAGTATTTTATTTGGTTTCTCCTCCTTTAAGTGCTGTCCAGAATGAAATTTATCAGCACATCCTCAGAACAGTGGCATTTCACAACCCTTGAACTAATCGTTAGTTTCTCAAAATATTTTCAGAAGCAGTTTCTTGTCAACTTTGTTTTTTTTAAAATAATGTCGAGTGTTGAGATATTACATCAAATGTGTGAGAGAACACTTTTTTTGTTTGGAGTAAATACCGGTTTAGCACAAATTCTTCATGCGAGATCTGGATATAAAATAATTAACCCGAGGATTCCTATGTTTTATAATCAGACACCACACCTTTCCATTCAGTTATTAAATTGCTTTTAAATTGATAACCATTAACATATCAGCACTGGTTTTATGAGTCTAATCTAGTGAATAAGTGAAGCACATTTTTCTGCAAATGTTTGAAGTAATTTACTGACTCTTCAAAATAGTGTCAAAATATTTGCCTAAATTTAAGGGGAAAAAATTAACCACTAGTTTAAAATTTAACCATCGGCTATCTGAAAATTTCAGGTTTTGAAAACACTCCTTTAATCAACAGCCCCTCAGTACAAATCCCTTATACTTGTCACTGCTTTTCAAACCACAATATGTATTATCTGTATAAAAGCGCATTCAATGGGCTTCAAAAGGCAGACAATTTATTTTTGTAAATGATTTGGTCCTAATCTTGTAAAATAATACACTGAAGAAATGAAAAGTAAAAAATTAAGCCGTGAGCTCTATGAACATCTTATTATTTAGAAGAGTTGGGAATGTCTTGAGGATCCAGTGCTTTATTTTGATAGGTGCTTAGTATACTATTTGAAAAATGAGTCAAATGCATTGGTATCTTTATACAGATATCTTTATACTTTGCAGAGTATTAAACTCTATCTCTTACATTTTTAAAAAAGAAAAAAAGTGATACTCTTTGTAAACTGACTTCCACTTGCATAAAGCTGCATTTGACAATGTACTGTTAAACTTGCCTTTGAAACAGTTGTGGGCAAATTATGCAATACATTCCCTTCACTTCATTCATTCTCATTCCCCCCTCCTCACCCCATTTAGAAAGCTAACAGAGTCTCCTTTCACTGTATCTTGTTCAATTTCTGTTCCTGGCACATAACACGCACCTCCTTGCACTGTAATGCTTGGTTCTGAAAGACACTTCATAAGCAGTGTAATATATGGTTTGATAAAGCAATGTTGACATTGTGGGAATGAGATTAATTATAAAATGGAGGGAAGGGGCGACTTTCTAAATGAAATTCTGCTGCAATCTTGAAACTATTGCTAGTGACCTTTTAATTTTCTATTTTCTCTAAATGAAGATAGATTGATAGGAAAGACACCCAGATGGCTGCCATAATTGTAACACTGCATTAGAAGATAAACTGTGAAGCTGATCCTCTTGGATCTTCCCAGACAGCCACTGTTCAATTTGAGCCAAGTTAAATAAGCATATTTGCAGGGAGTCTGCAGTGAGAATGCTGTGGATTACCATTGTGAATTACATGGTCTTTGTCATTATGTGTAACACTTTCCAACGGACTGGCTGTTCTCATGACATTTTGATGACATTTGGACTGAACTGATTGCACCTTATCTTGCAAATAATTTTACTGAGCACAAGAGAAGGCATTATTTCTTTACGATGCCAATCATACTGTGTCAGTAACACAGAGCATTGTTTTGATGTTCTAAGATGTTAAAAGAGATCATGTAGAATTGAGCAAATTTGGGAGAAACTGGGAGTGGAGAACTACCTTCTCATCTGCAACGACTAGTTTCATAAGGGTGACTCACAGAAAGTAAACTGTGCTTGCTCACACCAAGTAAGCTAAGATTTTCTGTAATGGGGCCTGCTGATTGCCCACTATATGCCAAATGATACTCAATCCACCACTGTTTCACCCACAACATATACAGTCAATTCACTTTACAATATATTCTGTGAAGCGCTTTGAGACATCTCGAAGACTTGATAAGGTGCTATATCAAATGTAAGGATTATTATTATATTATAAATGCTTATATGCAAAGATGCATATTTTTCTGTAGTCCAAGGATTTAAAATTAAAGGATTAAAAAGTGCTGCAATAATAGTGTACCTCTATATCAAATCGCCCACTGTTCTAAGCTCCATTTATGAATTCTGTCAGCTTGGTTCAGTTGGTAGTAGGTAACTTAGTGGAGTTTGTTTTTATTTCTTTGCTGTGTACTTCATTTTTTTATGGAAATGTGTCACAGAAAGATAAATGTTACAGTATTTATATTGGTTCTTCTTCATTTTATTGTTGTTGAAAATTGCGAAACCATTTTTTTGATGAGAGCACAATCAGCATTTTTAGACATTTTAAATGATAATGTTCAGTTGGAATCCTGTACCTTTGTGGTAGGAGCACTTGCCTCGCAAGCGAGAGGACCTGGGTTCGATTCCCAGGCAGGGTGAAACGTTGGGCAAGTTTCCTTATGCCACATGCCTCTGTTTACCTAGCAGTAAATAGGAACCCAGTTGTTGGTCAATTGGCGGATCGCTTTTCCGGGGGTAATAATTATTTCCATTAAATAAATAATAACTTGGTCACTCAAACCACCATTATTTGTAGGACACTGTGTGCAATAGGCAGCTGCGTTTTGCTCACAAAATATACAGTCAAGTCTCTTGACAGTATATTCTGTGAAGCTCTTTGAGACGTTGCAAAGACGCGATAAGGTGCTATATGAAATGCAAGGATTATTATTGAGTTAGGGATAGAAAATTTTGTCCATTGTAAAAGTAAAAAAAAAATGCTTTTGCTGTTTTGACTAAAGACAGTACATTTGTAGCTTTGGGCACGAATGACGTGCAAGGAGATGTTCCCTGCCCCCACAGTGGAATATGTTATGCAAATGTGACTATAGAATAATCAAAATTACTTTCAGTGGTTTGTCTTTCCATGTGTGTTGTCAGCATTTTCCATGATTTCTGTTGCTTAATTTGGTTAAAGGGGTACGGGATAGGACAGGCCAGGCGGTTCAATCGGCAGCTTGCTCTGAGAGCCAGCGCAGAACTCAATGGGCTGAATGCCCTCCTGTGCTATTACATTTCCATGATTCTAAAAGCATTCTTGAACCGCAGATGGGCATAATGTTATCTGGGTAGAACACTTAACCAGACTGTCTGCTTCTAAGACCTGTTTGTGCTAAACTGCCACCACTCCAAACTAAAGTTTGACATTGTGAAATTGAAATGCTACTATAGTGGGCACTTAATTGTTTTGATAGATTGTTTCCATTTAGAAAACGCATTTAGTTGGAGACTTCTGTACAAAGTAAGAGTTGCTATGTGGGTGACCAAAGGTTTAGTAAAGTTTGCAATATGCATTTGGAGGATCATGGTGAGTAAATGATTTCGAATATGGAGTCTTGCACTTAGACTGATTCCATAAGGGAATGAGAAACTTCATTGGGATTAAATGCCAGTAGTGCTGAACTTGAATATCATTCACCAGCATTTAGGATTGAGATCAATGTTAAGATGGACTGAAATGTTTGATTGCTGTTGAGTTTCTTATGCAGTTGTGGCACTTTGTGATGTATAGTGGTAGCAGTTCTCTGTCTAATGCAAATCAGGAAGTTCAGCAGACTTTGGACCACATAACCAGTGGTAGATTTAATTTTAACAAAATGTGAATAAGGTCTTTACTACTAATGTTGAATTATCTTGAAGTAATTCTTCAATTTCCAGCTGTTGTAGAAGATGTTTCTGCCAAGATCATGGTCTTATGACTTAATTCCTCATACTATTGAAATATGATCAGTGGTTTCATATTCTTGGTTATTCAGTTATTTATAAAATGCTGAACTGGAGAGGATAAATTCCTTTTTTTACTTTTTCTAGTAATCATAATAATCTTTGCATTTGATCTGGTGCCTTATCACATGGTTGCGGTGTCTCAAGCGCTTCGCAAAATATACTGTAAAATGAATAGATTGTATATTTTGTGGGCGAAACGCATTAGACAATTGCACACAGCAGTATCCCACAAACAGTCATGGATTGAGTGACCAAATTATTATTATTTTATTTATTTGAGGGGATTATTACTCATGGAAAGCTATTCATTGATTGACCAACAACTGGGTTCCTACTTAATGCTAGGTAAACCGAGGCATGGAGGAAAGAAACTTGCTTTAGGTTTCACCCTGAATTGAACCCAGTTCCTCTCATTTATGAGGCGAGCGCTCTAACCGCTACACTACAGGACTACGAGGGAAGGGAGAGAGAGGAAGGCAGAAAACGAAATGGACCTGTGGTTGGGACTGAGATCCCATAACCTAAATTTCCTTCAATGTTTTATCTACGTCTTTGAATCGCTTCCTCATTTTTTTGTTAAGATTTCAGGCCCAATTTCACATTTGTCCAATGAGTATTGTCTGATGTGATACATTACCAAATCATCTTGTGATTAGATATACATGTTTGCTGTTCCTGGATTAAAATCCTAGTATCATTAAATTTACAAGAAAAGTCCATTCAGTCCATCGGGCCAATGCTAGTCAGCTCTCTGCAAAATCTGACCTTTGCATCCCACTCCCTTGCCTTTTTCCCCCATTCTCTTTTATATTTTTCCTTTTCAAATGTAATCTAATTCCCTTTTTATAGGCTTTTATGGATTCTGCGCAGTTCCAAACCACCTATTATTAAATAGAATTTTCAATACAGTAAAAAATCCCATTTAGTTTCAAGTAATTCTAGATGAGCTTCTACAATGGGTGAATCTGAATTTCAATGCTGGCAGACTTATTCTCGGATGAAGTTTATTTTAAAAGTTACTGAAGAATGGCTGGCTTCTTGATGGGGCTGCTCTTTCTGAAGTCGGGTGCTGATATGATGTTTCATCATTGAGCTTTCTGTTTCCATCGATCTTGGTTACTCACTGAGATTATTTGCATCCCAGAAACGGAGAGGGTCTTGAGGCAGCACACCCTTTAAACTGTTTTTATCATCTGAAACGTGTTAGAGGAAGGGTACTCCACCCCCTCGTTCCATCAGTGGAGGAAATTAACCACATAGATCTTTATCTTGCAGGGAATCTCCATGCAGAGATATTCTTAACACTGACAGTTAACAAACTCTCATAGTTTTTGAACTGAGATTAATCGTAGTTATAAAGGGAATTCCCATCTGATGGGGATTCACCTAACAATGATGAGATCTAGGATGTATTATGTAGATTAAAAACTGTGGGACTGAGATTCAGGTTTGCTAGGGCCAATTTTTTTAATTTCTGGAAACGAGCAGCACAAATAGATGCATTTTCTGCATGAATAAATAACAATTGTTGCATTTGATATGGCACTTTATCACGTCGATGGAATGATTTTGTGGGTAAAACAACTGGGTTCCTACATACTGCTAGAAGTAGAAGTGTATGGAGTAAGGAAACGTTCCTAAGGTTTCGCCCTGACCGGGAAACAAACCCAGGTGCTCTCACTTGTGAATGAGAGTCCACTAGAAGATTGGAAATGTTCCAGTTTACAATGAAAAGCCTAAACTGAGCATTTAATAAAATTTTTTTTTTGCTTTGTTCAAGTCTCCCATGATTTTGCTGCTGAAGAGCCTGGATTCTGCAAAGCAAAGCTGCAATCCAGGTTTGCTGTCTCCATCCACGTTGGTTATCTGTGTGCTGTGTCTTTTTACAAAGAGGACAGAGTGTGGGGATCAGAAATTATCTACTTATACCATTGCTGTGTCCTGGGGGAAAAAACAAATGGAAAGCCTTAAAACCTTAACATTTCCACCAATAATGGAATATGTCACACTCTGACTATTAGAATCTTTTAATATCTTTTGTTTTCAATTTATCCTTCCATCCTCTTTTCAGATGACGGACGATGTTAAGAATCCTCAATTTAAAGCATCAAAGATAAAAGTAGAACCATGTTTCCTGTCTCATTCTCTTGTTACTGGCGGTTTCACTACTGCAAGCTGCGCTTTCAGACGGATCCATGCAAGCGCATCAATTGGTGTAAGAATCTGAATCCTATTATCCTTCAAGTTAGTTATTCATGAATACATTGGTATTACAAACCCCTTTCTGAATCCATATTCTTCCAATTGACTGGTTAGCTACCCTATTATTTTGACGACATGGATGAAATTTATAGTATTTAGAATTGACAACTTTAATTTTGCTAATGACCAAAGTGACAAATAAGATCAGCATCTGAAACAATGCAGTGTTCCCTCATTGCAGTGGAGTGTCAGATTAGACTGACATCAATGTCCTGACAGGTTTGAACCCATAACCTTCTGTCTCAGGCGAGAATGCTACCAACTGAGCGATGCTGACACCAAGATAAGATGTTATGGTTTATAACATCCTATATGTATGCTATGGCTGAATGTTAAAGATCCCACAGCACTGAGTCAAAGAGCAGAGAGTTCTACTGATGTCCCTCTCTCCTAAAAATTAATGGAGTCCAGCAAATTGATCAATTATCTCAGTGCGGTAATGTGGACTATTGCTGCAGTAGTTGCCTACTGTAACAGTTGTTGCATTTCAAAAGGAGCTCATGAAAACATTTCAAACACTGAGTTGCTTTATTAAATCCAATGGCTATATGATGAATCTTATCCATATATATCAAATGTTATAAAGTGGGCCTCCATGGAAAATTCTTGGAACCTAGTAACATGGTGTTCTAGGAGCAACTGCATAGTGTTTTTTCCATCATGGGTGTCAACTTGCTTTTCATGATGGTCAGAAAATCTTGATTATTGAAAAATGTGTACCAAGTGGTTCACACAATAACACAGTAAAATATTTGTATGCACATTAATGTCTTAGCTACATGAAGCAAAGCCATTCAGTGAAGACAGAGTTAGAAACTGCCTGACTTAACATTAACAAGCTGATGATCAGATCATTGATAAAAAGTCACTAAACTTTGCTAACATAACTTTAGATTTAAGTCTGGACTAGATGTTAGTCATCCAGAATTGACTGTCTGTAACCAATTGCTAAAATGTCAGTACAATTTTGGTATTACTGTTAAGCCTTTATTTGCACTTAACTATCTTAGCAAACCTCAGTATCGTTTGAGTGGGCTTTGTGACTTGTAAGGTTGGTTCGGTTTATCAAATATTCACCTTCAGCAGCTGACTTGTAAGTGGAAATTGGGTTTAAAACCACAATGTAGTGATGTTGTAAGTGGAAGAGGATAAACCTGAAGCGCAGTGTGAATCTGAGTCCCAGATTGGCATTGGCAATGTGATAGATGCATTCTGACAGACAAGACCACCCTATCTAGAAGCTTGTCATGGCACATATCTGCCTGTTCTATGTGGCTGTATTCCTAATTGGAAAGGATAATGACAATGACACATTCTGTGGTGCTCATTCAGCCATGATTCACTTAAAGCAATTGTATCTGCTGAACACTACTAGCATAATTCAACCATTAACAAGTTTGTGCTATTATCAGAGGTCCTGATACTTCTGTACACAAAATAGATGCTTGTCTTGCTTAGAACTAGTTAGTTTCTCAGTCAAAACCGGTTGTGATCAGCACATTAATCTAAGTGAAATCAATGCTTTACATTACCTTCACTTTTATTTAGGCCAATTGCTAACAATATTTATTATGGTCTTTCAGATGTACTTTAAAGATCTTCTGAGAGTATTTATTATAATAATGATCCTTGCATTGGAATAGCGTCTTATTGCATCTGAAGGACACCTCAAAGTGCTTTACAGGATTTACTGTGAAGTGGCGCGACTGTGTATTTGTTGGCAAACACGGTAGCACAATTGCGCATGGCTATATCCCACAAACAGCCATGAAACAAATGACCAATTTTATTTTGGTGGATTGTTAGCCAGGACACCAGAAGAACACCCTTCTCTTTTTGAATAGTGCCGTTGGATCTCTGACATTCACAGGACCAGGGAGAAGGTACCTCGAGTTAACATGTTATCCAAAGGACGGCAGCTCCGACAATGCAACACACCCAGCACTTCTTTGGAGTGTCAGCTTAGACTGTAAGTTAAAGTTTCAATGTGGGATTTGAACCCACAATCTTCTCACTCAAAAATGAGAGTGCTATCACTGAGCCAAACTGAAAGGAAAAGGGAGTTTCTCTCGGTGTCCCAGCCAACAGTCCTCCAGATTAATTCATTATTCACCTTAAGGCTGTTTGTAGGACTTTGCTGGGATAAATGATTGACATGTTTTGGTACAGAAACAGTTACCCATGCTTTAAAAGTAACTACCCATGAAGTGCTTTGAGACGTTTCAATGTGAGACCAACAGCGCAAGTTCTTTCTAAATCTGTTGGGAGCATTTTATTTGATTTATGTTGGTCATATGGTTTGAGACAAAAGTTCCTTGTAGTCTTATGTTCAGAATATACAGCGGTGTTGTAGTGAATTCATTCCAATCAGTTCTTCAGGCATTTAGATCACTCGTATTCTAAACTATTGGCTGCGTTATTTATTGCTATATTACTTAGGCAGTTTTTCTTACTCCAAACGTCTCTGTTTACCTAGCAGTAAGTAGGAACCCAGTTGTTAGTCGATTGGCGGATTGCTTTCCGCGGGTAATAATCCCTCCAAATCAAAACAAATTGTGGTCATTCAATCCATGACTGTTTATGGGATACTGATGTGTGCACTTGGCTGCTGCGTTTCGCCCACAAAATATGCAGTCACTCCACTTTACAGTGTATCCTGTGAAGCGCTTTGAGACGTCTTGACGACGTGATAAGGCGCTATTTCAAATGCAAGGTTAGTGATAGCAGTTCTGATCTCCTTATTTAACTGAATGTTCCTATTGCAGAGATTTAAAAGCAGTTTTCTGTATTTTTATTTAAAAAGTGAGTATTGTAATTTGAGGATGTTTTGAATGGCTAGATAATATGGAGTCACTTTTTTCGAAGGGGTCTTCTCATTTGTTGTTTTTCTGTATTAGAGTGGTGTGAATACGGATACGGATCTGCATTTGAAATTTATCTTCTCAGTTTCAGTTCCTGCCAAGTTCACAGGCTGGTGAAAGGGACAGATTGCACCTCCCCGACTGCATATCATGGACTTGTTTACAATGCAAATAATGCTGCTATAGAAAACATGGTCTGCGCACTCAAAAGACTTCAAAACCAAACAAGCTGAATTGATTCACGTGAACTTCAAAGTGAATTCATGCCAAGCTAATCGCTCTCATCCCAAATGTGGCAGCTGATGCCTGCTTTATTTAAACCCCAGTTGTTAAGACCTTGAATCTGTATTGTTTTTGTGTGTGAATAGTTGGCAGTCATTGGATTGAACAGAGCATACGAAGAGCCTGGCTGCGTTTTAATCTGACATTGACACTCCAGTGAGCCATGTTAAACCGTACAGACATGCAATGTGTGCCTGTAGTGTTGTATACACACACATTAATTCACAAATGGTGTAATTTCCCTTGGAGATGGGACTATTTCAGTTTCCCATTACTTGCGTGAAAGGTCCCAATTAGAATACAACTATCTGCCTTATGGTGTTTTCCCTATTGCTGTAACCAAGTGTTCCACTACTTCCAAGAGTGAATTTGAGCAATACAGTCAATTGATTAGGATCAGGATACTCGAAAGTGAGTGAATGGCACTGGCAGACATGGACAGTGATTTGCTAATTGACTGAGCCATCAGTTTTAATCTGATTCAAAGGAAAAGGTATAGTGATTAACCTCAGCATCTGAGAGGAATCAAGAAGGTTGTCACTTATATTGCTCTGGCAGTCTTGGTAGTCTGGTTCCTGAGCCAGATGGGTCCTCAGTATTCCAGGGCACTGCTGAGGACAGTAGAGCCAGCCTGTCTCATCGGCAGGACCTAGAAGAGCAGACAGTCATTGCCTGACTCCCTGGGGGCAGGGAGTCATCCCACTCAGTTCCTGTTAACCCTGTAAGCCAAACCCCTAATGAGTAGAGTGGTCCTAGCTGGACAAGCAGTGGGAAAGCTTGTCAGACAGCAATATCAATGGCAAGCTATGGCGTTTTAGCTGGCTAGACTCTAGCAGTACCCCAACGCACACTCTGGGGTCCCCAAGCCTTAACTCTTGCCAACCAGTGCCTAATACTTTCCAAAGTTAGGTAAGCAGGTTGTGTCCCTCCGGGGAGAGTGTGCATTCCAACAATCTTATCTGGGATTTCCATGTGTAGTTGGGATGCATGGAAATCTCAGCTTAGTTTAGATACTCTTAAGCATGGTGTTGGGTTTACGCATTGTCAGACATCCAGCTAACCNAAAAAAATATTGGTGTACTATATGAGCTGGATGATATCAAACCTGTTGAGTATGAGCAGGCCTTTGAGATTGAATATGACTGGTTTTCTTATTTTTTCCACTGTATCCTCAAATGGTGTGGAGTGTTAAAAAAAATGCAGAGACCAATAATGGGGTATCTGTTTTGATGTATATTCTGAATGAAATTTTCATTTGTGCAGCGATAATATAACTTAAGTTGGATAATACAGTCATTATGAATTCAACTACAGTATTTGGCAGACCTTGGTCAAATTAATTCTATGTACTTAGTTTGCTTTAAACCTCTGCAGTTTATTAATTCTCTTTTATTAGCACGTAACCAAACCCATAAGCTGTTCAGTATTAAGACAACAGGCCTGCTCCTGGCAAACAGGAAATACTAAACAGACTAACTGCACCGTTCTGTTCTCACCACAACTGCGGGGAACAGATAAATGTGGCTCCAAGTTTTGAAAGGCCACTGACTGTTCTGAAGTCAATACTAAACACACTGGGGCCACAGCAGGGGAAGCAAATGTGACCTGAAACCTCTGTCAGAGGAGCAGTTCTCAAGGGAGTGTTTCAGATTCATGTACTTTTAAAGCTTTTACTTCCTCTTTATCACTCCTCCCTCCCCCTTTCCTTTCTTGGTATGATCTATGGTATAACTGTTAGGATGTTGAACAGTGCAACATTTTTATGTATTGATGCTCTCGACTCTGTGCTGCTTTTAATGTTTCCGATAAGTTTAATTCTGTAAATCCCCACATGTAAGGAATCTGCATCACTGAAAATGTGGTTTGTAGATGTTGCTAATCTTTTTGAATAGAAACAAAAATTGAATATTTAAATTAAAAGCATATGCATGTCTAGAACTTATTTCGCCACACTAATGTGGTATTTGCTTTTACGAGACCCAAAGAATGTATCTTAAATATGCAAAGACGTTTAAGAAAACAGTAATCCAGCCAGAAGTTGTAGATTCCACACAAGTACACCAAAGTGTTTCCATCCTGTCTTTGTGGGTGAATGGTTTAATATGGCTCATTAGTGAGTGTGCCAAACATGCTGCATGCTCTGATACACGACTTTCAGTGATAGATCTGATATGAATCGCTCCAGTGGACACTATATACCTTCCATTTAAAGCAAAGTGGGATCGGACTGAGATGAGGAAAGAAGTCTTCTTACAAAGAATAATACAAATCCGGAATTCTCTGCCCCCTGAACACGGTGATGAGAAATCAATTGAAGGATTGAGAGAGAAATGGATAAATACTTTGGGATAGCTTGGCAATAAACATATTAAGGGATATTGTTGGAGGTGGGATTAGGGGAAGTTGTAGTGTGGGTTATGGAATATATGAGGTGTACAGCCAAAAGTGATTCTGCCTTCACTTTTATATTGTCAGCTCTTTGTTATTGAATATAATTTGTGTAAATTAGAAATGTCTGGAACCCAAATTGATAAAGATGTGTACCAAGTTTGGAAAGAACTTGGAATTATCCCAAAGGGTTTTTTGTATGTTTTAACATACAAAAAAAACCCTGTGTGTGTCAGCATAACATGACCCTGAAAGATTAGTGCTGCTTGAAGCTGGCTCATAATTTCTAATGCATTTACAGGGCATGTCCTGTCTCTGGACTAGTGACGTTCCATTTTGCAGATTACTGACCATTTCCCATCTGTTCTCATACACTGCTGCTGACACAACGTCCCAGTTCTCTGTCCAGCTCATTTTATTGTTGGCTAGTTTATCCAGACATGCACAGCACTGACCACTCTCAGAAAAAGGATTGATGACCAGTGAAATGTTATCGAGTCAAGCCTTCAACTGACTGCTGTTGTGCTTGGGTTTTTCCAGTTTGATTTGAATGCAGATTATGAGTAAATTACTTGTTTCACGCATCATTGGTATCTTTAAACAGTGCCCTTTATACTAATCATGTAAACCAGACTTTTGCACTACCCAAATATGAGTGTAGTAATTCATCGATCATGGTTTCATCAGGCCATCATCAAATGACCAAACCTTTAGCCACACTCTGTGAATCTCCACAATCCCTCTCCCTGTCTTCAAAGCCCTCTTTAAAAACTTAGCTTTTAATCAAACACTTAACTCCTCTCCTCTCTGCTTGGAGATCCCCATTGCCCTTCTGAAGTGCTTCAAGGCATTCATCCTGTCTGAACGGCACTATATAAGTGCATGTTGGTGTTGTTTAGTTAGCATCTGCGGAACAAATGGGATTGTAAACCAGACTGCCTAATTTGAGAGTGGAGGAAGATCACATTGCTGCTACAGGATCATTAACTGAAGATGGAAGCCGTAGAATTCTCATTTTGGACAGTGGAGGTTAAATTTTAACACATGTTGCGCTTCAAACTCCATTATCTCAAGCTTTGGGATAATTTTAATAAAGACAATTCCTGCAGAACAGATTATAGAAAGATTACTCTCATTGAATTTCTGCTGCAGCACATGAGTGGTGGTAATACTACTGTGCATGAAAGAAGGAAACCAAGAATCTCTGATACAGGGGAAGCAGCAGCAACCAGCCCATCTTTCTGGGTCAAGCCAATTCACACCCTCTCTTGGGAAAGTGGGTGGTCGTGTTTCTAGATCTAATTTTTATTGTGAATTAGACCGGGGTTAGATCAGAATTCCATTCCTGTAGAAAATGGTTATTTGGGTGGAAATCTTAGATGTGAAAACTGCAAAATGTTTCTACTGGATTTTGAGTGAGGAGATTTACATGCAACAAAAACAACTTGAGTTTATATAGCATCCTTCAAGCAGGATAGCGTCTTTGAGTGTTGTAAATTCAGTATACAGTATATAAAGCCGCGATTCAGTATGGAAATACTCTGGCCTGACGTAATCTGCCATTATGAATGGGGAATGATTAGTGTGAAAATACATCCTACCAGTCCGGCAGCACCAGTTAGCCCCTTCCTCTTGCCTTCAGAGTATATGAAATGTTAGTCATTACAGCAGAAGAGCAAAAAGCTTCACACAGTATGTGACCAGAGAGCACATGTGTCATGCCAGTAACACAGTGTCACAGTTGTAGGAAATAACATCAGGAATTGTGGAGAGGCAGAGTGAGGTTTATAATACAAGAAGCTACGATGAGTCCTGAGAGACGGTCATTTAAATTCTTTGTATTCCGCTGGGAGTTTTGAGTTTCCTGTGATGTAATGATCAGTTAATATCAAAGGTTTCCTTTGTACACAGAATCCCCCCCTCAATGAAACTGAAGGAAAGTCTGACTCCTTTTAAAGGGATTTTTGCTGCTGATCTCAACCTATGAGCAATGATGCCATCATCTTCTCTTGCAAGAGCAGAGTATAATTTACTGTATTTAAAGATGGAAAAAAGAGCATAACTTGCTGCATTTCTAGTTATTTCATTTCCCTCTCACTTGGCTTTGGTTTGTTGGAAGATAGAAACTATTTTTAATCCAATTTAGATTTTGTAAATGTACTATTTTGACAATTACAGTTAACCCCGCAATTTTCTCTTCACAGAAAGCCACATGTTTAACTTCCTCAGCTGCTGCTTCTTTTTAATGATCTTTATTTGAAACACCATTGCTTTGAATAACTTTTACTGGCGAAACCCCCAGTGAACAAAAATCTGGTCTTAGTAGTTTTGTCTTTAACTCCTGAAGATATTACTTAATAGAGGCTGTTCCATTGTTACAGCTTTTTTTCTCAACTGGGTTGATCTTTGCTATTTTCTTCCCCACCCCTGCAAGTGTGCTCATGCATTGAGTACATGCCTCAGACCGCAGAAAAAATACTGGCTTGTTTGTATTCTGTGGTCCATGGTAGAGTGCAAATATTGATCTCCACTATTTAAAGCTTTGCGTAAAGCAGCAGTATTATGGGCCCACCTATAAGGCTTATTTACACTAATATTGGTCATAATTATGAGGAATCTACCTCAAATGTAAATGAAAGTCTAAGTAATCTGCTATGTTTACTTAAAAATTTAGAATATGGTCTTTCAGGTATACTAGGCTGACACAGTGGCTAACTAATCACTCGTGTAATATTAAAGACTTGTTCAGTGTCTCATGGGAATGCAATCTGTGAAGGGTACATTCCCTGTGAGGGGATGAATCATTTAATGATTCCATGAATAACAGTGATATCCCTCAAATTACTATGTGGGTGAGAGGCGAAGGGGAGATGCCACTGAGAGAGAGCAAGGGAATAGACTTTGTAATTGTGCGAATGCCATGAGCTATCCTTTCCTGAACTAAATCTGTCTCAAACCACAATTGATCCTGTGAGCAGATGGGTGTGATTTCCATTCAGATCCAACCTGAAGTAGCCAAATCCTGAATCATTTATATGGTATCTGTTGATTCATGAATTCAGTTCAGGGAGTAGTTTAAATGTCTCAGAAGTTTAATTCTCCTTTGAAAAGGTAGAAACAAACAGAGGTTGAATATTTCTGTATGTTGTATTTCAGTTAAAAAAGTAGAGATTTTTAAAAAAGAATAAAAGCAGTCCTTTCAAAGCTATGCATGGTAATTGGATGTATTGATAATTTTGACTAGTTACTACAGTAGAAACAAATAGATCTGCCAAGTACTTCAGTATAAAAATATTTTTTTACTTTGTTTTGCCAGTTTTCTCTAGATATCTTCCCCTGATGTTATTGGCTGATGCTAGGGTGGAGCTCCACAAACACCAAGCACCTTTGAGTCTCTTGCCCATTTTTACAAGGTCATAGAAGAGGTATGGATGAAGATGGACATTTGGCCCATTTGATCTCATCCTTTTAAAATCCTCAATTTTCCTATTAGAATATCAAGCTTTTTTTTAATGAATTCAACCTTTTGGCTTCTACCTCACTTCTTAGTAACTCATTTCAGTTGTTCATCAGTCTTTGTGTAGGAAAAAAAACTTTGGTCTTTGTACTAAAATTATCCTTCACAGGCCTCAACTTATACCCCTTTTGCCCTATTGACTTGATATATCTGAGAGTATTGTGAATATATATTCTTGATTGCATTTAGCATCTTTTATATCTCTACCTTATCTGCCTCTGAGACTTCTCTTTTGAAAGCTAAAGAACTCTACGTTATTTAGGAACAGGAATAGGCCATTTAGTCCGTAAATGGCCTGCTCTGACATTTTCTTAGGTATGGCTGATCTGTAGCTCAATACAATTTGCCTGCCTTTTCTCTATTCAACCTTGATAATAACCCTTACCATCCAAGTATGTATCTACTACTCTCAATACCATTCTCACCAACTCTGAATCAACAGATTTTTAAGGAAGTTAATTCCACAACTCTGAGTAAAGAAATATCTTTTGATTTCATTGTGTAGTCATTCCTCATAGTTCATCACTTCCAACAGTGGGATCATCCCGATTGCCCTCCCTCTGCTCTGCCTCTTGGGCCTTCATTTGCAAGACTAGACTGTGAATGTGCAGCAGAATCCAGGTAACACTAAATCTTTCTGGAGTTGTGTGGCTGCGGATTGGCTCTTGGAACTCCTAGCTGTACTCCCATGTTACCATAACTCCATAATAGACATCATAACGTAGTGTGGGAGAAGTCTGGATCCAGAGTCTCTGTTAGAGCAACAATTCCTCACTACAGGAAAATAATTGTTTATAAGAATAGGCTTGCTTTTCTTTTGTGAGAACTCCCTCCAGACTTCAATTCCTTTTTAAAAATAAACACGGCTCCATCTGTTTTAAATAGGTTTGTAATTTGTGACTGTCTTGCTGGTCACAATAAGCTATTCTTGCATTTCAACCTTATTCTGACTACAGTACAGAATTAACATGAACGACTTTAAACTTATGGAGCGTTCAGTCATGAAACGGGTGTGAATTAGTGAATCTAGTTTCTTTGGTAGAAAGCAAAAACAAAATCAATTGACTTTCTACATAAAATTAAAGAAGCATCAAATCTGCACAATTAGAGCAAGTGGTGTAATTATACTGTATCACCATCCTAAGGGAACAATTTACTGTGAAGGTTCTGAGGTCTTCATTGTGTTGAATGGAATTGTTCCTTATTTGTACCACAATCAGCAAAATCTGGCAATAGATTTGGTTGAGATTATATGGACTTTAGCTTGACTTTACTCGTTTGTCCTTGTGAAGGTCTTCATTCCACTTGAAAGACATGTTAGAATTGCAATTTAAAAAAAGTGAAGTACAGCACCAGACACTCACCTAACACAAAGCTAAGCAGCTTCCTTCTCTTATCCTGCAACTGAGCCCTTTAATTTGAGTTGGGGTGGGGGGGTGGGGTGATGGATAGAGAGGAGGAAATGGTGAGCAGACAGAAACAGGAAGGAAAATATATGCGAGTGCTGCGATTTAACTTGCCTCCTTGGGGGAAGGGCCTTTCCTGCACTCAGCATCTCCCAGGACAGCACTGGCCAAAATGGGAAATGTGCAGCAGGCAGCAGTTTTGAAGATCGAGTTGTAGCCTGTGGAATAATTTGATCCCAGTGAAGTTTAGCAGAACTAATACATCCACAGAAGTCATTCTATTTTTTCATTTGGGATTTGTCGTCATTGTGCCGCCCCACACTCCCCTTCTTATCCCCCACCCCCCTCCAGTTCACAAACATCATCAATCATTTATGGCAGAATACTTTCGAGCAAAAAAATCTGAATTAAAGTAGTAATTCCATGTGTGTTAAACCTAAAGCAGATTCAATGGACGTCAAAGTGTGCTTCGAATTGAAGGTTTAGGGCGGAAGGAACGCAGCAGTGGTTTGGTTTGTTGAATAAACATTTAGTCTCTGGGGAGGGGACTGTATTCTCATAAGTTATCCAAGTGCAAAACCACTAGTTTCTATTCTACATAGCCATTTGTCCTAAAAGTTTAACTGTGCTGGTTTTAGTTATAGTTGAATAAAACATTGGCAGTTGCACTTTTATCCTGAATATACATTATATAGTATTGATTGTTTTGAGGAACAAATTATCATTAGCTGGTTTAACATAACACTTGTTCTGTATGATGATTTCTCAATGACATTTGAATTTTAGGTGTAATTTTTGTTGGTTACTCACTTTCACTATTTTTCCAAACTGGGGCCTGATATGGACTGGAAATGTCACAAGTAACTCAATCTTAAGCACTAAGCAAACGTGGTGCAATTATTATTTGTTATACATATACAATTATATATGTTGAGCTCTTACATTAGTGATTGCGAGTCATAATTTATGGGAGAAAGGAAGCAGAATGGACTGTGGTAAAACTTTTATTTGGACTGAAATCAAATTTCGAAAGCAGTAACTGATAGTTTATAAACTGTTGTGGTAATATTTTAAATTGATCTTACTAGATTGTAATCAAAGTTGTTAACACTCATAACAAAATCTGACAACCTAGAGGTCAAAAATGATCTTTGCATCAATGAATCCTACAGATACCCAGATATATCTCACTCTGACCTCCTGGAATTCCTTTCAGACACCGATCTCGTGTTCGACTTCCTGCAGCAAAAGGAGGTTCCTGGCTCAACATGAAATCAACATCCAGCAGAGGCTGTGAGAGTCAGCATGAGACACAACCTGCAGGATTTATTTTTGTAATTTTCGCACTATAGATCTCCTACACATTAGATACTTTGAGACTTCCCTGCAGATTGAAGTGACTAATCCCTCCCACGCTTCTTGTTTACATCATAGGTCATATTAAACTTGCACTCATTTTGCTTGTTCAGCAGCATCTAATGGTTGGTTACCAAGCTTTCCTAGGCAGTGGGTTTAGTGATACCGCACTCCTTGTGCTCAATCTGTCAGATTTTGTGTATGTTAAACACAGATTATTTGGTCTGTTAATGTCCTGATATGTTTATATTCCACCTAAGGTTCCTTTAGTCAGTTTTAAAGCTTAATACTCTCTCTGGCTGTTTGTCACTGCAATTATACTTGCAGAATTATACTTGATTAATGATGTCTACCCTTGGGTTGGGGGGAAAGCGACTGGGACTTGGTGATGTACTTTCTCTTTAATGGTCATAAATCTTTACATTGGGGATCACGTTCAGTGAGTATTTTAACTTGTGTACACATGCTACTGATCTCTGACCTGACCTTTGAGGCTAGGCTCCTGGCTGTTGCAGAGGCTGAATACTAGTTAAGGGCAGAGATGAGTGGTTAT
Source organism: Callorhinchus milii (assembly GCF_018977255.1). Classification (NCBI taxonomy): domain Eukaryota; kingdom Metazoa; phylum Chordata; class Chondrichthyes; order Chimaeriformes; family Callorhinchidae; genus Callorhinchus; species Callorhinchus milii. The sequence goes on along the minus strand of NW_024704745.1, from coordinate 10,322,722 downwards.
GATTACACCACTGCAAAGCACTATGTGCTGAAAAACAAAAGGTAAATAATGATAGGGCTGGTATAGTGTGCGGTGGGCATGTCTGCCCACGCTCCTGCTTCCAAGGATGAAAGCTGTGGGACTTCAGTATAATCCTCTTTGTTTATTATAATACAGCAATGCTTACAGCACTCACAGAAGGATATAATCTTTGAGGCAGTCAATGAATTAATTCTGTTACACCAGTAGAACCTGTGAACACATCCCACCTGTTCAACATGTTGTGCTCTTTTTCTCCTCAGACATTGTGTTGCAATCTGTCCTCTCACCAGAGCTCTTTTCGGTCTGCTTTATCCAGTTAAACGCTGCTGTGCTTATCTGTTCCATAAATATTCTGTCTGTCGCTCAGCAGGCAATGCTGGAAAACTGCTCTGTCAAAGATTATTCTTATTCAGGACAGTGAGTAGAACTCTGGTGTGAAGCAGACCTCTGACAACTAACAGCTGTGCAATCCAATGAATTGTATGAAAAGCTCATTAAAATAATCTAAAGACCAGTGACAGGACCTCATTATTAGGTGTATCTGCCTTTTTGTCACCAATTCCAAGGTGAGAGTCCCATGAGAACTTAGTAAATTTGGACTAACTTGTGTTTAACTTGTTTTCCCTCTGTTGATGGTGACTTGTCAAAATGGATTTGCTCTTCAAATGTGTTACCAACTAGACACTGGAGTACATATTTAATGCAGTCCAATTTTTATATTGAAAGCTGAATTCAAATGAAAATTTTGTATGAATGTTGCAGCTGTTTTGCTCCATGTAATAATAATAATCCTTGCATTTGATATAGCGCTTTTCACGTCTTCTAGCTGTCTCAAAACGCTTCACAGAATATACTGTAAAGTGAATTGATTGTATATTTGTGGGTGAAACGTGGCAGCCAATTGCGCACAGCAACGTCCCACAAAACAGTCGTGGATTCAAGTGACCAATTTTATTGTTTTTTTTCTTGAGGGATTATTATCAGGCGTGGGGAGTAAGGAAACTTGCCCAAGGTTTCGCCCTGCGAGAATTGAACACAGGTCTCTTGTGAGGCGAGTGCTCTAACCACTGAGCTACAGGACTCCTACAGTAGTAGGATGGAGTAGAACATTTGGGTAGCAGAGGTTTTAATCTGTGGCATGTATCTTTAAGAACCTTTTGATTTGGCTTCATTGCACACTCACATTAAAGCTTTTTCCTTCTGTAATAAGAAATATAAACTAATAAAATAAATGTGCTGACTTGATAGAGGTGCATGGGCATTTTTTGTACACATTTAAGTACAGAAGTGTGCCTTGAAATACACAGTGAGCTAACAACAACCCTGGCTTGTTGTTGCATAAAACAATTCTGGAGAATTTGACTGTTCTAAAGAAACAGTTGTCATATTGGGATCTTATATGAGATGATTTCTATCAGGGCCGATAGGCTGAATGGCCTTCTTCTGTACTCTAAATTCAATAAGGATCCAAATACCTTCTTTTAGGAGCCAGAAATGCATCATGACAACCCAAATTGAATTGAGAAAAGTGTCTGCTTTCCTCATTAGGGAATCCTGTTTAAAATCGCTGCATATTAGACCCTATTTATGTATTTATTGTGAGAAGTGTTTAATATAAGGCGCATCCATCTTCAGGATGATACAGTTAGAAACATGTCAATGTTGAGTTGGCACTTGCAATCCCAATCCATCGTTTTACTGAAAAGGGTTGGGTAGCTCTTCAGATGAGTAAACACTTAAATATAGTATTTTTGTCATGTTAGGAAGTATTTTGTCTTCCTCCAAAGGTTACTATCTCATTTTAATGTCTCTGGTAAGGTTATAATTGCTATTTAAGAAGCCAAGTTCTCTAAAATTGCAAATCCTGCTTCCTCCATCTTCTCTTGTCGAACATTTTAACAATATGATAGTAAAGCAGGATTCTGTAACAAAACACAGTGGTGCACCAATTGCCATTTATAGGACAGTAAACTAATATGCTAAGGATAAAAGCGAAATGCTTTATGTTACCAAGGCAATCACTAATGTGGTCTAATAGGAAGCAAACTGTACGGGTGTCTGCCAGGAGGTGGGTGAGAATGGTCCCTGATATTTTTTCATGTGTTTGACAATTGCTTGCCCTGACAACCCAGACAAGGTGCAGACATTTTGTGGGAGTGAATGTACAGTAGAGTGTTGGAATATCAACCTACATGGGTATGATGGGGGAAAAGACAGGTAAATTAGACTGAAAGGATTACTCTTTGAAAGAACCAGCACAGGCATGATGGGCTGAATAGCCGCCTTCTGTGGTGTCAATTTCTACAGTTCTATAGGACAGTGGATGAATATCACTTGCACCTCCGACAGTGTGGATCATCCCTAGTACTGAACTGCAATCTCAGGTTAGACTGTGAGGTGAAAGTCCCAACATGGGGTTTGAACCCACAAACTTCCGATCTGGAATCGAGAGTGCTCCTAACTGAGCCACACTGGCTCATTTTGTGTTATGCCTAATGCAGACTTCATCTGATTGGAAAAGGCAATATTGAAACTACCACCTTCCAGGTTTATATGAGTCACTCCAAGCAGTGACTTTTTAAAAAAAAAATATTATATGTATTTGGAAACCAATGAGGAAATGCAGTGCAACTTATAAGCATAATGTTCTGGGAAACATAAGTCATATATATACTTATTAGGTAGTGAGAGGTTTTTGTGGCCAGGTTGAGATATACCAGGGTTGCATGTGAATTTAGAATCGTAGACTAGTACAGCACAGATACAGGCCATTTGATCCATCATGCCATTTCTCATAGTTATTTAATTCCACTCTCTTGTTTGCTCTCCAATATTTGCTTCCTAATTATTCTTTAAAACCTATGGTCTCTGGCTTAACAATAGTTTATAACATAACATAATAACATAACATGTAGGAGCAGGAGAAGGCCATTCGTCCCTTCGAGCCCGCCCCGCCATTCAGTCATGGCTGATCTTCTAATCTAACTCCAGCTAATAACCTGACCCTGCCTTATCCCCATATCCCTTAATCCCTTTTGCAATAAGAAATCTATCTCTCAGTCTTGAGTTTGTGTCAGAATTCGCATTCTAACGACCTACCCGCTGTGAAAATAAATACTTTCTAACCTCCCTTTCTGTTAGTGTCTCGAGGCCCTCCTGATTGGCTGCCGTCAGCACCTTCACACCTCAGACGCCTACAGCATCACCATAAATTTTTTTGTTGTCTAAAACTGTGCCTCTCATTACTGATTCTCAGAATTGACATAATATCGTTTGTTGTCATAACCCTTCAGAATCTTGAAGACTTCTATCAGACCATCCCTTAATCTTTTCTGTATATCTCTGTTAGAACGTACAATACCATTTACATTAGCGTTACATATGAAGCATTACATTTGCCTTCATGGTCAAGGCCTTCCTTCTTCCCTTTGCCTGATCCATTGATTTACAACAGAAAATATGAATCAGGAAAACATTCTTGGGATCCATTTTTTTCTGAGAAAGGAATATAGATTTGAGCAAACATTCTTTTCAGATAAATATTCCCATTACCCAGACCCATGGGACTACTGGATTTGCCATTTCCCATTTGTATTGTGGTGCAAAAAATAGATACAAAGTTGTACTGTAGGACTCAAACTGACAACCTTTGACTCAGAGGTGGGAATGCCTGTACTATCAATAGAGGAGTATAATGAGAATACTTGCATATCACATCATCGAGATATCTCAAAGTGCTTCACAGGCTATAATAATAATAATATTCTTTGCATTTGATATAACTCCGTATCACGTCTGAGACATCTCAAAGTGCCACACTGAATATACTGTTAAGTGAATTGACTGTGTATTTTGGGGGCAAAATCCAGCAGCCAAGTTTGCATAGCAGTGTCCCACAAACAGTCATGGAATGAGTGACCAATATTATTTGGGGGATTGTTGGCCAGGACACCGGGAGAAACTCTCTTCTCTTTTCGAATAGTGCCTTGGGATCTTTAACATCCATCGATGGGACCTCGGTTTAACGTTTAATTCGAAGGATGGTACCTCCGAGAATGCAACTTCCCGCCACCCCCACACCCCCTAGCACTGGAGTGTCAGTCCTGACCCCAGGCTTGAACCCACATCCTTGACTCAGAGGCGAGAATGCTACCACTGCTTCAGGCTGACACAGAAAGAGAAATGAGAACCTCTTCAGAAATACTGTGCACTTTACCCCAGTGTTTTTTTAAAAAAAGACAACCAAAGAAATTTTCAGCACAGAAGGAAGCCGTTTGGCCCTTTGTGCCTGTGCTGGCTCTATGAAAGAACCATTTGAGGATTCTGCTCCCCATACGAGAAATAATGCTATATAAAAGGCAGCATTGTAAGAAGTCACTGATCAACAGTTCGGGGGTCTTATAACCCCATTCCCCCAGCAATTGGCTTGTGGAACAATTGCACTGGAGTTCCCACCATTTCATGATGCTATAAGGATATTTTGGGATGGTATTTCAGCATGGCATTTAATTTTACCACAGTACTTCCAGATTTATAATAAATTATAATGCTGGCATTTTATATAGCACTTTACATGCTGGGAGGACGTCTCAAGGTGCTTTTCAGAATTTCCTGTAAAGTGTAGCAATTATTTTATAGTCGAATGCCTATATTTTAAACTGCTCAGGGTTTTACGAGAATTACCATTTATAGTTTTGTTTCTAATCGTATGATTTATAATTCTATTACCCACAAAGATCTTTTGATAAACTGTTAACACTTGTAAAATTGCTAGCGATTTGAATTTCCTAGAATAGGCATTCGAAAACCTGGTTGATTTTCTAAAATATTAATTTCCACAACAATATTCTTGCTTGATCTGCACTGCCTGCCCGTGGTTTCGTTTTCTGGCCTAGAGAACACAGAATCGTTGTCTGGGGAGAACAGAAATACAAAATATAAAAATAAATTACAAAATCCTTCAGCTTCTCAAGGGCCACTCAACATACGCCCCCATTTCCTTTACAATGGCCTTGGGGTTCGTCATGCAGCAGTAAATAAAGGAAGTGACACCACTGCCTGCAAAGGGTCTGAGGCCTACCTATAGAGGCACCCATTTTATTTATCTTCTAGCAGACTGAGTCCTTTGTGTGAATACCTTTCCCAGACACAATGACCAGAAACAAGTTGCGAATCATGGCAGGCGAAGGATCCCATGTGTGCGCAGTTTTCCAACCATTGCGTAAACTGATCCACAATGTAAATGCATCAGTCTCTCAGAATGTGGACCCTAGAGCAGTTTGCAGAATTGCTTCTTGACCATTGGTACTTATAGTATTCAGAATAGTCCTGAAAGCTTTTGGCAAAGGAGGTTAAGCTGTGTTTATGTTGTAAGTTTAGATGCTTCAGTAAAATGCCAGCCGTTTTGGTTAGGTTCAGCTGGTTTACATTGTTGAGTGAATTTAACAAAGCCAGTGGCCCACATAGTTGTTTCAAGGTCCTGCTTGTAATTTTGGTCATCATAGCCATGCTCTGTTGTGCGGGGAAGATCAATATAGGGTGACTATAAAACTCTTATCACTTTTTAACAACAGACTGCTGAATATAGAGGTTTCATTTACACTGTTTACAGTAAACAAACCATTTCCCATGTAGGTGTTAAAAGTTCCTACCACTGTGTTTTACGTATTCAGTATGTCTGGTTTCAGTAGAATATCAATTTCACTGTGCCTTTTTTTGTTAAAATGGTGTGAAGGTTGTCTAAAAGAAGTAAAATGAGGTGATCAGAACACACAGACACACACACATTTTGCTGGAAGAGAGAAAAGAGTCTGTCTGTGAAAAATATTTGATCTGCGACATTCTGAAACTTTGTTCTGAACAACTAGTAAACTTTGTATAATACCTTTTTTTAAAAATTAATTTTGTGCCTTTTGTTTCTTTACACTCTGGTCTGTAAATGCTACTTTCGTAATTTATTTCTGTAGAGTTAAAGAATTAGAATTCAAAAACATTACCCTGAGTGATCATTCATAATTCACCTCATAAAGATTTTCTGATGTCCAATCCTGGTAGGCTGATCTTATCATATACCTTTACCAGCTCAAGAGAAGTTTGTGTGCAGCTGGTAGAGATAGTCACCTTAAGAAGTGTGTGGTTACTGATGTCATTCCAAAACCAGACACCAAAAAATCGATTGAGCTCTTTCTCCTTTTTGGACTATACGACGTGTGGTTTTCTGAACCAGAACCTGCAATAAAGGCGAGGAATTATATTCGCAAACATCACAAATTAGACCCCATATTAATGAATTACGTAAAGAGGACATGCACCAGACGGTTTGCTGGATCTTCTATAAATAAGTCAAATACATTTTGGTACATTTTGCAATTTGCAAGAAATGCTAATTTCTTCAGGCTTTATTTTTTTCAAAAGAATGTTTTTCAAAAGAATCACCTGTTTTTTTCTAGTATATCTTATTGGATCAAATATCTGTTTGATCTTCTAATATTGTATTTTATAAAAAAAATCCAAGTATTGCAGAGCACAGTAATGAGCCGAGAGGGAGTTTATTGCCTTGAGAAAGAGCTGGGAATCCATTGGAATCAATATGTTTACTCCTGTGTGGTAATGAGTTGCAATAAATTGAGGATTTTTTTTGCCTGTATGCCCCTTTTTTTTTATTCGATAATTATTGGTATTTACATTTAAACATTATATCCAATTTCCTGTGCCACTTCCAGGTCTACATACCATTTTAGAGATGTGGGATTATCTCTTTCTTCTTCCTTCTTCTCTCATTACCCAAATCCAACAATTGACACTACTGTATTACTTTTGGAGGTTTGCATTCTTTGACGTTGCTGACAGTTCCTTTGTTCATATTCTGTTGAAACAATGTTTTGCTGTGTCATATGTATCTGTATTTGCCATAGTGTAATGGACTCCAGAAGGTACAGGTATTGTACTTGACTTATAATAATAATAATCCTTGCATTTGATTATTATAAGTTGAGTACAGTACCTGTACATTACCCTATGACACATACAGAAATATACTGACATGATGAAACGTATCAAGTTATCAATAGATATGGAATTGTAGTAGTTTTATAATTTTTCTTTGATTTTAAAAATACAATAATTGTGTTATTGGCTGGTGGGATGGGCATCTGGGATTTTGCGGTGGATAGCAATACCTTCTAACAGAGATTCATTCTTTCTTACAGGCGGAATCTTACAAAGCTGTCACTCATCTTTAGTCACATGCTGGCAGAAATCAAGGCCATCTTCCCCTCTGGCCAGTTTCAGGGGGACAACTTTCGCATCACAAAGGCTGACGCTGCTGAATTTTGGAAACGAGCTTTTGACGACAAGTGAGTGCATCCTTGAAAGCTTTTATTTTTCCTCTCGCCATAGGGTGCGGACTGGTAACTTGAATATGAACAATTAAGGTATAGGATGATACATAGAAACAGGAGGAGGCTGTACAGCCCCTCCGCCCTATTTTATACGATCGTGGTTGATCTAAACCTCAAGTCCAGTAACCTGTGCTTGCACCATACCCCTTAATACCCTGACCCAACAAATATTTATCTATGATTAAGTACAGAAGGTTTCTCTTGAAGGTTTCTCTTCCTTAAATGTTCTGCAGAATTTTATTCAGCCTGGTGCTGCCTTGCTAATTGTACAACACTGCATCCCCGAGCTTCCATGTCCATAATTGTCAGAAAATTATGATTCACAATCTCACCGTTAGCCCTTCTCCAGTGCCGATCGTGACTTTCCTCAGTCAGCAAGCAGAAAAGTTTTTGGCTTCACGCAAAGAAAAGATGGTGGCCTCTGGTTCCTTTAGCATTAGAGATGTAGCATTGGTTTTAAATTTACATGTTCATAATGCATTCATTAGGGTTGTGCCAAAGATGAACCCTCGTCTGACTTATTTCTTGTTGCTGACATCTGCAAAGCCAGGTCACACATTTAACTTCCAGCTTTACAGCTATAGCAAGAGGACCCGAGTTCGATTCCTGGCCGGGGTGAAACTTTAGGCAAGTTTACCTAGCAGTAAGTAGCAACTCGGTTGTTAGTCGATTTGTTTGTAAAAAAAATTAGTCATTCAATCCATGACTGCTTGTAGGACGTTGCTGTGTGCAAATGGCTACCATGTTTAGCCCACAAAATACCTAGTCAATCCACTTAGCAATATATTCTGTGAAGTGCTTTGAGACATATCAATAACGTGATAAGGCATGATATCAAATGCAAGGATTATTATTACTGGTTAGAGTTTTACGAAAGAGAGAAAACTCGAGGTTATCCTGCTAACCACATGGATCATGTGTTTTTCTATAGTCCTGTACATTTCTGTGTTCCTACAGTGCACATGAGCGAATCTGTAACTATTTGAAAGGGTTAAAGCAATCTTTCCATATTGTCATGTACTTACAGTGGCATAAGCCTTGCTATCATGACCCATTATGCTTTGAGCTTCTGGTGGCATCTGACTAATGGCTGAATTAAATGTTCTTTAATTTGGATTTCTATAGGAAAAAGGTTTTAATTTGTTCAGCCTTTAAAGCAAAATCTTTTGGGGTAGTGTTAAGAGGAAGAAAAAAAGTCCTTGTGTGGTAATTTATCTTGCTTCCTTATTCAGTGCATCTAACTGGTTCAAAATTATGGTTATCAACCCAGCAAATCCAGTTGGTAAATATTGCAAAATAAATTCCATGGTATTTAAAAATAAAACGATTTCCTCCGATGTTTGTGCTTTATCCAGTTCTGAAGCTTTTTCTGGGGTGGAGGAAGAGCAATTGGACTTTTTGAGGTTGAAATCAAATCTCATGCCCTTTCCTACCAGTAGAATATCTCAAAACAAGATTTAAGTTATACTGTTGGTTTAATTAGCACAACACAAGGCAGTCTGTGTTCATGGTCAAAAGCAGGATTAGATTGAGGCTGAAGCTGAAGACAATTCAACGCTGTTCAGTTTTAACTATTGGGACTATTAGGTTAAAATGTGATGCGTATTATCTCATCAAATGACTTGTTTAAAATAAGTGGGGTTTAGTAGAGGACATTATATTCTGAAGTACATAATTTGTTCTAATATTTTCAATTCACATTACCAGATTGGTTCTCCAGCATAATTTTATTTTCTAACAGCTGAGTGCAGCAAGTTTCATTTGAGAAACCAATGGTTAATGTACTGTCAGGCATTGGTGGAGTTGTAAAAAAAAAAGGTGTATAATAGTGGTATTATTGGGTGCTTTCTTTAAATAAATCTATATACTTTCACAAAGCTGTTATTTTGAGATCACTGCACAATTAGCTCAATTCTGCAGTAGATCACTACTGCAGAATTGAGCTAATTGTTGAAGAGAAGACCTCTGAATAGTTAGTCTGAATAGTCCCATAGAAATGCAGAAGCAGATGAAAATTGCTTTAAAAGCAGTTTAAATGTAGCAAACTTTCAAAAGCCTGCTGCTTCTTTGAAAACACGATGCAAACTAAATTACTCTTGTTTAAAATTCTCAACCTCTCCCTCACCAACCTTTCTGGGACTTCTTTGCAGAACTGACTGTTTCTGACTGATAATACTAAGGATCTCCCATGGCTACATTCATTCCAGTCCCCAGTTTTGTCCACAAAATACAGTCAATTCACTTTACAGTATATTTTCTGAAGCGCGTTGAGACTTCTTGAAGAAGTGATACCTTGTTTAAAGAAGTGTTAAAGGTTCATCCACACAAGGGAAGAAGGTATTGCAATGTTTGAATGAAAGTAGCTTAGAGCAATTGTGTTTAGCATCCAATCCTTTTGTATCCACCTTATTTCCACCTGTCAAGAAAAAACTTATTCTAACCTATGGATGTTTGAGGTCTTCTCTTCAACAATTTTTTTGAATCATAAGTCCAGTTTTTGTGATGGGAGAATGGATAAAACTTCTTCGATTTCTGACCTTCAAAATGTGGAGTGCTCTTCACTTTACAACAACTTCAGTTTCAGGCAAGCTCCTGTAAATTCAATTTTTTTTACTTAGAGACTATGGTTATGACTCATCACACTCCATTTTTGCATCCGTCTGGATCAAATAAATTCCATAGACTACTTTATGAATCATTTCACTTTTGTTTCATTGCTATCAGTTGGAACCTTCTTTTATTTTCTCAGATTGACTTTTCCGCAGACGATGTTTTCTGTTGGGTGCCTTTCAATTGCTCGTCAGTTGAGAATGATGACATTTAGAAAAGTGTTTGTCTCTGTGGACTCCCAAGTATACATCAACCATTAATAGGCTTAATTATTTACACTTACTGCAGTTGGTATATCATGAACAATTACCAGAGAATCAAGCATATTCAGTGTAGCTAAAAAGTTGTCGCAGTGGATACTTGGTGGCTTAAACATTTGTCTTCCTGGAAAAGTTCCATCATTCCAGCATAGTGGGTTGGTGGACTCAGGGCCTGTATGATGAACTGGAGATTTATTCAACTCGGATACTTTACCACAAAAAGTTATCTGTCCAGCTTTTAAACATGGTTCATTCAGGTGTATCAAAGTGAGGCTCTCTCCAGTTTGCATTGCCAAGTCAACGTTGAAGTATTTTTCTATTTGTGCTATGCAATAGATTATCAAAAAAATATAGTTAAGTCCAAGGATGAGATGTTAAACCGAGGTTCCACTGACCTGTTCAAATGGACGTTAAAGATCCAATGGCACTAATTGAAAAGAAATGAGTGCTTCTCTTGGTGTCCTGACCAACACTCCCCTCAAATAAAACTGGTATTATTATGATGACAGGGGTTTATACTGGTGTCAAACGTAGTGATTTGTACATGGGGGTATGTCATAGTGTAAGAAAGCTGAAGGCTTTATTCTCTCCCTTCAGGTACCATGTCATATCTTCTCCATTCCTTGAGTAATTTTAATTGCCGCTTACTTTTTATCACATTGCCTTAACTGCATTAAGTGAATTCACTAGAAAGAAAAACTTATGAATCAAAGTTTAATGTAGTTATTCACCCTTGGGATTCTGCTGATCCTTGTAAACTGTTCCAGTTTTTGTCATGCAGTTTCTGACGTCAGGACTCCTGGACTGAACTCATTTTAACTCACAAACTTGGATTATTCAAGTGTTGCTTTGATACACTACAGCACCAATCAACTGAGGATGGAATGGTCATTTTGAAGGAAGAGACAATGTGCTCCTCCGCTGCATTATCTTAATTTATTACTTTTCAATGGTGGTACATGTGGGTCAGCATAGTCGAGAGATTTCCTAAACTTTCAATCTGCCTGCTCTCTTGCATCCTCTGATACAATATAGATGGAGTCCACTCGTATATGATTTTTGTTACTGTTTAATCTGTTCCTTGCAGGGTTTAAAAATATTTTGATTCATGTACTAAAGGAACTATGCACCTTACCAGAAGTATTGAGGAGATATCCTCACAAGTACTCTAAATTCAGAAAGTCTCACCAACGACAATTTTTTTTACACATTTGTATAGCGCCTAATAATAATCCCTCCAAAACCAAAAACAATAATAAATTGGTCATTTTCAATCTACGACTGTTTGTGGGACATTGCTGTGCGCAATTGGCTGCTGCGTTCGCCCACAAATATACAGTCAATTCACTTTACGGTGTGTTCTGTGAAGCGCTTTGGGACGTCCTCCCGACGTGAAAAGCGCTATATCAAATGCAAGGACTATTATTATTATTATTCATGTCAGCAGGATGACCCAAAACGCTGAGTTTAAAAGCTTTTGTAGAATGACACTGAAAAATGCAAACATTTATTGCCTACATTTTACGTCTTGGCTGAGTTACCATTGCCTCTCAATTAATTATTGGGCACAGTTTCATATAGTAAAGAACACAAATGCAGTTCATCTCATGAGATCAAACCATGTTCCTGTCATATCGGTAAGATGATGGTTGCGTTTCCACATTTGCAGTTGTGCAAATATACACTTTGCAAATTGATTTCATTGTGCTTCCTGTACGTAAACATGAGCCCCCTGGGAGAGACTGTTTTTCTCCACTTGTTAACACAATGGAATCTGCCTATTTAGAGCAGGGAACATGACTCACATCTCCATTTGTGGTTTTGACTCATCAAAGGCTTGCTATTTTCAAAGCAGCAGCATTTTAATCTAGTTGAGGTTGCTGTACATTACTGTCCTGGGGTGAGCATGTAACACAAGGAGCTCCTCGGCTGTATTATCCTAATTTATTGCTTTTCAAAGGTGGATCTTGTAGATCAGCATAGTTGAGAGAGTTGTTAAACTTTCGGAAATTTTTTGACAAATTTGGCATTTCACTGAATTCCAATCTTCTGAAAACATGCACGTATAACAAGTCACTATAATTTCATGATATTGAGAAGATAAAATAGCAATGCCACCATATGATCTGCTTGTATGATTAATTTTTCCAACAGTCTACCCAGTGCAGATGGCACAAGAAATGTTGTTTTCAAAATTCACTCTAACTTTAATAAGATATGCAATATAAATAGAATTCCCACGGGGAGGGGTAGTTTATAAACCCAAATCTTTAAGTGGGAAATAAAAACAGAAATCGCTGGAAACACACAGGTACTTCAGAATATTTCAGATCATTGGCCTGAAACGTTAACTCACTTTTCTCTCTCCATAGATGCTGCTTGACCTGCTGAGTGTTCCCAATAACTTATTTTTATTTCAGATTTCCAGCATCTGCAGTCGTTTAAGTGGGATGTGGTTCTTAAAATAACTCCTCCCTGCTAGTTTTCCACCATGTTAACTGTGTATTTACTCAATTTAGTCACCTTTATGTTGACACTAAAAGCAAAAATGTACCCAGTCTAAGAACCATGTAAGACGTGATAATGAATAGTACACAATCGCAATTTAAATTTAAAATGTAATCTTACAAATATTTACAATAATAGAAATCTGTTGTTTGCTCGAACAGGAACTAGTTAAAGGGCAGCTCAGTATTTCAAAATCCATTGTTCAGTTCGCTTATTTTTCCTCCCTCTCTCTGGTCCCACTAGAGTTCTTGATTGTAAATACTGTATGTTGAAGAAGATGATTCACAGGAAGATTTAGAATTCAGAACATTTAGAACTGATCATTTGCTCCGTATTAATCTGCAAGTGCAATATCTTTCTGGAATCCAGTCATTCAGTGTTCCAACTATATTCAAAGCTGTAACCTTTTCATTGTCACCATGAACCAGGAAAGACGTCAAGTTTTTGTACGTTTCTTTTGATGTGGTATCTCTGCATAATACTAAGTGGTTTCCTGTTTATCACACATTTAGCACAATATAGTGCTCAAGATCTTTGGTTAGCACAGTCTAGTGCTGAAGACATTCTGGTATCTCCTGTATTTTTTGTGTTTTTTTCCTTCTTGGAAGTGTGATCCCAAGGGGGTTCTTCTTGGAGCTGAACTGGCTCCAAGGTGATTGTCTGGCAATGGAATGTCGGAATCGAACAAGCCCTCTGTGCCGGTCTTGGTAGTCCGATTCCTGAGCCAGGCAGGTCCACAGTATTCCAGAGCACAGCTGATAACAGCACAGCCTGGCCTGGAAGGGCAGACCAGTCACTGGAAGCAGGCAGTTAACCCACTCGGCTCCTGTTAACCCTGCAAGCCAAAGCCCTAACGGGTAGGTTGGTCTTAGCTGGCCAAGCAGCGGGAAAGCTTGCTGGATGGCAAAACCAATGGCAGGCAATGCGGTTTTAGCTGGTTATCCTCCAGCAGTACCCTAATGCACACTCTGGGGTCCCCAAGCCTTGGCTCTTGTCAACTTAATACTTGCACCTAATACTTTCCGGAATTAGGTAAGTAGGCTGCATCCCTCCAAGGAGAGAGCGCACATTTCATTCCAGCAATCTGTCTCTGGGATTTCCATGGGTAGGTGGGATGCATGGAAATCTCAGCTTGGTTTGGATACTCTTTCGCCATTACTTGTTCATAATGTTATTTAGTGCTGATTGGTAGCTTCAATTTAGCAAACCTCAGGAAGCATTGTTACTCTTGCGGGATGTTTCAGGTTATTTGCTCGTCAGGACATTTAACACCCAATGACTACATTAAAGGGGTTTATGACTAATTGGGGGGGAAATTGCCCCCTTCATTGAATACAATGGGATATTTTTGGATAATACACCAGTAATCTACCTTGAAAAATTCAGCAACAGAAGCTATTTGATAACATTTATGCAATGTAATTTAGCCTTTTTTGGATATACATTTCTCCTTTTGAAAAGTGAGAGAATGTTGCATTGACCCTGAGACTCCCAACATACTTTGTGCTTTGTGTTACTTAAGTTAAACATTATGAGCAAATCTGCAACATTATACATAATGGTTTTGTAGACAATAGAGTGGTCGCATTTGTGGTTTGTGGTTTGATGAGAAACAATAGTCAATAGTGTAGATTTCAGTGGGACATTCTAATGTCTCACACCAGGAACCAGAGCGCTTGAAAACCTTGTTGTTGTTGTTTTCCCCATGGTTTTACAATGAGTGTCTGGTTTAAACAGCTGTTTAATTGCACTAATGAATCCCATCACTTCAAATGAAATTTGATGAAAATTGAGCAGCATTTGGTTAATTGGCATAATAACTACTATGACAATATTGCTGCAATCAGGTTTCCTTGAGTACTGCGGAAGAAGAGGAACTTTATTGAATGTGTTTCCTCCCTTTAGTGGAAGTGCAGGGAGCAGTACGCCTGATATAATTAGCACTTTGCATGATTTCTATTTGGGGATTTTGCTGACAAAGTAGACCTTTCAATGCTTACTTTCATGTCCTTGTGCTTTTTATAATTACCTGTGGTTTTGCCATCATTCACAATTGTCCAATAATAGTCAACCTGGGAAGGAATACTTGTGATTTACAAGCTGACTATTTACCACAAGCGGATTTAAAATGAGAATTTAGAAGGACCTTCTTTACACAGATGGCGATGCGAATGTTGAACTCACTACTGGAAGCTGTATTTGAAGTACAAAACATCAACATGTTTAAGAGAAAGCTTGATGTATACATGAGGAGAAGGGAATAGAAGAAGGGATAGAGGGGTGGAGGCTTGTGTGGAGGATGCATGCACAGATAAGTTTGGCTGTATGGCATGTTCTTGTGCTATAATATTCTAGTTGGTATAATTATCTATTTGCCCCTTGTATTTTATTCAAAGCATTTCAAGGGTTCCATGGTTTGTTGTGTGCATGATATTCTTTTGATCAAATGACCTGTATCGAAAGTGACATACAGACAAAAGCAGTTTTGGTTCGGGGTAAATTCTGTTGTTGTAAAATCCTACTTATAACTGATATAAATGACAGAATAAAGACTGGGTGGATGTTGAATTAGTAACAATAAACCTAAAAGGATGCTGGCTTCATTTTGTTCTATGTATAATTCATTCATTATATGTGTACTGCCAAAATCTAGGATCCTCTTTGATGGCCAATGTGGGTTATTTATATATGATATTTTCATTATTTTCAGGACTATAGTTCCGTGGAAAGTGTTCAGACAGTGCCTTCATGAAGTCCACCCTATCAGCTCTGGTTTGGAAGCCATGGCGCTCAAGTCTACAATAGATCTAACCTGTAATGATTACATTTCAATCTTTGAATTTGATATCTTCACTAGACTCTTCCAGGTAAGTGGGCCACTAATGAAATTGCTCTTTATAAAACTAAAGCAATTGCCGCACGCTATTAGAATAATTTTCCAACTGTTGTATCAATAATATTAGTGCTTACAAATCATGAATATCATTCAGTTTTATTACCTAACATGAATACTGTCTCAAAGGATTTCAGAATTATTCTCTTGGGCTGCCCTTTAAAAATAAACAGATGTGTCTGATTATCGTACGGTTCCTTTGGTGATTTGGTTGTAGCAGGAGTCAGTCAAACCCATTTTAGTAGCTCATCCTTCGAATGAGATGTTAAACCAAGGCCCGGATTGCGAATTCGGGGTACACTAAAGATACTCTGGCACAATTTGAAAATAGAAGGGAGTTTCTCCCGGTGTTCTGACTAACAATCCTCCAGATAAATTAGCCGTTCACTTTATGGCTGTCTATGGGACTTTGCTGTATGCCAGTTGTGTTCACCTACAAAATACAGTCACTCCCACAAGAAAAATAACTTCCTTTATGGAGTACCTATCATGTAGAATAATGTCGCAGAGTGCTTTACAGCGGGACGGACGCTGAGAAGGGGTAACTGAAAGTGACTATGGGTGTGGTCAAAGACCTAGATTTTATTTGGGACTTGAAAATGCGCAAGATGAGTGGTTAGTGGAGGAAGTTGCAAAGGTTAACGGAACAGAATTCGAAAGCTCAGCCACCGATGGTGTCATGGTTAGGGCAGAGATGCGCAGCAAACCCAAGTGGAGGGGACAAGTAGAGAAGTGTTGTTGGAGGTAATCGGAGCGCTAGTTTTAGCCCACATATATACGGTCAACTCACTTTACAGCATATTCTGTGAAGCGCTTTGAGATATCGAGAAGATGTGAAAAGCGCTATATCAAATTCAAGGATTATTATTATAGTGAGTTGCATGGGCTATACTACTATAATGTGTGTAATACTATCCTTTTTCTTCAATAACATTTAATGCCTATACTCCCTCCACCTCAAGTGTATATCTCCTATTGAATACCTCAAAATGGCTTCAGAAATGTTCTCAAAACATTATATTTTTTATAGGAATTTATGGCTTCAGACACTGCAATCCATTTCTCACAGTTATTCGTGTGAAGAAGTGCTTTTGAGTTCACTTTTAACTGTCTTAACTCTTAATTATAAGATTATTTCCATTTGTTCTAACAGAACATATTTGTCAAAATTCTGATGGATGTGATGTATTTTCTAATTCTTTCAATGCCTTAAAATACCTCAATGATTAATAGTGCTTTAACGCTTATTCTTTATCCTTATTGGGTAAAACACATTTGTCCAATGCAGTATTTGATGTGTGTGTATATATAGATTGATATTAACTTTGTCTTTACATATTGCTTCTAATGGGGACTGGCCAATGGTCACTTTATAATGTATATTGCCAGCAAGGCCGAAAACAAATGAAGAAAAAAATTCTGGAAGATGTGCCAGACTCGGTTTCAAGAGCTCAAACTTTTTATTTCTTTAAGCATGTAGCGTAGTAAAAATGAAAGCATGCAGATAGCTTATTCTCTTGAACAGCACAAATGGTTTTAGGCCCAATGCAGTAGAAGCCTATTTTAGCGTGAGTTTACTTATTCAGTAGTGTCATTTATTTAACAAACAATCTAAATACAGGCAGAAGTTTGGCAACTTTCAAACGCCAGCTGGTGCCTCACGTGACATTTTTATATTNAAAAAAAGGCCCTCTTCCAGGTTATCAGATTGCCACCAACGTCTTCTCTGCATGATGTGTGACCTGATGACCCAGAAGTCAGCCTTTTTTGGTCAGAACTGCAGAACTGACTGGTGAACGTGCCTTGTTATTGCACTGGTTGTGAGTTTATGGATCCCAATCACACATTATAATGGGGAGCTACTGTATGTGGTTCTCTGATTGTAAAATGTATACATTGTAATGTTGTGTACTTGAATGCTCTTCAGTGTTATTTAACATGTAATCAAGCAGCAATACCAGCAGAGTGTGATGCCTCAGTGTATTGAAGCTGTACTTCAGATAGAAGAATCTGATTATTTCAGAAATGTAAATCAAGTGGTGTTTCCCTGGGGCTGGGTGGGGGGGCAGAAGAGTAAGCTTTAGTAAGCACTATATTAGTGCGAGTTGTTGTTGTAAAGGAGTGGGCAGGAATGTGGTACGGTGAAAGAAAATTGCCTATATCAATAGGGTAATATTAAGCACAATTAATTTGAATGTACAACTCATTTGCTCATCCTATAACTAAATAATTCCTGAAAGAGGCTAATCACTTCCGACTGGCTGATGTGTCCTGACACATCAGCCTAACTAGTCCTGATGTGAAATATGATGGCAAACCTGGTATACTGATTAGATTAAGGAGAAAAGCGGAATTATGTTTTTGGTCTGTATCAAAGGCAGACGTACTGGCTCCTTTTGAATTTGTAGATAACTCCAATAGAAAGCTAACACTGAGTGGGGTAGATGGACTCATTTTGTCCTGAAATGTTGCTGATGCATCTCCGAAATTACATTATTACAAAATCCAGAGGGAAGGTTTCCCTTCTCCTTTTACATTTGTCATTTTCATCCTTGTTTAAGTTGTCTTACACAAAAATGTCTTAAGAATTAGAGGGCATTGAATATTGAGTGCAATTTACGTGAAGCAGAAGCTCATAGCTTTGGTGCTTTTGTTTGTTACTTCTCAATGATCGCAGTTATTTTGCCTTGTATATTTTGGTGAATTGGTGAAAAGCAAATTATTTTTTTCTTTTTGTCAGCCCTGGACATCAATCTTAAGGAACTGGAACTTCTTGGCTGTGACTCATCCTGGCTATATGGCTTTTCTTACGTACGATGAGGTGAAGGCCCGGCTCCAAAAATACATCAACAAACCTGGCAGGTAGGGGGTGAACCAAATGCTATGTGAAACCATGCAATCACTTAGGATTTATCTTTTGTGTCGGGGGAGTGTAGTAAATAATGCTTGTATTTGATTTTGTGTATTATTACCAAAAAACACTGCAAATTTCTTCCTACAGTGTTACTTCCAGTTCTAGTGACTATTATTAAAGTTGCATTTTTCTGATTGTTCTGGTTTTAATCTTCATCTAGCTCTATATACTGTATCTGTAACAGTGCAACAACTTTGTTATAGAATTGGTGCCTGGAACAGATTTTACATAGATAGCTTAAGAAAAATGAAATGATGGTACCAAACATTATTCATCCTGCTCTTTTTGAATCTATTTTATTAAGTTACTGCCAAAAAAACAAACTATGACGTGAGGCTAATCAAACTGATGCAGAGACCATCAGGAATAGTTAACGTGGGTTTAAAAACCATATGTTATCCCTCTGCTGAAATTCTTGTTGAAGCAATAAGGAATAGTCAGCTTGCTTTAGTAGCAGCAGCTTTGAGGTGAAAATTTTGGTTGCTGGAGACAATCTAATAGATGCAGTCCACTTGGATTTTTAGAAATCATTTGGTATGAGCCACATTCGAGAAGGTTGAATGAGACTCTGCTGACCACTGTGAAATTGTTCTTTCACTTCATGACTGTTTGTAGCACATTGCAGTGAACAAATTGGCTGTTGCATTTGCCCACAAAATACAGCCACTCTTCACAGTGCAAATCCTCTGAAGCTCTTTGAGGACGTGATAATCTGCTACATCAGAAACAAAATGATTATAAATAACCAAATTATGGAGCATATTAATTCTACTGAATATTAAAACCAGAATAATAGACATATTAGCTTGGCTGGATTCTGAAATGNTTTTTTTCTTGGCTCCGGCTTTCAGTTCAAATTCCCTGTTGACTTGTTGCATTAGAATTCTGTGTTTTAGATCAGATGTATTCATCTGAAGTTCCCAGTATTGTGCCATATGTTGTCATGTTAGCTTCATATTTCATCTGTTCCATAATTAGAAAGGTTTGTTATATTTCTCAGTTTCATGCTTGCTCTGTGCACCCGACTGTTTGTTTTTATACCATATGTTCTGTTTAATTTGCCTTCAATTATTGGCCAGCTCCTGAATAGAAGCCAGGCTAAATAATAAGTATTAGAACTGGCAAAGCTACTTTGCTAAAGGCTGGAATTTATTAGTTTTAATTGCAGCAGTTATGTCTGACAAAGTAAACAGACTATTAAACCAGCATCAGTTCTTTGTGTATGGATGGAGTAATCTAAAAGCCCCAGGCCTCTGCATATTATTTGCCTTAAAGCAAATCTTTGCCATCGTCCTGCTGTGCTCACACTCCAGTTGTTTGGTTGTATTTGGTTTTAAATGACTCTTAGCATTCACATTTAGATGCCAGCAGGGTTGATCTCTTGATTGTGTGGTTGTAAGTCAATTGGCGGATCGCTTTTCCGGGCGAGGGTAATAATTCCTTCAAAAAATATAATAATAATTTTGTCACTTCAATCCATGACTTTGTGGAACGTTGCTGTGCGCAATTGGCTGTCACGTTTCTCCCACAAAACACAGTGTCACTACATCTTACAGTGTATCCTGTGAAACGCTTTGAGACATCTCAAAGACGCGATAAGGCGCTGTGTGAAATGCAAAGGATTTTTGTTATTGTAGATCACTTGAGATAATTTTTCTGATAAAGCAAACTCTTCAGCTCAACGTGGTTGATGGTGCATTGCATTTTGTTCATAGAACTAAGAGCAGTACTCAAGTGGAGGCACTGACAACGGAGATTGAGGAGAAGGTCTACACTGATCTTCCAGTTCCGACCTTGCCTCATGTGTCAACATGTGTGGAAACATCATACAGTAGATTCCTGTTATAATGTGGTAGATGAATCTATAAACTCCCAAACCACTTTATAACTAAATGCGAATGCTAGTCAGTGCTTTCACATTGCTGGCAGAAAGCTGGCCAGCTTGTAAATAGTTGCTTGGCTTCTTGTATGCTGGCTAGTGATTTGAAGCCCAGATGGAGTCGGCTGGGTTTCTGTGCAGATACTCAGTGAATGCAGAATGTTGACTGGCAATCATTCCCTGTTATTGTACTCTTTGGGATTCTGTGGACTCAAAACTGCCACATAATTAGTCTCTCGTGCAGCACTAATGCTGTTCAATGCTTATGTTTTGCAAGGCAGACTCAACTTGATGTAAAATCATTTTCTGGAGAGCAGTTTATCAGAATGGTAAACATTTCAATATAATGAGAAAGTTCGTCCCCTAATTTTAATGATCGTGTTTACTGAATCTAGCAGCAGAATTCACATCAAACACATTGCATTACAAATACTTAGTTGTGTGGTTCACAGTGAGTACAAGAGGGCTTTAGCATACAGTTACTACACTGACAATTGTCTGGAAATGTGGCTCTGTAATCTGTGTTTACATAACACCAACACTAGAATTTAGACTTTAATAGTACTTTAAAAGTGGCTCATGCTAATTAGCATGTTTTTCTGTAAAAGAATTTTAAACTGTGAAATAGTTATGATGTAGAAAGGAATGTGGTAGACTGATCGTTTACAATGCATAACACACGCCTTTTATCTTAAGCTGGAATGTCAGTTCTGGTTAAGGTTACAATACCAAGCTCTGCCAGTGTCTTAACCGGTAAATACACTTGTGTTGTCGTACTGAACTGTCAGAATTGAACATTGCCAATTGAATGTATTTTGAGTTGACCAGTCTCGAAAAGAGCAGCACTATCATTGAAAATCTGCTAGTAAGTTGATGGCATGTGCATACAATGGAGGAAATTGCAATTAAATTGAAGGAAAAATGTAAAAAAAAATAAAGTGGCCGTGCTGAATATAAACCGTGCGGTTGACAATTACTGCATAGAAGTGTGTTAATTTTATATTCAGAGTACTGGGACCTTGTCCCAAGGTGCAGCAACCAAAATGAACCAAACCAATGGACAAGCGTGCAAAACTTGCTAGGCTGAGGTTGACATTTTAGTTCATCGAACCACTAAATTCTTCTACATCAGTGAAGGAAATGGCTCATAAGTCAAAATTAATTCAAGTGCCTTTAATGTCCCCTATGAACATGTGTTTTGGTTGTCCTTTTGTCTCCCTTGCACCTGCTGTGCAGATAGACGGATGTCTCATGGTTGTGCAGTAACTATATGGTGTGTCTTTTAATCTATTTATGGCAATGAATCTCTTACACATTTTCCCAAAGCATCAACCTATTCAAATGCTTCTGATGATCCATTCCACACGAAGCATAACTGTGCAAAGATGAAGCAGCTGGTATATTATCTGCACTGGTAGCAAAGCTAATGTTTCTTGAGCATTAGTAGGTGCTTAATCTTAATAAGAGAAACAATTATGTTGTTGTGTGGTTTTATTTTAATGTTCTATAGAATAAATTTTGTAACCCAATTAAGTTTAAAACAGATTGTCAGACTTCAATGTTTTTTACTTGCAACAAAATTGAGGATTAAGGAAGTACTGAATTGAGATAAGTGTGTTTACATGAAGCAGATGACATTTCGGATTACATTTCTGTTGCTAAGTCAGCAGTGCAGTGGTCAAAGTCTTTGTGAAAGTTAAGGTTCCACCCACGTAAAGAACAAACAATCTTCTGTAAATGGATGTTTTGCACATTGTAAACTAAACTCTTATCTCCCAATTTTAAAAAAATCACAAAACGTGATTCTAAATAGCACCCTTTCAGTTTAAAACATTGGTCAATGCTTTTTTTTAAATGAACAAATCTGCTGAATAGACTTGATGATGTCTTGTTTCTGAGCTGCATTTGTATATTTCAGACACATTTGGGTCTGGTTGTGTAAGTTTTGTTCTGCCGAGGGCAACTGATGTAATTGCCAAAAGAAAACAAACGGAATCCTATTTTTAGTGTCTGGTTTAGTAGCTGGGCTATTGATATATGGCTGCAAAAATGTCATGAGAATAAGCTGGGGATATCTTGCACCATGTTTTCAGTCTGGCTTCAGAGACTTGTGGGGGTGATGAGCTGAACAAGCTTGAGTATGAAAAATATTTTGGCCCTGAACATTCAGTCACCAAAGCGATTAAATTTTAGAATTTGTTCATGACATTTTTCTTAACTGGTTCGCACGTTTTCAATACAAATATTTTTTTTTCAATTCATTTTGTTGTATGCTGCAAAGGTCAGAATAATTTAGTCTGTCCATTATTTTGTAGTCCAACTTGACTTGTCTGGCTATAGAGTTGAATAACAATAATCCTTGCATTTGGCATAGTGCCTTTCACGTCAGGATGACGTCCCAAAGCGCTTCACGAGGTATATTGTAAAGTGGAGTGATAGTGTGTGTTGTGGACAAACGTGGCAGCCAACTTGTGTTCAGTGATGTCCCACAAGCAAGAGAAATCCCTTCCATTTTTGAATAGTGCCATGGGATCTTTAACGCCCAACTGAACAGGCAGACGGGGCTCGGTTTAGCATGTCATTCAGAAAGACGGCACATCCAACAATGCAGCATACCCCCAGCACTGCATTGGTGTCAGGTTGGACTGTACAAGTTTTGGATTTGGTTCTTGAACGCACAACCTTCTGACTTATGCAAGAGCACTACCAACTGAGCTAGCCTTTTCATATTTAAAACAAATTGTGGGCCAGGTCTAAGTTAAATATTCTAAGTTGGTGCTGGGTCTCAGAAATGAAAATCTTGCACAGGGTCCCCAGCAGACTCTTCAGAGCTTCCCTCTCTGACTGTCCAGCGCCTTGGGATGTCCTCCTGTCATGAAAGGCGTATTACAACTGTAATTTGTTGTTGCTGCTGCGGTTTACAGTTGGCCTCACTGCCATTGGTTTAAGGAGTAGAAAAACTGTATCTGGAAATATTGTATGAGAATAGGATTGAACTTCTCAAAATACCAACACCAACCAGCCTTACTCATGAAATGTTGCCGTTTCAGTTACTGGAATACATATACACCCATGTTACCATACCCCACTGAAAGGAAGGAGGAGATGGGGGAGAGCCTTCAGCAGGGGAGAAATTTAGAGGGAACGTTGATAACTCACTCCCCCTTTCCCTCAGCCCCATTGTCATGCATTTCTTGAAGCCTTGTTTTCAATCTGCTGCCATTTTGACCCAAAGTTATTCAACTAGTGAGCTATTAACAGTTATATGCAACATTTATTTTGTGGAGGGCATGCATTTCAACACAAAAAAATAGTTTCTGATTAGGACAAATGTCACCAGCACGGTGGGAAGGTCAGTTGTTTCAGTGTTTCTCATGCATTTTTTGCCTGTACTGTTTCTGCTGTAAATTACTGAGAAATATTAAAAAAAACGAGGGTTGCTTCCTATTTAAGATTTAAATCTTTGGTGTGGCAATCTTTAATATGTGTGTTAGACCATGGCTTTAAAACCAAGCCATGATCTAACACACAAAGTTATCTTGTGTTGCAGAGTAAGTCAACATGGTCACAGTAAAATCTTATCCTACGGCAAAATCTAGCTAGCGGTGCATCTGAAGTACACCATTAGTAATAATGCTAATAATCCTTGCATTTGGTATAGCGCCTTTTCATGTCATTGAGACGTCTCCAAGCGCTTCACAGAATATATTGTAAAGTGGACTGACTGTATATTTTGTGGCGGAAACGCGGCAGCCAATTGTGCACAGCAGTGTCCCACAAACGATCATGGATTGAGTAACCAAATTATTATTATTATTTTTTGGGGAGGATTATTACTGCCAAAATTATTTAACTTATTTAAAGATCCTTAAATGGTCGCTGCCATTCAGCGTTCCAAGTTTGTCATGTCACTGAAATCCAGCTTCCATTGCTTCCTTCTGTATGTGGCAACTCAGTGCTTCTCCCTTCAAAAGGTTGTGTGTTGTGCTCTATGTGACTAGATCGTTTTGGACTGGTACAATTTGGATGTGGTTTGGATGTGATTTTTTTTCCTTTTACACTTGTTGCTCGTCCTGTTGCTCTCGGTTAATGCTGGCAGTTAAGTTTCCATTTGACCAATCAATAATCTGGTGGAAATTGTCACTTATTGTAATAAATGGAATTGATTGCATTTGATATCTGGCGACTCTCATGTTTTCTAATTTTATTTGCCGTTAATGAAGAAATTGAGCACCGTCCTCGCATTAGAGGAAGTATTATTACCCTTGAGCCTGGCATCCTCTAAATGAATCATATTATTGCACATAACAAAATGCCATGGCTAAAGGCATTATTCTGCTGTATGGTTTGTTCTGTGGTTTTAAAGATTTGCTAAGACTTCATTCTGTAATTCGAGTACAGCATTTACATTTCCCCTTATCCTACTTTATTGAATAATTCCACTTTTAGCTTTGAAACTCCTTCATAAATCAAAGACATGCACATTTTTTTAAAGAAGTGTAGTTTTTTTTACTTTGCATGGTATTCTTTGAGTGAAAACCATAGCTGGTTCACATTACAAAATTTGCAAAAATTACAAATTTACACTTATATATTGCCTTATATGTTGTGAGGATGTCACAAAGCATTTAACAGTGCTGGCTGGGTACTTGAGTATGGGAGCCAAGGAGTTGGGAAGGGGAAAGATGTCCAAAAGCACAATCAAATAAACAGACTGACCTTGAGAAGGAGGAACAAGTCGGAGGGACTCCGGGTTGGAGTTTCAGAGAGCGTGGGCAAAAAGCCTGAAAACTTTTCATTTAGTTTGCCAGGTTCATTTAGTTGACAGTTTTATTATGTTATGGATGTACAGTTTGTAGGGCTAGAAGAGTTGAGGTGGGGGGGAGATGGAAACAAAAGTATCTGCAAAAATCCAGCATCTGTAGAAATGCAGTATTCATGGTACAAGTTCCATTTGTATTGTGAGCAGAGCAAAAATCTGATTTGATAACAGCAACTTGCACTTATATAGCGCCTTCCATGTAGGGGAGCGACTCAGAGCGCTTAGATAAAAATCTATCAGACAGGAAGGCTTTGTGTTTCTGATTTCTGAAAGATTCTTTGCAGTCAGATTGTTCAAAAAAAATCCACTAAATGTTAAATACACAAAGGAAATGTCCCAGGAGCCATTCTTAGATGTGAACATATCATTGCTTGCAATGATACACAATTGTAGGTTGCACTGCATGGCTTAAAATATACCCATCTCTATGTGTTCATTAACTAATTGACCACTCGTGCACACATGAGAGTAAGCTTTCCACTCCTGCAAATGTGTTGGATATCTTTTGATTTGCCAATAATATTGAAGTAACAGAAGAGATGGGTATATTTTAAGCCATGCAGTGCAACCTACAATTGTGTATCATTGCAAGCACGGAGAGTACAACGCATGCCTGGTTTCCTGGCTTGGAGTAAGGTGGCAGAGCTCTCTATACCTAGGTTGAAACTCCTCTTCTGCTCGTGAGTTCTCTTACTGATGGAAAAGTAATGGTAATCTATGACACAAGCTAAATGTTTAAATTGGTATGTTTCCCAACAAGAACCTTAATTGCTGTTCCTGCATAAAGCAGTTGTTTGGTGCTAACCATATGAAGCGTGAAGATATTTACTGCTGACTTATGAAATGCTAACCCTTACATATTTTTAGCCAATTAGTGTACATGGTCTGAGAGATCATTGTCTCCAGTCTCCAGAACGTTTATAAAAACTGAAGTCTTGATTGATTCTACATAATGGATTGGACAGTAGAGGATATTCCATACATGCAAACTTAACCGTTTCCTCTGTTTACTCTCTCCCCAGCTATATCTTCAGACTTAGCTGTACTCGACTCGGCCAGTGGGCCATTGGCTACGTCACTAATGATGGAAACATCCTACAAACCATTCCACACAACAAACCCCTCTTCCAAGCTCTCATAGATGGGTGCCGAGAAGGATTGTACGTATTTGATGATAATTTTAGTTTCATGTATTTATTTCACATGAGAAATTATTTACTGCAATGTTTTCATTGTGATTAGAATACGGTTTGTTATTTGATGAATAAAAAGTTCCTTGTCATTTTAAAAAAAACTTTTCAGCTACTTATACCCAGATGGACGGAGCTACAATCCTGATCTGACCGGATTGTGTGAACCAACACCTCATGATCACATAAAGGTGACCCAGGTAAGCTTGCTGAATGTGCATTAAAGTTCTATGTTTTATTTCAGGACTTTGTTTAGATAGATCACCCTGCTTCTGTAACAATAGTCACCAAAGAAAGTCACTTGATCAATTTTGTTCAAGGAGGGCACGTGCAAGGTGAGCCACCCACATCTTGATGGTTGTTCACAATGTACTGGAAGTGTATTGACGTCATGCTTTTGACTTGAAAGGCGCTATATCAATGTAATTTTGTTGTTTCTTTACTGGGACAGCATGTGGGTGGCATTGTAGTTGGAGGAAAATGGAGATCCTGAAGCTAAGGAAATGTTTTAAAAATGTGGATATAAATAGCAAAATGATGGTGCATTCTTATTGAGTATACAACTTGACCTTTTTTTAAATTGTCTTCATTCAATTTTCTTTCTTTTTTTAAAAAAAAACTTCAATCTCTCCCATCCAGGAGCAATATGAGCTGTACTGCGAGATGGGATCCACGTTTCAGCTGTGTAAAATCTGTGCAGAGAACGATAAGGATGTGAAGATTGAGCCATGTGGTCACTTGATGTGCACTTCTTGCTTGACAGCGTGGCAGGTGGGTGGCTGAATGCAAAGTAACAACCACTTGCATTTATATTGTGCTCTTTGTATAGGATAACATTTTCACAATGATGGGATTGGAAGCTGAGCAAGGGAGAATGGGGAAGTGGGAGGTGACTAGAGGCATAGGCAATGAAATAAGTTTTAAGGCGAGATGTAAAGAAAGATAGGGGGAGAGACAGAGTTAGAGGAAGGGAGTTTGAAATTTCTGTAAAACGTTCAGAGAAGGAAAAATATGGTGATTTGAAGGGGAAAAATTGAAGTAAAAGAATCCTTTTAACTGTTATCTCTTAAATGCATTCTGTGAACATAACTATATAAAGGGCTTATACTGCCACAGTTATGAGGTTCAAAAACATTTGTTATAAAAAGTAAACTAATGAGGTAATGTAAATGATACCAGTCAAGACAATTAGTGATGCATTTAAAATCAAGCTACATGTGTGCGATCCTGAAAGCACAAGCTACAATTTCCTGCAGGAAATATTATTCCCTTAAAATGGTTATGTTTGTACTTAAGAATATAACATTCAATCTGTCCAAATAATGCATGTGATTCAACCCGGATTTCTTTTTTCAAGGAAGGAAAATCCTAGACTTAATGTTTTGATAAGCATACAGTAATGTGAACTTTTTCTTGAATTTAATTTGTTTAATGTTTGCTATCGATTACATTGGAAGTATAAAAAGGCAAGCAGTTGATTCCATTTACAAATATGTTTCCTTTTGCTGATACTAGTTGCTGTTAGCAGATAAGCAGACTGGGTTCATTATTTTATTCTGTGGGAATCAACATGTATAATCAACTAGGCTCAGTTGGTAGCTCACCTCTTGAGTCAGAAGGCAGGCTCAGTTGTTTGCAATCTTACTCCTTGAGTCAGAAGGTCAGGTGTTCAAACTCTAAGTCAGGACTTGAGTTCATAATCTAAGGTGACATTCCAGTCAGTATGGGGGAGAACTGCATTCTTAGCTGTACTATTCTTAGGATGAGATATTAAACCACATTGTCTGCCTATTCAGGTGAGTGTTAAAGCTGTCACTATTTGAAAGAGAAGGGAGTTTCTCACAGTGTCCTGGTCAATAATCCTCCAGATAAAATTAGTCATTTGCCTCATGGCCATTTGTAGGGCATTGCTGTGGACAAATTGTCTGCCATGTTTGCCTGCAAAATACACTTACTACGCCAGTAAAATTCCTGTGAACCTCTTTCAAACATTTCAATGTCATAAAACGCTACATGAAACATAAGGATTCTTATTTCATCATTTCCATCATCCAGACAAGTAATCATTCGCCGAATGACAGCCAAAACCTGAACTCTACAACAAAGCCAGAAAATCATTGGCAGATGCATCCACTGCTCACACCATGTAGATTCACCACGTGTACTGTAACTAATCCACAGACTAAATCTGATATCTTCTCATACCAACAACCTGCTAATCCATTCTAAGCATTCATTCATTCATTAGGAAAACTGTGAGTCATGCATTAAAGAATGTTGGTAGCTCATTGAGGTATCTTTGAGGCATTTTCAAAAGGAGTCTTCCTTGTTGAGTTTTGGATATTGAATGCGTTAAATGGCCTGCCAGTGTTTGCAGTCTTACCCAAGTGGAAGAATGTCCGCTTGGGTAAGGTGCCAGACTGTTGCTAGAATGTAACATGAATTCATGCCTGATGAGAAAGGGGGTGGGATTTGAGGGAGGCAATAGATTATAGTGCAATGGGATCATATATTGGAAAAGTCACACACAGTGCCACAAGGTGGATGGATGCAGGTTTGATGTACTTCTCTACTCTATCAATTATCCTTTCTACCCCACATCTGCGCCATGACCCGCTCTGCCTTCCCCCACTTCTGCAACATTGCCTGGCTCCGCCACTGTCTCACAGCGCAGGCCGCCGAAACCCTCATACATGCTTTCATTCCCTTGCCTCATTCAAGACCCATCTCAAGACCCTCCTCCTCAACTGTGCTTTCGATCTCCCTGCTTCCCCCCCCACCCCTCCCCTGCACTCCACCCTCTCCGACCCCAACCCCCAGCTCGGGTCCAAACCTGTCTGTCCAGTGCCTTGGGACGACCTCCCAAGGTGATATACAAATGTAATTTTGTTGTTGTTAGAATTGAGATCAGGAAGATTTCTTCACACAGAATGTTGTGAAGATGCAGAACATTCTGCCTCAGAAAGCTGTAGAGACAAAATCTATACAGTTGTTTGAAAAAAGAGATCGACAGATATTTGGATAATCGAGCTATTTAGGATATGGTAAAAGATCTGGCAGGATCTAATAAACTGGTGGAACAGGCTTGATGGATTGAATGGCCTCCTCCTGTTTTAGTTTTCCTATGTACTGTACAGTGAAAATCCTAAGCAATACTTCGTTGGCAGGTTGAGGTCATTATTGTACACTGAAATAAGTGTGGAATTGAATTTAGGACAAACAGCTTAGTTTTTTAAATTACACTAGGAGAGCACAAAGGAAACTTAATTTCTGTGGATTTAGTTAACAATTGATGATGTACAGCCAGAAGTATCAGGCATAGATACTCTTGACTGCAGACTCCTATTGAAAAGCAGTCTTTAATTGAGCATGATAGCAGACACGCACACATAATTAACAAAGATAACAGCGGCACATACACGGCGAGCAGAATGGCCGGATTTTGAACTGAACATTTCCTTGTAGCAATATTAATAATATAAAGATGAATCACTCAGGAAACAGATGTTCAGATTATATTAGAATAGAATAAAACTTGAAGCACCAGTGCTTTTTTTAATCTTTTTAGAATATTGTGGGCATTTGTGCAAATAATATTTATACCCACGTAGCACTTTTCAGTGCAGAGTGACCCTCCTATGTAACACAGTGTTTCAGAAGCAAAACATGTTAATGGATCTGTGGAATAAATTACCATCAATCCCATTTCTAGTGTCAGGTCACCACTAACTTATGACCCATACTGGCCGGCTTTATTCACAAGCGCATGGCAGAAAGTCTGTGCCTGAAAGTGTACATTACTTGAATGAAATCTTCTTCTGGGAGTCTGACAATAATTGCTTGCATTTTTTGCTAAATGATAATTTGCAACAAAAATCAGCCTCTCTTTTCATCACAAAGGTCACATTCTTTCAGTGCACGTGGGTGGTACCTTTTTCTGTTTCTCTAACTGGTAATTACATATAAATGTGCTCATAAATGGACTTGTTTTTGAATTATAGATGAAGGTTGTAATTTTGTGCTATATATATATTTGAGATTGGCACTGCTGTCATGATTCATTTAAGTAGCTTCTGGGTATTTAGCAAAACCATAGTTCTCAATTTTTGTAGCTACTTTTAGATTCTTTGTTTTAAGGAAGTCAACATTTTATAACATGTTGAATTGTAAAGGAGCCAATAATACATTGAATTTGCCATTTGTATAATGGTGTTAAGTGGAGTCCTGCAGCTTAGTGGTTAGAGCACTCGCCCCCAAGCGAGAGACCTGGGATTGATTCCTGGTAGGGTGAAACATTGGGCAAGTTTCCTTACTCTACGACGCCTTAGTTTATCTAGCAGTAAGTAGGAACCCGGTTGGCGGATCACGTTTCTGGGGTAATAGTTCCTTAAAAAAAAATTAGTCACTCAATCCATGACCATTTGTGGGACACTGCTGTGTGCAATTGGCTGCCGCAATATACAGTCAATTCACTTTACAGTGTATTCTGTTAAGCACTTTGAGATATCGAGAAGACGTGAAAAGCCCTATATCAAATGCAAGGATTATATATTATATATATATGTATCTTTCTGTGTCTTTCTCTGTGTCTGTTTAACCGATTGACATAGAGACACTAACCGGAGTCCTCCCAATAGGAGTTATCCCAAAAGGATATGTGTGGAAATACGTGAACCAGGGATGCTAATGGGTTCAATAGCACATTTTCTTAATCTTAAGGGATAAACATACCCAAGAAGTGAAGATCCATCCCTTCAAGGACAAATAAAAATGTCAGACGAAAGAGAGAAGGTCGATTAAATGAAACTGGCTGCAAGCGTAGCTGCAATGGGTACAGCTAGTGTATGTGTGTGTATATGTATATAATATAAATATATATAGATATATTTAATAATGTTATTTACCTGTAATCAAAATGTCAAATTTTAAAGAAATGAACTCCTTTTCTACACTCTCCACTTATTTCAAATGGGCTTCTATTAGCTTTAGTTGAAACATTTTACATCATGAGGGAATTTGATCAGTCTTATATTTCAGCTCTTGTTTATACGGTAGTAGTTTGTAAAATAATGCAACAAGTCCCATTACTGATGATCCTGTGTACTTCCTTTTTGCCTACCAAGTGTGATCATAAACTTTATTTATTTCATATATAGGAATCCGATGGTCAGGGATGTCCATTTTGCCGCTGTGAGATCAAAGGTACAGAACCCATCATTGTTGATCCTTTTGATCCAAGGGATGATGGCGCCAAATTCAACTTAGATCTTTTCGGAATGCCAATGTTAGACCTGGATGATGAAGATGACCGGGAAGACTCGTTGGTTATGAACAAACTAGCTTCTGTTCGCAAGGTATGTTTTTAAAAGATAAACTGCCAGCCTGATGCACTGAGTCAAGGTTGTGTTGCTAATCGAATACAAGTTGATTTGAATCGGTTGATTTTTGATAATGTGCATCAGTCTGTTTTTTTGAATACCAACAAAAACATCGGAAAATTTTCAAATCTCCACAAAACTGCTGAAAAGAATAGTAGTCAAGTTCATAAGCACATCTGCCAATAAGGGAGTTTCCAAATAGTGTAGAATCCTTGCCCCATAGCCATGAGCATGAATCTAAGATCCCAACAGAAGACAAAGCCTTGTGATCTACATAATTCGAATGCTAACCCTTTGCCAGCTTTAGTTGAAGTGGAGGATAGGATAAGAGTCATTATTGAAATATCGAATTAAAAGAGACGCCATGTAGTGGATGTAGCTGCAGTTTATGAGTGGGGTAAGTCGCTGATTTGAATCCTGGTCCAGCCCGAGTTTGCTGGTTTGAGCTGGAGCTGCTTGGACAAGCTAAATTGGCATTAGCCTTCACTTGATTGCCTTTGACGTGAAAGGCCCTATTGCAAATGTAATTTTGTTGTTGATTAGGGAGGGTAAAATCATCCGGTTGCTGGCCCTGGTCCCTCTTTACCACCCTCTGCTGGTAGTGTACAATTATGACAGCTGGGCAAAAACGAGCCCTCTACGGTTAAGAGTCTGGCAAACATGCGTTGAGCAGAATGGTCACCAATGACTCTGGAACTGTACCCTTTTAAGAGAAGGCTGGGGAACTGGGCAGAGCATATGGTGGAGAAAATTAATTGGACACACCAAAGAAAAGTAAAAAAGAAAAACTGAAAAGCCAACAGTTTTAAGAATTGGATTTTTCCTCTTTGTTCCTCTCCCAACAATTTTCTTCCCTCTCCAAAGCTAACAGTGAAAGCTGAGCTTGGTTCATGTTGATGAGGAATGACAAATTGCTGAGGCTGACTGCATGATGTTTTAAGTCTTGAAATCCCTCCAGATCAGTTGGTTACTATTAAGTACAAAACCCTGCATGACTGTTGCATGATTTTCTTTTGCTGGTTATGCCTTGGGAAGAATTTTCAAAGAGGTTTAACATTGCACTGTGGGAAATTGTGTCACTTCCAAGCTTTCCTCCCTTCGCTAATGATTCCAGTTTGCACCAGACTTAGCACTTATGCACCAGCTCTGCTGTCATTTGCAAAGACAGTTTAATTCTGACATGGTTGGGGGGGAGGGAGGGGATTGAGAATTGATTCAACTGTGGCAGAGACACAGTTTTGTGCAACTTTGGTTGCAATGCCCCAGAGTGGTAGGTTACAGGCTTGTCCCAGTGATTTAAAGGGCTGGAAGCCAAGGAACTTATGCACACTCATATACTTAGAACGTATTGCTGCACAACAACATTCAGCTAACTTTAACAGAAGTCGCTGGGAACACTCAGGTCAGGCGGCATCTATGGAGAAAGGAAAGTGAGTCAACATTTCGGGTCCACGGTTCTGATGAAGCTGCCTGACCTGCTGAGTGCTCCCAGCCACTTCTGTTTTTGTTTTCAGATTTTCAGCATCTGCAGTATTTTGCATTTCAGCTAACTTCAACTTGTTTCTATTCCAGCATTAACCAGATCTTGTATCTGGGACCAATGGACCTCAATTTAAGTGAGACCAAAACAATATCACATTCCATTATAATAGAAAATGTATTTGTACAGATAATCAAATGTTGCTACCATCAAAATGAAGGACCCCAACTGCATGGAAATGCTTCAACTGGTTCCACCTATCAACCCTATACGGTTAATACACACACTTCCCCGCATTTCCATCATAGCACTGAGCCATCCCACAATAAAACAAACCTTTGCCCTGATGCATTCACATGAAATAAAATGATCCCACCATATGTGTACTGATTGTAGCTATTAAATGTTCTCCCAGAAAAGGCTTGCTACATGATGGGTTTTTTCTTTTTGAAAGGAAAATGAAAATTATTGCAGAGGGTTTGATGATGTGTTCACTAAAATCCGTTTTCATAGCCGCATCTCTTGGTTCAATCTTGTTTGTTTCCGTTTGATTTTTGCAGTGTATAGATAGGCAGGTTTCACCGGTGTCTTCACCAAACTCATCACCTATTGCTCAGCGGAGAAAACCAGCTCCAGACCCACTCCAGATTCAACATCTCAACCTCCCGCCAGTGCCACCTCGGCTGGACCTCATTCAGAAAGGAGTGGTCAGGTCACCGTGTGCCAGTCCCACTGGTTCTCCAAAGGTACATTTTATTTTCAAAGGAAGTCTTAAAAATGGTAACATAAATCAATTTGGTGCCTGAATGACTAGATATACCATGGTCAATTTCATAGTTTTAGTCTAGATTTTGAGAGAATGAGTGGTTTGTTTTATATTATCCCTTTGTGTAACTAGTTTAATCCCACAGATTTAATGTCATTCCTAATTTCTGATGGAAGTAATGTTTATGTTTGTGACGTGGTCAGATTTATTTTTCATAGCTTTCGTGCGAATTTTGGGGGACAGGAAAGGAGAAAGTGGCTGTCAGGAGATAGATTTAAAATATTTGGGTGGAAGGGTATCAGAGAAAGAGATCATCCCCAGAATCATACCTGTTATTTCGATACTGATTTAGAAGCGTAGAAAGTTGTAGCAGAGAATTTGCTTGATTCTAACTTTGCTTATTTAAAGCGAGTACCATTCTATAGTTTCACTATACTCCCCTTCCCGAGAAGAAAGGAACAGTTAATGCTGTTTTATAACATCAGTGATAAATGGGCCATGCAATTCTTTGATAAACACAGTATCCATTTTGATTGTGAGTGTATATAATAATGTTTATTTTTTTTAAACAGTCGTCTCCGTGTATGGTAAGAAAACAGGACAAGCCTCTGCCAGCACCACCACCTCCCCTCAGAGACCCTCCTCTTCCACCTGAGAGACCACCACCTATCCCACCAGAAAGCCGAGGTCCACGTTCTCTGCACCACCCTGACATTGCTCCTACAAGGGACCAACATGCAACTCGTGAAGCTTGGTGTCCCAGGGAAGTGCATGGTGCTGGTCTTTCAGCAGACTGTCGATCTGGTAGTGATCGATCGCCTAAATCTGCACACACACCACCTACTAATTTGAATGGCAGACAGAGCTGGCATGCGACAGATCCAGGTTTTTCACGCAACCCGGTCAGACGTCCAGATGGAGCTCACGATAATACAAAGGTGAGAAATCCAAAGGTGCTATTTTAAAATAATCTCTGAGAAGTTGTGCTTCTTTTCAGACAAAACTATTTATATGGATTTGTTTTATTTTTAATATGGGGGAGGTAAAAATATACTAGACTGATTCATCTGAACCTGTGACAAAATTTCCACGTGCATTTGACACTTTTAACTATTTTATTTCTAACCTTGTTAATATTTATGATCAATTCTTAAAACTATGCTGAAAAATTAGAAATCAAATCAGAAATGCAAACCCATCATCGATTTTAGGAGCAGCACAGGGAGTTTAGAATGCAGAGTCCAGCAATAATGTTATCCATTTTTCGTGTTGCTGATACTGAATAGTCTCTCATGCTCTCCCAGTTGTCATATCACGAGACTAGGTCATTTTTCTTCTAATACTGCATTTTACCCACTTTCAATACAATTGGGTCAGTCACAATTGTGTGTGCTTCCATTATAAAATTGCATTAGATCGAGCAGTGTGCTAATGATGGAGATTTTGCTTTTATTCTGTCCCATTTATATTCAAGTCTTGTAGTAGTTCTGATGGCCTGTGTGGGAGTAGATTTCAGGTTACAGATATATTCAGCAATTTCCACACTGATAGGATGGCATTGATTTTTTTTGTTTGATTTCTGCTCTTTTTGGCACATTCTTGAGTCAACTGTAAATATTAGCTGATCTTGGTCATATGTATCGACCATGATAGAATTATGTGGTTATAACTTATGGATTAGGATATTGGAACAAGCCTTGAGATCCTAATAAGACTCTAAACAATTTTTCATCTTTATTATGTTTCTCGGCTGTTAGTTTAATGGCCTTAGGTACGTTTCACTTTGACTTTATTTTATTTATTGCCACACTGATTAAGAATTATTTTAGTTTACCCGATGGTTAGCAATGTATCTGTGTAAATTTGATAACAATTCAACAGTTCTATATTCTCTGTTTTTCAGAGAACGTTTAAGACAGAGCACATTGTTGCATTTCTATTTGTGAAATTTTTTCAAAATGCCAGATTTCTCAGTCAAAATGGTAGACTGCAGTGCATTGAGCTTTAGTTTGGGGTCTGTTTTGCACCATTTCTAAATTTTCTATTGTCCTTGAAACATTAAGGAACCATCCTAAACCTCCTCACATTTACAATGGATTTGAGCAGTAGTGCTCAGCTTCACATGCTGTTGTGCTACAGATTCTAGTAGTATGTTTTTTAGATATGAATTACGAGTATTATGTTGGCTATTTCATCTCACTTGTGAAGTTACAGTATTTCTGGTTGTGACATAGTTGTCAATTAAAACACAGTCTTCTCCGTGTGCTTGACAGTGAATGCCGCCCCATCTTTAGCAGGTCTGATCCTTTCGTCAAGTTCTCCTTCATTATACATATGGACTCTAGAATACTTGTGCTTAAGCTTATAGATCTTAATTGACATTACTGTATGTTGTGTAAGGTTTTGCTGATTCCAATGTCACCTTGGAAAGCATCAAGGTGGACTAAAGGATTTATTAATCACTTCACGCAACTTACATCAACGTTGGATAAACGGGGAGAGGGGGAACATTTCCAGTTCTTGGTAATTTTATAGACTCTGGTGGTGTAAGTGTATAATGTGAAATCAATACATTTGTAGTCAATGGAAATTGCCTGCCAAGGTCCATAAATGTACTGATGCCCAGAAAGTTATCCCCAAGGACGTTTAAATCATTACAAATTATGATGGTCGCTTCCAATGTTATTCATAAGAAAACAGTTGTATTTGTGAAAATACCAGGATTGAGTTCATGCTCCGTCATAATGGCAAACTGATTGGTAGACAATTCTAAATGAGGCAACAGGAAGGGTGAAAGAAAGAAAATTGTCTGACCTCACTTTAAAGTGACGATCACTTCAAATGTGGAGTCCTGTAAGCGTAGTGGTCAGAGCGCTCGCCTCGCAAGTGAAAAGACCTGGGTTTGATTCCCGGGCAGAGCGAAATGTTGGGCAAGTTTCCTTACTCCACACGGCTCTGTTTACGTAGCAGTAAGTAGGAACTCCATATGCTGGACGGTCACAGTATCCTGATTGAGGGGGTGGAAGCTGGAAAAAATTAAAAGAAACAGTGGAGACAAAGAACCTGTTGATTTCTGAAAGAGGTGTTGCTGGTCTCCAGGCAGATTCTATTTTTTGTGGTTTTGCTTTTTTTCAAAAAAAAAAAAAAATTTTTGGTGAAAACAGCTGCGCTCCTAAGATAACCATTCCAAGACTCGCAAGAGCGTATTGTTTGGCAGAAAGCCTTTTTGCTGAAGTACTGTCAGTCATGTAAATGGGCGTAATCAGTGAGTAAATCCAGGAATTTCTAAATATCATTCTGAAAATCCAAATTGTAAAAGTTTCAGATAATAATCATTACATTTAGTATAGCGCCTTTCACGTCAAGAGCGTGCCCTAAAGCACTTCACAGGATATACTATAAAGTGCAGTAAAAAATGCGACTTTTTTTGTGGGTGAATATGACAACAAATTTGCACACAGCAGCAAAGAGGTGAATGACCAGTTTTATTTGGGGGATTGTTGGCCAGGCCATCGGGAGAAACAAATCCACATTTGTGCAAGGTTGCAATCCTTTTCAAACTGACCTTGTCATAGTTATCCAAGAGTAGTAAATGTCCTTCAAGAAATCAGCCTATTGGTAGGTATCAACGCTTGAAATAGCCAGCTATGTTACTGGATGTGTTTTTGACTGTGTAAATGGTGTAGGGCACGCTGACCTCACTAAACCATGTTCACAAAAGATGAAAATGCTGCTCGGTCAAGTTTGAGAAAATTCAGCAGTTGTGGGTGATTGGAGGTCCAGTAAATACATAGTATTGAATTTAAAATTCAAACTGCCTACCATCGAGTGACAAGTTATTCCTTTTGGCGTCCAGATCATGTTTTATGTAATGCAAGCATTTCTACAAGTACTGCCTTTGGATTTTGAAAAAAAATGTGCCTTAACTGTTGAGAAAAGCTGCTTATCTATAAAATGCCTTGCTTGCTTGCCGGCTGCTCATGAAGTTACCAGTTATAGCTGTGTTATAGCTCATCAACTTGGCTTTCCCAGTCAGCTTGTTAGTCCTGACGTATTGAAGTCTTCTTTGAATTGCAGCATCCTAATGCACACAGCTTCGCTGACTGAATGCTAACTGCTTACATGATTGTTGCGCTGCCAAACCATTTGTCACAGCTCTACATCTTGTTGAATGTTGAATTGCAGGATGCTGCGTCATGTCCTCAACAGGATTCTAATTTTGCTTTGTTCAAGGTACAGCCTGCTTTATTTCTAACCACCATGCAACTCTGTGTATGATTATCACATCAAAATACTGTAAGATGGCTTTCATGCATACTATATTGAGTGAAATTTATATTCTGTGAATGTGTGCTGAGCAACTCGCTCTGCATTGACCAAAGAAAATCTCCACAGACTGTGTTTCTATGTGAAAGCACAGAGCAAGCTTCACATTACTAAATGGCACTGCGGAAGAGATGGAAAAAGCCACATGCAGGACAGCTACATGATTGGTACGGCATTCCTTCCTGAATCATTACAGCTTTAACCTTACCGGAGAAGGGAGTTTGAACTCTGAACTCCTGAACTGTGTGAAGTGATTTATTACGTTATTGTGCTGTTCTATTGCTGCGTGCAAATTGGCTGCCGCATTCGCCCACAAAATACCCACCATCAAACTGCTTCTCAGTGTATCCTGTGAACTGCTTTAAGATGTCTCAATGATGTGATAAGGTGCTATATCAAACACAAGGATTATTATTATGATCAAATTTATTTATGATCAAATCACATCTCTTAAACCCTTTAAGGTAGCAGTGTTTTGCAGATCTATCCAAGTCTTTTTATGCATGAGCCTTAACCTAAAGGGAAT
Organism: Callorhinchus milii; assembly: GCF_018977255.1. Classification (NCBI taxonomy): domain Eukaryota; kingdom Metazoa; phylum Chordata; class Chondrichthyes; order Chimaeriformes; family Callorhinchidae; genus Callorhinchus; species Callorhinchus milii. The sequence continues at coordinate 10,283,749 of NW_024704745.1, read as the reverse complement.
ATTGTTCACTGTTGTAACTATTTTCTCTGAGGGATATTTTATGACACCAATTTGCCCACCTTGGATTTTATCAACCCCTTTGAGTCTCTTTGCCCCTTGTAGCTCGGCTATTCTAGAAGCTGACGATATTTGATCTGGCTGAATTTTTAGAGCACTGACTGCACAAGCAGCTGTCTGAAGATGTGAGCTTTAAAGACGTGAGATTTAAAATGTTCTGGTCAGCTGAACATGTGTAGAACTAATCTAAATGCATGGGAGCAAGCACTTCTGAGAAAAAAGGGAGATTGCATTGACTAACACCACCAAATGAAAATGAAACATTAAATGCAACCAGCTGCATTTTGCTGGAGAGTCAGTTCCTCAGGAAGTAATTGTAAGGATGTAGAAATACCAGGATAAATTGGGTTTCAAATATAATTAAATATTTGCGATATTCTTCCAATTAAAAATGTTCATATACTTGGCGCAAACACAACTGTAGAAAGGATTAGAGACCCAATAAGCATACTGATAGTGTACTTATTTGCCAGACTTTCACTTTAGTGGATTCACCAATGTAGATTCCCCGTGGTAAATTTATAAAAAATTTAGATACCCATTTTACTTTTGATTGCTGTGGAGAAGAATCTAGGATTTAATTCCCCACTGATTTCTTCGAATCAAAGCCAAATGAGAAACTTAATCGGCTGTTACAGAGCAGTGGATTTAATGTCAATCTTGGCTCCCAGCCACATTCAGGCGCTTCATGTGTTGCTTCCTGACCATGTCAGCTGTGTTTCAGTGCTAATTGTTCTCGTACGTATGTGTTTAAAGCAGGTGCAAGTCCTCACCCTTTTCCTAACAGAAACAGGAAGTTGGGACATTTGTGATGATTCCTGCCAAGAGATTCTCAGTTATCTGATGTGGTTGCAGCGAGTTAGCTCCAAATTGTATTCTAAACCTCGGCAAAGCAAGGCAAGCTGTTCTTAACACTTAGCTTTCAATATTACCCTGCATGCCATTTATTTGTACCATGGTAATCAGATTGCAAATGTACTTCATTGCTCCCAACAATGATTTGTTGCCATTCTTTTCTACAAAAAAAACTATGGTTCGCGAATATCTCTGGTACAAGTGAGTCATGAATGGTTTCCCAGTGAGCAAAGAATATTGGTGGCTGGCGAGATATTGGTTTTAGCTAATAATTATCATAACCTGTGACGGCTGATTGCACTAGCTCTTGGTAACGGCTCTCCCAACTTAGGAAACCGGTGTTGTAGTGCCTGTCTTATGTGCTATTGGAAACCTTCTCTGGAAGGAAAATCGGCATGGATTATTTTCGAAATTTCCAAAGTGAGCACCAATATTTGCTCCGTTGAATTTACCATTCTCTACACTCATCATCCGGGTGATCTTCCTGAGCAAGATTAGGTGTAAGATTGAATTTGAGTCTGTAATTTGTTTTGAATTTTCACTTTGTGTCAGCAAATTAATAAGCAGCTTTTAATAATTTAATATGATCTACAGTGTGATCTAAAGATGTGGTTCACATGCATGTGAACCGCTCGCATGCTCTGTAGCCACATCTCACCAGATCTGGCCAGGCTCCACTGGCTCCCCATCACCGAATGGATCGACTTCAAGATCCTCACACTCGTGTTCAAATCCTTTCACTCTCTGGCACCTCCCTACCTCTCCGACCTCCTCGCTCCCCAATCCACCACCCGCCTCTGCTCGACTGGCACTGAACTCCTGCTCGTCCCTCCCATCCTCCGCCCCACCATCGGAGGTCGCACTTTCAGCCCCTATGCCCTGAAACTCTGGAACACTCTCCCTCAATCCAGTATAGTCTGTCATGTGTAATGTGCCTACATATGACCTTGTTTGAATGTTTTGAAAAATCCAGTCACATCTGTTAAAGATGCAAATTCTTAGCAGGAAATACCAAGGTTTGAATCCAAGTCTACCTACAGTTGTAATAGGTGCTGTTGCAGTTGCTATGAACAAATAGTGAGACAAAATTGAATCCAGACCTGATGTACTGTCTCCTCATTTGACCTTCATGATCATTGCTTCAAAGCAAAGTACTGCTTGAATTGGTCTAAGGCATTTCTATTTTGCCTGCTGAAATTTAAGATGGGCGTAGCCAAACTCCTATCTATGCTTAGTTATTCAACTGGTTGTTATGGCTGTGGGATTTTCTGACTTCTGAACCTTGGTTATAGTGTTATTATGATAATCCTTGCATTTGCAATAGCTCCTTATCACGTCTTCGAAACATCTCAAAACGCTTCACAAGATATACTGTAAAGTGGTTGACTGTGTATTTTGTCTGCGAAACATAGCAGTCAGTTGCACAAGGCAGTGACCCACAAACAGCCATGGGTTGAGTGACTAATTTTATTTAGGGATTGTTGGCCAGGACACCCTTCTCTTTTTGAATAAGGTCATGGGATCTTTAACATGCACCTGAACAGGCAGACGGACCTCGGTTTATAATAAATCATCCTTTCATTTGATATAGCGTCATTGAGACGTCACAAAGTGGTTCACAGAATATATCGTAAAGTGGATTGACTCTAATATTTTGTGGGCAAAATGCATCAGCCAATTGCACACAACACCCAAACAGTTGCGGATTGAGTGATCAATTTTTGGGGGTTTTGGAGGGATTATTACGGAAAACAGTCCGCCAATTGACTTAACCGATCCAACTTACTGCTGAGGAAACAGGCGTGTGGAGTAAGGAAACTAACCATTGCACTACAGGACTCCACTGAGTCTACTGTTTAATGTCTCATAATGTTCAGAACCCCACTTGACTGAAACTATTATATGTAAATCCTTGTTGTCAAAGTTAATATCAGAATGTCCCTACCTACAATGTTAATCACCAAATATTTGACTCAACTCTTCGTTGTGATGGGATAGTTTAATTGCAGGGTAGATTGATTAAATGCTGAATTTTATATACAGTAAAAATGTAACGCTACTATTAACTCATCCCATGAAATGTCACAGTATTCTCATGAAAAAGTGGTCTTCCAGATGACAGTCTGATCTTTATTGATGCTTCATGTGAAAGTACAATTGTAAAAATGAATGAAGCAACCTTCTCTCTCTTGTGTCACTTGCTCTTACATTTTTTCCCACTCCTTTCACACTTAGCCCCAATGTACATCTGCATTACTAATGTGTGAATGACTAGGCCTCACCATCAACACTGACTTTCTTTTTCACTGATTTCTCCATTGCTTGAGTAAATAGGGGCAGGAGAGTATCTTTCTGTGTTTAGCTATTGAACCACTTCTGCTGTCTGTCTAAATCTAGGTGTAGACCTGTTGCAGGCCTCAGTAAGCTCAGGGATACTTAGGATAAAAGTGCACTTTGACAAATTATGTAACACAACATTTGAAATGATGCATGATGAAAAGGAAGCAATGAGGAAAAATAAGTTAAGAACTTTACCACACCACAGTTAAGAACTTTAAAATGCTTTATGACTAGGTAGAAATGATTAAATGTCAATAAACTAATTATCTAATCATGTATTTAGTTTATAAAATATTTAGTAATATAATAGTGAATACTAATCAATAATAGTTATAACACATTTTGCATTCATAGTGCATTCTGTGGATTATGGGGCATTGTGTATGTAAAACTTTCCCTCGGTCTGTAATGAATGTGGGTCAGGGTATTTTGTATGTTCACAGATTGTTCTCAAAGCACATGCTAATGATCAGTAAGTTAGGATTTTCCTTGATGGTATCTACATCTTGATAGATTAATAGTTATAACATGATGGTTATATATTAGTCAATGTACAGTTGATGGTATCTATTTATTAGTAAGTATCACACTTATCAAGTAGGATTGCTGGTGCATTTTTCACTTAAGCTAGTTTTTTAAAATAAACACATTGTGGTAGGGTATTGATGAATTGGTCTAGGTCATGAAAGTAAATGTTGCGTGAAAGGTTATGCAAATTGCTATTTCTTTACGGAGTCTTGCCAGATCTTTGCTACTCACCATATTAAGTGCACCTCTGTTTTCCAGAATGCAGCACAGTTGACTCAATTTCTAAATTTAAACGCCATTATCCTCCTACAAAGTTTCTAATGTGAATTTTGTCATCTTGCACGCAAGTCTGGTTTCGCATTACTTTGGTCCTCAGCCCACTTATTACCTATAATAAGCGGATGCAAAGCAGGCTTCTCTTGCATAGTATTGGAGAAACTTCTGTCAACCAAAACTGCAATAAGAATCATAAAAATATTTTTCAGCTGTATTGTTTAGCACATTGACACTGAGAGAAACCTGCCTGACTCAAATACTATATACAAATAGGAGCAGTGCGATTGTTAAGAGTTGATATGCACATCTCTCAACTCTCCTTTTGAGGTCATTCGTACACAAATCCAGAAAATACAACTAGGTTACCTGGTAAGAACACAGTTCTGTGCTGCTTTAAATCCTGATTATATAAGATATGAGACTGGCCTGCAAAGCAGTAAAAACCTTTTGAAGCTCTTTAATATGAATTGATATTGGGTTTCTTATACAAGCAGCAATAACTTGTTCACTCTTTATTCTTTATAGGCATTCACCAACGGACTGTTGAGAACCGACGAATATGATATTCCTCCACCTCGACAGTCTCCGCCTCCCCCAACAACAACACTATTCTCCAGCAGCACAAAGTAAGTTTGCTGCTGATTTTACTCAGGAAAAAATGGTACCAATTTACCTTAGTCCTGAATGATAGTTGGTATTCTCTACCTTCATGATCTTAAATCCTTGTAATTGTTAGATAAAAGCCGGAAAGAAAGAACGACGAAGAACTTGGGCTCTCAGCATTCCTTTGAATCTGATGTCTGCTGGGTGGTTTACTGTGTGATGTGGTATAGAATTACAAAGAGCACATGGGTCACAGCTTCAATCCATGGTCTTTGCCAAGTTAGTTAATTTCAGGCAAGGCAGTGGTTGGGACGGGTTCAGACTGATCCTGCCTTGCTTGAAATTAACTCACCACGACCCTGGCAAAGACTAAGTCAAAGCAGTCGAGAGAGATTTCAAAAGAAATCTTACAGAGCTACTACTTGCATCTATCCTGCATCTAAATGCAAGGATTATTATACTTTTCATGTAACTGAATAATATACTTGCATTTGTTTTCACGTCTATTGCATCCTTGGCAAATGTAGTGACACGCTTATTATTAGCAGGTTATTAGTAATAATAATCCTTGCATTTGATATAGTGACTTATAACTTCTTCGAGGCGCTCAAAGCGCTTCACAGAACACACTTCAAACTGAACCGTCTGCATATGTTGTGGGCGAAACGCGGCAGCCAATTGCGCACAGCAATGTCCCACAAGTAGTCATAGATTGTGTGACCAAACTATTATGAATTTAGAAAAATTAAAAAGGTTGGTGAGAGATTTCAGAATATTGGCCAAAAGGCACAGACTAGTAGAGATTTGCCTCAAGGAGGCTTTAGAAAGCTGGATAAGGAGGGAGAGAGAACAAGGTGAAAGAAATTTGAGAAGAGAATTCTAGAAAGAGTGGGTGGAAGCCCAGCCTCCAATGATGAAGTAAAGATAATACGAAATGAGCATTAAAGTGGAGGGTAGAAGCTGGAAAAGACTGCATGTGTTGTGTGGGATACGATTGAAGAGATTTGAAAACCTGGACGAGGAATTCAATTTTAATCCTTTGAGGATTAGGAGACAATAGATCTTTGGTGTAGATTATTGTGATGAGAAAACTTTGCTTGCAAAGTTCTGGAGATTGTAGCTAGGTGGTGACGAGCAGTGAAGAGACCATTGGAAAAATCTTGTCAGACTGCATCAAAGGAAAATAGCAACAATACAAGTGTTTGTCATTTTGAGAATATTGTATTATGATTAAAAGTGCAGTTAGTGGAGATGCCTGCAAAGTGGAAAAAAGGCAATATTCTACCAGAAGATCCAGATGAACGAACATTTGATTAGATTTTGGGGGAAAAAATGGTTAGGAACTAGCTCATTTTTTTAAAAGGATAGATTTGTTTTGCAATAGAAAAGAAGCTTTAGTGCAGAACAGATGTTTGTCTTCATAATGAGCATTTGGGCAAATATCTGAAATCTACAAGGGCACTTTTTGGACTTGTATAACAGTTTATGATGTTTCAGCTGTATATCAAATACAGGTAAATTTTTCTGTTATAATTTTCCCCTGGAGACCTCTCGGGCCAAACTAAAGGTAGGAGGACCCATTCTGTTAGTTGTGGGTAATAGCTGCTTGGAGTATTTTGCCCTTTGTATGAAACTGTACACCAAAATATTGCTCCATGGTGCTCTGGGATGCTACCCTGCATGAGAAGTGCTATATAAATGCAAGTTATTGTTGCATGGCAGTAGTTTATTTCAATGTCTAAGGACATACATTCAAAGATGTAGTTAATAAGAGACTGATCTATAAAGATGCTAGAGTGAAAATCACAACGTGCAATTAAACACATCAAGAAACTTCCTACAAATGTCTGCCACCCACCCTCATGATAATAGATGGGTTTGAAGCAGCTCATGGCAACCATTGAACTCATTTGTTTGGTATAAACTAAAATCCTTCAATAACACGCTCTGCGGGCCAAAAGTGTTAGAGCCCAACCATTGTCGCAAAGTGAAGGCACAACATCAATAGAGCAAAATTTTATGCAATATCACTTCATATGTCGCAATTTTCATCCCTGTCTCCCCCCCTCCCCCACCTTGCCCCCCGTATGGTTTAGCATGAGCAAGGGAATCAGATTATGGGTTTTAATGGTGGATTATAGTAATATTCTCTTATTTTAGTTATATTTTTGAATAGTTAGAATTTGAATTTCAAGTATTAATGTTGGTTGCTTAACTCCATTGGGTGATACGTAAGAGACACCTGGATTAATATCTGGAAATTAACACAGGGTACTTCAGTAATTTTACTTTTATGTATATTATTGCTCAAGGGTTTAGGGGCTCCTCATAATTTTTCTCTTTGATGGTGCAATTTGCATCTCACTTTATAGAAAGCAATTAAAATTGACACAAAAATAGTTGACATCAGCTGCTGGTTACGTTTACCTGCTTAAATACACAGCAGTAAACCTATGGACTCCCATCCATCTACTCAGTTGGCCCACCCCCTCATTCCCCTGTTAAAGGCGAATTTTTGCACCTTTGATCATATTCCCTAAGGCTAGCCAGCTGTCATTGTTGTTTTTCTTTACCACTGTTATTGACTACAATTAGTACTGTATTCTTTCACAATATAGAGGGTAAGCTCAGGGTTTTTTCTTTTCATGAGGATGATTAGCTTTTATATGAATAAAGAGGTGGAACTAAAACACCACAGAGTACTACAGTGTTTTAGCAAAGATGACATTTTCTGCTGAAGGCAAAATCAGTTGAAGTCTATTTTCTAATAGAGTTCTGGATCCTAGGATTATGCATGATTCACCACACAATAATTCCCCGGTGTCTGAGGCAGTGTCGACTCTAATTATTGCATTGCAGGCGACTTGAGAACCATTTCAAATGGGTGGTATTCAGAGATTGCCTAAATTTGGGGGGGAGGAAGGGGGCTTGGATTGCTCGATGTTGGTGGACTGCCCCCCCAGCTGTTGGGTAGAATCCTAAGCACCAGCAATAACATGGAAACACACAAATGGGTGCATACTGAAGTCTGAACTTTGTTGAAAATCCATACAGGTTCCAGAGGGAAGAGATCAATCAGTCAGATAATAATGGAGAAGCTTTTTGCAGTGAGGCATGATACTTACGTAATATTTTTTCCCCAGGTACCCACACCAATTCACAAACTCACATTCAAACTTGGAAAAGCCACGGGGATTTACTGATGATAATGAAGATGAATATAAGATTCCAACCTCTTATCCCGTCTCCTTAGCTGCACAACCTCCCCAAACTGTGAAGCCTCGTGCATCAAGGTAAAAGAAATGTAATTTTGTCAAATAATTTTACCTGACATAGCTACTTCACTGTGCATTTTCACGAAAAACCTTAGTATGGGTTGTAGTGCAAAAAACAGCTTGCAAATGTACTTTTTCTTTAGGCATCAAACCGTTCTTAATTTCCTTCCCTCATTCTAAACTACCTAAGGAAAGAGGAAGAAGAGAATTGTAGAGCACCCTCTTCACCCTCAACACTATCTTGACTTAGATAAGCTAACAGCAGACAAGAGATTCAATGATCTTACTGATCAGTTCCTTAGCATGTAGTGTTTTTACCCATTGTTTTTCTTCATTTGCTGCTTCTTCCCTGATCCACACACATCAATAGTTGAGGGAGCAGATCACTATCAATTAAGTTCTTGACTGGTCACTGAGAAGCATACCGCTACAAACAACAAGAACAACTTACACATCATGTATATAGTGCCTTTCATGTACATCAACATTTCTGTGCTTTACTGTGCAGGACGTTAGGGCAGGAGGAGGGGACTGTAGGCACAGTCAAACAGGTAGGTTTTTAGGTATGTTCAAAGATAGACAGAGAAGGGAAACAGAAGGGGTGAAGGAGGGGGTTCCGGAGGGTGGAGGTCGCAATAGCTGAAGGTTTAGCCATTGGTCGTGGGATGGAGGGCATGTGGAATGCCAATTGAAGGGTGTGAGCCGACGAGTAAGGCTAGAGAAGAACACAAGAGTTAGAAAGGTGCAAGGGAAGTTGAAGGGATTTGTAGGTGAGGGGGAGGATCAATAACGTTCTGTGGGGAGCATCTTCATTTGATCTCACTCCAACAGGAACATTCTCAACATCTCCTGCTCCACTGGTAAATATCAGAAACTTTACGGAAAACAATATGTGTTTCTCTTCTCTGGGTGCTGCACGTTGATACTCTGCCATGGAGAGCAGCCATGCCCCATTTTACTTGCAAGGAAGATTCATTCTTGACCATGAAGGAATTTGAATGCTTTTGAGGACACCTCTCAGGAAGGAGCTGTTCATAACATTGTCACGATGCAGGATCTGATCCACCTGGACCAGGCTAAGGTTTGAAGGGAACAGTAGGCTAGCCCTGGATGCAGATCCTAATATTCAGATATAAATTGTAAACACTTAGTACTGGCTGGATCTTTAAGTAGATGCAGCTATATTTGGAGATATTCTCCACACCCAAGCCACGAAAAGAGCTCTTAATCTAGAATACCTTGTTTCTTCTCTCTCCTCCCGGAGGATTGTTTGTTTTGACTAATATCCGTAGCAATGAATGGGACATATTTGTTTTTGTGAGTAACTGCACTTAATTATGAACTACTTTGAAAATATAGTTCAAAAGAAATCTCCAAATCACTTGTGCGTTTCTTACTTCTAATCTGCACTGACAGTCCACTCTACCCTACAGCTGCTGTCTTTGTTTTTTATTGAATTTAATTAGCATATTGCTCCCCTATACAATAGGTCTAGGCTTGTGATTCCGTAAATCCTGGGTGACGCAAACCAGAAATGATGTGGAACTGAAAAGAGGTCCTTCTGTTACACCTGGGTCTATTTGTCAGCAAGCAATGTAGTTTGAATCCTGTTGGTGTGTGAGTTAAATCTTTATACAATTCAGAAGTTTGGATCAGAAGCAATGTGTTGAAACCACACAAGTCCATTGGCAACAAATCCAAAATAATAAATCAGATAAATAATTCTTAATAGTTACCTCTTTTTTAAAAGAAAGTCAACGGTTCTGGATATGTAGCCAGGGCATGCTTAATCCTGTGGATCCATTTCGGAGCTGTAAGAACAGTACAATGGGTGTAGGAAAACAGGTAGAAAAATCCAGAGGAACAGTAAAATGGTAAAGTCTGGCGATTGAAGGGCTTAAAGGAAAGTTCTGTGTTCGAATAACAGACTAAATCAGAGAGCTGTGTAGAGTAACAGACTGAATCAGAGAGCTAGACACAGTAACAGACTGGACAAAGTGGAGGGTATAAATTGCAGAAAGTGAAAGTTTTGAACTTGAATCAAAAATGATTGAGTATTTGAGGAAACATTCAGAACACATTTGGGTTGTCAGGCAAAGAAGACCAATTTCCTAAAAAGGTTAGATTTCTTGCAAAACTTTTTTTAATTTTAGTCAATGTTACACTGCTATGATGGTGAGCTACACGATTCCTTTCACACATGACTTATGGCTGTCTATCAAGAGCATGAAACAACCTCTGTAAATACACAAACATTCTGTTACATGGATATCTTTCCTCTTTTTTAAAAAAAAACTAGTGATGCTGGTGGTTAATTGATGAAGACTTTATGTCTACCCATATATAATTCATTTTCCAGGAAATGGTTTACAATCGCAGTCACTCAGAAGGTTAGTCTGTTGCCATGGTGATGTTGCATTTCATGGGTTGCATTAGACCACATATCAACTGAAATCTGACCTCCAAAGTACAATATATTTTAATTGGTACTGATGTAGATTAAATCCATCTTATACTGTCACATTTGTACCTCTTTCTTCTCTCCGCACCCTTACTACCCACAAGCATCTCTTTCTCCCCCATTATCTGTTGATAATGTTATTTAGATTTTTAAAACCCTTAAACGTGTTTGCATAGTTTATAGAATAAATTAATCCCTGGACCAGTAAGTTTATTTTCTCAAAAAAAACTTCAAGGCAAAAGGAAAGTAATGTCAGTATTGACCAGTCGACCATTTTTTCCTTTTGGATTTTAAAAAAACACAGCCTGTGTGCAGGGAGCTGCATGCCCAGGCCAACAACTTGTATTTATATAGCACCCTTCATGCGGGGCAGCATTTTGGAGTGCTTTATAGTGGACGTCTAATGCCAAGCCGGGGAGAGGGAGGAGGTGACCGTAAGCACGGATGAAGAGGAAGGTCTTCAGATGTGATTTGAAAACAGGGAAGGAGGGGGCAAGGCGGAGGGATTGAGGAAGCAAGTTCCAAAGTTTCAGGGCACAGTGGGTTGACACCATTTCCGGGACTTGGGTTGAATCCAGCCTGAACTGGTGAAATTAAATCTTTCTCTATCCATCCCCCATCTGTGAAATATGAACTTCAAATTGTCCTAATTTGGCAACAGAATGGTTATTGTGGTAAGTGGAAAGTGTCAGACTGTTGGTTGGGCTCTTCTGAGGTTAAGTACCTTGTTGCAAACAGAACAGAGGCATTATTCTCTATCTAACAGTGCTAAACCATGAACTGGAATCACTTGGGCCTGACATTAGACATTTAAAATTACATTAACATTGTCATGCCATTAGATGCAAGGTAAATCTTGGACATATTTTTCCACTTCTGAACAGGAAAAGGCTTTGGATCAAGCAGCATCCCCGACAGTGGTTCCCAGAAGAATAAGACCCAAAACAGTACCGTTTATTTGCTCCCCACTGAAATTTCTGCTGCTACAGTACTTCTTCCAGCTTCTAACAATTCAAAGCTGAGCAGTCCTGAGAACTAAGCCTTAGTCATATTCCTAAATTCAAGGCCTGCTCACAATCAATCATTTGGTTCAATTTCCATATTTCGATGGGAACAAGCTAGGTTTCCTTACACCCAGACAAATCGATTGTTCCAAGCAAATTTTGAGTATAATCGATTTGAGTAAAACCATTTCTAATTTACTGCATCCTGGGTCGCCTCTGACCTGCAGATACTGCAGAATATCTGAACATGCAGATTGTAAAACCTTTGAATACTTAAATCTAGTGAAATTTTCCAGACTATGAATCTACTTTTCACTGCTAAACATGAATAAAATAAACACAGATAAAATTAGAACATGTCTTGTTGTAAAAGAGATGAGTCCATGGAATGATAAAGGATACTTTTTTGAATTTAATTTATACTGAATCCAGTATTCAGAAGACTTTTGTGCTCCATTCAATTCCATGTCTCAATTATTGAGAAAGGTTACTGTATTATTTTCAGTTTGTTTAAATAACTGGCAAACAAAGCAATTGTGTCTCAATGCTTTGGGGACTTTCCACGTTTAATGAATCAGCCTGCAGTAGTTATAGATGGCTTTGAATGAAAATTCCTTTTTTGCAAGCATAACGTGCAGTTTTTGTATGTGAAGAACATGACTGAAGGGTTTATAACACTAAGAACCGGCTGCAGTACTCAGAGCGCATACAGATGATTGAATGTATTAGGCACAGTTGATGTTTGACAGTTCTAGTCTTTGATCATGTAAACAGCCTAGGGAAAGCTTCACTTTCAAAAGAATTGCCACATTGTCAATTTGAAAGTAGCTGATCAGTCAAACTCTTAAAATGGGATTTGCATCCCTTGGGCACTTACAGGTGCTTTTAAACCAAAAGACCCCGTGTTGCCTGACCTTAGGAAGGCTGGCTCATACTGTACTTCTGTTGTCGATTAACTGCGCAAAATGAAAATGTGTGTGTGTATATATATATATATATATATATAATACTTTGTGAAAAGGTCATTTTTAGGAATTCCTTCCCAACACTTGAGCTGCTGAGCCAGTGCAAAATGTATCAACTGCAGCAGCAAATATCCATATAGTCACCATAAGATGTAAACAAACAATATTTTTAATTGTTAGAGTGCCATCTGGCCATGAACCTGACTGTCACTTCAATAGCATAATGGTTCACCAGACTTTTAATCAAATTTATTGAGTGTCGTCCTATCTCCTGCTCCTCCAGGCAGTCAAATGAAAGGTTCCTTTGGAAAATGCCACTGCTTGGTCTCATCCACATCACTTGTGTACGCCTGTAAGGAATCATTAGTCACAATGCATGCTTTTTGTAAACTTACAGAATTTGAGCAATGACTTTCTGCATCATCTGAATTTTTCTTGTAGACAACCACCCAGATACTGTGCACTCCTCTGCTTACTGCTAAAGAAATTCTTTACTTAAGCACCATATTACTACCTCAAGAATTTTACATCTAATTTAATAATAATAATAATAATAATAATCCTTGCATTTGATATAGCGCTTTTCACGTCGGGAGGACGTCCCAAAGCGCTTCACAGAATATACTGTAAAGTGAATTGACTGTATATTTGTGGGCGAACGCGGCAGCCAATTGCGCACAGCAATGTCCCACAAACAGTCGTAGATTGAAAATGACCAATTTATTATTGTTTTGGGTTTTTGGAGGGATTATTATTAGGAGTGTGGAGTAAGGAAACTTGCCCAAGGTTTCGCCCTGCCTGGAATTGAACTCAGGTCTCTCACTTGCAAAGCGAGTGCTCTAACCACTGAGCTACAGGACTCCAAAACATCTCAAAGCACTTCCCAAAATTTTACTGTAAAGTTTAGTGACTGTTTAGTTGTTGGTGTACACTGCAGCCAATTTGTGCAGTGATTAACCAATTTTAGGAAGATTGTTGGCAAGGATACTGAATAGTACCACACAATCTTTATTGCTCACCTAAAGAGGCAGATTGTACCTTGGTTTAACGTCTCTATCTGAAGTAAAGCACTTTCAACAATGCGGTGCTCCCCCACCACTGTTTTTGGTGTGTCAACTAGCAATAATATGAGGCCATGAGGTCAATATTAATGCAAGTATTATTATGAAGTGCCAAAGTGGCGCTTGAACCCACAATCTTCTGATTCAAAGGCGAGAATGTTAACAACTGAACCAGATAGACACCTATCAAACCTGTCCACGACACAACATTTTACTTTGTAATGAACTTTGAACAAGCGAGAAGCCATTCTGGAAATATTAGAGCTAAAAAAGAACCATAATCTTTTTTGACATTTTGTTAATTTGAGCAATTCAATAACGATCATAATAGTTTTTTTTGAAAGCAATGATCCAATTTCTGAGTGGAATGATATATTTTCTTGCATTTACAAAATCCACAGAGAAAATTAAGGAGCTTCAAGATGCTTCTCAATTATTACTGGCAACATTGTAAAATGCATCAGCATAATTTAATAATATAATAATAATCCTTGCATTTGATACAGCGCCTTATCATGTCTTCGAGACGTCTCAAAGCACTTCACAGAATATACTATAAAGTGAATTGAATGTATATTTTATGGGAGAATTTGCCACTAAAAGAAGAGACCACATGGGTGACAATTGGTATTTGCAACATTAATATTTAATAACTTGAATTGAGTTTTTTAGAATTTGCACTAGTTGGCTGGAGTTTTATGGAATATTCTGCCCAAATAACCGCAATAATTTTAAATCTGAATCTTCTCTGTTTTCAATGGAACCTAAAATATTTTAAATATAAATTCTGGTTGACATTATTTCGGGAAGTCCTTTATGTTTGAAAATAGTTGAATAACACTTTTACTTGCATATTTCCAAAACATCTTCTGATTGTTTGATAGGGTCAGGAGGGTTTGTGTTTATTTTGAATGTGGCCCATCTAATTTCTGTATTTATATGCACTGCGGGTTTTAACAGGAAGTTAATACAGACACAGGAAATGCCACCTGCAGTTGACCTACAGATGGAAGTCATTGGAGATGAATACATGAAAAGAGTACAAAGAGAAGTCGTCCAGGCTGTATACAGAACTTTCAATATTGAAAACGTAGCAGTTAAGGACTTTGCGCTCAGCTGGTTATACTTCTAAGCCCTGTGTTTTTAGGCTAGTAATTGAGGTGAGGTGCCTTAGGGTCAAAGCAAGCTAAAAAAACATCAATGGTCACATTTTGGCTGATAGGGGAAGTGGAAAATAAATCCAGATAAACCTATGCATCTTAAATGATCTTTGATGTCTAGGCAATATACGGAATAAGAGCAATTTGCAAAGTGTCTTAACTTTTTTTTAATTGCCCCTCAATTTTCAATTTTCCCTCCCATTTTATCCTTCTTTCTTTTTTTAGCTGCTCAGCAATGTGCATCCTTTCACCAGCAGGGAGGGTGGGCTGCAACTGACAAAATGTCTTTCCAGGGACCTGTCAATGGAAAGGTGCGCAGTTCAGGTTTTTTTTAGGATTCCTTACCCAGAATTGAGATACTTTGGCATGGGGTGGGAGGGGGGAGGCAGGAGAGAGTGCAGCTCATCCCCCAAACAAACTGAGACGCACACACTATTTTTCACGATTGGTGCCTGCTACCTTAAACATTTGAGTCTTTGTGCAATGAAACCTGAGATTCCTGCTTTCAGCAAGGTTGTGCTGAAGACTTGAAGATACTGCAATTAACAATGCTGTTGAAGGCAAATAATTTTCAGCTTAAAAGAACTTTTTCATTTTCAAGCCTGATTTAAATGGCAATTATGCTTTTTCATAGTAACCTTCCCCCAAATAACTTCAGTGTGCAAGTTATTAAGTGTTCATTTTTCACATCTGTGCAACGTTTTCTGCAGTCATGCTCTCCAGCCTTTCACCCCATGGGAGCAGCTGAGGTTGCTGCCAGTGTAATAAGTAAGGAGAAATCCATTTGGATTTGATTGTTACTCTTGACTTTTTGCTTCTCTGTTTAAATCCACTAGCAATAGAGGATAGAGAGCGTCTTTCTCTCTGTGATGTTTTGTCTGTTTCTACATCTGAAAGAAAGTTCTCTTTCTACAGAAATGTAAAATGATGATTCAGTGATGATAACAAGCTTGTGGTGGATGTGGGTGGGAGGAGGAGGTGAAATGTGGGATAGCAGCCATTTAAAATGTTCATTAATTCTTTCTGACGGGAAACCAAAAACCTGGACTTGTTCTCTGATCTCTGTGCTTGTGCTACTACAAGCTCTGCACGTCTACTTCTCCTTTTATAGATTTTTTTTGTAGATTGAAATACAATGAAAAAACATTTACACTCGTGTCTTGGTATAGAACGTATTCAATTACCTGTTACAAAGTACATGCAGATAATAGAAGGAGTTCTGTATATTTGGTTGCTATACTTGGTGGTAGTGGCCTGGGCTGATTGAGTGGGAGCAAGAGATTATTTGGATACTGAAGTTGGACATACTGTGATGTTCAGGAGGCTTAAGAGGGCCGTTTATATCAGGAAAGNTTTTTTTGTCGATCGGGTGTCTTACGTGTGAAAACGTGTGGAAACCCTTCACTATGCTTCCAAACCAGACAGAGTTCCATGTGTGTATGTCACCTACACGTGGGCATTTCCGTGTCTGGAATGGAATACGCACACTCTCCCTTGAGGCATGTACCCTGCTTTCTTAAATTCGGAGACTATTAGACACAGGTTGGCAAGAGCCAAGGCTTTGAGGATAATGCAGGAATTTACCCAGCTAAAACCACATAGCTTGCCATTGGAGGAACTTGTCTGGCAAGCTTCCTGCTGTTTGTCCAGCTAGGACCACCTTTCGCGTTAGGCCTGTGGCTTCCAGGGTGAACAGCAGCCAAGTGGGAAGAATCGCTGCCCCAGTGACTGGTCTGCCACTCCCAGTCCTGCCAGTGAGCCAGGCTGGCTGGTCTATTATCAACATTGCCCTTGAAATATTGTTTATCCACCTGGCTCAGAAACCATATTACTGGGACCACCACGGAGAGTTGATTTGATTTTGCCTTGGGATGCCAAGCACATCACCCTGGATCCAGCTCAACTCAGCTCCAAGGACACTCTACTAACATACCTGTCCCATGGAGCCATTCATAGCTTCTAGGATCTGGGATAGATGGTGATGCGAGTGTAGAAAAATGTCCCACCTTGAAATGATAGCCCAGCTTCAAGCATACCCCATAGGTCAGTGGTTCAAGATGGAAGGAATGGGGTTGGGGGGTGCAGTGGGGAGGGAGCTGGAGGATTGAGCTTGATTGAAACCTGGACTAGGATTCAATGTTCTTTGTTTTTCAAAATGTATTATACTACATATATATATATATATACACACATCATATATAAATGTATTAGTTAATAATTATAAAGGAAAACTGATGGAATTACCAGAACAGTAAGGTTTTGTCTTTGAAAGGTTACTGAGTAACTCATCATTTTGCTTATCCTGTTGCTTTCTTTTTTTAAGAGTAATTGAGAACGGGCAATG
Organism: Callorhinchus milii; assembly: GCF_018977255.1. Taxonomy (NCBI): domain Eukaryota; kingdom Metazoa; phylum Chordata; class Chondrichthyes; order Chimaeriformes; family Callorhinchidae; genus Callorhinchus; species Callorhinchus milii. The sequence goes on along the minus strand of NW_024704745.1, from coordinate 10,266,820 downwards.
TGGTAATGGAATGCAGAGCAGCATGTCTGAAGCAAAGAAACCCAAAGCGCTGGAAATCGGTAAAAAAAAATCTGTTTCTTTACCTTCCTTTTACGGTCAAATTTATTTTTAATGAACAGATTAACTACAGTAAACAACTAATGATTGCAGTAGCATTCTGTACCATGTTCAAACACATTGACTGCCTTTGAATCATAGTCTGCATGCTTGATCCATGTGTTTGATACAATAGATGGAAATCAACATTTCTAGCATGCATTAGGTTGAAATGGGGAACATTACCACGTGTTCTTAATCACCTCAAAAACCTCTATTCTAACCTAAACCAATCTGAAATATCCATTATAAGTACAGTCATTTTAAGAATATTCTATTTAAGAGATTGCTCAATTTAACAAAAATGTAGAGCCAAAAAAAAAATGTGATTGAGGATTTCCTTATTTGTTGAACAACTTCTTTACTTGCTAAATGGGGTCAGCGACAGAAAGATTATAGATTGCTGGTCACACAAAACACATTAGTCTGTTCAAGGTCCTCACTAAAATGGGTATTTTAAAAATTAAAGCAATCACTAGTAAGTATCTGTCGCTTAGCTGGGGATTAGTTTATATGGTAACCATATATGTAATCCATTCAACAACCCAAAATCTTGCTTACTTTATTAAATATCCCTGAATCAATTTAATTTCCAGAAACTGTTATAGTTCCTTTCTTAAATCCCTTTATACATAATGCAGATGATTTTTTTTCCCATTTGTTTATCACTCTTTTAGTAAAATAAATTATGCACTTCCCATTCATTTTTTGTTGCACTTGTTTTAAAATGATAACATTGGTTTTCAAGTTTTCTGCACAGCAGCAGAGCAGTATCTAATGGATAACAACCATACAAACAGTTGTACATTATATTTGCATTCTCTTCTGCGGCTTACATTTTACTGTTCTTTTCCTCAAGACACACAAAGCTTCTTTGAAAATACAAAGCCGAAAGATGGATATTAAAAGCTATTGTCAATCTACTTCCTGTATTTTCAGATGATCCCTTTGACATGCCAACTGCTACAGCTCCCTTACCACCTGCTCGGGTTTCAGCCAGAGACAGCCAAAAACCCAGTTGTTCTCTCAACAGGACACCCTCGGATTATGACCTCCTAGTTCCTCCATCAGGTATAGAATCTAGATCAAGATTTAAAAATAAGGCCCCAACATTGCAACTGATTCAAGGCTTTATTCTTAATGTATGACAAGAAGAAGCCAGTTATTGATGTTATTTAGTCTTCACTGAAAATATTGTTCAGTGTTCAATTGAATGATCCTTTCTAACTCACAAGTTTCACTCAGCAAATAAGATTGCCAGAGACCATCATTAACACCAGGGTGCTAGGAATAAATGTGCATGTTGCAATTCCCTCACACTGATTTATTTTTTAGTATTTTTCTCACAAGGTAGTTAAATAAATATTTTTTTAAAAAACACTAAAATGAACAGAGGATGACAAAAATCCTAGAATGAGGATTCTTTGTAATGGTTGGTTGGCATTGTGAATCTTGAAAAATTGGGTTTTTAATTTATTTTGAAGTATCGTGACTTATTATTTTACCCACCAGGTGATAATCCGTTTGACAGTCCACCTCCCTCATTGCCTCCGCCCCCACCTCCTGCTCGTCACAGTTTCCCTGACCTGCCCAGATCTTCAGGCTCAGGCAGCAGACCTTCCTCTGGCCATGACTCCTTCCATTGCAATACAGGTGCGTTCAATTGATTTCAATAATTCCTTCAAAATAAATAAAAATTATTTGGTCCCTCAATCCACAACTGTTTGTGGGACATTGCTGTGCGCAATGGGCTACCGAGTTTCGCCCACAAAATATACAGTCAATCCACTTTACAGTATATTCTGTGAAGAGCTTTGCGACGTCTCAAATACATGATAAGGCACTATGTCAAATGCAAGGATTTTTATTAATATTATTAATGGATTAGAGCTATCTTTCAGTAGGTTACAGTGGGTTGTGTACACCTTGTGGTGGTGTGTGAATATTTTCAGTGACCTTTTAATGTATTTGTTTTTTGACACTTATAAAACCTAAGTGTTAAAATGCATTATATTGATTTTTTTCTTAAATAATAATTAATTATTAATAATAACAAGTTATGAATAATCTTTCATTTGATGTAGCATCATCACATCGTTGAATGTATGTATCAAAGAACTTCACAGGATTTCATTGTAAAGTGTAGCAACTGTTTTATTTCTCTCAGGGAATTGTAGGCCAGGACATAGGGAGAAATTCCCTTCTCTTTTTGATTAGTGCCATAGGGTATTTAACGTTCACCTCAACAAGAGACAAGTCCTCAGTACACGTCTCATCCAAAGGACGCCAACTCCAACAATGTAGCACTTCTCCAGCACTGCAGTGGAGGAGCAGCCTGGACTATATGAGCTTAAAGTTCCGAAATGAAGCTTGATCTTTCTGACCCAGAAGTGAGAGTAATACCAACTGAGTTAATGCCTAAATTGTTGACAGTTCTCAACATATTACTGTAAATGTCATAACTTGGTTCCCTTCACCCTTGCTTCCTTTCTCTCCTCCCTTTCTCGCACTCTTCCCCCCACCTCTCCCTTTCACTCTGTGTAAATTTTTGCCCTTCCACTTTCAATTTTTATCCTCCGTATTCCTCCTTTGTTGACCTATCAGAATGAGCATTGAGAACTAGCCCAGACTGTCAGACTGACTACAAGCGCAGTTGTGACTGTGATTTTGTGTTGTAGCTACTGGGCTGTAAGGATCAGACTGTTCCACATGCCCGTAAATGTCTGGTGTACTTCAGAGCCAAGAGCAGTGAAAACTCATTCCTTCCAAGTTTTTCAGCACTTTATTAAACCTTATTAATCAAACCCAGACACAATTTTTATTGAGCAAGTGTAGAAAGAAAATAAGTATTTTATAAACCTTTACCGACCTATTAATTCCTTTTGGTTTCTGTTGATTTTGTAGCTATTTGCTCTCATCAACACTCTCAGCTTTCGCAAGGGTATATTTAATGAGGTGCTACAAATGGGTTTGGATTGCAATGCAATTTAAATTGTGAGCATTCTATGCAACTTGTAAATTCTACCTGAAACCTGTATGACAGCATATTTTTAAATGAAATCTATGTATCCCAAATTATTTAAGAAAATAGATTTGCTGCTTAAATATTCAAATTGTATTGAATAGATTAAAATGACTTCTTACGGTAAAGAAGTTATTCCTAGAATTGAGTGATATGTGGAACCACCTTACCTTTAAGTAAAAATGACTGTAGATATTGGAAATTATCCCATCTCCTGCTGGCTCAAATAGCTATATTTTATGGCAGGGGAAAGTTCAACTGGCTGGTTTGATTCCAGTTAATGGTGCCGGAGAGCAGTGGATAGTTGCTGAGTAGAAAGACATCCTAGATTTCTACTGTTGTTAAACTAGGATAAGCTAATGAACACTTATTAACTCTCATTCTTAATGCCTGAGGATGTCCTAATGGGAATAATCTTGACCATTTCCAATGTTTGATGGGTTTGAATTTCATCCTATTTCATTCCATTGATTTATTACTCCATAATCATGTGAGTGTAGATGAGATATAATAAACTTGAATGAAAATCCATGATCTGTTAGTTAACGCACAATTTAAAAACTCCACCTTACCAATAACTAAGGACATTGGTTTGCACAATCTTTGGACCCAAAGCCAGCAGTGCAGCCCTCAAGTACCTTGTCTGATCGCTGAGTTTTGGCGTACAATCCAGCCACCTCAGCACTGATCCCAACATTAACACACATATATCACTAGCTGGGTAGCTGGATAGCAAACATTCTCTCAATCATTTATGTATCCCATTTTCCACCCTGACTGAGATTGGCTAATTTGCTGCAGGCCACTGTTTCAGAACCACACCACGTGGTGCATGTAATGCAGGAAGGGAAAGCAGCTTAGCTTGCAGCGTTGTGTATACTCACCGTGTTCAATGTAGTAGATTTATATAAAAAAAGTCAATTTCCATCTAAAACATGTCTGTACTCAGACAAAACTTAATTTCAGAGGGAATCATGTTAAACTTTTCTATTTAAACAGATGCATCCTTCGACGCATCAAGCGCTTCTGCCCCTGTACCCCCAGCTCGAAGGACAGTTGAGGACAATCAGAAATCTAACAGGATATCACAAGAGTTTGATCAACACCCATCACTCGCAGGTAAGGAAAGAAGGTTGGAGTGAATGAGACCAGGTTGCTTCCTGCCAAATCATAGAGCAGCCATTTTAGATGCTGATTAATAAAAGAAAACCAGTCAAGATTAAGCCAATTTTACAATCGCATTATAGTTATGTCTACGGATAAGGAAAAATTATCCATACATAAAAAATTATGTGTTTTAGCTGGTTAAACTCCAGCAGTACCCCAGCGCATACTTTAGAGTCCCCAAGCCTTGGCTCTTGCCTACCTGCCAAAATTAGGTAAGCACAGTGTGTTCCTCCAGGAGAGAGAGAATTCAGGTGCTATACATATTTGGAACACTTACCTTGCTTTGGATATAATTTAAGCACATGTGTCAGACCAAAAGCAATCTATGACGAGGCTGTGATTTTACAAGAGTGTTATTTGATCCGGATGTCAGACCTTAAGTAGTTAACTTCTAGCAAAACCCAGCGAGACAACACTTGCAGTTGTCGATGGTAATATCAGGCCTTGTACCTCAGAGGTTTAAATTCTAATTTATTATTATTTCCACTGTTATATGCATTATCTGTAGTGTTTATTGTCTACAATTGGCAGAAATTTTTAGATATGATGCCATTTTTCTACCATTCAGAACATAATCTGCTTCTTTATTCTTTCTAATAAAGTGAATCACTTCCCTATATAAAGTTCCCTATATAAAAATCCTTGCAGTTTTTCCATGAAGTATTCAAACCCTTGAGCTACTCGACTGCCTTCAACCAATAACGTTTCACCTGGGGTACGATACCAGTGTTGTTTATGCAGGAGCAAGCCGGTTAGCACTTATTTGGTCGCAATTACCTGAGAATCAATGCATTCTGTTTTCCTCTTTCAGACAATTCCCAAGCACCGGCCAGGCCTCCAAAACCACTTCCTCGTAGGACTGCTCCAGATGGTTACCACAGGAAAAACCACATTCAAGAAACAAGCTCTTTACATAATAGTCAGGCAGGAGAAAACGTGGACGCTAAGATTGCAAAACTGATGGGCGAAGGCTACTCCTTTGAAGACGTAAAACGAGCCCTCGTGATAGCTCGCAATAACGTAGAGATGGCACGAAGTATCTTGCGAGAATTTGCCTTCTATCCTCCCATTTCATCACGTATCAATCCATAACCAGGAGCTGTCCAGGTGCAAGAGGGGGGGGAAAAAATCTCAGAATAGACTTCTGAGTTTTTGAAGAGTGTTGAATTTTAAAGTAGCGTTTGCAAGGGGGGAATGAACGTTGACTGCCCAGCCTGCCCTGCGCAGGCTCGTTGTGAAGAAGGTTCTCTGATAGAAGATAGAGAATGATGTTCACACGTTTGTTAGCCATAATGTTAAGAATCAGGGTTCAACCGAGAAGAAAGTTTACTGTTCTTGAATTTCACGTCTGTGAATTGCTTGAGATCTCTGCTGCTTGGAGCTGTCAAAATGGCTGTGAAAGTCACCTGAACTTTCTTGTTCAAATGGAATTTATACAGTTTATTGCTCTCCATATCTTTGGCATCCTGGGAATTGATCAGTCCTGCTGCAGCATCCCTTTGTTGTCATCTGCGCTGATGGAGATCACTGTTGTTTTAAGTTTTTTCCTCCCCCTCGGCCCCTTATTCAATCTGGGGCACAGACTCTTATCTGTTTTTCTGAAGATCCTTTAATTTGCTGCATTTTGGTCTATCAGACTGGTGCACAAACAAGCATGTGGCCTTCACTACTGAGTCTTTTCTGAGATAAAGTGACATTTCTTTATTAAAACAAAACTAATTTCTGAATGTAGAGTACATTATATTTGTCTATGTATTGCCTTGGTAAAGTTTGACTGTAACTTTGGCAGCTTTCCATTGTGCACAGCCTTATTTTTGAGTATTGTTTCTTTTTGAATTCCCTTCTCGTGACTGGTTCCTCTATGTTCTATACTCAGACTGAACAGAACCGATTAAGACTTTTTTTAAGTGACTGCAAACGAAAGCGCTGAACTGTATTTTGTGTGTTGCGAGATCGCTAATGATGGATCTGCATCAAATTTTTGCCAAATTTATTTTTGGTGTTATTAGGGGGACTGGTAATGCTGGATAGAGGAAAAATAAACAAGAGAAGCAGAGGAGCAAATTGCAGTATCTATAAATGCTGATCGTGGCAGAATGAATGTAAAACTCTGCCTGGATTCAATAATGTGCCAAGCAAATGCATTACATATAATAGAATCACGTAGCAGAGTGAAAATATTGGTATTGTTTTTTTTGATGGGGGGGGGAGCAATGCCTTTACTTGCTGATGATACATATTGTCATCTTCAACTACTAGTATTCTCAACCTTTAATCTTTATAGTGTTTGTCATGTTGGGCATGACTAAGAATTAGAACTGGCATCAATCAGCTACTCAGCTGCAGCAAAGGAACACTGTTCCTCTTATGCCAGATATTGTATTAGCTGTGAAATGATGGACTATTTCCTCGTCAGTTCAAGACCTGTCTGTTCCTTTCTTCACCTCGATCAATCTTTTTTATATATAAAAAATAATGGATAATAAACTAACTTGGTTCTTTTGATGTCTGTTCTCTGGTTTACGATGGTGTAGGGAGGAAGAGGGTTGGTATAGCTTTGCCTTGGGCTAGCAGACCAAAACCCAGGGTAAATGTCCCTCTCATTTATTACTGCCATTCGAATGATGGGTATCTTTTGTAACCTAATTTGAAACAAACATTCAGTTGTAGCAAAGGTGACTAGTTTCCTCTCACACCATTAGGCCTGGTGATTCAGGCTCTGGTCGTAACTAAAACCTGACCTCAACTACCTCTTCAGGCAGCAGTGCCAGTTTGCATTTAGGAATGTGTCAATCATCATAGTATAGTTTTTGAAGATGTAATCATTTCATCTATTTTCTATTGAAAGAAAAATTCTTAGCATAATAAAGCAAACTTTTTTTTTAAAAGAAACAAATATTTCCCAGTAAAACCACTGGATGTCTATGATGTACAATGTTGTAGTTAGTGTTTTACTAATGCTTCAATAACAATCTTTTCAAGGCACCTTCTGTTCGCAGCTGCTGAACTTAGGTGGTACGTTCTCATCTGTGGAATCCCTAAGAAATACATGTTGCATGTAGTAATAGTGCATCTCTTAATGGTCACACACCATTGATGGTGAGATTGGAGGCACCTTATAATCTCATTTACAGCACCAGAAGAGGATGGCAGTCTTTTAAATCTCAAAACTATGGTGCACCGTCATTTTTGTTAAATGTTAACTTTCTCCAACCCTTTCTGAGGGTAATTTTAATATAACTTATTTTATAATGTATTTATATGTTGACGAATGTAGTCAACTAACAAAGTCCTATCGTTCTTAGTTTTTCCTCCAGTTGAGTGAGGTGTTGTGACTGATGCCAAATCTGCTCCGTCTATGTGCTGCCTGTGAAATAGTCTAGTTGCAGAATATGGCTCTCGAAGAATCCCATCTTCTTGCTCACTTTGAGAAACGCCCCCTGCTGATGTAGCATAGTGACTGCTTCTTTGCATCGAATTTTTTTTTACTAAAATAGTTTTAGTAAAATAATTCGGCAAGAATTGAGAAGGTGTTACTACATCCAGTCATTATAATCAGTCCCATGTTAAGATGTATGCAAAATCTCGAGAGGGTGAGAAACGAAACAAAACTAGTTTATTTTTAAGCGCAGGATTCACTTTTCTGTGTAAAGAGGCAGTGAAGGGTTTGATCCAAAGCAAGTGTTGCCTTCACCTCACCATTCCAGGTCTATTGACAAGCCATCAGCAGTACATCAATAAAAAGCATAGTTTCCAACTGAGTTTGATCACTTAAGTAGCACTTGGCTTGCAAAATGATGTACTTTTTTAAACAAAATGTGAATTATATCAATTTACTGAGCACATCCTTCTGATTCAGGGTTTTTTCTTTCTTCTCAACTTGAAGGTTTATTTTCTTTGCACTGGTCAACTAGTCTTGTTTAGCTTCCTTATCTCTCGAGTATTAAGTTTGACGTTGAATAGCCATAATGTGCTTTTAGTGCCAGAATGGAGAAGTGTCCTTCGTAAAGCACTCATAGCAACTTGTAGGCACTGGTCTTCCTGTAGGGAGAGTGGAGCTGCTGTATGCCTCAAAAAACAAGAGAAAGTCTTTTTAACATAATCGTACTTTATGACCCGACGATCACACTTCATCCACATGTGTGAAAACTCATTTTATAGTAGGTTCACTTATGTCGAACGTATGTCCAGAAGCTTAAATATTTTTTTAATGGTGAGCAAAAGTCTGTTTTTGTAGGACCTTGAAATGATGTGTGCTTTATATTGATCCTAACTTTCCATTTGGGCTGCTGACCCAGGCAGTAACTCTCATATCTCTAAGAATGCAGTCGTTTGTGTGTGTGTGCTGCAAAACACTTGCCGCAAGGTGCAAGCCTCTTAATTCTGCTGGTGAAGCTCATTGAAAATCAGGTACTGCCTGTGCTCTGCCATCAGCTCCTCTCTAAAAAGTTTTTGACTGCAGCAATTTCCGAAATAGATTTTACATATTAACTCCCATGTTTTGTCAAAGAATGCCTCTGTACTTGCCTAACACATGGCAACATAGTGATGTGTGCAATTAATTTATATTCAACATTCTTTTGATCTTTCTTTCAGTTCTGAGTATTCCGTAACCTTTTAAATATTTTATCTGTCCTTGTAAAATATTTTATAAAACCAGTATTACAAAAAAAATGCACTTGTGTCAGACCCTTATTTCTAACATTCAGTTTAATCACGACTACAGAAATATTTATCAGGGAGAAGCAGAGGGGGAAAAAAAGTGCTTAACAGGCACTATATAAATGTGTATTGTATTGAAGGCTATCCACTTTTCCACTTCTATTTTTAGGCACTGAGGTCAAGGGGGAGTGAAATTCTGATGCATGATTAAGTGAAACAGCGAGTTCCCATTGTAAGCACAAATGATCGTAAATATGTGCCTGGATTCTTCTACGTGTGACATAATTGGATTCCACAGTTCGTATTTTCTCAAAGGCAACAGAATGTTCAAAATACTATGAGCTTGTGTTATTTCTTATGTGTCATTTCTATCGTATGATTAGCATGTGCAATACTCCCAAGCGCTCTGAGATGCTGTTTGGTGTGAAGGGCACTATATAAATCCAAGGCGTTGTTCTTCGTGCAGAGGAGTGAAGATCATGTGGAATATAAACACAAGTTGGGCTGCGTTGTAACAACAGTTTGCATTTATATGGCGCCTTTCACGTCAGCAGGACGTCACAAGGCGCTGGACAGTGAAGGGTTTGTACCTGAGCTGGGGGTTGGGAGTCGAGAGGGGTTGAGGTGGGAGGATAACCAAAGGCACAGTCAAAGAGGAAGCTCATGAGATGATCCCTGAAGGAGGTAAAGGAGGGGATGAAGCGGAGGGATTCCGGTATGGATTTTAAAAAAAATGAGACCAGTCCTGGGACCTCTGAAAGCAGTTAAGCTTGCTAGTTAGTTTGTCTAGTTGAGATCTTCAGCTTGCCTATGGGTCACCACACACACTAACTCCAAGCTTATGTTTAGGTCATTATTGGTCAAAACATCCATGTGTCCTGCATTTAGAAATGTAGTTGCTGTTCACTTCAGTTGCTCTTATTTGGAAGCTATTGAACCCTTGGTTTTGAAATTTGCATTTATAAGGTAGCAAAAATGTATCTGCATTCAAATTATTGTTTTCAATGAAGAAAGTTCTAAAAGTCAATCTTTCCTCATTGCTCTGTACCTTTAAGTGCTGAAATGAATCAAGATGCCTTTCAAAATCACCTCTTTCGACTTGTACATAAGTCTCTCAGGTACATATCCCAAAGTCAGCATGTTGGTAAGTGTCTTTGTACTGTTATTTCAGTTTATCGCTATACAAATCTAATATAATAATAATCCTTGCATTTGATACAGCGCTTTTCACGTCGGGAGGACGTCCCAAAGCGCTTCACAGAACACACTGTAAAGTGAATTGACTATATTTGTGGGCGAACGCGGCAGCCAATTGCGCACAGCAATGTCCCACAAACAGTCGTAGATTGAAAATGACCAATTTATTATTGTTTTTTGTTTTGGAGGGATTATTATTAGGCGTGTGGAGTAAGGAAACTTGCCCAAGGTTTCGCTCTGCCTGGAATTGAACTCCGATCACTCGCTTGCAAAGCGAGTGCTTTAACCACTGAGCTAATGTTGTTGTTGTTTATCAGCTTTACTCTGTCTGTCCAGCGCCTTGGGACGTCCTCCCAACGTGAAAAGCGCTTTACAAATGTAATTTTGTTGTTGTTTATACCTCAAAGCATTATTAGCTCCAAGACTCTACCTTGCATGAAATTTAACATTCAAAGCAAATAAATGCAAGCTGTTGCGGATTTCAAAATCAACCATGTTATCTCAATATTCTTCCAATTCTAGCATGTGTTGGGTGGGGGTAAAAAGAAAAGAAACTGTAGACCATTAAAGCTTCAAAACATTTATTTTTAGCAAATTGGAAAGGTTAAACAACAAGGAACTGTTTTCCGCACTCCGCAGTCCCTATTAATTTAGGATGCCATAGTAAGTACATGTGTATCACATCTGTATTGCAATGCAGGCTTGGAGGGGAATCAGTCAGCAATAGTGGTGGCATGTAATGACCTAGTACTGGCCTGTATGCTATCCTATTAATTATACAATGATTGTATAATAATGCTGCATGGAGTCATTGGATCTGCCTATTGTATACAGGGTGATATACCTACCTATAAGGAAACCTTTATGCAATATATTTGTAGTCATGTTAACGAGTTCTTTTTTTCTAAATGAAATTAGTTTTGACTAATGACCTTCCTCCCCTCCCTTGCTAGCCTTATCAATTTAGCAGAGAAGTGACTGGATAAACAAAATATAATGCTAAAATGTTAAAGGGAAGGGATCTATGTGAATTCCCAAAAGCCCACAAGTCTCTATGAATATGCCACACCAAACCTCTGAATTGTTTTGTTCAAAAAGAATCTAACTACAGTACATGACATGAGAAAGTAGAAGATATCACCTAAAATGTGACTGCAGATCACCACAGAAATTGATCCAATAAATTCCATAAGAAACATGCACAGTCTTAGCATATTTTAGCAGACAGACAGCTGGTATATTCAGCAGTCATTTCCCATTGACTCAAAAATTGGTTTATGGCAAAACATAATTCCCTGATCTGCCACAAGCTTGATCTCTTTCCAAAACTCTTACCGGGGACTTTGTCAAGTCATTCTCACCCTCCCCTCCACCCCACCCACCCCCATCCCCATTTGATTTCTCTTTGATTTTGTATCTACATAACACACTAAAGTCATAACTCACATTGCTCAAAGCAAAGTTTTTTTTTACAGAGTGCTCATAAACAAAAACACAAAAAATTTAATTCCTATTTATATTTGGCCCTTTTTTTACAATAATATCCTGTCTTAAGTTTGCATACTTTAACATTGCCCATTATTAACCTACACCCCTCACCGTGAAATCTGTAAGTAGCTGTGAGGTTCAGCTGTTCTATCAAAGGAACACAAGCGTTTCTTCCCACCCACACTACTTTTTATCTGAAGCAGTTTTGGAGGTACCATCGTCTTTGCCATAATGAATGGGAATAATGTGCATCTATTATTGTCATTCTTTATCACATTGACATGACGTGCGATGTGAGAGCAGCTGGTGCACCACTGTCAAAAAGCCTTGTGAGCAAAACCCAAGGGAAGAGACTTCAGGAGTGAGAAGAATTTGAACCTAGACCAAGATGATTGTCCGAAGCTGTTTGAAAGCAACAAGTCTAGTGGATTTAGAGAAGGATTAAATTTTCTGCACTGTGCAGAAACTTATAACTAACCAGAATTGCCATGAAAATGAACCTGAAGCTAACATTAAGCAAATGGAAAAAAAAAATTACATCTGACGAAAGCACAATCCATTATTAACCCACAGATCCCAACTATTAGGAAATGCCATTTGCTTAGCACTACCCAATCCCTGGAAAATTAACATTCAAAGCAAACAAATCAGTGCAGATGTTGAAAACTTTTTTTGTTTTTTTTAAAAAAAGTAACAAAGACTCACTTTTTGCAGTGGGGAATGTTTTCATTCTTTTGAGGACTCAGTATATTTGGTTTTGAGCAATAAACATCTTTTAGTTTCTAACATTAGACAGTTGTGTATTGTGTGTGCAATAGGAAAGGCAGAAGAATTATGCAGCTGATAAATAGCCACAGAATGGTTTCTTCTCCATTCAGTGTCTGCAAATTTCCAGTCTTGTACAGTTTTACCATTTGCACTAAATTCTACTGCAGTCCTCAAAGAGAAACAGAAACCAGTTCAATATGGTTCATTCAAAACATTAGGGTATTCAGCTGGATGAATATATACTTCTGGGTCTCAGAAATAAAACATTGCCAGTGGTGGTCAATGGCAAATTCCAACTTGCTGTTGATCAGCACATCTTGCAAATCGCTGTTTCAGTGGCAATCGTTTCCTTAAGCAACTGTATCTTCTTAATAGATGTTTATTTCCTAGAAAGAAAACAAAATAAGAAAACTGCATGGTTTAAACTGTTATTCAGGATATTTGAAAATTCCTTCACTTCCTGTTATTTATGCTGGAAAATACAATACAAAGTTACATTTGTACAGCGCCTTTCACATCGAGAGGATGTCCCAAGGCACTGAACACTCAGCGATTTGGACCTGAGCTGGGGGTCGGGATCGGGGAGGGTGGCCGAAGGGGAGGGTTTTGAGACGTGCCTTGAAGGGGGTGAAGGAAATGTGGGATGGATTTCCATAGGGTGGGGGCAGATGGCCTGACCGCCGAGGGTGGAGTGTGTCAGGCGGGGGACGTAGAGCAGTGCAAAAATCAATTCCATTTGACCTTCCTGAAAATCACCTGACTGTTTAATTCCGCCACCTTGACACAATCACCTCTCAGTCTTGAGTTAATGGAAAACTCAAGATTCAGATGACATCCATAAACTACTTAGCTAGGCTTGTGATGTCGTTTGAAGTCCTCCATTGAACTGGAGCTTCAGTCTTTGTTCTCCAGCGTCTGTTGAAACTTGCAGAGCTCTGAGCTGATGGGAGAATGCTCATGACCAATAAACCCAGTCCCCAAATTACAAGTTATTTATGAGGCTGGCGGTGTATTACAGGGTTAGGTACCTGGCTTGCTGACACAGTGCGGTTATATAGCCACGGCGCCTGGCGTGTGGTTGTTATCATCCGTGTGTATCTTCTTGATCTCCTCTGCAGTACCACTTTCATTGGTTTTTGAAGCTCTGCAAAAAAGAATGAAGTTGAAAGATGAGAGACTTGCGAGTTTAGAGTGGATTCCTATCTGATGGTTAAACAGGTAGAACTTAAGAGCAGGAGGAAAAAGACGAGGTCAGAAAAAGTCCATTAAGCCATCTCCCTCCAAATCTCCGACTTCATTGTTTCCTTCTGCTCAATTCAATGTCCTTGTACTCTTGATGCATCTCATATGTTATAATAATAATAATAATCCTTGCATTTCATATAGCACTTTTCACGTCTTCTCGACGTCTCAAAGCGCGTCACAGAATAGACTGTAAAGTGAATTGACCGTATATTTGTGGGCGAAACGCGCCAGCCAATTGCGCACAGCAGTGTCCCACGAACAGTCATGGATTGAAAATGACTCAATTTATTATTGTTTTTATATTTTGGAGGGATTATTATTAATACAATAGAGCTGTTGCTATTCCAAACCTAGGCTTGTTTATTAACAGATATTTGGTAACAAAGCTGGACCTGAGAGAAACCTTTTATCTGGCAATTAAATCCAAATGTTTCAATGTTTCTATTAAAACAAATCAATAATCAAAGCTCCGCCTGGTACGACGCTAAGCCTACAGACGCGAAGGTCACACAGGTTTGAAAGCAAGTCTGATCTCAGCCAATGGAATTAGTTGGGTGTTGCAGCTGGACACAATAGAGAAGGGAGAGTAAAAAAATATCAGTCAAGATTTCTGCATCTGATCACAATTCAGTGACCTTCTGGCTGGAAAGTGCTCATTGCAGCAACAACAAATTGCACTTGTCTAGTGTCCTTCACATTGGAAAAACGTCCCAGGGTGCTGGACAGTCGGAGTGTTTTGGACCCAAGTTGGGGTCAGGATGGGTGGAGGGTTGGTGTGGGGGTGGGAGAGTGGCTGAAGGCACGGTCAAAGAAGATCTTTAAACAGGACTTGATTTTTTAGGCATTCTGACAATGAAGCTCCTTTTTCAGATCTCATTTTACTAGAGGAGACTGGTTGATCATTGAGAGCTTTCCGAGGTTGATGTGAGAAGCTGTTAGCGTAAAAGAGATTTAAGCCCATTTTTCCGGCTCAGAGAAATTATGTTGCCGTACCTTTTCTTGCAAAACCAGTAGGCTACACCAGTGATGACCGCAGCAATCACAAGGCCAACAATCACCCCCACTATCACCATGGCTTGCTTATTACTCTTCTCCGCCTTATCTTTATTGTCTGAACAAAGGAGCAAAGCATCAGAATAATGCAGCAAAACACCAGATTTGTCACAAGCAACAATAGGTTTGGAAAATAATGACAATGATCATCCTTGCATTTTGATATAGCGCTGTATCACGTCGTTGAGACGTCTCAAAGCGCTTCACAGGATATACTGTAAAGTGGATTGACTGTATTTTGGGGGCCACACGCAGCTTGAGTGATCACATTTTTTTGGACGTGGTTGTTACTCCCCACCACCCCTCAATCGACTAACAACCGCGTCTCCGGGGAAACAACCGGGAAAAGCTCTGGTTTGCAAAGGGAGTCAGTTTTAGTGCCTCACAATTGCTAACGGGGTATCCTGACATACACTCATAACTGCCTGGCGAGTGCCCCCACAAACTACTTATAACATATTGGAATGGGAAACCCACAAGATGGCTGAATTCCCTATTCAGAGACTTGGGAGTTTCTTTTACTCAACTCTGTTGCCGATGCGAAGCACCCCCCACCCACCCCCAGCCCCCACCTCTCTTCCACTGCATACTTTCAAGTTGTGGACATAACCAGAGTCACTCCTTACTAGAGAGCCTGTGTAATATTTTTGATACACAGCCAGCTGCTCAGCGTTTGTACACACGCTGCATTTATTTAATGCAATAATGACTCCATCTGGTGGTTGCAGTAAATAACAGCAAGCTCCATTCTCCAACCACTTGTCAACATCATAAAAATAGTGTTGTTTATCAGTGAAACCCACATTGGCGTATGTATTACATTATCTATATGTATAGGATATAAACCTTTTTCGGAGGCGGGGTGCAGAGAAAGTTACATCAACTCTTACGATAGGCACATTTGTGACCCCCTTATCCTCGCCCCAGCAGAGGAGGTAAATAACTTTTATGAGTCAGTGGGGGGGGGTCTCACTGACACTCAGTTATATATGCACAACATCACAGAAATTAAATATCGCTCACAAGTATCAGGGTGTGTGCCTGCCAGATGTGAGCTCCTCTGTTAGAGAAGCTTAATATCCTTTTTAATAATTATTATAGAAACAATAACTAATTCCCCAGTAACAAGTTCTCTGTTGATATTGCTTAACATTGGGGAAATGCACTCGATAGTAAGGATTTCTAATCCTACAATTGCTTTCAACCCAATCCAAATACCAGCAAGGGAACATGTGCTAATTGTGAGCAGGGAAGATCTAAGGTCTGTCATAAGGTTGAAAAAAGGAAAAAAATACTCCCCAGAACACTCTCTCACCATCATTAGCATAAAACGTAACACATCAAAACCAGGTCGCACAGTAATAATAATCCTTGCATTTGATATAGTTCCTCACCAGTGTTTCACAGGATATACTGTAAAGTGGATTGACTGTATTTTGTGGGCGAGACAGAGCAGTCAGTTGCGCACAGCAATGTCTCACAAATAGCCATGGAGTGAGTGACCGATTTTAATTGGGAGATTGTTAGCCAAGACACAGACTCTTTTCTATTCAAAAGAAAAACTCTCTATTCTTTTCAAATAGTGCCATGGGATCTTTAACGTCCACCTGAACAGGCAGATGAGACCTCGGTTTAATGTCTCATCCGAAGGGTGCCACCTCCAACAATGCAAAACACGCCCAGCAATGGATTGAAATGTTAGCTTAAACTATATAATTAAAGACCTGACGTGGGGCTTGGACCCATAACCTTCTGACTCCGAGGCGAGACTGCTACCACTACAAGGCTGGCGGACACACAAATTTAAATATATTCCAGTAAACAGTATTCTTCACCGAATCAGCTTAAATCTACTTCAGATGCCCACCAGAAAACCAGTGTCCCAACACATACCTGGAATCTCCTTCTCAAGATTTTTGTCATTGTCATCTTCTTTGTACTTCACTGAAAAGATACAAAATGAAGAAGGGTTAATGTGTGCCCACCGTATCAGGCTCTGAAGCGTGCTCCACAGCTTTCTTGTTAATCGGATTGTATAATTTTCCACTTGCGCCACTTATGCCCCATAAACTAATCTTTCCCTCCCACCCCAAAAAGGTTTGAAGATAATAGTCATTCACATTGGAGAGAGGCTATTGGGAGTAGAGATTCTTCTCTCTTAGTTCCTGCTATAATCTTACAAACCAAAGTCCCAATGGTAGCTTGTCCTAGATGGGCAAGGAGTGGAAGCTTGCCCTGGTGCTTTCGCAGTATTCAAATACACCCTCCAATGTTCTCAGCAACACCCCCACTTCCTCCCGGTTAACCAAAGGCAAATACTTGAAGATAAAAAAAAATAATCCTTGCATTTGATATAGCGCTTTTTCGCATCTTCTAGACGTCTTAAAGAGCTTCACAGAATGTACTGTAAAGTGAATTGACTGTATATTTATGGGCAAAACTCGGCAGCCAATTGCACACAGCAGTGACCCACAAACAGTCGTGGATTAAAGTGTCAAATTTATTATTTTTTTTCTTCCTGAGGGATTATTATCAGGCATGTGGAGTAAAGAAACTTGCCCAAGGTTTCGCCCCGCCGTGAATCAAACCCAAGTTTCTCACTTGTGAGACGAGTGCTCTAACCACTGAGCTACAGGACTCAAAATTTGTGGGGCACACCCTCCAAGGCCCCTTCCTGTCCCTGTCCATCCCCCCAACAATGAGCGCTTGGGCTCACAAAGCTGAAATCATGTCCATATCTCCAGATGTCACCAATGAGCCTGGTTTGCAGAATGCAGTGGAATACTCACTTGAGGTTACGTTCAGATCTTTTTCATCCTGTCCATAGCTGTTTTGGGCTGTGCACGATACTGTCATGTTCTCCAGGGGTTTGAAAGTAAGTTTGTGGACAGTTATATTCTTTGCTTTGTCTACTTGCTGTAAAGAAAACAATTATATTTTTTATTTATTCAGACTCCTGGAAGTCCACAGTGTTTTAAGAGTGGGTTACGAAACATCTCACAGCGAGAGGCTCACTACCTGGTGCTGTGGATTAGTAATACATAGGTTTACTATAGAATGATATAGGGCTTGATCCTACAACCTTCTTGTCTTCTGAAACAAGAACGCTACCAACTGAGCACTTTGAAAGACCAAAGATAGAAATTTTAGGTATTTTAGATAATAGATGGCTTTAATGAGGTAATGGTTATTATCATTACTGTTGATCAATACTGGATTTGGACAGATCACGATGCTGCTCACAATTGTGCCATTGACATTCCATTTGATGCTTGGCCTGGGAAATCCCTCCACAGCACAGGTTATCTGCTTTGAATCATCCAAGACCTTCTTTGTCAAGCGAATTATGTGTGGTTCTCCTGTAACAAAGACGAGATTCATTTCAAATCAATGGCAGTTAAAAGTAACATCGCGCTTCGAAAAATTAGCCAGAGCTCCTGATAGGTGTCCGCAAGCAATCCCATGCATTTTTCTGATTACAAGTGCACACAAGCTATCCTCCTTCAAATCTCCAATCATGGCAATCTTATATCTGTCCACACGTTCCATTCAATTAAGCCCCCGGATCCGAAATTCAATACTTTGCAATGACCCCTGCTGGAAAGTGTGTTCACTTCAATGTTTGGTGACAACATACTCAGCTCAGACTCATAAAAGCACCTCTACTGTTTTACCTTCCACTTGAAGCTCCATTGTTTGCTTTATCTTTACTCCCGGCAGCTCTCCTATTTTGGCTTGGCAGGTGTAAATGCCAGAATTCTTGAACTCTAGAGAATCCACTGTGTAGGGGAATAGGAATTCTATGTCCTTCTAAAAATAAAGAAAGGACCTGTTAGAAACATTCAGCTCTAAGAACAGGCTGCCTTCTCATCTCTGGAAGAAATAAACGTTGTGTAGTGAAGACCTGCAAGCAAGAAACCAGTATTACTGAATAATAGAAAAGAAAATATTATTCTTGGAATAAAGATGAGCTGAATTAATTTGCAAATATACATTTCTATAGGTCTCGGCATGGGTCTCACATCATCCTCCCGGACTCAAAGTTGTTAACACACTGACTTAATGGAAATATTACAGATAAAAATTGTGCAGGAAAAACATAACCACTGTGTAAACGCCATTGTTATTTCTAACAACAGAACCATACTACACTGGGCCCTCCCCCTGAAACGAACTTTCCACTTGAAAACAGTATTGTCAGTGTCCATGATTGCTCAGTGTGTTAATAATAATAATCCTTGCATTTGCTATAGTGCCTTATCACGTCTATGAGAAATCCCAAAGCGCTTCACATAATATACTGTAAAGTGTAAGGACTGCGTGTTTGTGGGTGAAATGCGGCTACCAATTACGCACAGAGTAGTGTCCCACAAACACGTGGATTGAGTGACCAAATTATTATGATTATTATTATTGTTATCATACACATACACACTAAAGGTTAAGCTTCCATATCAATAAAGTAAACCAGTCATCTTGAAGGGCAAGGCCATCACTACTGAAATGTGTGCAATCAATGTAGAAACCAACGGGCTACCTTCAGGGAAGCCTATTTCAGGACTTCACCTCTTTTAAGAATTGAACTTGACCATCAACTTCTTTGAGTAATGACAATATCTTTCTGGTTATCATATACAGCAGTAAATGTATTTAGGGTGGGGTGTGAGTGGCATCTAGGAACTTCTGACAATAATAATAATCATACTTGCGTTTGATGTAATGCCTATCAACATTGAAAAGTATGTCAAGGGTAATTGTTGTCAAGTGCAGTGACTGTATATTTATAGATAAATGGACAATCATTTCGCTCACAGCAAGAAAGATACACAAAAGGGTAGGAAGTTAATATCAATCATACTGGGAGATGGCCAGGACACCAGCAAAATAATAATAATGTCAGAAGATCTTCAAAATCGACCAAAGCAGGCAGGCAGGCGGCTTAAATTGTCATTCAGAGGACGGGGCCTCCACCAATGCCATGCCTGCTCCCCAGCACTGTACTGAAGGGTCAGCCTGGCCTATGAGCTCAGGTCCCCAAAACAAAACCTGGCCATTCACTTCATGACTGTTTGTGGAACATTGTTGCGCGCATCTTGTCTGCCGTTCGCGAGCCCACGAAATATACAATCACTCGACTTTACAGTACATCCTGCAAAATGCTTTGAGACATCCTCCCGATGCGAAAGGCATTATACTAAATGTTAGGATTATTATCATTGTTACTACTGTATTATTAGTATTATTATGTCTCAATGCGGGAGCTGAACTCACAAATTTCTGACTCAAAACTACCAACCGAGCCAAACTTACTTTCTTCAGGACGATGCTCACGGTTCCTGAAGCGTCAGCTTTACAGTTCACAGTTATGTTTTCTCCCAGCTTCTTCTTGATGAGTCCACTGGGGCTAATAGTCAAGTCCACGTCTGTGTAATGAGAAAAAAATGACAAGTTCTTTCTTTGAAAGTTGCCAATCTCGTTTCCCCCTTTGGTTTAGTTGCCAATGATTCCTGCCTAGAGTGAAACCCGTAAAGTCTCAGAGCTAGGTATGTGTGCGCGTGTATGTGTGTAAAGTTCCCATGTCTGTGGTTTGTTTGCAGCTCCACGGACAGCCAGCTAAAGCTCTGGGATGGCAATAAACCTCACTGCTTAAGATTGTTTCACCTGGTCTTAGCCCGTGTTTGTTTTAAAATGTAAGATTATGCAGATTTATGGAAAACTCTTAAATACAATCTTAATTTTGAAGCCTTTTTGCCCAGTTCTTAAAAATTGAATTGAAAAATTTTGAAATGGGAATTTAAGATTTTCTCACAATTCAATATGATCTTAAATTTTAAGACAATATAGCCTAAAGACGCAGACTGGGTGGAACTTCTGGTTTGATCTTCAATCTGAGTTGACTTAGCTGATCTCAAACACTCCCCTTTTGGACTACAAAGAATCAGTGAAAATGTTATATTTGGTTGTGGCTGTTCTGTTCAGGATGGTTTGATTTACGGATCTAATCAGATGAGCACATTTTCAGATCCCTGCTGCTAAATTCATGATATTACAAGAAAGATTCAGATGAAGAAGACTCTTTAGCCCATTTGATCTCATCCTTCCACCAGACCACCCTATAATACGATCCCTATTGAGGGACCAATCTTAAATTAGCCCAGCATTCAATTCTCAACCAGCCTTCCGAGTAACCCGTTGCAGTCACAGTTAACTTG
Source organism: Callorhinchus milii (assembly GCF_018977255.1). Classification (NCBI taxonomy): domain Eukaryota; kingdom Metazoa; phylum Chordata; class Chondrichthyes; order Chimaeriformes; family Callorhinchidae; genus Callorhinchus; species Callorhinchus milii. The sequence continues at coordinate 10,245,910 of NW_024704745.1, read as the reverse complement.
TTTGTGAATAAAAGATAGAACCTATAATAATCCTCAGAGAGCAGATCTGCCTTCACCATAATAAAGCGCAAGTGGAGACATCGTCACTTACGGCAGCAATTTGCCAGAACACTTCAATCACCTTCGCCTGAAGAATATTCAACAATATGTAGGAAATGAATGACTTACAGTGAACGGTAATGTTTTTGGCATCCTTTAAGCTAGGATCACTGTTCATTGAGCACTCGTATTCCCCAGTGTCATTTCGATTCACTGAATTTAAAATTAATTCAGTCTTCCCGGAAGTTTGTAACTCCCCCTATGACAAAACACATGCCCAATCAATACATTTGTGACTATTACAAAGTGGTAAATGGGTGGAATCAACAGTCTATTCAAAGCATTACAAGTACATGTTCTGTATGGTAATGATGGAATGGGGTTGATGGAAGTTACAGAGAAATCTGCAGCTAAGACCATCCCAACCCCAGCTGAAGAAGGATATAGGACTGCAAGCATTTACTCAATGGGAACAAGCAGAAAGAAGAGGGAACTAAGCCGAAGACAAGTTGTACAAATGGAAAACAAACCAGATAAGTTTAACTTACATTTTTCTTGAAGGTGAACAGCTCTGGAACAGGGTATCCATCTCCTGAGCAGGACAGGGTAACTTTGTCCCCCTCTCTGATAGCTTTCTCTGGTGACACTTTTAGCATAATCTTCGAAGTGTTATCTGAGCAAACGATGGGAGAGGGGGAACTGGTGTTTACTCATTCAGATCCTAATATCCCCTGCACACTTCCCATCACACAGTACTTTGTATTCAATTTTGTTTCATGTCATTCAACATGTGGTGCTGTCATTATTCAGGGTCATACAAATGACAACGTGCATTTACATAGTGCCCTTCATGCGGCTAGTGTCTCGGAGCGCTGAACAATGGTGTAGTTTGACACCAAGTCGGGGAGAAAGGCGAGGTGAATGTAGATGGTCAAAGAGGAAAGTCTTCAGGTGCAATTTGAAGACGGGTAAAAAGGAGGCAAAGCAGAGGGATTGATACTGGCAGGGAAGAGCAGTGACCTTTTGCAGGATGAGGCAAGCCAGAATAATTGGGGATTGCATCTGTTAGACAATGAGGTCTGTCATATGATCATTTAAAATTTACACCTTAATGCTAGAGGTAGCTCACCCTCTTCCCCCCCTCCCCCCCACCCACACCACACACACACACACACACACATGCGTTAATTCCAATGCCAGTGAAGGCAGATCTTGCAGTGGACTTCCATTTCATCACAGCATTCCCTTGTCAGTTAGCATCTTACTCTCAGTCGTTTGTTGAGAAAAAAGCCACCTCTATCCTGCTGTGTTCACTGACAAATACACAAGTCACCGCACTTCATTAGAAACTTCATGAAGTGCTTTTAGTTGTTAGAGGCGCACTACTAATGGCAAGGAATTAGTATTACTATCACTCCTAGGTGTTGCAATAAAGACTATAGAAACTCCTTCCAAAAAAATACCACATGTGACATACAATAACTTCAGCCTTCATGGAAACGTGCTTCTAATTGAAAAGGTGTTCCAGAATTGCTGCTGAACAAGATCTGTGTTTTTTACACAGAGCCTTGGTTTGGTTCAAATAAAAGCTAACGGACGACAGCGAAATGATTATGGATGACATCGGATTATTTCGCCCAGAAAATATACAGTCAATTCACTTTACAGTGTATCCTGTCAAGCGCTTTGAGACGTCCTAAAGACGTGATAGGGCGTTAAATCTAATGAAACGATTGTTATTGTGACTGAGAAGTGAAATAATCAGCTTTAACTGAGTGTGTTTGTGTGTGTGTGTGTGTGTGTGGAGCCCTCGATTGCAGTATTTCTTGTACAAGTTAATAACTAGCTTGCTCCCAGTCACCGACCAGAATGGTGTTGCTTCTTTCAGCACCGTTCTGTCAGGGGCCAGTGCGCCAATCAATTTAAAGCTCCATTGCACAAGTGAATCCTGTGAATGAGCACTGACAATGACAGTGATCACTGGTGGTCAGTCACAAGTGGCTATTCCCCCATCACTTTTTTATGCCGTGCCAACAGGAGATGAAGGAGATTTTAACTTCCTGAGGAATAAGTAATGTAGCTGGGAAGTTGCAATCTGTACTCGCACCCCTTTTCTACTGTTCTACTATACATGTGATTTAGAAGTACTCTACCCCAGGACATTAAGATTAAAAGAACTGAACGGGTCACTGACATGCCTCCGCTGGGCAATGATGCAGCAGCAACAGAGCTTGCGCTGTCTGCAAACGCTGTTATCGTAATGTGCTCATTTAAAACATCACTTGATCAGTCACGTTGCAGCTGTTTATTGGACATTGCAGTGTGCAAATTGTCTGCAGGGACAAGCACACAGTATTTATATATGCAAAACTCCGATATATACACAATATATACCCAAATACTCTGCACTTAATAATAATAATACTTGCATTTGATATAGCGCTTTTAAGACGTCTTCTAGACGTCTTAAAGCGCTTCACAGAATATATTGTAAAGTGAATTGACAGTATATTTGTAGGCGAAATGCGCCAGCCAATTGCGCACAGCAGTGTCCCACAAAAAGTCATGGATTGAAAATGACCAATTTATTATTTTTTTTAGGGATTATTATCAGGCGTCTGGAGCAAGAAAACTTGCCCGAGGTGTCACTCTGCCAGGAATCTGGGTTTCACAGAAACTTCACAGAACTTCTGATTGCAAAATGTTGTCACTATGATGATCCCGGTTAACATTTACGGTACAGCTCTATCCTGAACAAGCCAGGAATGCCACAGCGTGCAGATCATACTGTCACATCTCTTGTACAATGCCCTGTCCACATGTCATATAGCCGAGGCATGAATTGTGATCCCTACTTACAGTGTATCTTGACATGTGCTGTTTTAGACACTTTCTTTGCTTTCTTGGTTGGGCTCTCAAAATAATGCACTATACATTTAAATGAAATCTCTTGCTCATCTCTTTTTGACAAGTACTTCAGAGTCGAGTCTGTTATAAAATAACCATTCTGATCGTTTGCATTCTGCTGATCGATAGCCACGGCTGGAAAGCAAAAGGAAGAAGGTTTGTAAATCCTGTCAATTTTCAAATTGGATATTAGGGCAATTTTGCAGTATTCCTTAAACTATTCTTGAGTTAGTTAACACATTGCCATTCATTATGTTAGTTAACACATCCCATTCACTTTTTAAGGTTTTATATAAGTGTAAATTGTATTTATTATTTACTGATCCCTTTCCGAACCTTGCAATTTAATAATTCTTGAGTAATTTAAGAAATGGACTTAAAAAATAGTTATCTAGGCATCGTTCGCGGTATATTCATCTATCCTACAAGCATTCAACTTTGCTAGGAATGGCAAACTCTGTCAGTACACAGACATTGGTTTGAAACTCTATTATCTTACCTGGATCATCAATTTTGATGTTCTCGTTGTTCATCTGCCAAGTAATGTTAGCTTGCGGAAAGCTGCCATTCACAGTGCACGTACCAACCTTAAGTGAAAGGGTACGGTTAGAAAAAAATTAAACATCCCAATGTTCTTGGGCTACGAAGGACATTGATAGGTTTCTGTTTCATGTTATTGCTAGGCATCAGTCTCTGTTAAAAAGACATTGTAAAAATGTTGATGTCATACCCTTCGGGGTTAAGTGCCTGCACCAATATTCCATTCTAATACTGTACACTATTCAGGATAGCTTGATGTAAAAAAAAACACTTAGTCCAATTTTGCCTTCCAGTTTTACTGTCCTGTTTTAAAGCTTTGTCTATTCCCCCAATTATTGATTTTACGTTTCATCTGTTCTGCCTATCTTAAGGTATTTCCCTTCATTTTGACTCTTAACTCTAAAAGCTTTAACATGTGAGCACATGGTAAGCACTGCACGATTAGTTCTCCATCCATTCATCTGTGCGGTACATATAACGATGCTTTTCACTTTCAGGTACCAATCAAGTAGGTGTTTTATTTTGTCATCTGGAATCTGCTAATGCGGAAACCCATGCCTAGCAGTATCCAAATAAGATTGACAGTTCCATGTATTCATTGCACCTACTCATGGAAATTTCCTTTGTCTATGGTGGAACGCAAACTCCCTGCCCAAAGAGACGCACCCTCCTTCCTTAACAAAACAATATCATACAAAATTACATTTGCATTACATTATAACCCCAGCAAGTTGGCAAGAGTCAAGTCTTGGGGGCCCCAGAGCATGATTTGAGGTTGACCAACAAAATGCATAACAGTGCCCTGGAGTACTGAGAACCTGCCTGGCTCAGGCACCGGACAACCAAGATCTTTAAAAAGGTTTGATTCGATTCTGATAATCCAGTTCAGCCCCAAGATCCTATTAATTGTTAGAGCCACAAATCTCCCTTGGAAGTGCAAATGCCTCTTTAGGATCGCCACTAGCCCAACACCTCAAAGACCTCCCTCTAGTGGGTCAGATTTGAATGATCGGCTCGATGGGAATGTTGAACATTGCGGGAACTATCAAACGGCTTGCGTTCGTGCTATTCAGAGAGAACCAACCTGTTGCATTTTCCCTTCATTGAGGAAAGACATTGTCTGTGTCAAATGAACAGCAGATGGTATTTCTGCAGAGGAAAGTAAACGCAAGAAAAAACGGTTAAGTAACAACTGATGGAGAAAGGAAACATTTTAAATTTAATTTTACTCTATCCTTTTTGCTTCCTTTCCACTTTTCAAGCTGTCCTTTATTCAGCTCAGAACTCTGGACAGTCTAGTCTAATGGCAATAATAATAATAATCCTTGCATTTGACATAGCGCCTTATCACGTCTTGAGATGTCTCAAAGCGCTTCACAGAATATACTGTAAAGTGAATTGACTGTTTATTTTGTGGGCGAAATGTGGCAGCCAATTTCGCACAGTAGTGTCCCACAAACAGTCGTGGATTGAGTGACCAAATTATTAATTTTTTTTGAAGGGTTATTACCCCCAGAAAAGTGATCCGACAATCGACTAATAATCGGGTTCCTACTTACTGCTAAGCGGTAAACAGAAACGTGTGGAGTAAGGAAACTTGCCCAACATTTCGTTCTACTCGGGAATCAAACCCAGACCCTCTCGCTTGTGAGGCGAGTGCTCTAACCACTGAGCTACAGGAATCCATGCAATGGGACTCCATATTAGATTCTATCCCACAGTCAATTTTTACTATTCTGCTAGAACGCTATTTACACTGTATGGCTTTGTCCACCTATGCTGCTATTTTTAAAGTCCTGTAAATCTGAATCCATAGATCCTTTTGTTCCTGTACCACTCTTAGGGATATAGGGTATAACTTTACATTTCTCTATGTTGCATTTCTTCTGCCACCTCTCTGCCCATCCTACAAGTCTATTTATGTCTTCCTGCATCTATTTTGCAATCGATTATTCAAATAAATTAACAACTCTGGGAAGGGTTCCTTCACAATAATAAAAAATCACCAGATATCTTTGATTACTTACTGAAGACTCTGACAGTGACCGGATTCTCCTCCAAAACGATTCCATATAATACAAAACAGTTGAATTTCCTTTCGTCTTTGATACTAATATCGGAGATAGTTAAGGAATAGTTCTTAGACATAACTATCCTTCCCTCGTATTCAGTAACATTTACGTTTGTAGTAATGCCCGTGAGCACATTAATTCCAGCAAGAGTCTCAAGTTTACCAATTTCCTGAAAAAATGGAAAAAAGGCATATTTTAAAGAGGAAGCTCTGAAGGACAGTGATTTCATTCAGTTCTGGCAAATCTTGTCTCCATTCCTGAAGGGACATGACTTTGTGATAAAATTCCATAGCTACAAATAGTCCTCTCGTATCCATTCCATATGTGTCTCCCTCAACAGCGATCCTGAAAGTGGGGGGGGAGGTAGATTTGTGTGTGAATGACAATACTGGTGGGAAAAATGTCCCCCCTCCACGCTCCCCCTGCTAAGGTCCAGATGTGCTCAAGGCAATTGCAGCATCCAAACTATTACATTACAGTACAATACAAAATTACATTTGTATAGCGCCGTTCACGTCGGGAGGAGGTCCCAAGGCGATGGGACAGTCACGGATCTATTGGGATCTTCTGAGGAAAGAATGAGTGCAACTTTCTGGTCTGTGGAGTCTATTCTTTTTACACAGACTAAGCTACCAAGAAAGTGAATGTGTCTTTCTTTATCGCTCCACCACCATTTGTGCTTTGTGCTTTGTCCTCCCGACCTGAAAGGCGCTATACAGATGTAATCTTGTTGTTGTTGATATCTTTTCAGTATTCCTTGTTAGAAGCTGCAAACTGCAACGGAAACACTCACCGCCTTTCTAAGTGAGGGACGCGTGCTTAGCAACGGAATGCATAAATCAAGTCAACCGTTGTTCCTCGTCGCAAGTCACTCGGTTATTATATCACATTGCACATCGCCACATTGCAAACGTTCAAAACAAACAGAGAAAAAAGCAAGAGAGCTCCGGTGAACTGAACATTCTCTAAAACGGCAATGGAGTCATCCTTACAGGTGCGACAGCAATGTCATAGAAACAAGTGGGTCGCTCACCGTGTTCCATCCAACTACTGTCGGATTAGCATGTAATCGCACAGGGCAGTCAAGTGTTATGGTATCTCCAACATGGGCTGTCACGGTGACCCCCTCCAACGCTGAAAATAATAGGGGATAAAATGCAATGAATTATTCAACATCAGAACATTAGCTTTTCCAGGTTTTCAGATTTAATGGGGGGGTGGGGGAAGAGGGGAGATAAATAAAGGAAGAAAGAGAAATAATTACATTTGATATTGTGCTTTGCACATCAAAATTTCTCAAAGCACTTCACAGTTCGCAGTTCTCTGTAAAGTGCAACGACTGAGTATTCTTAGGCAAATATATCTATTCATCACTGCAGGGATCATCAATTCACTGCCTTCTCCAGGAACAACGTTTTCTTGCACAGTCGAACCTTGGTATTTCGATTCTTAAGCAATTGTTTTTAAAAAGAAAGCAAATCATCTGCCAAATACATACGTAGGCGACACAGTGAGTAGGTGCAGTTTCTTTGATTCAAGTGAAGTGCTCGGTTGGGTAACGTAATCTCCATGTGCTTATTTGTGAAAATAGACCATAAATTGGCACTTTTGGCACATAAATTAGCAGTTTTGTGGGTGATCAGTTATACAGCTCATGTGCATCTGTTTCAAAAAGGTGTGAAAATATACCTGGAATAAATTTAAAACACTACAAATATATACAGGAAACTGTTTAAGATCAATCCCAATTCATCACCAAATACCATGCCAGTCTATTTAGGTGGGATATTATACAATCATTTTATCTTACAGTAGCATATTTCCACCACTGGATGCTGCTGTGCTACTGGCCTTGGATTTCTGCAAAGTCCAAAGACATGTTAAATCTGAAGTAAACTGAGACTTCTTGGCAGTTTTCTAGCATTTTTGAGAACTGTAGAATATTTGAGAACTGTAATTTCACACTATATTCTTTAGTGTTCAAGTCTTTGATGCAAAATATTGGGAGAGAAATGGGTGCAAATTTAGTTGTTGCAATCACATCCCTGATAAACTGGCATGTGGAAAGGCTGCCAAGATTACATATATCGCAGTTTTTTTCCAAATTGAGCACTTTGCAACCTAAATTCTTTCTTCGACAGAAAACACATTTCTGTGTTTGAATGGCCATGGGTTTTGCATTGTCTGGCTTCTCTTTTTTGAAGTCTTAAATCTTCTCAAGTCTGTACTGTGGTGAAATATATTTCACTCCCTGTTGTGAAAAGTAATCTGCTTGTTGCTGCAAAGTAGAACTCATGGTTTTGTACAGAATATAATGTGACCAAGGACTGTTCAAATTGTATGCAGTTGTGAGCTTGGTGCACTGTTATTTTGACGAACATGTGCAATATATGTGATAAAGAAATAAAATGCTGAAAACATGCTGAAATGTCAATTTGGGATGTAAAATAGGGAGAAGCGTGGTGTAGATATTAAGATTAGAGGAAACAACATTGTCAATTTCATATCTGTCATGTATCCTGAGTTCAAGAAAACAACTGGGGCGTGAAAGCTCGGACATGCAGGAGACCACAAAGTTGCTTGTGCCCAGATCAAAGAAGCAGACTTCCTACTTGAGGTTCAGAGGTTCAAGCAAGAAGAGAAGCCACCTACGGGATCTTTCAGACTGAAAAATTCAACACTTCCTACCAGCGCTCTCCAACTACAATAGATTCAACACCTGCTAGCAGTGCTCTCAAACCAAACAAATCCTTGTCTGCTTCCCTATGAACTTTGATATTGTCACCACGGTGACATACTCTTAAGTATAATATTGCCTATTGTGTTAACGTGAAACTATATATGCTTGACTATGTATACATAAGTCTTATTATCCACAATCAGTCTATAACTCAGTAATAAACCAGTTATTAAGCATAGAAGACAAGTGTTTTCAGTTCCTCTGCTCCTGGGTTCTCAATCCCATAATTTGGCTCCGCAGAATAACTAGTTCTATTCTGGCCGCACCTCCGTGACAGGCGTCAGAGAGAGGTTAGTTCAATTCTAAGGATAATTATCCTTGCACTTGATACAGTGCCTCATTACATCTTTGAGATGTCTCAAATCGCTTCACAAAACATGCTGTAAAGTGAATTGACTGTATATTTTGTGGGCGATATACAACAGCCAATTGCGCACAGCAGTGTCCCACAAACAGTTATGCATTGAAGTGACCAATTTATTATTTTTTTTAAGGAATTATTACCCCAGAAAAGCAATCCGCCAAACGACTAACAACTGGGTTCCTACTTACTGCTAGGTAAATCGAGGCGTGTGGAATAAGGAAACTTGCCCTACATTTTGCCCTGCCGGGAATCAAACCCAAGTCCTGTAAAGGGAATTGACATTATATTTCATGGGTGAAACAGGCCAGCCAGTTGCGTCCTGCAGTGTACCACAAACAGTCGTAGATGAAGTGACCAAATTAATATTATTTTTTTTTGTGAGGCGAGTGCTCTAACCAACTGAGCTACAGGACTCCACTCTGGCCGACACCCAGGCTTCACAGAGTGGTTAGTTCCATTCTGACCGTTCCTATATTTCCAACAGTACTGAGTTAGCTAATCTGAGCCTGGACAGGAGTTGAGATGCTACAATTGGCCTGGGTTGAGGGGGAAGTGGGTAGAAATCTGCCAGGGTTCCCACTCTTGAGCAAGACTCGAACATGAATAATGGCTTTTCGGACAAGGACAGTAACAAATTAGCGCAGAGGAAAAAAGAATAAAAACATCTTATGCTGTGCAAAACAGAGAAGAAAATAGAACAAAAATGTTGGCAAAAAAATGAAATCATAATTTTAATGGTGCAATTGAAAAGATAAATAACAAGGTGGGACTGGCTTTTACAAGCTGCTATCTCGTGCACTGGGCAAGTAAGCCTGCTGCAGACAACAGTGTCTGCCTTTTTTTTTATAAATGTGTATCTTGTCATTCTTCTCAAACTAAGATTACTGGGGGAAAAAACTGCAATTACATTTTTTTTCATTAAAGAGATAGAGTATTAGGTTTCAGAGTCTGTCGTCCTCACTGTTAATGATTCATACAGAAAATCTCCATCTGGTCTAACCTAGCTCTCTGTAAATTGCAAGGTGGGGGCAATATTCTCCTGTAATTCATCTTCAATATGTGAAAAATCCGAAATAATTGGGTGTGTCGGTGTTGTGACTTTGTTAGCTCCTGTTTCATCTTTGTATTCATCCTGGGCTGTCTCATTGAGTTACATTGCCAAGACTCAAAGCAACCCATCTAATTTGTTTGTATTCGCTGTATCTCTGATGATTAAATGTCAGTCTGTAGAAGGGATTCTCAACTTTGTTATGCACTGATTGTACAATGTATTTCCTCCTAACTGATGCTCTTGCCTTCAGACAATTTTGGGCGAAACTAGATTGCCTGGTTAATCTGCATATAAATCAGAATATTTAAAATGTAATACTGTAGCTTGGTTTTTTAAAAAATTGAATTACCAGTTTACTTTCAGGAAAATCTTATCTCTCCGATGAATATTTAAGGACTGCACTCTAATATAAAATAGGAGTTGACATCTGAGTATGCTTTTAGAACTGAGCAACATCAGAACTACCCCACAGAAACACAGCTCTGTTATGGACATTGTTTAAACTATGTTTCATGTTAATAATCCGTTTTTATCGGAATAATTCCTTGGTGCCAACTGAATCTCACAGTGTACCCACTCATCTCCACCTCCCCCCAGGTTATATTCTAGACAGGTACTTATTTTTATTCCTTTGGAAAGGGTAAAGGCCTCAGTGGGTTTACACACTCAAGTCCAAAAGGTTTTTTTAAATTTCCCCCCAAATAAAATAATAGTAAATAATAAAAAAAAGTTGGTCACTCAATCCATGACTGTTTGTGGGGCACTACTGTGGGCAATTTGCTGCTGCATTTCACCCACAAAATACACACTTTACAGTATATCCTATGAAGCGTTTTGAGACGTCTCAACGACGTGCTAAGGCGCTATATCAAATGCAAGGATTATTATTATTAAATGAAAGGAAACAAAAGTTTGGGGGCTCCTTTAAATCCGAGGAATTAAGTATTTAAAATGTGGGCAGTACCTGCTTGTAATTGCTTTGTTCGTATCACCTCCTGATCTAAGTTTGTTCTGGAACAATGGTGAGGAAAAGAGATTGGTATTTTGTTCCATGTGAAAGGTTACATACTCAGCAGTGAATGTGAGAAAAATATCCCCACAGACTCTCGATTGTACAGCACTTCCTTTGGTTCAAGCCAATCATATTAATCTCCTAATCGTTTCTACAGCAACAGAACATGGCTCTCACAGCACATGCCATGAAACACATGGGCTATTTTAGCTTAATAACTTTTAGGCTTGTTGGGAGGGAGGGAGGGAGGATGTTTTTTTAAAGCGTGGGATTTTGTAACTGTTTTTATCACCCTGGTTGTGCCAATTTCTGTTACGGTAGATTAAAGCATGTTACACTATGTGCTGTGATAATAAGTATCACTTATTCATTTTCACTCCTTGCATTAAACAATTTAAAAATGAAGACCAACAGTACTCCTACAACAGTTCCCAGAAATAGGTTGTTTTGAAGTAAATGGGATGGCTCGCAGTATTGATAATATTGTGCAGTTTTGATAACATTTCGTATTTTTTTAAAAAATACTTCAATATTTCTCCTCTCTGCCTAGGAGAGTCCTTATGGCTGGAGCTCTTACAAAGCTCTGAAGCTGGATGCTGTGTGAAGGGCACTATATGAATGCAAGTTGTTGTGGATACTTTTCTTGTCAATTATTTTCCTTTCTCTTCTGCTCTTCTATTTTCCCAAAGCTGTACAAACCTCAAATCTGTTGGCTTCCATCCACACAACACAAAATTACATTTGTATAAGTGCCTTTCATGTCAGAAGATGTGCAATGCTAGGACAGTCACGTCCCAGTCATGCTAGGACGGTGGTGGGTGGGTGGGGCGTTGTTACCAGGGAAGGTGGAGGGTAGGAAGGTGGCCGAGGGCACGGTCAAAGAGGAGGAACGTGAAATGTTCCTTGAGACGATTCATAACCAGACACCTCATCGCTTTGCCTTGACCATCTCCCATCGCTCCATCCCTCAGAGTGGACCATGAGTCACCTCCTCTCCAGCTCCTTCATGCCATAGCTTTGCCTTCACAGCTGTGGCCTGCCCTATTCTCCTGGCACCATTCCTGCTAGAAGACTGCTTGGCTGTTCTTCCCCCTTCCTCTAAAAAACATCTCTGTCCTCCTCACAGCTGTGGCTTGCCCCACATTTCCCATGTCCCTGCCCTCACAATAATGGCTCAGATCTGCCCCCTCCCCCTAATAGCTGTGTCCCTTTCGGAAGTAGCAACACAGTGGGAGCCAAATAAAGAGATGCCATTTTTCGTGCATCTATTTACAATAACTGATCAGGAGACTTAAGGTGCAGTGCCCTATCTCCTCTGGGATCTGCTGTTAAATCAAACCAGACCGGGTGAGATGAAAGTCTTTTCTCTCTAATGGCTCCAAGAGTCCCATGTGAAATGAGTCTGGAGAATCTCAGTTCCTATCAGTCACCATCCAGAAGCAACACTAACTGGAGATGTCATTCACAGACCACAATGCTTGGCCGATGCGGGAAACATTATTCTGATGCAATTGGAACATCCTCTTCTGAGATTTTCATTAAAGGGTTGCTCTGTTCTGCCATCTAACCATCCTAAACCAGACCTGGCAGTATCTTGGTTTAAATGTGTAAAAAGTTCCGTTGCCCCAACAGCGATGGCAGGACAGTAAACTCAGTGTTTGCTACCACTTCAAAATGATTCTGGTGGAGTGCTGCTTTGTTGAGATGTTAAACCAAGGTCCCACCTCCCAGTTTCCTGTTCAGGTGGTCGTCAAAGATCCCGTAGCATTACTGGAAACATAAAAGAAGATTCTCCCGGTGTCCTGGCCAGTAAACCCCCAGAAAAAAATGGTCATTCACTTCACAGCTGTTTGTACGATATTGCTGTGTGCAAATTGGCTGTCGTATTTATCACAAATACACAGTCACAACATTTTACTTGATCAGCAAAAGAAAAAAAAAGAATCGATCTGCTTTTCCTTGAATCAGTGGAAGCAGGTTTTACATTTTGAGCTAACTTCTATTAATTTTCTCCGCAGTCCCTAGTAAACAACGCGTTTAATAAGTGCCTGAATCATAGCAAAGGAAACATTGTTTGAAAGGTCCCCTGAAGTGTGTGGAAAGAATTATGATAGGAAAACACTGTTTAAACAATATTGTATGTTCTGCAGCCACACAATAGCTTTGATTAAGTGATATTAAGTAATGGAAACAGCTGCTATCCTGACCTGCCTTGTTAAAAAGAAATTAGGTGACACTGTGCACTGTCTGTGACTATTACCGTACCATACAGGGAAAACACACACAGCTGAGAAATTGCAGATTAAATGATGTTGCTGGTGGCAGCGATGACCTTTCTCTCCAACAACAACAACAAGATTCCATTTATAGAGCGCCTTTCACGTCGGGAGGACGTCCCAAGGCGCTGTTCTCCTACAAAATACAGTCTCTCATCCACTCATGTTGGGAGTCGATCTATGCTCGCTTGCGTTAACAGTGCGCGGGCTTCCCTTCAGTGTGTTTATAATAGGATTGTGACTGCACTGGTGATGAGTATTACTTGCTGAATCGGTGCACTATTGTGCAATGGCACACGCTAGGGAAGAAGCGTACAACTAACAAGGAGGGCTCTGCGTGGAGGTAACTGGCGTCATTACCAGCAACACTAACAGTGAAACAGAAGCAAATCACAGATCACAGTGTGTCACCAGAACACAAGATTAAGACTCATTGAAGCATGTTCATCTTTCTAAGGAATTCAGTTTGCTGCTCCTGCTTTGATATGAAGCTTTCTTTCGTGCTTCCCCCGCCCCCTCCATCCTCAACAACTATTCTCCCCTGAAGGCAAGGATTCATGCTACCATACAGTCCGCAGCTGTGTGTTGTACCACTTCTCCCAAGTGGTCACTCTTCACATGCAAACCTAGAGAGCTGAGTGTTGTCAGATTTTTCAACGGGAAATCACAGCCTGGGTCAGTGATTCACTCATTTTCCGACAATGGTCATTGTTTGTCTAACAGGAATGCAAAGCAAATTTCCTCCACCCCTTGCCCATGGTCCCTGAAACCTAGCTGGCATCCTGGCATAGAATTAAAGTAAAGAATTAGCAAAACAAATCTTTACATGGAGTATCATTGGAATATGGAAATCTCTACCACAAATCGTTGTTGAGGTAGTCTATAAATTATTTTAAAAGTAAATAATAATAATAATCCACACATTTGAATACAAACAACTGTATTTTGTAGGAGAATGCGTCACCTACATCAATGTACAGCGTACATCCCACGGTACTCAGAAACAGTATTAAGGGTACGGAGAATGAGCAGGAGGATGGGATTAGCAGGATGGTTTCTGTGGAGAAAATAACAGCACAGACTAGACTGGCGATGTGACCGGTTTCTGTGCTGAAATATTATGCAAGACCATTCTATGATCAGATAACTCAGCGCACATTGATAATTGAATCTGGTACCTATCTGACTTTTGTAGCTCTGTTTCATACTGGGAAGCAGATTTGCTAGTTCCCCTTTCTCGTCCCGTGACAGTGCAAAGCAACACAGAATGATATAAGACATGGGCAAAGTGATCAACTACAGTACCACACCAATGAGCTCACAGGATTGCAGATCCTCAGATCAGAGTCTCCATAGAATGAACAGAATATCCAGTCCTGGGCACCTCCAATGCCTCAGTGAGTAAATGCACCAGGAAGCTTCTGAGATTTGATATCTGCTGTGCGCTGAGATGGTCTCATGTAAAGCTTGACGCTATATTATGCGAATCGATCAGATGGGTATTTTTGGAAGGATGAGACCAAGTGGGCCGAAAAATGGTAGTCTGGACTGGGAAATGCGGGGGAAGAGGATACAAGGAGATCCCCTAAAGTCTAAAGCCATGTCTGACTTTAAGCTCTGAAACCCGGGATCAAACACGAGCTGGGAACCTTTATTGATAATACCTCATTGTTTCTGTGCGTGCCGACCCTCACACAGGGGAAATAGATGTTTGCCTCTTGCTACTTTAGTCTGTCCAGAGTGAATGAGAAATAAATTTGTGCCAAATTCATTAGAGGGAGGAATGACTATTAGTGTGCTAGTGACTATGCTCCAGCTCTTTTAAACCTTCTTACCATATTTCTTCAGACTTCAATGCATGCTCTGGGCCCATAAGGCATTAACTGAGCAGCCATAGGATGCAGGGGAAACTAAGAGAATATATTAATCAAATGCAGGACAGACTGTCTAACTCAACTAATAAATCTTTCATAAAACACAAAACAAGGTTTTCTTATGCCCAATTTGGAGAAGAGGATACAAAGAGTACTGCCAATGTAAAAGATCATTTCTCTTCAACCGTGCCTTCAGCTCCCCTCTCGACTCTCTACTCCCTCCTCACTCCCTCCCTTCCCTCCCCTCACCCTGACCATTTTCCCCCTGCTCGGGTCCCGACCCAACTGTCCAGCGCCTTGGGATGTCCTCCCGATGTAAAAGGCGCTCTATAAATGCAATCTTGTTGTTGTTGTTGTTGTTCCCTCCTTTCCCTGAGATTGAACTGAGTTACAAGAAGCAAAGAAATTTTGTTTGTTGCATGGATTCAAGCTGTTCCCTGACATACGTGATCAACGTGCGCAATTGGCTGTCTCGTTTCGGCCACAAAATATACAGTCAATTCACTTTACAGTATATTCCGTGAAATGCTTTGAGACGTCTCGAAGACTGTTTGCTGGTTTCAATTCTGGTCTGTGCTGGGTTTGCCTATCTCAGCCAGGTTTGTATAGAGAGGTTAAATTAGCCCCGAACTTCCCAATATTAGGGAGGGGAAAACCAACCAAGCCTCCTGCTCCCTCTATAGCACTCTGTACTGGATGTGTGGGTGTAGGGCAGTCAGGATATCTGACTTGGCTGTGCCAACACTCATCGCCAAGGTTCACATATGAATGGTAGCCAATGGGAGGTGGGGGGGTGGCGGTAACTGAAGGGCAACTAGGGCCAGGTGGATACATGTTAAATCACGCAAAACATGGATTCTTTCTCTGTGGGGGGATTATTGGAAATAAAAGTCTCACAACACTTTTCTAAGTGGATCCCAGTTACCTGCAGAGCTGTTACCCACGAGGCTTTGATAAGTTTGACTCTTGAACCTGCCAATTAGTGCTATGCTGCCTTGGAAAATGGAGCCATCGCTCACTGTGCAGAACTCACTGTTCACTGCTCCACTGTATAGAACACTACTGTTGTGTCCTTAAGCGCGAGTCAGGAATTAAGAGGATCCCCCGCATTCTGTAGGAAGTGCGTAACGACTATTTAATTACAATGAACACCATTCCTTACCCTGTTGAAAAGTCACACACAAGAAAAACAATCATGACCTTATTAACTACAAAAAGAACACTGTATTCCTGAGTGTTAGCTCCAGTGAACCCATGCCAAATTTATATGAAACATAAAGAATCATGATCTCCAGCGATTAACACATAAACATCGACTATCATTTTTGTAAAGTTGTGCCAGTATTTAAGTGCACAATAACTTTGGTTGTCAGTACATCCTGCGGCCGTTAAGATACCAGAAGACCACAGACCTGGGTGGGGATAGTTTTAGAGCCAAATATACTTTTGGCTTTCATGACCAGCTCTGGGTCAGAACCCTATTTTTAGATCAACGGGCCAGTACTTTTTTTCCATTGTTTGCTACTTAGGCTTTATTCCATATGGTTTATCGTCAAATTCCTGAGACCCTGGCACATTGGATAAATGACCTTTTACTGAACCAAATAGCAGATCAAAGGCACAGGAATCTTCACATTCCTAGACTCAAAGGCCATTGTCTTAAAAGAACATCAAGATTGTGCAGATCTTTTTGAAAATTTCCAAATTAATTTATAATTTGCGGAAGGCAGCTTTCCACAAGCAATTCTTTTTAAATTCAACCTCTGATAGTGGAGTCGTGTTACTTAACCTTGATAAAGCTATTCTCAGTGCTGGAATGGCATTCTTTCTTCAAAAGGATGCCAATTCCTTCAAAATAAATTTAAAAAAATAATTTGGTCACTCAATCCACAACTGTTTGTGAGACACTGCTATGCGCAATTGGCTGCCACATTTTGTCCATAAAATATACAGTAAATTCACTTTACAGCATATTCTGTGAAGCTCTTTGAGACATGTCAACAACGTGATAAAGCACTATATCAAATTAAAGGATTATTATTATTATTACCATTCATGATCTCTGATCAATCCACAGGGACAAAAAATCAAATCTTTGGCACCAATTTAATAAACACCAAAATGTTCTGAGTTCTGGAGCCCAAAAAATTCACATATAAACAAATTGTCAAAATGAAGGAAATACTTGAATGAGGTGGTCCTAATTCAAGCTTTTCCTTCACTTTTACAATTTGATGATTTTGCCTTTATTGTTTACAGGCAATCCCAAAGCCAATGTCTTACAGTACACTTGTACCATCAGATCGATTCTTTCAGGAAGCAATTAGTCAAGAACTACTTGTTCTGCAAGGAGATATCCTGTGAGAAAGGTAAAGTCAAATGAACTAAGTCCCAGATCAGCACCAGTTTCAATGAAATATAATGATTGTTATTATAGAAAGACAGGAAATGTACGAGGATAAAATCAAATAAGTGGAGCCTAAGAGCTTTTTAAACAATAACAACAGATTACATCAATCATTAATTAATGCTATTCATGTCAGGAGGACTGCAAGATCCTAATCCTTCAGTTTGTGGGTGATATTAACATTCTACAAGATGATAGTCAGCTTGGCTCAGCTGGTAACATTCTTGCCTCCGAGTTAGGAGGTTGTGAGTTCAAGCCCCACATCACGGCTCGAGCTCACAGTC
The DNA here is from genome assembly GCF_018977255.1 of Callorhinchus milii. Taxonomy (NCBI): domain Eukaryota; kingdom Metazoa; phylum Chordata; class Chondrichthyes; order Chimaeriformes; family Callorhinchidae; genus Callorhinchus; species Callorhinchus milii. Next base: position 10,228,344 of record NW_024704745.1, on the reverse strand, counting down.
TCGGTTGACATTCTGGGGGAATGCTGCATTGTCAGAGGTGCTACTCTTTCAGACAAGGTGTTAAACCACAGATCCATCTTCCCGTACAGGTGGATATTACATCACATGAGTCAGTCATTTTCTCCCCCTCCTCTCGTGACACCTAATGCTTAGCTACGGTTCCATGAATGCTGTCTGCCTCCAGTACCAAATGGCCATTTTAATTTGAACCCCAGCAGCAGGCTATTCAATTGTGAAGGCATTCACAATCTTATCCTCTGACATTCACATATGTGTACTTTATAGCAGCGGTTAGTGGCTAGTGCTAAGGAATGAGATTCTTGGCTTATTTCCTTCTACTCCCTTGCCTAGGAATGCTAAATTTAGATTTAGTTTTTTAGTTTTTAGCCACTCTGTTGCTAACTCAGAACAGACTAGGAATTGAATTTAAGAACTTTTAGGTCTCCAAGGCTTAGTTTGACACTTGGCAGTAGCTTTGACAACTGAGCCACTGGGTGATATCGCAATGAAATATGAAGGTAAACCCTGAAAGCTTAGAAACTCATTCATATGGCGCTATTTACAGAAAAGAAGAATCTTAAAGTGAATAACAGCCGATGTTGGACACCAAGTCTGTAAGTAGAAATGATCAAAGGGATGCACCTTTAAGAGGATTTTAAAGGCAAGCCCAAACACACCAAGGAGAGGTAAATTTACAGTTTCACACGGATGTAACAGTTGTGTGCATACTGTATGTCTGTCTCATGACAGGTTATAGAGCAACACTTGACAACAAATCACTGGCCTCTTGGAAAGTGAAGGGTGGAGAGAAGAAGGGAATGTGAAGTGGGGATTTTTATTTCAAGTAAAATAATTGTTGGAGGATTGATTTTTGGAGATAGTTTGTAAAAAAAAACATTCCAAAACTCTTCCACCATGTGAAAACTCACTCGCCTCGAGCTTCCCTTTTGACTGAAAGTATTGGGCCAGTCTTACAGGCACCATCACTGACCACTGCAAAATGTACCCGCCTCGCTCCAGTGAACCAGGACTAATGTCAAGCCCTTGTTCTGGTGAGTAACTTCTGAGGTGACGGGTGGTGAAAAATAGAACACTATGTGACCCAGATAACAAACACAATCAAAACGGTTTGCAGGTCATGCGGAGTGACGTAACAAGGGATCGTTTCCCCATTGCTTATTCCCTCTTTACTCTGGTGCAAAATCAAAACCAGTAAAACACGTGCAGAGTATAAACTGGGCTCACGGTAGGAACTGTTCCAACTCTCTACTATTTCTTATTGTACAATTGATGTGAAGCCCCAATAAGGCTTAGCAGGACAGATCAGAAATGTTAATTGAAGGACTTGAACCCAACAGAAAGTTTAACAATATCGGGTTAGTAACAAACTCTGAGTTTAATAGAAAACCAACCTTCGGCTGTTCTAACAAATGCCACTGCTGCTCTGACTGTTACTAGGGAGACTTCTGCAAACATCCACAGCACTTTCCACACGGAGGTGGGATGCATAGAATTCGCAGCTTGGTTTGGATACTCTTAAGCATGGTGATGGGTTTCTGGCAACAAAAAAAAATCACTGCACCTGACCTAACTCCAAACTGGTCTCTTTTTAACTGAGATGAAATAAATAGTTTTTTTAAAAAACAAAATATTATTGTTACAATGACAAATAACTAATTTGATGGGCGTCCTACCCTGTGTAAATGATTCTAATCTACTGCCGGACATTTCTGAGCCCTTTGAGAACTGAATAACCTTTGTTTAGTCTTGAGGAAACAATCAGCTTTTCCTTTATTCTCCTCGCGGTTGTGAATTCTAAGAGTAACTTGTGCTATGGACTGGACTCAGACTGAGCTGAGGAATTGTGGTTTGCCGACTTCCTCCCTTTTCCGCTCAGCCTCTCCTGAGATCAGTGACTCGTGCTGAAACACATTCCACAGGCTTTGGATCCTTATGGTACCCAGTTGATTGGCAACTTTTCACGCATTAGTCTAGACACTGAGTGTGGGCAGGCTGTGGCCACACGTAGCAATCAAACCCGATTCTGTTCTCGTGTGAAGCCCATATGCATGTCCTTCTCAGTACAGTGGCTGATATTAGCTCTCCTTGGCCCAGTGGCACTGAGACCAATTGTGACCAATTAAGCTTTAAATTGTGACCTTCAGGTCCCTATTGATCAGTGGTTCACTAGGCAGTTCCTTTACCTGTCAGAGAGGAGGCTTAAAGACTGCCAGAGAGAGTGAAAACTGGTAACTGTTTGGATTGTATTCTAACGTAACTTACCAGTGGTCAAAGCATAACGATCTAACACATAAACCCATGTCAATTTCAGTGCCATCATACACTATAGATGAAAAGGTCTTTTTTCCTTTATTTTCTTGGGGAAGGGGAGGAGGTTGTTGTTTTCCAACCATATTTTGATCTGTATTTTCCTGGCCGTATTTTAGACCCCAGTTAAGCGCTCTGGGACGCTACCCTGCATAAGAGCACTAAATAAATGCAAGTTGTTGTTGTTTCTTTAACCACTCTTGCTCCCATTCAGTTGGAAGGCCAGGATACCTATCCACTAGATTTCATTCAATGTGGGTTCTTGCTTAAACCAGGAGGTGGTGCACTGCTTGGATGGGAAGCTTCCCCTTCACCTGCCGAAATGGAGCACTATGCTGTGGCTGGGCTGAGAGCCAACTCAAACGTATCCATGACACTGGATGAGGAAGTATCCCAGAAAAGGCCATAGGAACCCACAATCCTCCATCTTGGAAAGCTCAGTGTGCTACCACTACCTCACTAATCTGACGTTTATATTTCTAAAATGATTACTGTATTCAGAAGAGAATATCCACTACCAGTGCACAAAGATAGCACAGAAATGGAGGTTGTTCATCACTATTAAAATCCACAGTGAAAACAGGAAGTATTAAATTACATTACAAGCTAGATTGCTTCCTAGTAATCAATTTTGATTTCCCTATAATTGTCACAAATGCTATTTCTTCAGCATTTACACTGCATGCAAACAACATTAAGTATGTCAGCTGCCAATATCTCAAAGAGAATCTTTCAACCTGATTCAAACCATCCCTTGCACCTTACATTTTTTTTAATTGCCAAACTATTTGAAGGGTCACGGCATACAGGTGCACGGTGGAGAAAAACAAACTGAACAAGTAAAGTGGTTAGGTGTGCAAGGCTTGGGTTTTAAAAATCTGTAGATTGAAGGAGCGAGAATGACAGAAGGCTATACAACAGAAGGCATCTATCGTATGCTGATAGCTGCAAATAGCAATTTTTTTTACACAGTGAATTCTATGCTTTGAATACTCAATTTAACAGCAAAAAGGAGGAGCGGGTTGGATCCCGCATTTGAAACTTGAGAGGAATAAGAGAAGAAAGTTCATCAATAACAATAAATTACATTTGTACAGAGCCTTTAATAAATAACAATAATAATAATCCTTGCATTTGATATAGCGCTTTTCACGTCAGGAGGACGTCCCAAAGCGCTTCACAGAACACACTGTAAAGTGTATTGACTGTATATTTGTGGGCGGACGCGGCAGCCAATTGCGCACAGCAATGTCCCACAAACAGTCGTAGATTGAAAATGACCAATTTATTATTGTTTTTTGTTTTGGAGGGATTATTATTAGGCTCTGTGTGGAGTAAGAAAACTTGCCCAAGGTTTCACCCTCTGCCTGGAATTGAACTCAGGTCTCTTGCTAGCAAAGCGAGTGCTCTAACCACTGAGCTACAGGACTCCACGTTAGAAGGACGTCCCAAGACGCTGGACAGTCAAGGATTTGTACCCGAGCTAGGGGTTAGGAGGGTGACTGAAGGCGCAGTCGAAGAGGAAGATCGTGTGCCCGTAAACAATGAATAATGATTGCATCAGGATGAACAAAGAAAAACAGGAACTAGTGAGACAGTGAGCAATTAGGAAAGAGAACTAGAGATAGAATATCAATGGATTGGAATGTATCTTGTACAAAATTTGAGCGAGGCTCTAGAAATGCCTTTATAGATAATAACTTTGTATTTGATGGTATCCTATCACATCAAAATGTCTTGAAGCTCATCACATGATGTTTACTGTAAAATGCAATCACTGTATTTGCAAATGACCAACAGTCAATTTGCACACAGCAATGAGGTGATTGTTGGCCTGGACATGGGAGAAACTCCTTTCTCTTTTTGAATAGTGCCACTGGATTGTTAATGTTTACTGACACAGACTGATCTCAGTTTAATGTCACGTCTAAAGGGTGGCACCTCTGAAAATTATGTAGGAATCTGTCAGTTCAAAGTCCTGATACGATGCTTGAACACACAACCTTCTGACTCAGAGACAAGAGTACTACCAACCGAGCCAAGATGACAGCTCAAATATGGCAACAGGGCTGAAACCTTGGATGAACTCAATGGGAGTTAAAAGTCGTTGAGAGGAAAATAAATATTTAGCATGAAAAGGGAAATCGAGCAATCTTATCTTGAGGTGCAAGATGGTTTTGCTTTTGTGGATTATTCTTGATTATGTCTGCTATTCATTATTCAAAATCTAATTGTAGGTCTGGCACGGTCAGATTGTGTAACAATGCTGTCTATTAATTGTGTTAGTCTGGCGCGGTGGAAGTGCTCTTACCTCTAAGCCAGAAGGCTGTGGGTTCAAGCCCCCACTTCAGGACTTGAAAACACATAGTCTAAGGTGACACTCAAATGCAGTGCTGGGGATGTGCTGCATGTCGGAGGTGCTATCCTTTGGATGAAATATTAAACCGAGGTCCCGTCTACCTGTTCAGGTGGACCTTAAAGATCCCATGTCACTAGTTGAAAAGTGAAGAGAGTTTTTCCCAGTGTTCTGACCAATAAATCCCACAAATAAAATTGGTCACTCACTCTATGGCATTTTGTGGGACATCGCTGTGCACTAAACTATCTGCCATATATCGCCCACAAAATACACATACAATCCACTTTACAGTATATCCTGTGAAGCATTTTGAAACGGCTCGACGACATGATAAGGCACTACATCAAATGCAAGGATTATTATTATTACTACTGCAGATGGGATAACTAATGGACGAATGCTTGTAACTCAGAACCAGAATGCAACAATTCTTCAGGGGATCCTGAGAAAGAAAGAATTAGCATTTTTCAAGCCTAGTAAACCTCTGTGCTTTTTCAGTACATTTTAATGGGAGGGGATAGAATGAAAGTTTGAACTTTGTCTGTACTCTTCCGTTCCAAATCAAACACAGTTCCTCTGAAATGTGTGGTTACCCTCAGCCACCATGCTCAGTCTTTGAAAAACACCAAAAGATCATTGACAACTTAACAGGAATAAGCCAAACCAGTCTGGGTGGGAGGAATTGGAGTTGCACAAGCCAGATGCTCTTAAGTACACAAGAATAGCCCTAATTTCACTTCGAAATAGTGCTGCATCCTGTTACATAGATTCAGGCACATAAACATCAAGAAAAACGCATCAAAACCCTGAAGCACAAACCTGTATTGGAATAGGTTTATAGCAGTGATTACTTTATAAAGAGTATTTGAAACTATTTACCCACTTGCTTGTGCCAAATTCAATATCACACGTCATCCTTTTTGGGTTATCGGGTCAGGGACAGAGTGAGGGCTGTGTTTAGATGTGTAGGAATGGCTGTGTAGCCAACAAGTTGCTACTATGTGATTACACTGTGCAAATTGGGCTTTGTTTTTCTAGTGTGGGCTGCAATACTCACTCAGGATAACCTAGCACTGGAAGGGTTGTCTTTTCATGTGGTTGTTCCCTTTGATGTTTTCTTTTTGCTAAGTTGTCTCAAATACAGACGTAGCACCATTTGTGCGACAAAGATCTGCTCATTCTTGTATCAGAGCAGCACGACAGACTCTAATGTAAGATCTAGCTACACCACTCATGAGGTTTTGCAAATTAGAGGGGGCAGCGAACCACAGGTTTGAAAAAAATTGTTCATGCAGACATGATGGTGCCAGGCTCAATCCCTGTTTCTGTGCAGAGTTAGTTTGCTGACCTCAGCTGAGAATACAGATAGGACAGATGAACCTCATCTCGATCCAGTGATTTCTGCTGCATGCATTAACTTCAGATGAAAACGGAATTTCAATCTCCTTCCCATACAACAGTGGATTACCCTGTTATTCCTCTCCCCCCCACTCCCCACCGCTCCCCATACACACATCTAAGCTCACACATGAAAAATGGGTATTTGGGGAAGGAGCAAGAGTGAAGGACCCGGGTTTGATTCCCGGGTTCGATTCTGTTTACCTAGCAGTAAGTAGGAAACCCAGTTATTAGTCGGTTGGCGGATCGTGTTTCTGGGGGTAATAATTCCTTAAAAAATATTAATAAATTGGTCACTCAATCCATGACTGTTTGTGGGACACTGCTGTGCGCAATTAGCTGCCAGTTTCGCCCACAAAATATGCAGTCAATTAATTCACTTTGCAGTATATTCTGTGAAGCGCTTTGAGATGTCTCAATGATGTAATAAGGCGCTAAATCAAATGCAAGGATTTGTAGCTCAGTGGTTAGACCACTCGTTTTGCAAGCGAAAGACCTGAGTTCAATTCCAGGCAGGGCAAAACCTTGGGCAAGTTTCCTTACTCCACACGCCTAATAATAATCCCTCCAAAACCAAATACAATAATAAATTGGTCATTTTCAATCTATGAATGTTTGTGGGACATTGCTGTGCGCAATTGGCTGCCGCGTTCGCCCACAAACATACAGTTAATTCACTTTACAGTGTGTTCTGTGAAGCGCTTTGGGACGTCCTCCCGACGTGAAAAGCGCTATATCAAATGCAAGGATTATTATTATTAAGACAATTCTGAACTTCTGCAAAACCATATTCCAGCACTGACTGCTTTAGGACTCACTGCTCAAAGTACCTCCATGTGGAAGGGTTGTTACTAAAAGTACATGTGTGAGATTAAGTCTGTGAGATGTGCTGGAACAAAGTTAGAATACACAGATCAAGGCGAGCCCTTGTTAAATTTCCACATCAGTCAGTCAAATTTCACAGTCATCCACGAGGAAAAGATAAGGCTCTGTGCTGTCCAAAACAGAAAATAACTGCATTTCTTTGGTGAAGTACTGAACCATCTAAAAACTCCTTACAGGCAATTACTTTCAAGGGCTGCCACTAAATTTTTGTAGGCAAACAATGCAGCAGTTTTGTGCAAAGCAAGGTCTGACAATCTATAATAATATAAATGATAATCCTTGCATTTGACAAAGCACCTTATCACATCTTTGAGACGTCTCAAAACGCTTCACAGACTGTAAAGTGAATTGACCGTATATTTTGTGGGCAAAACCCAGCAGCCAGTTGCGCACAGCAGTGTCCCACAAACGATCGTGGATTGAAGTGACCAAATCATCAGTGAGTGAATGGACGATTTATTTGGAGTACTGTTGGCTAACAACTTTTCATATCGTGTTGTGGTATCTTTGATGCCTATCTGAAGAACAAGCAAATGGGATCTTAGTTAACCTCTCACCCAAAGGATGACAAAGCAGGGTTTCTTCGGTATTGCAGTGGAATATACTGTATAAACTATACCTATATATACTATGCACTCAATATCAATATGGACCACAACCTTTTGACGGAGGACAAGAATGCCACCAACTGAACCAAGGTGGCACTTATCAAGCCACCCTCCTTATTATTGACTGGCTGACTGAACAGGCCAGCTCGCTGCATCATGTATATGACACTTTCGACAAAGATTTCTTTCTGCTGAGAACAGTATTCTTATTGCAACAGAAATCAAAGCTTCAGCCAACCTACTGGCAAGCAGTACATTCCTTGGAGCATGTGAGGCAGTGATGAAATACTTTATCTGTTCCACATGCCCCTGTTCCTGATAAAACGTTTGGGTGAAAATATCCGTGAAGAATGGGCTGCTCTACAGAGGTGTTAGCAACAACTGTGGAATTTTTAGGAGACCACAGGCTCAACCAGATTGGAGCTGTGTGGTTCCCACAGCTCACTCTGCCTGTGGCACAGTTAAGAATGTGAAAGAGTTACAGTGCTTTAGCCAATAGCAACGTGGATACAAGGATGATGTGAACTCAGAGCTACTGCTCTCAGGCGCTTTTGTTGACAAGTTTAGAAAGTCAGAATATTGATTTGCAGCATTACAATATTCCTTTGTGTATCACTGAAAGGAAACCAAGTGATAGAAAAAAATCACGAAGAATTGTAATACCCTTTACGAATCATGAGGTCAATAAAATAATGTTATAGGTCTATTATAGGTCTTCGCAATTTGCATTTACTGACATCATTCTCTCTGCACCACAAAATCATGGGAGAAGAGCTTCATCATCTGCTCAATTGCTCTTTGCAGGTCAGCACTACATCTGAGTGGAGCAAACACACAATGAATATTTTCAAACTGAACAAATAACAATCTGAATTCGATGGTCTCTTCAGTGCACAAAATGAATAAGTACACAACCCATAGGCTTCTCCCCCCTCGATTTCTGTTATAAAACTAGAAATAGCGGTTACTCAATCCACAACTGTTTGTGTGCAATTGCCCACGAAAAAAGGAGTCAATCCACTTTACACTGTGCTTCCTGAAGCTCTTTCTGAACAACGTTAGAAGGCACTATATCAAATGTAAGGATTATTATTTTTATACTACTAAATTGAAATGCTGATAATGGCACCTAAAAGGAATTTCAACATGCATCACACCAAACTGTGGGAATTGCCTCTGATGTGGTTAACTTTTGGAGCAGAGACAGCGTGACATATTTCTAATCACCGGATTAAGTTGCTGTGTGGGTTCCTCCTGAAGAAATTGTGTTTGAAATCACTGCCTTTTAGACTCCAATGGTGACATTTTCGTTTTGATCGGCCAGGAGCCTGACACAAGTAGAAACCTATCACCCCGTTCTTAAGGGCATTCAAACCAATCACTGTTCCATGCATCCCGCATGAAAATTCATGTGTATTGGATGGGAATGCACACTCTGTCCATGGATAATGGCGGGTTTATCAATGCATCGGCTACATACTTCTTTAAACAATTAGATCGTCATATTTGTAAGAGGACCTATATATTTGAGGCAGGATTGTGCACCTAATTGCAGAAGAAAAGCCAAACCAAGGGATCCCAGAGTGCGTTTAGAGTACTGATGGAGTTTAACAAGTTGACATGAATTGGTGACATTAATTTCACACTTACTGATGCGGTCATTTGTCGTTTTAAGGACCATATGAAAGCACTGGAGTCTGTACCAGATTTCAGATGTACCATCCCTCATATATATTTTTTTGTGTGAATGCTATGGTTGTTACAGCCAGTAAGTGCTATGATTGGAACATTTTCCATTTTTGCATCTAGTGTTATCACCAACCAATTCCAGGTCAAACTTGGGTTAAAAGCTGAGTAAAAAGATCTGTTCCATTTGTGTGCCTTAACTACACCACAAAGTAGCCTTCTGCCAACTATCTTCTGTAAGTGAGAATGCCAATTTTGTGCTAAATATAGGCAATTTTTGAACTGATGAGTCACACCTATTAGGAAATGGATTTTCACTATCCCTGGAAATTAAACAAAGAAAGAAGATTTTCTTTCACTGGTCTGGGCTGGCTTCAAATGAAGCCTCTGGTTTGTAGCACTCAGTCACTCTATTCAACACAGAAAACGCAGAGCCCTGCTTCAAACATACAAATATGATATTCTTGACAATCTAATTGTTTAAAGAAGTATGCAGGCGAAGCATTGATAAGCCCACCATTATACCATTATCCAGCCTACAGGATATAACATTTGTGGTCCAAGTAATAAAAGATCTTAATGAGACAGTAACTCAATCTCCGTCTGTTGCTTATGATCATCACCATGGAAAAAAAACCCTGGCATAATAACCATTGTTTTTTATTTTGTGCAATACTTCAATATCATGAGGCTGTGTCTTCAACTTTTTTTAAACATTTTGACACAATATATCTCCTTAATTCTTCAGATGTATCAATACGTCACTGTAAGTGCACACAAAGCCTCATTATGCTGCCAGTGACTAATTGGCATGTTTTGCAAGGGTGTTTGCCCAAGGGCAAGTGAGATCATCCTCTTAAACAAGTGCCATTGTAACGCAACATGTTCGCCCCGCCTCGAGACATTCAGCTCCATCCATGGGAAGACGTGGAAGCTTTTTGCTGGTAAAATTAGCTTTCAGACAATACAGCTAACCCCCAAATAAGCACCCAGACACCTGCCTGAAAGAACATCAATCTTTCTTTTGCCTTTCGCCGACAAAATACAGTCAATTCACTGTACCGTATATTCTGTGAAGTGCTTTGAGGCGTCTCGAAGACGTGATAAGGCTCCATGTCAAATGCAAACATTATTATTATTATTATAATCTCTGTGGTGCAGACTCATCCACTCAGTGAGAGCCCTGCTTTGATTTCTGCACATGATTTTTCCTTTGCTTCTATAGCACAACATTTCTGTTACTTTTATGCAGTTATACTGATAAGCAAGTAGCTAGAATTATTTTTTTGAATGCAGTGCCTGGCTATTTTCTCCTCTCTTGATATGTTTCTCTTGTTTCTTGGTCTGTGGCATCCAGTCCTGATCTCTTCAGTTCAGAGAGCAGGTGTGCTGCTGCCTATTCCCAGGGTGCAGGCGACCAGAAGGCATCAGGCTGGCCTCCTGCAGCCACAGGGAGTCTCCTCACAATCTGCCACACTGAGGTCAGGGAACTATTGTGTGCACAGACTCCATAGCTTTGCAGCAGTAGAAAAACATGCTGTTGTTCTCTGATCCTGGGCTTAGGCTAAGAAACTGCACATCACAAAGTGGCAGTGCACCAGTTCTATCGCTGGATATATCCCCTAGCAATTGGCACGCTAGCCAGCATCAGCAGGTTTGTTTTCTGTAAACACATGAAACTGGAAACATCAACTTGGAACCAATGTCAAATCACCCACCTAACCAGTCTGGTAGCAGTCGCTGAGTTACTCAATATTCAGATACAGCTCTGTTTTCACGATTGCCGTTTAGAGGCTGATAGAGTAATTGGCTTGGATGGGTTATTGAGCTGACTGCGAAAGGAAGATGAATTAACAGATAAAGTTGCAGTTTCAAGATTGTGGAAACACTATTTGTCAATATGTGTTAAAGGGCGTATTTGTGCTGTTATTAATCTAAGTCCAATACTCACCGGCAAGCTATACCCATCAATGAACTCACCAATATTCACTGTTGCCCTCAGTCCCAGCTTCCATTTATCCATACTGTGCAGTACAAATAATAATTGGAAATAAATAATAACCCTTACACTTGTTATAGCGCTTATAAGAGACATCCAAAAGGGAACTGCTTTAAAGTGTAGTGACTCTGTATTTTGTAGGTGATTGTGCAACCTATTGGCACACACCAATGTCTCACAAACAGCCATGAAGGGAATGGCCAATTTATTATAAGGATTGTTGGCCAGGACACCAGGAAATAGTCCCGTCTGTTTACACATCGTTTCATAGAATCTTTAACATCCATCTGAGTTGGGGATTACATGGCTGTCAGATAGTGGTTCAGTAGGCTGGTGAATTTTAAAATTAAAACACTGAGTTACACCAGAGTGGATTTGTAGCAGCAAAATAGGATGTAATGTCACTTTCCCCATACAGCAGGTTCCTTGTCTTACCTACACCTCAAAGGAAAGAGGCACAAAGTGCAACTTAGGAGCTATCAGTAGTTCAGTAAGGAATGCTGATAAATGGACCAATAGCTGGCTTAAGAAAGAAAGAGAGAGAGGGGGGACCTGGCAGGAATCTGTCTGCAGATATACCTGCCTACACTAACACAGTGCAACCTAGGAGCTATCACCAGTTCAGTAAGGAACGCTGATAAATGGACCAATAGTTGGCTTAAGAAAGAGAGAAGAACTGGCAAGGATTTTCTGCAGGTATGCCTGCCTACGCTCTCACGCACAGAATGATGCACGACAGGCAAGCAGACAAGGGAGAGAGAATAAAATAGCAAATTATAATGACATTGCAGACTATTCCACTAGTAAATCATTCCCACTACAGAAGATTTAACAGAGGGGCATAATTTAGTACACTGGAATTCTCAAAATAATGCAAGTTGAACTGTTCATATATTTTATGAAAGCAGTAAATTCATTTACAAGGAAACTGGGCAGTGTCACTAATTTCTATTGCATCTTCATGTGAAGAAAATAAATTTATTTCCCAAGGCTCTATTCAAAAAGAGAAGGGAGTTTCTTCCGGTGTCCTGGCTAACAAATCCCCCAAATAAAATTGGTCACTCACTCCAGTACTGTTTGTGTGCAAGTTGACCACCGTGTTTCACCCACAAAATGCACAGTCAATCCACTTAACAGTATATCCTGTGAAGCACTTTGAGACGTCTCGACAATGTGATAAGCACTCTATCAAAATGTAAGGATTATTATTATTTTTATTGATCCATTATAATCGAAGCAATCGAGTTCAATAAACTAAATTTCTTTTTCAAGCTCCACCGGTGGCCAAATGGGTAAATACACTTCCCTTTTGTGGTTCTTAAGTCCATTAAAGTTGCCGGTTTGAATCCTGCTCTGCGCTCATTTCAGTTAGGACACTGTCTCGGCACGAGAATTAGCCTTATCACTACTGGGCCCTGGGATACGGAGACAAAAATAAGGAATGCCTCCTTGGAACTGCAAATCTGCCCGGTGTTACAATCAAGACTCTTGTGTTAAAATTCAAGATTGCGTAGAATCTTTTGTTGGGAGGTGTGTGTGTGTGTGGGCTGTGGAGGAATGGGGCGGGTGGGTGGGTGGGGTGGGGGGGGGGATTAATTCACTCTAAATTTGGAAGCCGGTTTTCTGCAGTGTGAGATTCTAAAAATTTTTAATTCTCAACCTACCATGTGGCTTGTTTTCCAAAGGAACAAGATTTATTCTTGATTGGTTCCTTTTGAAATTTCACACCCAGAGCAGAGTCTACTGTGAATGGCTGTGCTGCTTTGCCGAGCTGTCTAGCTTTGTTCCATTTGGGAACAGCATTGTGTAAACCTAACGGCTGAACGTGAATAAAGACTCCTTTGAATGTTGTGGCTGCGTGGGTGGTGGTGGTGACGGAGGAGCCGGTTCTACAGGGTATTTTTGCAGATTCCCCCCACTCCCATTCGGCTCAAATTCCCAGCTGGATCGCCTTGATTTCACTAACAAAGCGAACTGGCTTGTCCTGACTGGGACTTTGCAGAGCACACTGACTGCCTAAATGAGACCAAAAAAGAATAATAATTTGGTCACTCAATCCACGACTGTTTGTGGGACACTATTGTGCGCAATTGGCTACCGTGTTTCACCCACAAAATGTACAGTCAATTCACTTTACAGTGTGTTCTGTGAAGCGCTTTGGGACGTCCTCCCGACGTGAAAAGCGCTATATCAAAAGCAAGGATTATTATTATTATTATTATTATATTTTGTGAAGCTCTTTGAGACGTCTCGAAGACATGAAAAAGCGCTATATCAAATGCAAAATTATTATTATTCCTGAGAGACAGAGAGAAAGTAAAATACGTACTTATTATGTTGGTAATCTTCAATATTCAATAAGTTTAGTTCTGCTGTAAAAGAAGTGCACCAGAAGGAAACTAAATTTTCTCTCCCACCTACAAAAGCCAGAAGCTAATTTCACAGTGAAATCTGGCACATTAGTGCCCAGAATGAGATGCTTTGAAATGAGCAAAACATGTAAATTAGCTCAAAAGGCTTGTCGAGAACACAGCTAACTTCCTCTCTATTACATCAATCATTTTGCCCTCACTTTTCTCTAGGACAGGTATTTATTTGATGGTTTGGATTTGCCCAAATAGACATGTAGAGCAAAACCTCCTCGTTCTCATTGCTGTCTGTGCCAATTTCAGGTCAACCTCAGCTATTTGACAATGTCCCTTCACAGTCACCGAACACTCGGTTTCATTTTGTTTAGCAAAGATACGAGGGGGAAAAATAATTGTTTCTGCATCCTGAAAATACAATCAATAAATCAGTATGAATAGGTACAAACGTTCACAGAGAGGTCAATGCTCACTCCAATCCTTTAGTGTCTGAGTGATTTTTCACGCTATTTTATATGCTCAGGGATCTTTTGTTGTCTCACCAGATGTGTTAAGCAAGTGCTTCATGTTAGGAGCAGCCCACACTTTTAACAGCATCCAAATGACACAAGTCTATATCTCAAGTACACTGGTGCAATCGGGCAGGGTGTTAAAATCAACGATGTTAACAATCAGTAATGATCAAGCTGAGTCATTCGTGGTTACTTGGATTCTTGTCTGCAAGTAAGAAAACGATGGATGCACTTCCTTTGAAATGTTTCGCCTCTCTCGATTTTCGCCCCCCACCACCCATATTTCCTGAAGGTGCTCACACAGTGAGATTTAACACTTATCCCTTTGTGTTGTGGTCTAGTATTACTAAAGATATTGTGGAAGTCTTGCTAAAAGTAGCATTTTTTATGTGTCTTTATAATAGCAAATCCCGTAACAAAAAAGATCACTAGTCTTAGCCATCGGTTTCCTGACCCCAATATTCTTCAGGTGAGATGTTGTTGTACAACCAGATTTTAAGCAGGTGCCTAATGTTAATCCTCATTAATGCATCTAGGTTGGAGAAAAACAAGTGCTCATGAGTGGTGCAAGCACAGAGCTTTAGTTTTTATCCAAACATATTTGATTAAAAACCTACAACATCAAAATATCTCAATACACTTGAGCTAATTCCCATCAAATATGGCCATTGGGTGTTTGTTGGTACAAATAACAGTCAATTTGCATATGGGAAGGTCCCTAAACAGCCATACAAATAGTAACATGAACTAAAATGCTTTGCACATATTGTGTAAGACCTCAGTAATGCACACCTTTTACAGCGTATTGGACTAGAGAGATCCTCTAAAGAAATGCCATTGATCATCTATGCACTGTTTTCGGCACTGGCACAAAATCCTGTACCTTATGAATATGCTAATGTGTTATTGATGCAAATAGAACATTTATGTACCATTTGCATCACTCCAGCTTTCCTCAAGAGATTACAATTTCTTTTGCACTAGTTGCAGGTTCCTGTTATTGTTTCTCCTCCTCTATTTGGCTCCTCTCTTTAGTTATCCTGAAGCCATCTGCCATTCCCTGGTTGTTGTAGCGTGCAGGGGGGAGTGTAGGTAACCAACAAACAAGCCTTTTTGACTTGATTCCAGCTCAATCTTTGCTGGAAAGCACCTCGGCTTTTCATTTGCTGGATGATATGCTTGAGACTGGGGATTTGTCACGTCTGGAATAGCAGATGTGGATCAATAGACACGGCAAGGTTTAAATAGTGCTGCTTTTATTTCTTTTCCAAAATTTTCTTCTGGAAGCATAAGCAACAGCAACAAGAACTTGCACTTGTACAGCACCTTTTATGTAGATTGACTATCTCAAAGCATGTTACTATTTGATGGGAATTAGCTCAAGTGTATTGAGATATTTTGATGTTGTAGCCTCAGGCTCTTACGCAAGTCCAGGGTACAGTTCTGCAGGCAGCTAGCTACCTTTAGTATTTGACCCAAGTGGCAGCCCATCATGAGTAAACAAACACACTAATTGTCATCCGGCTATTCAACGGTAGTAATAACACATCATTGACTAAAGGAACCAGTTAATTATTGGCTGCGTTAATTATCTGGTCTGCTGGAAGTGGACCTATCTCCCATCCTAACACACTGTTCGTACTCATACACTGGGCATGTCGTACAATGCATTTCTGGCTCGTGGATTGCTGTATTAGTTTATTTGCTAGTGGGATACTGGGCTGAAACAAAAGATTAGTCAGTGTCCCAGTAATTACCAGACCACTGCATTGCACCGTCCATTTGTGGGCTCAACAATTGCATCTGCCTTCAGCACATCCGTAGAACAGCTGATAATTAACACATTGACGGTTTGCTTGTTTTTCACCAATGTGTTAATTAGCACATGCACGACGCACTTTACCCCCGTCATGATTTTTTAAACTTATTAACTATCCTCTTCAAATCGGTGAAGTGTGCAAATATTTCAGTTGCATCAAGCTGACCTTTTACTTCTTTGATTAAAAAATTAGCAGCAGTAAATGGTAAATATAAGGGAACGATTTTTCCCTCCAATTTCTGAGTGTCAATTAGAACAGAATGGTCGGTTTGTTGCAGACTGGGAATTCGGCCTGAGATCGGCCAAATTAATTAGGCTCACACTAGAATTTCTCAATAGCCATTAGAGAGTGTATACCATCATTCTCATCTGTCTGGGCTGGTTTCTGGGGTCCCGAAGGTAAAAGGGCAGCATACAAGCACACTTTGTATGGTAGTTGTGTCTCAATGATATTCAGCCTGGAGGCCATGTGCTATTTTAACAAAGGAAGCTATTTGCTGTCACCAGATATGGAGGAAATGATTCATTCTTTGTAATAGTTGCTGATTAGTGCTCAGCAAAACGACGCTCAAAACCCATTGAGTCGCTGCAAATGGAACAGGAACAAAGGTTTAACAGCTAAGGCAAGCCGGTGAGCAAACCTGCACCAGTGTGAGACTGAAGTGATGGTAAATGAGCAATCAATGTCTGCAGGGAACACAGATTTTCCAGCTGTAGTGAGAAGCGAAAGAAATAACCTCTCCTGTAAACAATGGTTTGATTGTTTCACGTTTGCTCGGTTCAGTTACAAGGCTCCCTCTCCCTCCAATTCTGACAAATGCATGTCATTTCTTTTACCCTCGCCACAATCGACATTGGTTTAGTTCTATTTAAGCGCATAGTTAAACAGAACGGTGCATGTTCAAATCCCTTCACTCTCTGGCACTTCCCTGCGTCTCCGACCTCCTCATTCGACAATCTACCACCCGGCGCCTCCGCTCGATTGGCACCAGCCTCTTGCTCATCCCTCGCACCCACCAACAGAGGTTGGGCTTTCAGTCACTACGCCCCAAAACTCTGGAACACTCTCCCTCAATCCCTCCGCCTTCCCACCTCTCTCCCCTTTTTCAAGTCCCGCCTGAAAACCTTCCACTTCGAGTGTGCTTACGGCCATCTCTGCCCCCCCACCCACCCCCGACTCGGAGTCAGGCTCCACCACTGAGACGCTACCCTGCTTGGAGTGTGCTATATAAGTGCAAGTTATTGTTGTTGTATCTCATCCTTGGCTTGCACTACAGCTATCTGGCTCACCTGTTAACATCAAAACATCATTCCACTTATACGCCACTCTAAGTCAGGACTATCACCCACGCAAAATTTAGGGCCACTTTTAGTATTGTCAGTGGCATCCCTCAGCTTTCCAGGTCACCTTACTTTACCAAAGTAATCTGCCAGTGGAAATCTAGGCAGTAAAATGGATACCCACATCACTCAGAGATATCACATCAAGTGATACACATGATAATAGTAGTGCTAAATCTGTTCTAAATCCTCACATTATTAAACCCCAATGACTGAAGGAAATTACAAGTAGCCACGGTTAATGACACAGAGATACAATGGCCCATCATTTGGGAGTATTAACCAATGTTTCCTGATCACTATCCAGATCAAATGTCCACATGTAGATATCAATGCGAATAAGGCCAGGTTTAAATATCCTGCTAACAATTATTGTCCATACTTCATACGTAAAGAATTGGCACGCATTAAAGTCACAGTAGCAGACAATTGTGGAACTATACCCCAGCAAACGTTAGCATCTTCATGAGTGGGAGGGAGGGAAGAAAGTAAGAAAATCAGGGAAATGAGAAAGTTTTTGTGGCTTATGTTTTGAATGTGCTGATAAGGTTTTTAATGAATCAACAGCAAAACAAAAACATCAGAATTCAAGCCATGATTACACTGCTGGCCCACTCTCGCCTCCTGCTACTTTCTCAGTTTAGTCTTGGCAAACTTTATGATAATAATCCTTGCCTCTGGTACAATGCTTTATCATGTCTTTGAAACATCTGAAAGCGCTTCATAGGAGGGTGTGAAGTGTGTTGAATGTGTATTTTCGTGGGTGAATTTGATTGCAATTATATAAAACCACCTGGAGGTCTCCATATCTTCCCTGTCACTCTTTCCATCCGCAGTGCACGACCCTCCAGTGCTTCTTCCTTTCAATAGGAGATGCTCTCCGAACAAATCACTTACTATGCCAATGTGACCGAGAGCAACACATGGCTTCTACGAATTTGGTGTTCTGCTCGGATAAAAACTTCACCTGTTAGATTTCAATTAAAAGAACAATGGACAAAGCACTCGGTAAACAGACCGACTGCTGTCAGCTTGAGGAACTCACAAGCTCAAGGCTCTGTGTGACATTTCAATGAACGCAGATCTTTGAATGAGAGATGAATACTGTAGCTCTGTGACTTGGATTTTATTCACACCATTCAAATCGCATTGTATTTGAGGCCCGCATGTATATTTTATACCAAACTGACCCTGCTTCACTGGGAACCTAACAATGTAGCATACAACGGCACATGGAGCTTGCAGACTGCCTATCCAATTATTCAGAGAACAATCAAGGGCTTCGAGGAAGAGGGAAGATGATAAACAGATATCAGTTTTAACCCTTAAACTGTTGGTGGCAGCTCTGGGGAAATATATAAAAAGTAGAACCAGTTTCTACCTTTTAACAAAGCGAATTGTTAAGGCTCAAATAACTCCCCTGAGGGAGGGAATATTTGTGTCTTTCCATCCTTTGTGTTCTAGTAATCAATCACCCAGACCCCAAACCTCAATCCTGACCTTATCCAGTTCATCAAATGGCAATCTGCTGATTCAGAAATGGCTCTCAGTGAGAACAGGCAGTTAATAAACTGAAGAGGGTGAAATAAGTTGAATGAGAGAGAACAACTGAGTTAATTCAAAATGTTGTATCAAATAAAGGTCGATGACTGATAAAAGTCTTCACGCAGGTTTATACTTTGCATAAATTTGAGTAGCAACAGAAAATATGTAACTGGTGGCTTAACGTCTGTGTGTTTTTGCAAGACCTTAATTGTTATTTCATACTACAGCATTGTCTCATAATAACCCTTACATTTGTATTTCACCTTTCGCATCGGGTAGACATCGATAGCGCTTCACGGGATTTGCTTTGAAGTGGAGTGATGGTACATTTGAAGATGAATGCGGCATACAAATATGCAGTCACTCAGTTGCACACAGCAATATCCCACAAACAGCAATAACGACAAAAAACTTGCATTTCTATAGCATCCTTCACACAGGAGCATCTCGGAGGCTTGACAGTGGCAGAGCCAGCCACCAAGCCGAGGGGAGGGAGGAGGTGACCGTAAGCACAGTCAAAGAGGAAGGTCTTCAGGAGCGACCTGAAAATGGGGAAGGAGGAGGCAAGGTGGAGGGATTGAGGGAAAGGGTTCCAAAGATTTAGGGCATAGTGGCTGAAAGCATGGCCGCTGATCGTGGAGTGGAGGGGACAAGGGACAAGCAGGAGGCCAGAGCCAGCTGAGCCAAGACAGCAGGTCATGGAGCTAGGAGTAAACAGGTCAGAAAAATAGGGGAGTGCCAGGGCCTGAAGGGATTTGTAGACGAGTGTGAGGATGTTGAAGTTGATCCGTTGGTGTGATAGGGAGGCAGTGGAACCTGGCAAGGACTTATGTGATGGGGTTATGGGGTTTAGTGTGTGTGAGTGTAAGGATGACAGTTTTAAATTAGTTGGATTTTCTGGATAGTGGGGAGACTGGTGAGGAGAGCATTGAAATAATTGAGGCGGGAGGTGACGAAAGGGCACATGAGAGTTCCGGCTGCTTTGGGTGTTAGGTATAGTTGGAGGTGGGCAATGTGATGGAGGTGAAGGAAAGCAATCTTTCCTCCTGGTCAGGGACAAGATGGGGGTTAGGAAGGATATCTGGGGAGTTAAACCTGACATCAAGGTTACGCAGATGTTCATAAGTCTTAGGGATAGACCGGGGTGGTTGAGAACGTCAGAGCCGCAGGAGAAAAGTTGACAGGAGCCAATGAGTATGCCATTCGTCTTGTCAACCTTCAGCTGCAGGGGAGCAATCATTCAGGCCTTTTGCCACTTGGTTATCCCCATCGTCTTTGTGCAGCACTTTGAGACGGCCATCCCATTGTGAAAGTGTCTATGTAACTGCCAGCTGTACTATGGTAACACATATGATAATCGAATGCTGAATAATTGGGGGCTTGTAGTTAGGGAATACGTTCAGCCCCAGGCAGTGGCACATGATACAGTTGGATGATACTGCATTTTGTCTTTGACTATTTGAAAATGGTCTGAAAACGTGGAATGCATTGCTCGCAGAAGCTCACAGACGCGTAACCAATTGAGGTATTCAAAAGGCAAATAGTTAGGTATTCAGGAAGCAACAATATTAAAAGGCATGGAGAAAATGCATGACATGGGATTGACAGGATAAAGAGCTGCTATGAACTTACAAAATGGTGCAGCAGGCTCTGTGAGCGTAGTACAGTAGAGCTGTTTCAAATAGAACTGGTTGTGAACTAGCCCGAGGCTGTTGGCCCCTGGAATCTTTTTTTGTTAAATCTGTAGAGCAGAATTTCAGGAACTAGAACAAGTGCATGCACAGTTGTTCCCATATTGCACCTTTATTTTCTGGCTTTAGAACTTCTTAGCTTTGAAGATAGGGCCAGTCAATCCAGCAACACCAAAACCATGTTGCTAGTCTGTCAAGGAGGGCCGATGGCTTGTTTACTTTGCTGTGTTGACAGCTGTTACTTCCTGAGATCAGAACGAAAAGGTGATAGAACTGGTAAAAGCATGGTAAGAGTGGCAGAAATCGGTTTTTTTATGGAAGTGGCACAGAGGATTAGTCCAATATTGACATCTTTGACCCAGACAATTAGCAGAAGGATGTATGTGGCTTCTGTTGGTCAGACCTGGTACACTAATTATCTGAAATGGTAAATGTACAGTAATGATACAACAGAAATCCCTATCTACAGGAAGTGCTTGCAGTTGAGCCTAGCTGTTGAAAGGAAAACAAAATATAAAAAGATAGTACTGTACTTATCAGAACTGGGAAGCTTTATATTAGGTTCACCCAAGGTTCAGTCTGATAGGATTCTTCTAAATGGGCGTGTAATAATAATAATATTGCATTTTATATAGTGCCTTATCAAATCTTCAAAATATCTCAAAGCGCTTCATAGAATATACTGTAAAGTGAATTGACTGTATACTTTATGGGAGAAATGCAGTACCCAATTGCACACAGCAGTGCCCCACAAACAGTTGTGAATTGAGTGACCACTTTTTTTTGATGAGATTATTACCCGTGGAAAAATGATCCCCCAATCGACTAACAGCCAGGTTCCTACTTAGTTCTATGCAAACAGGGGCATGTGGAGCAAAGAAACTTGCTTAAGGTTTTGTCCTGCCTGGGAATCCAACCCAGGTCTTCTCGCTTGCGAGGCGAGTGCTCTAACCACTAAACTACAGGACTCCACATGGTGTATGGTACAGTAGGAACAGCGGGACTTTGGTGAATTTGCTGTAAACAGGTTATGGCACATCTAGATCCCTGTACCCTAAACACTTCTCCCAAATAGTATAGTTTGCATCACAGAGGCCAGATCATAATAACAACAACAAATTACATTTGTATAGCGCCTTTCATGTCAGGAGCACGTCCCAAAGCCCTGGATAATAATCCATAATAATGATAATCCTTGCATTTGATATAGCGCCTTATCACGTCTTCAGGACTTAATAGTGTTCACATTAAGGTTGTGAAGAGCCCCTAAAAGCTCCTAAAAATCTGTTAATTAGGGTGAAAATTATGTTGGGAGAGGGCAAGATTGGGTTTGGCTATGACGTCCTCTTTGATTGAATGTTCAGGCTCACAGGTGAAAAATGGCCTTGGAAACAGAGAGCTGCCAGTGATAGTGAAACTGAACCTCAGAATGAATCACCCACAGCCTTGAGGGGAGCAGGAGAAAAAATTGGAAGGAAAAAACATTGTGTCATATTCTCAGATTTCATGAATTCAAACAAGCACACAAAAGTCCACAGTCAGACTCTGCAGTGTTTTTCTTCCCAACCCAAAGGACATTTTTTTTTCAAATCACGTCCTCATTTTTGAGCTTTTCTTTCAGATCTAACTAAGCAGGGTTCCTGTTGTGACCTTAAGACTTCTCTCTAGTCTTGTGCAGTTCAACATTTGTTTTTATAGATTATAGAATTTGGTGCTGCCTGTAAACAAACTAGTGTTGGCAATCAGTAAATTCTACTGGAGCTCAGTTCCTGAACAGTAAGCAGTTTTCAGCTGCAATTAGTTAAATCTGATATAAAAGCTATTGCCAATTTGAGTACTGTTCACCTACAAAATACACAATCACTACACTTTACAGAAACTCCTGTGAAGCATTTTGAAATGTCCTCCTGACTTTAAAGGCGCTCTGTCATTATCGTTTATTTATTAACACTGTAATTAGGTGATCCTGTAGTAGAACAAATGCAAATCCCATTCCCAAATGGTGACTTGTTTATTCTGAACTAGCAATGGGATTTCTTCATTACTAGCATGGAATAAAACATTTGCTAATGTTAGTGAACAGCAAGCGTAATATGTATAAATATCTTGAGCTTACTGTTGGCTCAAATTATCTTTGTTTTCTCTCAGTTCTTCAATGAAAAGGAAACTAGGATAATTGTTTTTTCTTGCTGGTGCTAGAGTTGGAATAGGCAGAAACATCCCTCTAGTACCTCACTGAATGGCCATTCATCATATGTGAGCCTAGACAATAAATGTCAGTACATTATTCATACATTATAGAGGGGCCCATTACAGCCAAGCCAACAATATCATCAATCAGCATCCAGACTGCTGTGATTTTCCAGCAGAGATCACTGGACACCAACCAGGAACATGTCTTTTTTGCCCTCCTGCCCAAGGACACAAAGTCCACAGAAGCTAACATCTGTGATTTAGCTTGTGGCATTTGTGGTCTGAATGGTTTTGCAGGACATTTGGCCCATTTTTATTGCAAAACAATTTAATGCCAACAAACTGTACATCCAACTAAAACTGCCTGAAGCACTTCTCCACCTTAGATTATATCTAAGAATGAATTTTCAAACATAATTGCATGAGATAATCATTGATTTGTGAAACAGCTACAAAAGAAATTAAACATTACCCATAAAGTTTGGGAAAGGGAATTTGAAGCCGCAGTTTGTACTTTTTCAAAATTGAGACATTTTTAACTGAAAAATATGCATGGATGGAGTACTATTCCCAACAGCTTCAGTCCACCACCAATGTTAAAAAGAGTAGGGAGAAGACAACAAACACAATAACTTATATATATACATATATATAATGCCTTTTTTGTAGGATGATGTCTTGAGAAGTTCTTCACAGAGACAAATGTGACCACCAAAGAGGTCAAAGCGATAGTACTTGCATCGTGCAATGTACCTATATGTTCCATTGGTTTTTGTTGCAGAGTTATCATCAACAGGAGGAGAATAGCAGTGAGTGGTGCCAAAAGACATTTTATGATTACCTGTTGTGTGAGGTGAATTATATTGAGTCATTTGGTACCAATCACATTTTTAATGCGACAATGTCCTTGCCTTCCACTCCATTATGTTACTTTATAGCATTCTATTCTTGGCCAATATTAGGATGAATGAATGTAAACTTTTAAGTGCTGGAAGGAAGAAGCAAAGACGGCTCTTTCTGGTTGCCAAGCAAATTCCATCCAGGTCAGTACTGTACCACAGAGTTATGGTGCAGTTGCTCGAGAAATACTCAAAGCCCAGTAAGAGGAGAAGCAGCAGGCAAATTCTGGGACATGATGGAACAGTGAACAAAAGTTGTATCACTCAAGAAGTAGTGGTGATAAGAGGCAAGGAATATAAAGTGTTTGATTAATTTGGGCAAAATTCCCATTTGTTTAGAGCCGCTGATGAAGTAATTGCTAAGCTATAGAGTCTTATGACTCTGATATTCTATGTCAAATGAGTTTCTCTGGCAATGTGTTCGTTATCCTAAAAACACGATGAAGGAGACTTTGCGGAACCTGGAAATCCTCTAGCTGGATCAATAGGAGGTATTAAGTTAGACCCCATGCCAACAGAACCTCAACCTTTTTGCAGCAGAACAAATGCTGCAGTCTTACAGTTACGCGAGCCATTATTTAATGACAATTTTGACTGAAGCAATATACAGATCACTCTATGGTCTCATCTTCCATGTCTTCCTGATTTGGCCAAGGACATTAAAAAAACAACAAAAGAATATGCAACATATATCATCTTCTTATGACTATATACTGTAAATTGCTTTGCATAGGTCAGGTAATTATTGTCTTAGGCTCTCTTTTTCCGATTTTTAAGNAAAAAAATCTACTGTGGAAAGACAATATCTAAGGCGCCTCCAGTGCAGCTTCCAAATTTACTCAATTTTTTCTTATCTCAAATCAGCCAATGTACTGCATCCGTATAAAGTAACTGGCAGATGTAGTATAAGAACATAAGAAATAGGAGCAGGACTAGGCCATTTGGCCCCTCGAGCCTGCCCCGCCATTTAATAAGATCATGGTTGATCTTCTAACCTAATTCCATTTACCCGCCCAATCCCCATATTCCTTAATCCCTTTAGTTTTTAAAAATCTATGGATCTCAATCTTGAATATATTCAATGACTGAGCATCCGCAGCCTTCTGGGGTAGAGAATTCCATAAATTTACTACCCTCTGAGTGAAGAAATATTTTCTCAACTCAGTTCTAAATGACTGACCTTTAATCCTGAGACTATGAGCCCCCTAGTTTCAGATTCTCCAACCAGGAGAAACAGTCTCTCCCTCTCTACCCTGTCAAGACCCTTAAGAATCTTATAGGTTTCTAATTCTTCTATATTCTAGAGAATAGTGGCCTAGTCTACTCAACCTCTCCTTGTAGGTCAAACCCCTCATCCCAGGAACCAACCTAGTGAACCTACGTTGCACCCCCTCTAAGGCAAGTATATCCTTTCTTAGATAAGGAGACCAAAACTGCACACAATATTCCAGGTGGGGTCACACCAAGGCCTATACAATTGCAGTAA
Source organism: Callorhinchus milii (assembly GCF_018977255.1). NCBI lineage: Eukaryota > Metazoa > Chordata > Chondrichthyes > Chimaeriformes > Callorhinchidae > Callorhinchus > Callorhinchus milii. Next base: position 10,203,229 of record NW_024704745.1, on the reverse strand, counting down.
GACTTCCCTACTCTTGTGCTCTAACCCCTTTGCAATAAAGGCTAACATGCTATTAGCCTTCCTAATTGCTTGCTGTACCTGCATACTAACTTTCTGTGATTGGCGTACAAGGACACCTAAATCCCTCTGAATACTAACACTATCTAGTCTCTCCCCTTCTAGAAAATAATCTGCTTTTCTTTTTTCTACCTAGGTGAATAACTTCACACTGCCCCACATTATACGCCATCTGCCACCTTCTTACCCACTCACTTAACCCGTCTATAACCCTTTGCATCCTCATTGTGTTCTTCTCACAGCTTACTTTCCCACCTAGCTTTGTATTGTTCGCAAATTTAGATACATTAAGCTCTATTTCCTCATCTAAGTCATTGATGTAGTTAACAGCTGAGGCCCAAGCACTGATCCTTGCAGTAATCCATCAGTCACAACCTGCCAATATGAGAAGGACCCATTTATCCTACTCTCTGTTTTCAGCAAGTTAAACACTCTTCGATCCATGCTAATATATTACCCTTAATTCCATGAGCCCTGATCTTATGTAACAACCTTTTATGTGGCACCTTGTCGAATGCCTTCTCAAAATCTAAGTACACTATATCCACTGAATTCCCCCCTATCTAACCTGCTAGTTACATCTTCAAAAAACTCTAAACATGATTTCACTTTCATAAAACCGTGTTCACTCTGCCTTATGATATTCTGACTTTCTAAGTGCCCCACAACGACGTCCCTAATTATAGACTCTAGAATTTTCCCTAACACCGATGTCAGGCTAATTGGTCTATAGTTCCCCGTTTTTCTCTCCCACCCTTCTTAAATAGCAGTGTTACGTTTGCAATCTTCCTTTCAACGGGAACCGTTCCAGAATCCAGGGAATTCTGGAAGATCAAAAACAATGCATCACTATCTCTGCAGCCACCTCTTTTAAAACCCTGGGATGCAGGCCATCAGGTCCAGGGGATTTATCAGTTTTTAGTCCCATCAATTTCTCTAGTACTATTGCTTTACTGATATTAATTTCTTTAAGTTCCTCACTAACATCACTCTTGGTTCCCCACTATTTCTGGTAAGTTTTTAGTATCTTCTAACATGAAGACAGAAGCAAAGTATTTGTTTAGTGACTCTGCTTTTTCTTTATTCCCATTATAATTTCTCCTGTCTCTGCCTGTAAGGGACCCACATTTACTTTTGTTAATCTCTTCCTCTGTATATACTTGTAAAAGCTCTTACAATCTATCTTCATATCTCTAGCTAGTTTACTCTCATATTCCATTTTCTCCTTCTTAATCAGTTTCTTTGGTTATCCTTTGCTGATCTCTAAAGCCCTCCCAATCCTGTGGTTTACAGCTCTTTTTGGCAATATTATAGGCCTCTTCTTTTAATTTTATACTTTCCTTAACTTCTCTATTTAACCATGGTTGAACCACTTTTCCCATGAAATTTTTATTTCTCAAGGGAATATGCGTTCGCTGGGAATTATCTAATATATCTTTGAAAGTTTGCTATTGCTTGTCTACCATTATATCTTTTAATTTACTTTCCCAGTCTACTTTAGCCATATTGTCCCTCGTACCTGCAAAGCTGGCTTTATTTAAGTTTATGACCCTTGTTTCAGACTTAACTACATCACTCTCAAATGTAATATTAAATTCCATCAAATTATGGCCACTCTGGCAACCTACTTCTAAACAGCTTAACTTCCATGTGTATAATGTTTGCCATTGTTGTGTCAAATTAGTGACACTGAATAAACAAATTCCTCAAAACAAAGCGATTCAAAATAGAGAACATGGGAGGTAACCTCCTTCAACTAGTACAGACGGAGTGGGGTTTATTTGCTGAACCTATCACCTGAGTGCATAAATAGCCTATGTGGTTTGTGTTTTGGATGAAATGTTAAACCACAGTTAAGTCTGCCATGGTTAAGTTTTTCAGGTGCACAATAGAGGAAACCATTATATTATTAGAAAATTCATCCACAAAATGCACAGTTATTACACTTGTAGTGTAATCTGCGAAACACTTTTTGATGTCCTCCCTCTGTGAAAAGCACTATATCAAATGTAAGGATCAGTATAGGATTATTAAGAAAATGGAGTTTCTCTAAGTGTCCTGGCCAACAATCCTCCAGATGAATTGGTCAATGAACTGATTGTGGGAACTTACCAATGCAAACGGCTCCCATGCTTGCCAGCAAATAAAAAGATCACTAAACTTAAGCAAGCCACTTATGAAGCACATTGTTTTGTCATGACAGTGCAAAGGTTTCAAAAGATACTTATTTTTTTTAGAAAAATCCTTTGTTTCATAAAGGAACTGTTCAAGATGAATAAACTTAGCAACAATCTGGAGAGACCATTTATGCTCACCAATTGAGAACCGAACTGGCTACAAAATGCAGTCAATCCACTTCACAGTAAATCCTGTGAAGTACTATGATACACCATCCTAATGTGAAAGGCATTATACCAAATACAATTATTATAATTTATATTTTTTACTTTCTTTTACCAGGAGACATTTGAAAATATTTAACTCAGTAAATCCACCTGTAAACAGCGGTAATAGGTCACGTAGCTAAATAATGAGCTTCCACGAACATTTCATTCTGCAATCAAAAACAGAATTTTTTTAAAGCTGATTTAAGGCTCAAAAAAAGCAGCTGCTGTTAATATGGATTCTTACTCAAGGTTGCATGAAATAATTGGCCTTTTTGAAGATGGGAAGATTTGCAAAGAAATTAAAGCTTCTGCTGGGCTGTCATACTTTTGGTATCCTTATCTTCCAGAACACTACAGAGCAGGTTTAGGTAATTTTAATGTTGTCACTCTTCGTCAGGGAAGATTTGTACGTGCTACTGATGCCAGGAGCAGGTGATAGCTTAGCCTGTCCCAAGGCAAGACAACTACACACCCAGAATTGGCCATCTATCCCGTTGTCTCCCTGCTTTGGCTTCCAGAGACAGGATACGTAATCCCCTTGGAGGTTTATATTGCAAACCTAATGCCAAAGGCAGTATTCAAACAGAACTGAGCATATGGGTAACCAAATGCTTGTAGACTGAGTAATTACTTCAATTAGTTTTGTGGTATAACTTGTTTGTGCAGGTTTGTGCAACCTTGCACTCAAAGCATGGCTTCTGCTCTGTGTGAACCATCTTCATTTTTTTAATTGTGTTTACGGTCACCTCTCTCCTCCCTCTCCCCTTAGCTCAATGTCGAACTCCGCCACTGTGAAATGTTCAGTGGCGCTACTCTGTGTGAATTGCGCTATATAAATGCAGGTTGTTCATTTCATCTCATCAGGCTTGCAGTTTCACAAAACCATAGCGAGGAAAAAGATGGAATGGCTTTGGTTTGATAAAATTGGACAGTTGAAAGCCCCTCCCTATATGCCAGTGCATTTCTTTCTTGTGCATTGCTCTACAGGAAACAAATGATGGAGGATCCAAAGTAACTGTGGAGAGGGAAGTGCCATCAATGATTAATCTCCACTCCCACAAGTACATCTGAATACATAATTTCACGAGAAAATGATTGCTGTTTGTTAAATGGAAAACGTGAAGATCAATGCATTGATAGTATTTCAAAAGAGGACGAGAGACTAAGTAAATTAGAATCATTTTCTTATGTCTTCACAAAGCCCAGATTGATATTCTCCTTTCTCTGCCCATAAAGAAGACTCCGAGTAAAATACATGTAGTATTCTTTACCAATCAAGTCCCTGATGATCATTAACCTGCAGCAAAATCTGCCGATCTCACTTGGACAGGAAAGAGGAGAGGAAAAATCAAAAAAACAGTAGGAGGGAATAATGTTTCAAAGCCTCCAGTTAAAGTAGCAGAATACAAGGAGCTTTGCTTTGAGTCTTGCACTGAACCTGTAGTGGTAGAGGGGCAACACACAAACCTTGGATCTCTTCTGATTTACTGTCCACCAATATCCATTACCAGAGGAGGTTACAGAACAACGGTCATAAATAACTAAGATTAATTGTCAATTCTCATTCCTCGCTCTGTTTTATCTTCTCTTTCCCTGGTCCAAGTAAACTAAGACCAGTTGCAATCCTCTCTCCTAGTTGATGTTAACCAATCCTGTGCAGACTGGTGATCCGTCGGAACCTGTAAGAAGGCTCAGTATAACAATATACAGTTCAATTACTTACTGCTGCATTTCGCCCACAAAACACATAGTCACCCCACTTTACAGTATATCCTGTGAAGCGCTTAGAGGTGCCTCAATTACATGATAAGCAGCTATGTTAAATGCAAGGATGGATTGTTCAATTGTTGTTACTGAGCCATCAGTTAGAGAGCCCAGAAAAAATAGATTGGGCATTATAGGAGGAAGGGAATTGGAATCTTAAACCAAACCAGGTATTGCTTTCATCTCCATGGTGCTACTGCCTTATAAAGCAGCTTTAGATTGGGTCCTGCACTTTCATGAAATTGATAAAGTTGATGTTTAAAAGCCTTGGTTCCAAGATAGCACAGGATTTCCGATTTGCTCAAAAAAACGTAGTAATTTGGACAGGGTTTCTATGGTGACAATGCTGAAATATGGTTCATAGCAAATCCCATTCAGCTTTAGTGAAAGACCTGGGGCTGAAATGTAATCTTTTCCGTAGTGATATCTCTTCTGGAATACTGAGGCAAAAGTTCTTAATTTTTAAAAAAAATCCTCTTATGGCAGATGAAACTTCTGTAAAAGATTAATCAAGAGCTGATTGGCTTAACTGATCTGGCATCTGAATTGACCAATTTGCGTCAACCTGGGTTTCTAGGTGACTTTATGGATCAAGCATAAGAAAAAGAAAATATTTGCAGAAGCTAAATCTCACCATGAATCTCTCCATTATCATTCATCTGATAGTCATCTACACAATGCTTCCCAATACTGCACCACAATTTGACTCTAGGTATCTAGATTGTGGTACATATGTCTGGCAAGCTTTTCCGCTGTTTGTCCAGGTAGCACCACCCTACCCGTTAGGGATTTGACTTCCAGGGTTAACAGGAACTGAGTGCCACCAGTGAATGGTCCTCCTTTCCAAATCCTGCCGATGAGCCAGGCTGGCTGTGCTGTCATCAGCAGTGCCTTGGAGTTCCCCCAAGTTGCCTGGCTCAGGAACTGCACTACCAAGAACGGTCACAGAAGGTTGGCTTGATTCTGATTTTCTGTTGCCCACAGGACCCATGTCAGCACCCTTGGAACTGTAATCCAATCTTGTAATATTGCTGCTCTGAATAACAGTGAACATCAACACAGAGGAAAGATTGAACCTGAAACCATCCTGCCAGCACTAATATCGATATCACGGTAGAGACTACATCTTTCATAATCCTTTATTTATCTAGCGCTTGTCGCATGCAGGTTGGGACAGGCAACATAACATGTATATGAGCAGGAATAGTAGTACTGTAGTTGCTACAACTACGGGCAAAATTCTGCACATTTAGTGGAATGAAGTGTGCATTTCAGTGCATCCAAACACGACCTCCTTAGCAGTTATACTACAGTCTCAATATCAATGGGATCATTTTACTGAGTTCTGGTACATTTTGTAACGGTGATCAAACCAAGGTCTGTTTCCTAAATGTAGCGATCTTTACATTCCATACTTATGATGAGAGATTGGGAAATGCCATAATGTTATTATCTAATATTTATGATGCTCATGAACTTTACCAACAAAAATGATACTGTGGCAGCACGAGACCAACATATACTGTAGTAAACATTGAAAAACATAAAATCTATTATTTTATCCTCTGTCGTGCCTTCCCCCCATGATTTGTAAAGCACACCAACGATGATAGTCCCTACCGTACATGCCACGCCCAGCGATCAGCATTAAGCTTTCAGACATTCTGCCTCCGCTCTCTGGAACACCATCCCGGTAGCTCCTCCAATTTATTTTCTCCCACCCCCAGTTCAAAACCTACTTCCTTTACTGCACTTTCAGTCATCTTTCCCTTGTCCATCCCCACCCCACTCCACCTTGTATGGCCAGGTAGTGTCAAGTAGTTTGAGCCATCCTCCCGATGTAAAAAGCACTGGATAAATGTGAACTGTACTGTATCAAACAGATAATGGATGTCGTGTTACCTCTATTTTTCAACTATGGGTAATGGCAATGATGTAAAGGATTTCAGGAAAATGTGGTGTGTGGAATTATTATTATACTATGTCCACTTTGAACTGTGAAAAATGTCAGCAGTGCTTTGGAGGTGCTTCTTTAAGACTAGCTTTGGCAGGTGAGTGCCTAACTCTCCCTCGGTTGATAAATTCACTCACTGTAGAGAATGAATCTGGTGCACCAAGGGCAGTACATTTTACAAGGATCAGAGAAACAACCCTTGTGCACTTCAAAACGTCTGTCTGGGAAGAGTGTTTTGAGTTATACAAGGCTGGAGTGAAGTTAACTTGAGTTGACTGCAGGTCTATCACTGGCAGAGGTGATAAATTTCTTAAGAGCATATTGGCATCTACTATCTGAACAAAACCTACTGCTAGCATCAGTACAAGACTATATCTAGGCCAGTTTGCCTGAACTGAATTCTCCTGTGGTCAGGTACTGTCTGATATAGCCTGAACACAGAAGGTTGGAAGTTTGATTTGTGCTGACTTAGATGATCACAGCCATTGGAGTGAGTGGGAGTCTACAGTTGTTTTTTTTTTGGGAGGGGGCGTTGTAAAGAGGGTGAGAAGGCAGTCAGGATTCCTGCCACTGACCCTTATTTTGTCATTTCTGCTGGGAAGTACAGTGCTATCTCTGAAGGCACACCTGACGGGACATAGTTTTTCACCCCGACCCGTGGAGATTACTGCTTCCAGGATAGGAAGCTAAACATTTTCTGGCTGTGGGCTGGGTCCCTTAGTGTAGGCTGGGGGAGGGGGAAGTGCACAACCAAGGAAACAAAGTTGTGGTTGTTCCCATGTTGTTGCCAATTCTGGCCCATAAAGGAAATGGGAAGGGTTCCAACAGGCTCCGACTGCTTGAGCACATATTTTCTCTGAACCAGTTGTCAAGTCATCTATAAGTTAAAATGTGCCATACGTTAAGCACTGTGATAACATGGCTCAAGAGTGTGCTGGCAAGTAAAAGAAGGAAACTGTGCCAACACTGGCTGCCAACAAAAACAGACAGTATAATCCCAGCTGTAGATAAAGCAACATGTAAGGTAAACAATAAATATTTTATCTTTATTTCATGCGCTTGAAACCTACCACATTTCCAATTCTTTTCACTTGTCTAATATGCTTTTCCTTTATAAGAGCAATAACTGCATCCTTCGAGCTCAACTGTGATCTGAGTCTGTAACAGCATGGGGGATTCCCAAAAGCAGCCTTCGACACTTAGTGAATGCATTTGGCCCAATCTGCACATAATAATCCTGGGATAGGGCCAATCAAGTCAGGAGGATGTCCCAAAGTACTTCACAGGATACATTGTAAAGTTCAGTGACTGTGTATGTTTTGTAGATGAATGTGGCAACCAATTTGCGTAATGACCGCCATGAAGCGAAAAACCAATTTTATTTGGGGGAATTGTTGGCTAGGACACCAGGAGAAACTCCCTTCTCCCTTTCATCAGACCACAGGAGCAGAAGTAGGCAATTTAGCCCCTTGAGGCTGTTCCGCCATTCTATTAGATCATGAATCATCTGTACCTCAACTCCATTTATCCGCCTTTGCTCCATATGCCTTGATACCCTTACCTAGCAAAAATCTATCAACCTCAGTCTTGAAATTTGAATTGCTTCAGCATTCACAGCCTTTGGGGGGACAGAGTTCCAGTTTTACACTAGCCTCTGTGTAAAAATTTCACTCCCAAATGACCTAGCTCTAATTTTGGATTTCCCCACCAAAATAAATAGTTTCTCTGTATATACTCTATCGAGCTATTTTATAATAATAATACTAATTCTTGCATTTGTTTTCTGTGCCTTATCATGTCATTGAAACGTCTCAAAGACGCCTCTATTATTTTAAACACCTCAATTAGATCAACAACAACAACTTGCATTCATATAGCGCCCTTCTCGTGGGTTAGCGTCCCGCTGGACTAGGTTGGATCGCTTCTCAACTTTCTAAACTCAACGGAATGCAAGCCTCCAATGGCACCTATAACAACCCAACACATACCCCAGTACTGCACTGAAGTCTCAATTCAGATTATATGAATTCCAAGTCCCATTATAGGGGAAGTAGGATGGGATAAGAATGAGGCTGTAGACCCATACTCATGACAGTTAGCTAGAGGTGGACCTATTGAATACACGATATGAGTACACTCTGATAACCTCCACAAGATTACTTCTTCTGCCCTAGAAATAAAATGGGAATAAAAGCGATCCATTTATATTGCACTGAATGTGCATCATCAATGCAGACATCCTTCTTCAAATGATGTTTGAAGATGTTGAATAACGTTTTTCTTTTTTGTCCCATTAACATTTAAAAGCACATTGTATAGGAGACACAATGCAGAATTCCAAACTGAGAAACACAATACACTAATATCCAGAGGGGATCAAATTTGATATGTAGAGCATTGCATAACTTGAAGTGAGAATATCTTCCCCAAAGGTAAATTACTCCCTTCTTAAAGGTAAATAATCTCTTCTTAAATGTTTTATCATTTACACATCTTCATTTTCCAGGAGTAATGTCTCTTGAGAAGGGATGATCTTTCTGCTTATAAATATGGTAGGGTTCAGTACAGATCTGCCAACTAGTGGTTCAAAATGTACAGTAAGACCATTGTTTTCAATTTCTAAGATCTGCAAGATTTTAGAAAATTCTTAACTTCAGTCTGATTTTGGAAGCAGTTTAGTGTAGTTATTTTTAAGAACAGCATAACCTTAAATTTCAACACAATATCTATTAAGGCTGTGAGAATTTCAGACCTCTAAAGTTTGTAGAGTCCTGTAGAGCACAGAGTAGTTAGAGCACTCGTTTCGCAAGCAAGAGGATCTGGGCTCAATTCCCAGGTAGGGCCAAACGTAGGGCAAGCTTCCTTACTCCACACGCCTCTGTTTACCCAGCAGTAAGTAGGAACCAGGTTGTGAGTCGATTGCCGGATTTTCCAGGTGTAATGATCCCTTAAAGAAAACAATTTGGTCACTCAATCCATGACTGTTTGTGGGACACTGCTGTGTGCAATTGGCTGCTGCATTTCGCTCACAAAATATACAGTCAATTCACTTACAGTATATTCTGTAAAGCACTTTGAGAAGTCTCAAGGATGTGATAAGGCGCTATCAAACACAAGGATTATTATTTTTATTCATTGACTTAATGAATAAGTCACAGAATTACATAGAATCTACAACCCCAAACAAAGATATTTGGCCCAACTAGTCCATGAGCGTCTACCCATCCTAGATTCCCCCATAGCCCTATACTTCCTTCTCTCTTGTATATGGACTGCATTTCCTCTTAAATATGTTGATGTGTTCTGCTTCAACAACAGCTTCTGGCAGTGAGTATCATGTTCTCACCACCTTCTGTGTAAAGAAGTTACTCCTAAACTCTCTTTAGATCTGTTAGTGTCTTTCTTTTATATATGTTCCCTTGTAACAAGCTCACAAACAAGGGAAACAGTTTACTTGTGTTTACCTTATCGAACCCCTTCATAATTTTAAACACCTCTGTGAGGTGCCCTCTCTATCATCTCAGAAATCGTTTCTAATGTTGTTCGAAATTAATCTCTGCCGCGGCAGCTACCACATGTCCCTAAATCCACACAGGTCACTCTGCCCTACTAGTACAGTGAGAGTTCGAACTACAAACCAATCCAATGGCTTTTGTTTAATGGCAGATTGATTCATATTCTTGCCTTTGACTACAAAGTAATAGATAATGTATTGAATGATGGAAACCATGTTCTATTTCAGATTATATATGGAAGAGGAAAGGACAATGGCAGGTGATCTCTTATCCTTCATGGAATTCTGATAACATCAGGACATTTGGATCCAGTTCACGTAATGTACAGTCTTGACACCAGATTAGCTTGGAATGTTCGTTGCCCAAGGCATCCAGTCCACACCCACATAGTTTTGGGACTTAGTCAAGGTTTTAAAATTGGAACTTCGGAGCACGTGAAATATCATCAGTTTTAAAGAGAGGTTACATTTGTTTGCTTTTATTAGAATCAGCTGGCTCTACTTAAGATCGAACAAATATTATTCCATGTGGTGCTATGCTTTCCCATACAATATATTGTATAAACAAGACATTTATATGGGATACCCCATATTTGCTTGTTGGACAATGCTATGCAAAAATTGGTTGCCAAGTTTGTCCACATAGTATCCAGTCACGTGCTCCTAGATTTGAAATGTTTTATGTCAAATTTAAGGATCATTATTATTATTCAGAGAACTATGAAATGCAGGTTATATTGCACTTGCGACTCATTTCCTTAAGAGTTATCGCACTTCACTTCACTTTAGGAATCTATTTCTGCTCTTATAATACAGAACTGCTTCAAATAGAAGTAGTTATACTAACTATAAAAATTATGCAAACATTCACACAAAAAACAGCTCTACTATAAATTCAGTTTACAGTACAAAAGAACAAAACATTCAGGTTTTGCAAATTGCTTGACAGACTCTTCTGCGCAGGAGATGAGATCACTTGAAGGGTTGATACTAATTTATTACTGCACAACATATTGATTCTCTAGTTTCCGTATCTGGACGGTAGATCTGTCCATATAACCCAAGAAAACTGTCAGAATATATCATGTCCTTTTCTATCAGAAATGCTCTAAATGTATCACGCTAAGCCACACCCTTCCACTGCTAGTTTTTAAAGCCTTCACCCTATTGAATATTGCACAATTTATCTCAAGGTTCTATCTTCACTACAGTTTTTTTTGTTGTGTGGGGAGTTTCCTAATCTCAAAAACTGGTCTCAGTTTTCTTTCAGACACAAGCAACCATAATCCAGATGTGGGTTTAGAATGCTACTTTCTGTGGGCCAACTTCAATTGTATTTCAAAATGAGATAATGCAAAACACACACATAGCCTGTAAAATATTTGAGTTATTTGTTAAAAAGGTCGGAACCTCCTATTTACAAAGAGTGCGGTTCTAACCGCCAGGAGAGATGCTTGTTTGCCACAATTTGGGCAATAAACATATTTTGGTTAAACTCTGCTGATGACCTCGTGATAAACGTCTCGTGAGCACTGAATCACAGAAGACAAAGGCTGTACCACTGAGTCACAGAAGACAAAAGGCTGTAGATCCAAATCAGAATCTGTGTCGAGTTAGCTGATTTGGGAGCCAAATTTGATCTCATAGATACATGGATCTCATAGACATAGAAAGAGGAGTAGGCTATTCAGCCCCTCGAGCCTGTTCCGCCATTCTGTAAGATCATGGCTGATCTATACCTCAAGTCCAGTTACCCGCCCTTGCCCCATATCCCTAAATACCCTGACCTAACAAATATTTATCTACAAAAAACACAAAATACTGCAGATGCTGGAAATCTGAATCAAAAACAGAGAGAGCTGGCAAAACTCAGGAGGTCAGGCAGCATCTATGGAGAAAGGAAAGTGAATCAAGATTTCGGGTACATGAACCTTTGTCAGCATGGTCGAATATTTATCTACCTCCATCTTGAAAAAGTGAATGGATCCAGCATCCACAGCCTTTTGTGGGAGAGAGTTCCAGATCTCCACTACCCTTTGGGTGAAAACCTGTCTCCTAATGTGGCCTAGTTATAATTTTAAGATAATGCCCCCTTGTTCTGGACCTCCCCTACCACAGGAAATAGCTTCTCTGTATCAATCCTATTGAACCCCTACATTTTTTTTAAAAATCTCAGTGCCCTCTTGGTTAGGAAGAGGTGAAGTCAGCCGGGGTTTTCATTCCTAATTGGCATCTGTTGCCTGTAGAACCATGCACCAGTAGAAGGGGAAAGAAAAACATTTAGACAGCTATCGGGTAGAAGGGAAGAAAACCATACGAGAAAAATTGGCGGAGAGAGAAAAAAGATTTCAAAAGACTTTATATAAGTGTTTCTGCTGTGTAAGTAATTGTAGGATGGTCATCTTCTGAAAACGTCAATACCTCATTGCATTAAATTCACAGCAGGTTAGCGTTCCTCGGATAAGTAAAGAATGAATACTGTTACCTTGGTAACAGTTTAAGCTGCCCTAAGATGTTACCATAATCACCCTGCCCCCCGCCATTGTCTAGTGGTCATGGTAAGTTGATATGCAGTGGTGGTGAGAGTGCTCTCTTCACAATCCGTTTATAGCATGTTTTGACGCAAAGGAAGCAGCTCAACTTCATGACACAAACATTGACAGCTGGTGGCTCCACACCCCTATCCCTCATGGAAATATTAACATTAGGGCCGAACCCATCCTCCAGAGAAATGCAAAATTAATCATCTCATCTTGAGCCCATTGCTTGGGCTCACCCCATTGCCTACAAGAATACCGTGGAAGAACAGAAAAAAATGGAATGAAAGGCGGGGGGGTGGGGGGGGGGGCGGTGGGAAAAAGGTCACGAAAATGTGAGAGAATAAAAAGGCATAAATATTAAGTGAGGAGAAGTACTACTGAGAAGGACTGCACCAAAATATACAGTGGGGAAAAAACAGAAACTTTACAAAAAAGGAAAATGCAAGCGAAAGAAAATTAATTGAAAAAAAATGAATTATCTGGAGAGGAGATAAAGATTCCAAAAAAAATATCTGAGCTCACACCATCATAATTACAAAGTTGATCCGTTCGCCTTGGAGAACATTAATCTCGCCCCCACATGACGTGTTTTGCAGCTGAAACTTATTATAAAGTAATACTTTCATGGGCTGATGAGTTCTCTCCTGCGCCCAACCACACCAATTAAAGTATTGTGAGCTGGGAGGGTAATACTGTACTACTGACAGGTTCATATGTACTTATCCAACTCTGAGACTTTTGCCCCAATTCTATCCATTTGTACCCAGCCAAGCAATTTCACAACAACTCAAGCTACCAAGCTATGGAAGAAACAACAACAACAACAAAATTACATTTGTATAGCGCCTTTCACGTTGAGAGGACACCCCAAGGTGCTGAACGGACTTCATCAGAAAGATACCACCACTGGTTCATTTGTGCAATTATTAGAATTTCCAATTTCACATATAGATTCATCATATACAGCAATTGGCTTCCGTGTTTCGCCCACAAAATATACAGTCAAATTCACTTTACAATATATTCCATGAAGCGCTTTGAGGCATCTCGAAGACGTGATGAGGCCCTATATGAAATGCAAAGATCATTATTATTATCGTCCTACATGTACGAACCCACAACAAAACCAACTGTTAATTGTGTACACAAACGTATATCCGTAAAAAATACTGACTAAGCATATTTAAGAACTAAACGGTTATCCAATGTGAAATATTTATTGAATTAAGTATTCACATAGATAAGTTGAACTGAAACGTAAATACTGAATGCAAATCATGCTCTCAAGCCAGGTTTAAACCATTATTATTTAAACTGATTGCCATGTGACTGTAATTCTTGCCTTGCAGCAGCTGATGGCCAGTCTGTATCAGGGCAGAGACAAATGCTATCAATATTTCTCTACACTTTCACTACTGTGAACAAAGACAGCTCAATGGTTCAATGGTATCTTCTGAATCATTCAAAATATTGGATTGCTTCTGATCAGTATTGAATATGCAATGGATGATCTCAGTGTAGATTTGATGATTTTGTCCAGATGTCTCAAACACTAACATTTTGAAATGACGACCTAATGTGAAAGGTGCTATATACGTGTAAATTGTATTGTATTGCATAATTTTTTTATGCAGATTTGCATGAACCAAATACATGCTCCCCAAATGAGTCCAGTCAGCTCGAATTTGAATCAGCATTTACAGTTCTCTGCGCACAGCCTCCCACCCACCTGCAGTACAAACACACCGCTTCTCATTGGAATAAACATCCATACCACAGGGATTGCAAGATTTATCTTCCCCTCGACAATGAGAAAATCGTCCTGGTAATGATTTACCCACTGCATGGCCATCATTTGGAACTACTGTCTTTATTGCCAACACAGCCACTGAATTTACAGTGAAAAATTGTCACATCAGTTTTAGAATGATCAGCTATATTATGCCTGGTAATTATAGAAGCATCGATAATGTTCAGGCATGCAAACAACTTTTTTTGACCTTATATGTTACATCAACATAGCCAGTTGATGCATGTAAACATACCGTTTAACAAATCAACTGTACGAGTGCCCAAACTTATTTTGATAATTAGCAACTATGCAGCAGTGGTACTCATTTAACTAGGACTGCCTTTAAGGCAATGATTCTCAGGGTTGAGAACACATCTACATGAATAAGTCTGCTTTGAATCACCACTGAACCTGCCTGACTATGCCAATCTTATCTCTCGAAGCTCGGGAGACTTACCTTTGCCCACAATAAGGGTAGATATTTTATTTTACTTGTTTTATTAACCTAAAAGGTTAAAGGGACATCTGAATTCAAACTCATACCTTTCTGCTCCCAAGACCCAACTGACGCAAGACTCCTGGGAAGTTAACTTATTCAATGTAAGATTTTTTTGACAGCATAATTCACCCTTCCATGTAATCTATACCTTTTCAAAAGCATGGAAGAGCACTGGAAGCATTCTCACAAATATGTAGATAGATAATAATAATCCTTGCATTTGATATAGTGCCTTATCAAGTTGTTGAGACATCTCAAGATGCTTCACAGAATATACTGAAAATGAATTGATTGTATAATTTGTGGGCAAAATGCGGCAGCCAATTGCGCACAGCAGTGTCCCACAAACAGTCGTGGATTGAGTGACCAATTTTTGGGGGATGGATTATTACCCTGGGAAAGTCATCCACTAATCAAATAAGAACTAGGTTCCTACTTACTACTAGGTAAACAGAGGCATGTGGAGTAAGGAAACTTACCTAAGATTTCGCCCTGCCCAGAAATGGAACCGGAACAATGCAAAGTAGTGCACATAAGAAATACCAACAGGAGACAGATATACTCCATGTATGGGGACAGAACATGCCATGGGTGAAGTTGAAAAAATACACTAGTTGTTATTTAACTTGTTGTTCATTATGTCCAAGTAATGCAAGTCAGCAATAAACAAAGTGAACAGGATACTGAGCTACATTGCCAAATCAGTTAAGACCTCCAGAAGGTATGCTCAAGCTGTACAAGGCTCTGGTCAGGATACACCTGGTCACCATGACACAGTTTTTCCCAGTGCCTGGAGATGTTGGAAATGAGAGCAACAAAGCTGACAGTCTCCAGCATTGGAGGGTGTCAGTTTTGAGGAAGAACTTCATAAGTTTGAGACATTCAACGCAGTGAAGAGAAACAATCCAAATGTTAATATATGCATGATTTCTTATCTCATGGAGAAAGCTTGTTTTGACCATGATCTAGTTTGCTTTGATGCATCCTGTCAATCGATATTTTGCCCAGAAAATATTTTGTCAATTCACTTTAGAGTATATTCTGTGAAGCGCTTTGAGACATCCAGAAGATGTGAAAAGTGCTATATCAAATGCAAGAATTATTATGTATCCTACCCATTGGTGGATGTAGTCATCATGTAACTCCAGGAATGAAAATAACATAAGCAACCACTGGAATTCAATAACGCTAGTGCTGCTGGATTAGCTATGCTCATTGCCAGTTACTACACAAGGCTAACCGGTCTTGGTTGTGACTGAATATCCATCCATCCTGCATGTGGAGAGAAGCAGCTGCGCTAATGATGCTGAACACGTTTGTACAACTCCCAACAGAGAGATCTAAAATCCTCCAACTAACCCAGCAAATGTCACAGTCACCTTCGGTTCTGACTTAATCGAGGTAATTCTTAAACTATGGAAAATAATGCACCACTTGGACCTAAGAGGAAATGTTACTATTAAATTAAAAACGTGCAGAGAAGTTCAATGGATGGGTGTGGGAAGGAGAGAAGGGGGCACACATGAATTCTAAATATTTCATTCTCACTGGGACTTTGTCAATACTGATTTCATCAAGGCTTCTCTTGCTATTGGCAATTTAACTGCTATAAGCACTATAACCATCCAATTAAACTGCTAAAGCTTCCCCACTGATACTAAACCTGCGATTGAAGCAGGCAATGAAAAGCTTAACTGATATCAATCAAAGGTTAACTGTGAGGTGTTGCTTGGCTCGCCAGGCAGGAAAAACACTAATTAAGCATCTGTCAGTTACAATTAAAAGGAGCAAATAAGCATCTGTCAATTACAATTAACAGCACCAAATTGGACCAAACCCCAGAAGGTCAATGAATGCAACTATTAAATAGTTGTTTGCCCAGGCATGGATTTGTCCTGCCTACATTCTCTTATGCCTCCTCGATGCAAAGGTTTGGATAAAGGGTCTGTTTGCTCTCTACATGAGAACTCATAAAGAGGCTTCCATTACTGTTTAAATCTGATGGAACTAAGGGAATTGTTTTTAAAACTTAAGCAGTGTTTCAGTGGTAAAACGTTGTGCTGTGGGTCTCTCGGTGCAGTGGCATTATTAGCCAAAATCTTATAAACCAAACAACAACAAAATTACATTTGTACAGTGCCTTTCATGTCGGGAGGACATCCCAAGGGAGGACAAAACCATTGCAATGGAT
Source organism: Callorhinchus milii (assembly GCF_018977255.1). Classification (NCBI taxonomy): domain Eukaryota; kingdom Metazoa; phylum Chordata; class Chondrichthyes; order Chimaeriformes; family Callorhinchidae; genus Callorhinchus; species Callorhinchus milii. The sequence continues at coordinate 10,186,531 of NW_024704745.1, read as the reverse complement.
ATATACATGTACCAAAACATACATGTACAAAAATATACATGCATGGGTCAACTCCATGTCTGGGCAAACAACCATTAATAATGCAAAAGTCATAGGCAGAAATATTAAGCATGGATCGTTCATGGGTATTATGCCATTGATTATCACGGCGTTGACATTTCCGACCTCAGCATAGTGGACAAGGCCAATTCGGACCACTTCCTCATCTCCTTCTCCTACTTACATCCCTCTCTCCTCCACCAAGCCCACAACCATTCTCTACCGCTCTTGGAAAAGGCTACCCCCTGAGACCCTCACAAAGGCCCTCACATCATTAAATATCCTATCCCTCTGGCCTTCCACCTGCAGAGATCCTGAAGCAGCCATCCAGCTGCTCCATCATCGCCTCTCCTCCACCTTCAACTCCCTTGACCCCCTGAAATCCAGTACCATCTCCAAACCCACCCGATCCCCCTGGTACAACAACCATCTCCACTGCCTAAAAACACAAACCTGGCTGCTCGAGCACAGATGGTGGAAAACTGTCCTGATAGTTCACCTCCAACTGTGGCTCAAGCATCTCCAAGCTACCGCTGTTCTTTGACAAGCACAAAAATGGCCTTCTACTCCAACATTATCTTGGAGGCTAAATACAACCCTAAAATCCTTTTTTCCACCACCCACTACCTTCTCCGTGTGCCCCCTCAGGCCTCCTCAATCTTCACATCCAATGTCAAGTGCGAGGAGGTCATGGACTTCTTTTCATCTAAAATACACAACATCCACCAGGCAGCCTCATCCACCTGCCTGTTGTCACTCACCAGCATGCCCTCTCTGTCCCCCTCACCCTCCCCATCATCTGCTCCTACCAAGACCACCATCCTACATTCCTATCTCCCCAACTCTACCTCCTCCCTCTCACCCACCATCACCTCCATGAAACCCACCACCTGCTGCCTCGACCCCCTCCCCACCAACTTGCTGGTCACCCAGCTCCCCTTCCTCTGCCCACTACTGGCTGACGTCATCAACCAGTCCCTCTCCTCCAGATTAATCCCTGCCCCCCTCAAAACTGCTGTCATCACACCCCTCCTCAAAAAACCTTCCCTAGATCCCTCAAACCCCAGGCCTACCACCCTATTTCTAACCTGCCTTTCCTCGCAAAAGTCCTAGAAAGGGTTGTTGCCAATCAACTTCACGCGCACCTCTCCTCCCACTACCTCTTCGAACCCCTCCAGTCCGGTTTCTGCCCTGCCCACAGTACAGAGACTGCGCTTGTGAAAGTCACACACGACATCCTCTCTATCTGTGACCAGGGCTCCCTCTGCCTCCTTGTCCTCCTGGACCTCTCTGCCGCGTTTGACACAGTCGATCACGCCATCCTCCTCCACTGCCTTTCTTCCATCATCCACCTCAGTGGGACCTCACTCGCCTGGCTTGAGTCCTACCTCACAAACTGCCAGCAGTACATCTGCACAAACGGCTTCTCCTCCCGCTCTCATCCGCTTACCTGCGGGGCACCCCAAGGATCCATCCTTGGCCCCCTCCTCTTTCTGATCTACATGCTCCTTCTTGGGGATGTCATCTGCAGACGGGGGTACACTTCCACATGCATGCAGACGACACCCAACTCTATTTTTCCACCTCACTTTGCGACCCCCAGTCCCCTGATGTTCTGTCAGCCTGCTTGTCAGACCTCAGGAGCTGGATGAGCACAAATTTCCTTCAGCTGAACGTTGACAAGACGGAAGCCATACTCTTTGGCTCTCATCAACGTCTAAAATCTCATAGTTCTCAACTCCTCCACCTACCCGACCACCACCTAAAACTCTCCGAACCCGTATGCAACCTAGACGTCAGGTTCGACCCCCAATTATCCTTCTTCCCCCACATCCAGTCCCTCACCAGCACTGCTTTCTTCCACCTCCGACGCATCGCCCGTCTCCGCCAATACCTCTCTTCAAAAGCTGCTGAAACCCTAGTCCATGCCTTTGTCACCTCTTGGCTGGACTATTCAAATGCCCTACTCGCCGGTCTCCCCTCCACTACCATCCCTAAAATCCAGATTATTCAAAACGCTCGCATTCTCACCCGCACCAAACTCTGCTACTCAATTACCCCAGTCCTCGCCAGACTGCACTGGCTCCTTGTCCCAGAGAGGATCGACTTCAAGATCCTCACCCTGTCTTCAAATCCCTCCACTCCTATGCACCCCCCTACCTCTCTGACCTCCTCTCTCCTCAAAACAGGATCCGTTACTGTGAAGCACTCTGCGACGCTCTCCGGTGTGGAGGACGCTATATAAATCCAAGTTGTGTTGTTGTTAATGTTATTCAATGGGAAACTGTGCAAGGCATCTCTATTTTATAATAGAGGTTCTTACAATTGACTATTACTGATAATTGAACCTATTGAGCTGTCTGGTTTAATCTACTGAGCTGTCTGTTTTCTGAACATCAAAATTTAAAGAACAGACTTTTTTATTCTTTAATTACCCTAATTTTTTTTGTGAAAAAGGAAATTTAAGTAGAGCAAATAGTCTCAGTGGGAAACTAGTAGGGCACAGACATGATGGGTTGAACAATCTATACTGAAATTTGGATGTTTTCTTCCAACTTTTGCTTTCCCGCTGTCAGGTAATGCCTTATCTCTGCTCAGCATCTGTCTGAAGTGTAAGCGTTGGAACTCAGCAATGATCTCAGGCTGACCTCGGCTGACCTTTTCAAGTGACAGAAATAGATTTTAACTTTAATCAGAAAAACGAGATCCTAAAAAGCAATAAACTCTGCAGTGCATTGCAAGCGGTACCATTCCTTCAGATGAGATGAAGTTGAGATGATGTGTTAAACCGAGGTCCCATCTGCCTCTTCGGGTGCACGTTTAAGATCCTATTGCACTACTCGGAAACAAAAGGGAGATCCTCATGGTCTTCTGTTCAACAATCGCTCGAAATAAAATTGGTCCCTCACTTCATGACTGTTTGTGGGACACTACTGTGTGCAAATTGACTGCTGTGTTCATCAACAGAATACACAATCATGACACTTTACAGTAAAGTGCTTTGAGCTGTCCTCACAACATGAAAGATGCTGCATCAAATGCAAGGATTATTATTATTAAGCTCCATCTTTGATATAGACAAGCAGTTGGCCAGCGGAATAAGTGAGAACTAAGTCACAAGAAAATTGTTCCGGTGAAACGCAGTAATAATGTTATTTTACGTTAGCAAATTCCTTTGTTAAATCAAATTGAAAGAACTTCTATTTTTATAGTGCCTTATCACATTTCAAAGCACTTTACAAGTAATTACTGTCTAAGTGTATTTTGTTGTGTGGGGGCAAATGCAAAAGCCATTTGCACCAAAAAGGTCTCACTAAAAGTTTTAATAATAATAATCCTTGCATTTGGTTTGTTGCTTTAATGTTATGAGGATGTCTCAAAGCCCTTCACTGGATTTTACTGTAAAGTGTAGTGACTGTTTATTTGTAGGTGAATCTGGACTGTGAAGTGAATGACCAATTAAACTGGAGGACTGTTGGCCAGACCACCTGGAGAATGTACTTTCTCTTTTTGAATAGTGTCATGGGATCTTTAACAGCCATTCAAACAGACAGATAGCAGAGGTGAGAGCCAACTTGCTGCAATCTGCACTGAAGGTATGTTGATTAAATGTTAGAGAACACAGAGACAGTTCACAGAGGTATTAAATCTGTTTTTCAGTAACTAGGATTAGCAAAGAGCAACCAAACATGTCTGTGCTCACATCATTCGAAAGTTCCCTGATTCCACCTCTGCCCCAAGGTTTTCAGATTACTCACTAACTATCTGTGAAAGCAACAAAACTACCCAAGTCATGCTCCAACATGCAGAAAGAGTGTCACATAAAACAACAGTAATGTGCTGATGCAAAGAGAAAACATGTGTCAACTTAACTTAAAATCCAAAGAGGACCGAACTCCAAAATGTGACACTCTACACAGAAGTTTCCTAGAATTGCAAGACCATGACATGAAGGGCTCGGCTAGAGGAAATCATCTGTGCGTATCTCATTTCATACCTCAAGGTCACAAATATCACAAAGCACATTTTCCTTCCTCTTTAATATGACCCCATTGAATGTACGAATGTCCCGTTGAATGTACAAATTAATCCAGTGCCAGTTTGAAGGAGTTGGTGCACTGGACGGTATCCGATTGTTTTTTCCAGCACACTGCTTGAAAGATGTTCCTTCAAAGCAGATGCTTAACTCAGTGACTGGTCTTGTATTAAGCCTTACAAACCAGAGCTTGCAGTTTTTCTACCTGATTTTGTTCTAGAGATCAAGCCAGGATGTTACAATCAGTTTTTAGCATCCCTGGGATAGGAAGGGGGAATAAAACAACCCTAGCAAAACAACGAGACACTCCCCGGGGTGAAGAGTCCTATATAAATGCAAGTTATTGTTGTTGCCCTTAACACTATCCTGTCACCAACCTGACTTGGAAATACATGTGGTGTGTGGATATCTGGTGAGGAGAGAATCTATTTTGACGTTGTTGGCCTCTGCAGGTTAATGATCACTGTACCAGCACATTAATTCTGTTCAATATAAAAGGGTGAAATGTTGACTCATACTGTGATTATAACTCTACAGCACCAGAAGACTTTTGGTACATTATCCAAGCTACTAATTTTCATATGTGAATTCACAGTCAAAACGGCATTCACCTACACACACCCTTTCCAGCAGAAGTCACTGGATAGTGATCAAGACTAGCTGATTTTCTTTCCCCACCCAGAGGTTGGAGATGCTGACTTGCTTGTCATGGGTCTAATTACCGCCTTATCGGAGACCAACAACCACAGTTCATGCCAGGATTTGAATCTGGATCAAATCTCTGTTGACCCAACAAAGTTCATTTAAGCATTGAGTATTTCAGCAGCCAGTTTTTAAAAAAATGCTCTTCCCTCACTCTCTTGATATTCAAGCCAATGACATTTATATTGGCAGTACTTTAAGGAAGATGAACTAAACGACCCAAGGTTGCGTGGTATCACATTATGGATCAGAAAGATTCCAGGTTCAGCTTTGGTTGGGCTGAATTAGCTGGCGTGGAGAAACGATAACCCTAGAGTACAGAATAAGATAGACGTTGGTTTGGCTTCCAAACCTGACCGCTTTACATTTTCTCCTGCTGGAAGTACACTTGTGCTGATCTGATTGAAAACATGTCACAAGCAAATTATTTTTGGAGTCCTGTAGCTCAGTGGTTAGAGCACTTGCTTTGCAAGCAAGACACCTGGGTTCAATTCCAGGCAGGGCGAAACCTTGGGCAAGTTTCCTTACTCCACACGCCTAATAATAATCCCTCCAAAAAACCAAAAACAATAATAAATTGGTCATTTTCAATCTACGACTGTTTGTGGGACATTGCTGTGCGCAATTGGCTGCCGCGTTCGCCCACAAAATATACAGTCAATTCACTTTACAGTATATTCTGTGAAGCGCTTTGGGACGTCCTCCCGACGTGAAAAGCGCTATATCAAATGCAAGGATTATTATTATTATTATTATTATTATTATGTTTTGATTGTCTCTTTGGGCAAATTTATCTGAAATTATATGACACTCCTTTTTTTACGTGTGTGGGGGGGATTGGAGGGGTGGGGAGAGGAGGGAGAAAGAATAAGGGATAGAAATTGGGTTTCTTCTCAAAATGTCATCTATTTTTTTCACACTGGAATTCACCTCCAACCATCAGTAAAATTCACCAACCCTGGCACAGTCTCTGGGTAACAAGACGTCCAATTATAAATCCTCTCCACTTAAAGGTAAGTAATTTCACCGACAATAAAAGAATATTCCACTTACCTTAAGGTTTACTACAAGTCGTTAATAAGAGTTCTCACCCTGAGTCAATTATTTTTTTAACAGGATTTCCCTGCTAATTTAAGTGCAAGGCCACTGTAGCAACATAGGATGATGAAAGGGCTCAATTTTTAATAAACAACAACTGCTAATTGGTTTTATTTGTTTGATGAGCTAACGGTTGTTGCAGTAAAATAAAGCATTCTTTGTAGTTGTCATAAAAAACTCCTTTAAAATCTCCGTGCTTCAGAATCCAACATGGATTCCAGCTAATCAGGATTTGCTGGCAACGTCATTCTGCCTTGAATCAAATGCCACACCTTTATATGGGATGGACTAATATCAGTTGACACTGCGGAGGCACTCCTAAGATCACATGCCACACAAAGCCATGTCATAAACTATGATTAGGGTAATTTAAAGGACAATTTTAAGGCAATTTAAATCTCAGCAAATGACTTCTCCTCCAGCCCCCTCACCGTCTCGTGCGGTGTTCCTCAGAGCTCTGTCCTCAGTCCCCTCCTCTTCACCCTCTACATGCTCCCCCTTGGTGACATCATCCGCAGACATGGAGAAAATTTCCACATCTATGCGGATGACACCCAACTCTATCTCTCCACCTCCACCCTCAACACCAGGACTACTGGCGTCCTGACTGACTGCCTGTCCGAAATCAAGTCCTGGACAAGGGACAACTTTCTCCAACTGAACGTCAGCAAGACTGAGGCCCTCCTGATTGGCTTGTGCCAGCGCTTCCACACCCCGGGCGCTGGCAGCATCAGCCTCCATGGCTGCACACTCAACCTCACTAAGCCAGTCAGGAACCTGACTGTCTTGTTTGACCCTGAACTGTCCTTTCTCCCCCATGTCTGCACTATGACTGGCACTGCCTACCACCCTCACCCGACTCCACTGGCTCCCTATCCCTCAGAGGATCAAATTCAAGATCCTCGTCCTCACTTTCAAGGCGCTCCATGGCCTTGCCCCCTGACCTGATGACTCCCTACCAACCTGCGCGCTCCCTTCCGTTCAGTGTGCTCCGGTCTACTCCATGTCTCCCGCCCGACCCGCCCTACTATTGGTGGCTGAGCTTTCAGCATCTCTGCCTCCACACTCTAGAACTCCATCCCACGATCCCTTCGCCTCGCTTCCTCCCTTGCCCCCTTCAAGGCTGGTCTCAAGACCCTCCTCTTCAATCGTGCCTTCGGTCTCCCTCCCACCTCTCTGCCTTCCCTCACCCCTACCCCACTCCTCCCCCATGCTCGGGTCCTGACCCCTGACTGTCCAGCACCTTGGGATGTCCTCCCGATGTGAAAGGCGCTCTATAAATGTAATTTTGTTGTTGTAATTGTTGACACTGATTCACCTGCTAATTTTAGGAGACTCCAATATCATAGGGCTGAATAGCTTCCCATGTTTGCTGTAATTTCTATGATTCTATCCTTTTGGAACACTGAATCATCCAAACTCAATTAACAAGCTCAAGAGTAGGAGTTTACAAAGACTTATCATAACTTGCTCTGACATTCAAATCAATTGACATTTGGTCTCGCTCCTCTGATTATTCCTGGTTTATATTTTCCTTTTAATTCAAATATGTATTAAGTGGATAATTACAGGGCAAAACCTTAGGCAAGTTTCCTTACTCCACATACCTCTGTTTACCTTGCAGTAAGTAGGAACCCAGTTGTTAGTCGATTGGTTGATTGCTTTTCTGGGGGGTGATAATCCCTCCAAAAAGTAAATAAAAATTATAAAAATGGTCACTCAATCCACGACTGTTTGTGTTTCTGTTAAATTGTTTCTTTAATATATCCAATGCAATTTTATTATTAATAATAAAACAGTCTGTTAAGATCGAACAGATGTCTCAAATTATAGAGCACACACAGTGATTTTTCATATTAAAAAAAAATTATTGGGGGAGAATATCCTTCCCTCTCGGTCAATTTCTTCAGTCTATCATTGCACCACAGGACGGGTAATCAAATGAATCATGTGAGCAGCATTTGCACGTTGTTTGTGAGGCAGTAGCAATGGCCAACGTGACAACACCCAAAACCGCCTGCAGACATCAATTGTATTCAGCAGACACAAGAATGCAAGATTTGGAATACTGCTGAAATTAGTTTCATTTTCCAACATTAAAAATGACATTTGTGTAGTTTTTAGCTGAGAGGTGGTTCTTCCATATAGGTGTAATGGTGCTATGTGATCCTTGCACCTGTCTGATTCTTTCCCACCCATTTCTTTTTCTCTCTCTCGCTCGTACTCCGGGGTTATAAACGACAGATCTCATTCTACTTCACATGTCAAATTATTTTTACAAGGCAACTAAGTTCTTAGCAGCAAGCAAGATTCCTGTGAAATATCTCGAAAACCTCGGTCAAAAATACACCATGAGCCTCAGAAAGCAGCTGGATTTGCAACCCTCCAGGTAGAAAATTAAATTGGATGGTTTAAGGTGTTCTACAATTCTCACATTATTAATAAATATTAATAAATTGGTCACTCAATTCACGACTGTTTGTGGGACACTGGAAGACTGCTGTGCGCAGTTGGCTGCTGTGTTTAGCCCACAAAATATACAGTCAATTCACTTTACGGTATATTCTGTGAAGCACTTTGAGACCTCCCAAAGGCGTGATAAGGCGCTATAACAAATGAAGGCTTATTATTATTATTGTATTACTTCTCGGTTTTCTCAATTCCTCACAAACTATTCTTTTTCATGTACGCCCAGGCACGGAAGGTTTCCTTTCTGTGTGTCTATTCCACGATATTCTGTCACTTTGCATTTGTCTGTTAAAAAAAAATTATGGAGGAAAGTGCGCTCTTGCTCTGACGGCTGTGTGATGCAAGATGATTTGTGCTGACACTTTCACAACTTAACTTAATACAAACAATTAGAATAATAATCATCCTTACTTGTGATATGACGCCTATAAAAAAGCAATGCCTCACAAACAATCATGAAGTAAATAATGTTTTGCAATTTCCAGTCATTAACATTAATAATTAACATATTGACTGTTCCATTGGCATGTTGAAATTGAAATGCCCTCCCCATTCTTTTCACATGGAACTACTGATTAGCAGGATTTTTCTGGCTTTATTCGATTAATTATGTTTCCTTGTGAACTAGCTACCTTGGAGCCATATCGTAGTAGAAGGAAGAAGAACCAAATGGTTTCACGATAAGAGGAGGTGGAGAAGAATTGGAGGAAACACTTGGGAAAGAAAATACTTTACTTTTGTGGGTATAACCACTCCAGTGAGAAGCTGTAGCTGCGTTAAAAAAAAGCACTATATAAATGCAAGTTTATGTTGTTAAAATCAGAAATGTTGTGAAGACCAGATGATTCTCCGTCACTTGTCAATGAAGATAGTTGAAGCACAAAGGTTGCTCACAAAACTCATTATAGACTTTATTTTTGGAACGGTCTGCTATTGTATAATTAACAATGCTCCACCTAGTCATTTCACTGAGAACGTCTGAATGTAACACACTCATTAATGGCAAGGTTCAAGTGTCAACTGGCTTTCCGAGACTAGATCCTTTGACCAACATGATTATATTCACAGAGGTTTTTTTTAAATCACAGTACTACCATAAAGCTTGCTGGAAAAAAAATCCCAGCTTCACATTTGCAATTCACCAGCCTCTCTTGCTTCTGAGTTCAGCTCAGCCAACAAAGAGCTCCCTTCAGCGATAAGCTGTCAATGAAATGCAGAGCTATCCAAGTCCAGAGTAAAGCTCAGTCTATGCTAACGAATTTATGCTATGATTTCCAAAAGCTCTATAATACAACAACAAAAACTTGCATTTATAAACCACCCTTTACATAGGATAATGTCTCAGAGTGCTTCACAGGGGAAGTGTTGGATGCCGAGCATGGGAGAAGGGGGAGGTGGATGTGACCATGGGTGTGGTTGAAGACATTTGATAATATATAACAATACACATGATATAGCACTTTATCACACCAATAAGTCAGTTTTAATATGGGATTTAAAGATAGTATATTTTGGGGACATTTCACCCACAAAATATACATTTAATTCACTTTACAGTATATTCTATGAAGCGCTTTGAGACATCTCAGAGACATGATAAGGCCAAAGTCCATATCCCTGCTTGTCCACTGTGAAGGTCAACAAGTGTGGTGAGAGGAGAGTTGGGCCGACAGGAGTCTGTCTGCATGTGGAAATTTTGGGCTCATTTGAAATTTTTAACAAATTTCCATTTCAGATGCGGTACGAACTCCGGATACCCAGAGTCCGATAAGCAGGGTGGTTACTGTAAATACGAGGGTGCGAACCTTGATGTCGATCCATTCGGAGTCAGTGGAGCCTGGCGAGGGTTTTGGGTGTGTGGAGTTTGGTGCAGTGAGGATATGGAAAGTGGGGTTTTGTGTTAGCTCGAGTTTGTGGCTGTTGGAACTGGGGAGACCAAAGAGGAATCAAGACGGAAGGTGACAAAAGCATGGATAAGGGTTTGAGTGGCATTCGGTGCTGCTTAAGGTGCTAATAGCTGGGGGTATTATACAGTACTGAAAACAGTAATGAGCAACGCTGGTTGCAAAAGTCAAAACACATGACATCATTATCCAGTGCCCTACATCTCCAGGAAGTGTGTTCTACTGGTAAATTGAAATGTACTCTAATAGGCACCAGTAAGTCTGGCGACCGATGCTTATCTGACAGCTGAAAGCAACAGGAACATGCACGGCTGTGTTAAATAACAGGTTACATATTCGCCCTAATTAGGCCTTTGAAAACAGGAGCTGCAGCCCAAATGCAAGTAGTACAGTACTGTAGTTAGCTTGATTTGACCTCCCACAAACCCGGATTAAACTCTAATTAAAAATATACGCGGGGTCGCACCCCTGGGTGAAAATGTTATTACCCAAACAGTTTGCTACTGCTGTTGCTAAAAGCACAGCGGACTTCTTTCAGGCTAAAATTAAGTGCTTCCTCCACACTTTTGCGTAGTTTCGTTGGTGGCCTTTCACTGACTTCTGTTCACTCTCTCACTCTCACCAGGATGTGACTTGTAAAGGATTAGAAGGTAATTAAAGTTTTGGCATGTATAAATTGTTATTAAAACTCTTACAGGACACAGTGATACGCTGTCTGACCCTACCCCTGGTCAAGCAAGTTGTTGTTGAGAATTGTTGGCCAGGATGTGGGGAGGTGAAAATCCTTTATTTTTTCCAATGGTTTGATGGGATTTTTTACTTCCACCTAAAGAACAGAAAGATGGCATGAATTTCTTCTCAGGAACTGCCTGTGATACTTGTGACTGAATAAAAAGAGGCTGAGAAATCAACGTGTCTCTCAAACACAAATTCTCTCACTGTGAAAAAAAACACTGGTACAAACATTGTACGGGACAACTTGCGTAAGTCTGATGTATATGAATTGTATCATTGTCGAAGTCGGTACATCTAAATACACTAGTGATATTAACAACCGTGTAATATGGAACGTCACCACCGCACTTGCCAAGTTAAAACTTTTTGCCACACCTCCTTCAAATGGAACACCGCACGTGAGCGCCACAACAATTTCCCTGGAGCGGGTGGTTGGGATGATGCTCCAGCCAACTAACTCCTTGTTCCATGACTCTGCTTTGAACGGCAGCCATTCCAGCCGGGGAACTTGTTTGACATACTTCATACTTTGCATAAATCATATTAAATGTAGGGTCCCAACTGATACGACTAGTGTGTACTCACTTGGGCTTTCCTCCAGCAAATTGGACCCCTATATTTCTAACACATGATCTTTCGAAAGTGACATGCTGTAGAGAAACTGTAGAGAAATTGTAGCAGTGCAAAACTACAAGTATGTTCTTGTTCACATTCTTTTTCGACACTCAGCCCACATTTTCCAAATAGTTGACTGAAACCTTTTCATTGCGAGTTTATATGCCTGCCTGTATGCAATTCTCTAATTTTCCAGGTCTCACAGGAGCTTCGGATTCTTGGAACAGAATATATCAGACTGGGGCGCGGACGGGGAGAGGGGAGACTTCCAATGGCTAAACCCAATTCTCGGTGAGGTATTGATTCACACAGTTTCAGAAGGTTCTACTTCTGAATGTGCTAATCCTGCATTAGCTAATCGTGTTGGGCAACAACAGGGTTACTACAATTGGTTTGGGTGCCCTTAAGCCAGTGAATGAGGTGGATGGAATTTGTGGAATTGCAATGCAACATGAATCACCATCTTTAGGACAGGAGGAAAATAAGTCTTGCATTATTATAGCACCTTTAACAACTCGAAACTTTACACTAATTACAGCGAAGTGCAGTGACACTTTTTCTTGCTTGTAAATGAAGCAACCATTTTGCGCAAGGCAAGGCTCCGCAAACAGCTACAAGGTGATTGATCAATTTATCCAGCGCTCCGAGACACTACCCTTGGTAACGCATGCTATATAAATGCAAGTTGTTGTTGAGAATTTTTGGCCAGATGTGGGGGGGGGGTGAAAATTCTTTATTTTTCGAATGGTTTGATGAGATCTTTAACTTCCGCCTAAAGAACAGAGAGTTGGGATGGCTTATCTGACAATAGGACTCTTCAGTGCTGTTGTGTGAAGGCAAATTAGAAGGGGGGGGGGGGGAATTAGCTACGTTTGATAACCGATCCGATTTTAAACTAACTGTTGAAACCTGAGCACGCCACTACACTGATGTTATTCAGGAAGCACAATGGAGGTGAAGAAGTGAAGGGGATTCATAAAAGAACTGAATGACGTATGCATACAGGAAACAGCAGTCTATCATTGACCAATATGCTGAGCCCATCTTTTATTTGGTTCCATTAGATCCTGTTTAGGATAACGTTCTTTCTTTCAGCAGCTTGTTCTCTGCAGGCACAAGCTGAATGTTATTAGGTTTCTGATACACTTGCTGTTCCTACCTAGGTGCCCCTGCCAGGAACGTGCCTACTTTTCACTTAAACAGTGGTTTATATTCATCTTGTGCCAGCTTTCCTCTTCTCTACATGAATGCCTTGGAAGTCACACCATCTGGTGAGCGTGGTCTGTCTTCTGATATATTGGCAGAGCAGCCTGATAGAGGTTCCTGACATCAGGTGTTCTAAGCTTCAATTCACTGAAGGTGAAAGCAATGTATGGGAGTCCAGACTTGTCTCATACTGATCAAAAGGTATTAGAATCGTTCCTCTTTTAGCAGTTTTATTAATCTTTTGTTGGGAGCCACATCTCAAGCATCGCTTTGATCCAGGGCCGATTTCATGAATATTTCAACATGCTGGATCGTGGAATGATAGCTTGAGACTACAGCTACCCACATGGTGAACACTTGATTTTGAAATGTACCAACTTAGGTAGCTGCTGAATGGAGGCAAGGTGCTTCCATATAGAAAGAGAGGGAACAGTGTAAGAAGCATCAATGATACTGGGGACACAGACTGTCAAAAGCGCCCTTTCAATGGTGCCGTCTTTTGGGTGAGACACTAAACCTCGTCTACCACTTCTGGTGGACCTTCAAGATCAGGTTAAATTATTAGGAAAGAGAAGAGAGTTTCTCTCTGTTTACTACTCAACAATCCTCCAGATTAATTGTTCATTCAGCTGGTGTTTTGCTAACAATAACAGGCACGACACCTAAAGAGATGACACTTAAAACTTATGAAAGTGTTATAGAAGTTCTTTCATTTTACCAATAGCAGATCCTCCTCAATCGCTGGATTAGCTCTGCCTCCTGATAACGTATCCTTACTTTCTCTCACTGAAGCTATGTTTCTGTAGTGTAGTAGTAATTACAACTGCCTTAAACACAAATTGTCCTGGGTTCGACACCTACTAGGAATGTACTCTCTCCAGGACACTAATGTTGACAGACCTGCCAGCCTGACAGACTCATCAGCAGGAATTGGGAGGCATATCAGTCACTGGAAGCAGAGATTCTTCCCACCCAGCTCCTGCTAACCCTGCAAGACAAAACCCTAATTGGTGGGGTGATCTTAGCTGGACAAGCAGTGAGAAGCTGTCTTAACAGATAGCACTCTCAATTGCAGCTGTACGGTTTTAGCTGGTTGAAATCCAGAAGTACCACATTGAACACTCCAAGGACCCCAAGTTTTACCTCTCAAACCTGCGTCTAATAGTCTCGGGATGCAGGTAAACAGGATGAATCCCTCCAGGGAGAAAGTGTCCATTCCATTCCAGACACAGAGAAATTTCCATGTATGGATAGCATATATATGTGGAACTTTCAGTCTGGTTTGGATACTATAAAGCATGGTGATGGGTTTCCACATATGTCAGACACCTAGCTGACCAAAAGAAAAGCTCTGACAACATTCTAAGTGAACATAAGAATTGATTAGAAACTGAAAAGAGCCGTTTGACTCAGAAGTTCTTGCTTCCTTATTTTATTTCCTCATCACTACTTCCTCTCCTAATCCCTTTTCTCTTCAGAAATACATTGAGGTCTCTTTACAGTCTACTTCAATGCTTTCACGATTCTATAATCCATTGTGTGCTTTTAATTTTTTTTATGTGCTTTTAAAAATAATTATCTCCTTATATTACCGTAATGTTTAAGGTATCCCATGGTACTTGAACCCTTTTGCCACAATAAACAATTCGCCTCGAATCAAATCTTGAATCATGTTGCTCACCTCTATCTCCTCAAGGGCAATATTTTTCTATGCTATTATCCCTATGGCATTTCCAACCAGGAGTCAAAACAACAATATGCCCACTTGTTGGCTGGTGCTCCATTTACTGCAGTGGCAAGTCGCAAATGTGCGTAATGCATTAGCACTCTAAAGTCAACCAATTTTTTTTAGAATATTATCATTAACAGTAACGGAAATGACTGGTATCGGCAATGAAATTTGTAATTCATGAATCCACTAACTGTCATGCAATTTTAAACATCTGTAGCAATAAAATAGGATTGAAATCCATTTCCAAGTCTCTGGGGCCTCCAGTACTAATGTCAAACTGCTGCAGGAACCTTGCAACTAATACGTCTTTTCAGAATTATACAGTTCACTATGGTTATTACACATTTGGGGAGATTTTGATCTGTATTATGCAAATAAATAAAATGATGAATAATAATGATTAAAATGAGAAACCGAAACAGGCCTCAGCCCAGGAAATGTGTTTCTGCTTAATGCAGGGCCTGACAAAAATCCAACCATTGTAGTGATCCATGCCATAGTTTTTTGGGCATTGACCAAAATCACTAGTAGAGATCTCCATCAATTAACATCTCTCAATGTGGAACACACTGCCCCTTGAAGGCCAGAGAGACAAAACCATTTGGGATATTTAAATGGGAGATTAAATTGACAGACACACATAATTGGGAAGCAATGGCTTTAAGGGGTATGGGGAAATAGGATTCAAATAGATGCCATGATCTAACATTGGATACTGGTGAACTCTCTCAGTAGAATGAATAATCTCCTCCTATTCCTAATGTTACCTTGCTCAGATTCTTCCCCAAAAAATAAATTTAAAGCTTGATCTTCTTACATCTCATTGGATAAAGCTACCGCCATTGAGCTCCTGAGCCATATATGAGACAGGAAAAGTCCTTCAGGTTAACTAAAGCTGAACTTGACTGAGGTGCTCCCAGGGGTACAACAATTGATCTCAGCATTGCAGAGTTTGAAACAGAATATAAAAGCAGTTGTGGTTCTTAATCCTCACTGATATCTACTAATTTCTGCAGTCCCACTATTTATGTAGCCTTTCAATCGTTCTTGCCAAACTCAATTGAAGACTTGGGTGTGGTGTTGGAAGGTATCCAGGAACAGTGGATCCTCACCCCAGCAGGAGTCAGTACTTTCAATAAGGTAGGGAAGAAAGTAGGAGGGGGAGAGAAGAAGAAAAATGGAACAAAATGCCATGTGACAAATTAAAGAGGGTTGGCAAGTTTGGTATGGTGGAATCATTAAGACTTTGTGCTTATAAAATTACTCATAAATTGTGTAGCTAGCCAAGATAAATCATTTCACTGTTGACCTTTTGCTTTCCTTGATGTTGGAGAACACATTCACCCACTCTTTCCTTCTCAGGTCTAAACGCAAGGACACTACTGCACAGTGCTAATTCACATACAACATAACGAGTTGAGATTTCCAACTGTTCCCGAGCTAATCACATCACCATTTCTGTGATGCATCATCTATAAAACATGAGGTACTGCATATTTTTGATGTCTCAAGAAAAGCATGCACCAAAAAAAAATCCACAGAAGCTATCTAAGGGAGTGTGAGATAATTATACAGCCCGGTAAAAAATAATCTGTGTGACCCCGAATGAAAAATAACAACAAGTCAGATGTGAGTGTTATCAATTGATAGTTAGCAGTGCAGAGTGTTCCAGCATTTGCACCAAGGCTGCCTGAGATTCGCAGAATTAAATGAATTGGCAATAGACTGAGTATCTCGTCCATTGTATTGAGGACTAAGTGTTCTACCCCTTCTCATAGCTCAGCAGTACCTGAAGTCTTCATGAACGTTCCTGAACAATCTGAGATCTTCTCAATGCTATTGACGATATTCTTAAGGGACAAAACGGTGGCAAAAAAACCTGTTTTGTTACATATTTTAAAATCTTGATAAAAGCATTCCAACAATGACAAGATAGGACTTGGTGAAGGTTAGAGAGTCCGCCTACAACTCCCTGTGACAAGCAAACTTTTGCATCTGATTTAACGGCTTAGACATTCATATTCAATAAAGTGATCTTAAACAAGAAAGCCCAACTCTTTAGGGCTTTGGCTCACAAAGTTGAGGCCATGTCTACATCTCCAAGCCTGCCTAATGTGGAATTACATAAATGGTGACAGCACGGAAATAGGCCATTCATCCCAACTCGTCCATGTTGGTATTTAAACTACGCATGAGCCTCTAGACTTCCCCTCTCCCATAACCCTCTATTCACTTGATAGAGGGTGGAAATTTGTGATTACAGATTTATAAGCTTTCAAATAACGATTAGGGAGAAACAGCACATTATGCTTGGTAATGTAGAGGGAGATTTTGAAGACACGGACATCTTCCTCATGTGAAAGGCGCTATATAAATGTAATTTGTTGATGTTGAAGAACTACGATTGACTCCTGAAAGTGTTAAATCACTCTGTCAATGTGGTTAATGCCTCCTAGTACAGCTTTTATATTAAACAAGTAAATCTTGTTTTTTAGTGCATCATAATCTGAAATGAGGTGTCTTGCTACAGAGTATCGAATACAAATATAAACAGCAGCTATCTTGGAATCTCAGCGTGGGTCAGGATTTTATGGAGGGAATGTTTCACCTTCATCCCAAGAAATATTAGAATGTGGAACAAGTACCAGAGAAATAAAATGAATTTTTTTTTCTCTCCGCCAGTCTGCATTTTTCAATTTGAAGCATGTCACGAGGGCACCGAGAAGTTATCTGTTGTTTACGGCTCTAACCGCTGTAAAAGTTCCGATGGATGTCATTAATTCTCAGTAAAGAGCTGCTCGGGTTTGAATTTGCTTAATTGAAAGTCCGAGGAGAATCAACAAAAAGGGAACGCAACAAAAAAGGAAACGGAGCAAGTCTGAACACAGAGTACAAATTCACGGAGGGGTATTGTTGTTCCCTGAGTTAGGGTCTTGCAGTAAGAATCCCCTTTAAAAACTGCTCTGACGGAATCTTTAGCAGGTTGCTAAGGAGAGCAGTGCACAACAACAACACAACTTGGATTTATAAAGCGCCCTCCACGCCTGAAGGCGTCTCAGAGAGCTTCACAGTAACAGATCCCGGGGCCGAGCCAGGGGGAGGGGGCGGAAGGTGACCAAAGGCGCGGTCGAAAAGAAAGGTCTTCAGCAGAGACCTGAAAATAGGAAGAGAGGGGGGAGAGGCGAAGGGAGTGAGGAAGGGAATTCCAGAGCCTCGGGTTGAAGGCTCGGCTACCAAGGGTGGAGCGGAGAACTGGGGGGACAACAAGGAGGCCAGACCCGGAGGATCGAAGCAACAGACACACAGTGTCTCTCAATTGCTGGATTTGTCTCCTCCTTTAAATGTGTGTAGCTTCAGAGAAAGCAGAAGCAAACTGAAAATGCATATTGAAACAGTTTGTGCAGCAGCTGCTGCAGGATAAATGTACCCCGGCAGCTCATGTAGCAGTGCTATCAGAACAGGTTATATCAGGAACATAGCCAGCCTGAAAGCACCAGCCAACCAACAGTAAAAAAAACAAAATCCTGCAAATAAATGTTAATATAACTCATCCCGAGACCTGCATTAAGGGCTGTGCTGAGCGATCCAGAAGGTTTTATGTTTGAACAAGGAACCTCAAGTTAATTAAAGCTCTTGTCTTGTGTTTTAATTAGCTCCACTCTCTATAAATCCTGCTGGAACTAGGAATGGAGCCAATTAACTCATGGGGCAATAGCTGAGTCTTTTTACAAGCAGTTTCTTATACTCCAACATAAAACATGCTGGATTATTCATTCCAGTGTGATTGAAGATTTCCCCTTCCCCTCCAACTGTGAGGGAGATAATTCCTATTGGGATCAGAAAACTACACAACACTGTTTACAGTAATGTTAGAGTCAAGATCCTTATTGCTAAGAGCTGTAGTGAGCAACTACAGTTCAAAGAGAAAAAGCTCCCCCATTAGCTCAGTGGGTAAACTCACTACCCATTGAGGAACTGAGACTCGCATTGTGTGCACCACAAGATCCCAAGCTCAATCCTTGGCTTTGTGCTGAGTTAAACTGATCTCAGTTGGAACACTAATTGGAGCTCTATAATTTGATTCAGTGCTCCTGTCCTAGGGAGAGAAAAATAAACCAGGGTTTCCACTTTCTGACCTCCATCCTGTGACCTGCACAATTGATGCCTCTCACCGTCAAACAGCTCAGCACATACACTCTCCTAGGCTCACACGGGTGAAGAATTGCCACCCAGGGTACATATTGTTTATAGTACTATACCCCAAATTGTACCTTGGCTTTAGCAATAGAGGGGAAATAAATGGATGATAAGAGATGGCAGATTAATATTTCCCTTCCTCAATCCCTCTGTCTTGCCCCCTTTTTTGCCTGTCTTCAAATCACAGGTGAAGACTTTCCTCTTCAACTCTGCCTTCGGTCACCTCTCCTTCTTTTTCCAGCTTTGTGTCGAATCAAACTGTTGTTAAAAGGCTCCGAGACCCTACTCGGACGAAGGTCATTAAATAAATGCAAGTTGCTATTGTTTTGTAATGTCAGAGTCCAGCACTAGCACTATATCTGACCAACAGTCTCTGGTCTAGTGTGGCTGCTATAAATGAGGTTCTTTCATGCTATCACACATGACAACATACACATCATATAGTTCTAACAGGTTTTGAATTCTCTTGTCACTCAGACTGCACCCTCATTTTGAGCGATGTAGTTAGCGACACCTTTAACCGTTGACAACTCTCAATACCGTTGACCACTCTATTCTCCTCCACCGCCTCCCCTCTCACCTCAACCTTCATGGTTCTGTCCTTGAATAGTTCAGATCGTACTTCTCACACTATCTCCACTTCATTTCCACAAACGGTTTCTCCTCTTGTCCCATGTCTTATGCGGAGTTCCTCGGGGCTCTATCCTTGGTCCCCTTCTTCTTCAATATCTAAATGCTCCCTCTTGGTGACATCATCTGCAGGCATGGGAGTCAACTTCCATGTATAGGGGGATGACACCCAACTCTATCTCTCTGCCTCCACCCTCAATTTCAGAACCTCTGCTTTCCTGACAGAATGTCTGTCAGTCATCAAGCCCTAGATGAGAGCTAACTTTCTTCAGTTGAACGTCAATAAGACTGAGGCCCTCCTGATTGGCTCCCGTCAGTGTTCCCACACCTCAGGCCCTGACAACATCACCATCCAAGGATGCACACTCCACCTCATTGAGCCAGTCCGGAACCTTGGTGTCTTGTTTGATCCTCAACTATCCTTTCTATTTCACATCCATGTCATGACCCGCTCTGCCTTCCTCCATCTCCGCAACATCTCCCGGCTCCGCCACTGTCTCACACTGAAACCCTCATACACGCATTCATAACATCCAGGCTTGACTATGCAAACTCACTGCTTGGCGGCCTCCCCAACTCCTCCCTCCATAGGCTGCAGATCATCCAGAACTCTGCAGCCCGTGTCCTCTCCCGCACCAGGCTCTGTGACCCTATCACCGATGCCCCCACCCTCTGGAACTCCATTCCACAGTCCCTCAGCCTCGCCCTGTCCCTTGCCTCCTTCAAGACGCACCTCAAGACCCTCCTCTTTGACCATGCCTTCGATCACCCTCCTTCTCCCCCCACTACCCTCCACCCTCCCCAATCCCGAAGCCCAGCTTGGGTCCGAAAGACTGATTGTCCGGAGCCTTGGGACGTCCTCCCAGCGTGAAAGGCTCTATACAAGTGTAATTTTATTGTTGTTAACTATTGGTATAGTGTTTCTGGGGCCTTTCATCTCGTTATCACAAGTGAGTCCTGATATTAATTTTATATTTTTCTCAGACTTTGTCTTAGCCTGACTTTCAAGTCTACCAACAAAACATCTGAGAACAAAATGAGCCAGTGTGATTTTAGATCTGCTTTCATTTAGCTCTTCAAAAAAAAGGGCTTGGAAAAGCAAAATCAAGAAGACATTAAAGGAAACAGTGCTTCTGGAGGCAAGTCCAACCCACTGTTTAACTCTGCCACATGTGCATGCTCTTAGATTTGTCAACCAAGTTAAAAAATATTGCTCTGTGGTGCAGTGTTTCCATCTGATTACGATGAAGAGTAACATGCATGGTGCACGGTCCCACGACCAAAAGAAAGGAGTTTCTCTCTATGGTCTGGCCAACAATCCACCAGATAAAAAATTGGCCCTTCACTTTATGACTGTTTGTGGCATATCGCTATGCAAATTAGCTGACATTGCACATTAGATCAGCTTATTTTGTAACGAATTTTGGTTATGAATCCAATGGAAAAATGTTCTCAGATGTTTTGTTGGTAGACTTGAAAGTCAGGCTAAGACAAAGTCTGAGAAAAATATAAAATTAATATCAGGACTCACTTGTGATAACGAGATGAGAGGCCCCAGAAACACTATACCAATAGTTAACAACAATAAAATGACACTTGTATAGAGCCTTTGTACTGTTGGACTCCACGAGGTGCGTTCCTCAGCTCTGGATGGAGTTGCAGTAGGTTGACCCTCCATCCACATCAATGTGGAAATGGCAATTTGGGGCAATGCGCCATGCTGAAAGATCATTGCTGGTTTATACTTGGAGCAAACAATCCTTTCAAAAAGTGTGGCTCCCTTTTATTACTTTGTTTACCAAGCAGTAAATAGGAACCCGGCTGTTAGTCAATTGGCAGATTCAATTCACTTTACGGTATGTTCTGTGAAGCGCTTTGAGACGTCTCGAAGATGTGATAAGGCGCTGTATCAAACGTAAGGATTATTATTATTATTATTAAAATGAGTGGCTCCTCAAACCCAGTCAAGGGTGTACCACCGTCTCTCCTTTAATGGGTGCTCGAACTCCTCTCTTCACCCCTGCCGTTCCACAAAATCCTGATCTCTGGCAATGTATCAGATCTGGAAATGTCTCTTTGTGCCGGTGGTTCTTCCATTTCACCCTTCCCCTCCCGTCCTGCTCCTGTCTCGTCCTCCAGTATGAACTCTCTTGGTGTGATAACGGTTAGGTCCCCGTCCAGCTCTCCTACCCCCTATACCACCATGAGTACATCACCCATCAGTCTGCATATGCTCCTTCACCCCCTTCCCTAGGTACACAAAATCTCCTGTTACACAAAAATTAAAATGCATTCGATAGTTTTTGCTTCATTAATGGGTTATCTCTTTATCGAGGGTCGTGCAGCTGCAACTCGAACAAAAATACCCACCCATTGTGGGTGAATTCAGGGGAGGGGCAGGAAACGGGGGTGGGCCGCGGGTGTATTGTACAACATGCTGTATTTGTACAGGATATTTCCTATGCTTCTCTTTTCTGGATGCAGTGTTTTGAGTTTGTTGCTTATTGAATATCAGTAAAACCTTTAATTAACAAAAAGGAAAATACAACGTGATGTAATTACTATCATTGGTGATATTATCACACTGGCAGTGACATCACACTTCGTCTCAAAGTCTGCCTCTGCAGATATCTCAGTTGTCTCCCCGACTTGACAAAATAATTGAACCTCAAGATTTAACACTAAGTTAACTGGTATCCCAGTTACATTTCCTGTACAACAACAATAACTAATTACATTTGTATAGCGCTTTGGGAGGACAGCCCAAAGCACTGGACAGTCAAGGATGTGCACCCGAGGCTGGGGGTTGGGATCAGGAGGGGTGGAGGGTAGTGGGGGTAGGCGGGTAGACCGAAGGCACAGTCGAAGAGGAAGGTATTGAGACGGGCCTTGAAGGAGCCAAAGGAGGGGAAGAGGGAAAGGGACTGTAACATGGAGTTCCAAAGGCTGAAATGCTGCGATTCGCAGGCAGCAGAATGGCCCCTATCAGTGGCTGTGTAAACTTAATCATTCTGACATATTGACTGAGCCAAAGACTGCAGCAGAATTTCCAACTATGTGATAACATTATCAGCGATAAACATCACGTCATATTTTTCAACCCCGTCTTACAGATAGCAGTGCCTTCATATGTCCTTATAATGCTCTCGTATCAGATAATATAAGATCACACACATGCTATTTGGTTTTGTCGCTTTAAAATCTTAACCTTTGTCCCAGTGCCAAGGAAACGCCAGAGGATTCCAGGTGATAGCAAAAGAACTGAACTGTTCACTTTGGAAGAGAGAAGGTTAAGGAGTGATCTGATTAAAGTTTTCCACATTTCAAAGACTACAGAGGTAAATAGGCTGAACTCCAAAATATGTTCATTATAATCAAAGGTCCACAACAAGCAGTCTAGGAATCAAGCTCAGATATATGTGGGGAGATAAACAGTTTAGATTTAACTACACAGAGGGTGGTTGGACAGTGCAGGCTCTTTCAAGAGCATGATGCGTTATGATAGAGAAGGGGAATTGAGCAGATATGAGATAGGGAGAGATGGCACTTTGAAAACACGACTAGTCACACACATTCCTGTGTTCTTCTTTTTAAGCCAGGGCTTAGGATAGTCATGTACATTCAGGAAAATAATTTGGAAGAGGGAAAATGAGGCCATTGATCATTGGAAAAAAAAAGCTGGAGTGAGGCATCGCTGATCAGCACTGAGTTCGAGTCATTACTGGTATAGTTTCACAGGCGCTAGCTGCCTTCTCCTGCCAACGCATGTCCATTCTTCATCTGTGAGCTTGGGGCCCAACTGCTTATCATAACCCACCTGTCAGCTGTGTTTATATATAAAGATGAAGAACGATAACTGAAATATTGACCTGTATTTCTCTGCCTAGATGTCAAGGTCAAAATAATAAATACTTAACAAACTCGCAAACAAGCAAACTGGTGTAAGTCAACGTATAGGTAGGTTGGCTAACCACTGTCGTAACAAATATCTGTATGACTAACACACTTTCTGTAAGGTTGCGAAAACTCACGCAAGTATGCAGCATTCAAGGAGTTTCTAAAGGACACAATTTGGCAGCTTAACCTGCGTCACATTTCATGGACGAGAAAGATGAGTTTTGTAGGAATGAGTTCTGGTTACCCAGCCCTTTCTTTACAAATGACACAAATGGTACATTAGAGTTTCAGCCTGCCTTATTTTCTTATTATACGTGTGGCAGCTCATTTATCAAGTGAAAGAGAGCCATCATTTTGTTTAAATACGCATTCACCTCTTGTCTGACAATAACTTCATTACAGGTTTTAAACCACAGTTAAAGTGGGTTATGTGGCAAACACTGTAAATTTATCTTTTTAATTGAGTTATCACAACCTCAAGCCATTATGAGGGAGTTTCTCCTGGTGTCCCTGACCAACGATACACCAAATAAAATTGATGATTCACTTCCTGGCAATTTTTTGGTTTGTAAGACTGCTTGGGGTTTAGCCAGCAGCCTACACGAGCACAAAAATTGCTGTGCTAACCATCGAGACCTCACAGAAGCAGAGTTTGTGTTTGTTAGTTCTTCGAGAGCAAACTTCCCCAGCAGAGTGAAAGGTTAGTAACCACACCCCACCCCACCGCTTGCTCTTGCCCAGACAACACATGTATTGGCAGAAGCCAAGACACAAGGATCCCAAATACAATTTGACGTACTTATTGCAGGAGTTTAATCAGCTAAAACCATGCAGCACAGTGCTATATCAGTTAAATACAAGAACATTTTTTGGAAAGTTTTTTTACAACTTAGTCAAGAAAGATGCAGATATGAATAATAGAAATAAAACAAACAAGATAAGCAGCTTATTCTCCCCGCTCCCCATAACTCAGTGGATAAATGAATCACATACAATGTGACAACAGAGCCAAACCATGCCTAGCTTCCATCCTGGATCTGTGCTGAGTTTGCTGATCTTAGCCTCGACGGGTTGGTGTGTATATGTAGATGTATCAACAACATCAACAAAATTACATTTCGGATGGAAAAGACAGGTCATTTGATTGTCTTTCACATCTTCAAGCTGAGGAGGAGAAAAAGTTCAACTTGAGTAACCAATGTCTGGTTCCTAATAGCAGAACCCGCCTAGAAGACCATATTTGTGAAGGAAGAACAGGATAAGTCCCCGATCCCAAAGCTCCCGATGCTTGAACAGTCTGTCAATACTAGTGTCCACACTTGAAGAATAACCACTTGAAGAAAAGTATCTAAAGGACTGCTGCTACCTCACACTAATACCCAGCAGGAGTTATCAGATCAGACTAAAAAGAGAGAAGAATTGAAGGGAGAGCAACAGGGAGTTATTTCCTACACGTCTCAGCCTGACAATGAAAGGTTATAAAATGTTACAAACTGTGCAATTGAAAGACTGACACCAGGAGAAAGGTGCAATCTAGATTAATACTACTGAGAAGGCATTTTGTTTTGCAACTGGATTCAAAGTGTAATAAAACCCTGCTTTATTTTTACTCTATTATGTTAATGGCACAAACATTCTAACACGTTTTCCTAAAAACATTCGCACTTTTGTTTTCAATTAACACATTTTGTGCCACAAAAACTTGCATTTATATATAATGCTCTTCATATAGAGTCACGTCATGTAGCACTTTACAGGGACAGATTGGATGCCAAGCAAGGGAGAGGGGAGTGCGGGAGGTGGCCAAAGACGGGTTTGAAGAGATAGAGTTTAAGGTGTGACTTAAAGACGGAAACAGAGGTGGCAAGATTAGAATGGTCGAGCGAGGAAATTCCAGAGATTAAGGAAATAGCAACTGGAGGCCTGGCCACTGAAAGTGGTGCGGAGAAGGCAGAGATCACGCAGAAAACCGGAGTAAGCAGAGAGAGAGAAAGTAGGGTTCAATGCGTGTAGAGGGTATTGTTTTTTCATGGAGTGTAAACAACCCAAAGGTCCAAGTATCACAGCAGGGAATGATTTTCATTCAGGCTTCAGTGCAAACAAATGCATTTCAGTATCGGGCTCTCATTCGTGTCAGGTTCTATTTATGTTATGCAAATTTATTCTGGACTGTTTTACGTAATATCATGGCTAAATGATAATTAACAGCAGCTAGAAACTGTTACAATTTACAGAGGAGAAAGATGAGCTTTGGAGGAATGAGTTCTGGTTACCCAGCCCTTTCTTTACAAATGACACAAATGGTACATTAGAGTTTCAGCCTGCCTTATTTTCTTATTATACATGTGGCAGCTCATTTATCAAGTGAAAGAGAGCCATCACTTTGTTTAAATACGTATTCACCTCTTATCTGGCAATAACCTAATTACAGGTTAAACCAGAGTTAAAGTGGGTTATGTAGCAAACACTGTAAATTTGTCTTTTTAATTGAGTTATCACAACCTCAAGCCATGATGAGGAAGTTTCTTCTGGTGTCCCTGGCCAATAATACCACAAATAAAATTGACGATTCACTCCCTAGCTGTTTATTGGGATACTTTCCAACTGCTGCCAATATCTCACCTAAGCATCAATCTTCAGGTTTGAGCCCAAAGAATGAATGTCGACAGGCAGTTCCAGCATGAAGTCCTCATACCTGATGCCACTCTCACCCAAAGCCCAGCAAGTAGAATGAGAACCCTGACTGAAATATGCCTTCTCATGCCCAGGAGGACAAAAGACATTCATCCTATCAAAACCTCAGCTGACAAAGCTCGGCTAACAAAGCTCCAACTTGCCTTTAATGCTTTGCTTTACATTGCAGTGTTTTTACCAAAAGAATTGTCAGAGGGAGGCCCCCAAAAAGCAATTGGAAAATAGACATGGTACACAAGCATGTAATATTATGGTATTTACAATCTTAAAGGGGCTTTACCATCAGTATCTTTACATTACAAATAAGGGCCATGCATCAGAAGGCATGTGTCCATCACTGTGAAATCAGTACAACTATGTGTTACTGATCAGAGAGCTGATGGGCCTGCATACCTGATAAATAGATAACTGCGAAAAGGAGTTTTGTATTGTTAAGAGCCTCATGCTAGATCCTCATCATTTCCCCCCACGTTTACCCATCAAAGCCTCTTTCAAAGGAATGTTTTTGAACTTCCCTGGTAGAATAAAGAGAGATGACAAGTTTTATCAAGTTACAAAATGTTGTGCTCGATAAGACTGTTTGGGGTTTAGCAAAGAGTCTCCACTTGAGCACACAAATTGCTCTGCTAGCTATCGAGACCTCACATAAGCAGGGTGTGTGTTTGTTAGTTCTGGGAGACAAAAACTCTCCCAGCAGAGTGAGAGATCACCACACCCACTCACCGCTTGCTCTTGTCCAGATAAAATGGCAGAATTTTGTGCTCAATAAAACTGTGGGTGTTTAAACAACTAAAACATGCAGCACAGTGCTACATCAGTAAAATGCAAGGACATTTCTTGGAAAGTTTTTTTTACAACTTAACTCAAGAAAGAATAATACACATAATAATATATGAATAATCAAGACAAAACAAACAAGATAAGCAGCTTTTTCTCCCTGCGCACCCATAACTCAGTGGATAATTGTATCACATACAATGTGACAACAGAGCCAAAACATGCCAAGATTCAATCCTGGGAGTGGGGAAGGTGGCCACAGATGGGTTCGAAGAGAACAGAAACAGAGGGGGCAAGATTGGAGTGGTCGAGCGAGGAAATTCCAGAGGGTAAGGGAGTAGCAACTGGAGGCTTGGTGATTGAAAGTGGTGCGGAGAAGGTAGACGCAGCAAACCAGAGTAAGCTGAGAGAAGGAGTAGGGTTCAATGCATGTAGAGGGTATTGTTTTTTCACGGGGTGTAAAAAATCTATAAGTTACAAATGTCACAGCAGGGAGTGATTTTCATACAGGCTTTAGTGCAAACAAAAGCATTTCAGTATCGGGCTCTCGTTCGTACCAAGTTCTATTGATGATATGGAAATTTATTATGGAATTTTTTACGTAATAAGGTGGTTAAATGATAATTAATGGCTGCTAGAAACTTCTTAATTATATTGCATTTAGTTACGACTCTGCATTGAATTATCACTAGCAGCCAGACATATGCTAGACATATGCCGGTTGTTATGATGGTGTCTACCCACTTTTTCTCATTTATTTTCCCTATCCATAATTTACATCCCAGGAAGAATGGAACTGAATGTTAAGTGTGGGATGGTAAATTTGAATAGCTAGGGCCTAAACAAGCTAATTTCTAAAGGTTACACGCATTACCGGTGCATTTAGACGTTTTCTTGATGTGAAATGCCTGTATATTTGTAAATTATACTGTATTGTGCCATTGATCAGGAGATAATTTCAGCCAGTCTGCCAGCCCTGTCACTTTCCCAAGAATGACTCTGTCTGATATTGTGATCACTTATGAGAGAAGGGTCAGGGAGGGTCAGTATTATTAACTGGTCACTGTTTGATGTCTCACCATCTCAAGCACAATGAAATGAGAGATTAAACCTGAGTCACATCACTTTCTAACTGGTTCTCTGACGTTTTGTTCTCTTTGAGATGGCTAACCTCAGTCTCTGGTGAGAATGTTGGGCTCAGTGTCACTCTGGGTTGGGAAAAAAACATAAGACAGGGTTTCTGCTCCTTGCTCATTATGTCTAGTGGTCTGCTGGTTAGCCCTTATGTGGGTAAGAACAGTATTAGGCTCAGATCTGAAGCTCTCCACAGTAATAACCTCATAGGAATGTAGGACCAAGAGGAGGTCATTCAGCTCATCCAGCCCTCTGCAGAACTGCTGTCCAGGCTCACACACAAAAAAAGGACCGTTTGGGCAAGGTACCAGAAGGTGCCTGTTACCCATGGACCCACATCCCAGCAAGTTCCCTTCTTCAGGCAGGGAGGAAAGTAATAAAAATAATAATTCTTGCATTTGATATAGTGCCTTATCAACTTATTGAGATGTCTCAAAGCTCTTCACATGATATACTGTAAAGTGAATTCACTGTGTATTTTGTGGGCGAAACGTGGCAGCCAATAGCACAAAGCAGTGTCCCACAGACAATCGTGGATTGAGGCACCAAATTTTTTTGCTATTATTTTGGAGGGCTTATTACCCCAGGAAAGCGAGCTGCCAATCGACTAACAACTGGGTTCCTATTGACTGCTGAGTAAACAGGCGTGTGGAGTAAGGAAACTTGCTTAAGGTTTTGCTCTGTCGGGATTCAAACCCAGGTCCTCTCGCTTGCGAGAAAAGCATGAAGAAATTAAGAAATAGAAAATGTATATTAACTTCTATTTCAAAAAGTTACACACCTTATTTCACTAAAGTGGCAAAATTGTCCTCACTCAAAGATGAATAGCTAATTAACTGTTTTTCCCTAAGGAGCAATTCCTCGTCTGTACATTGTGTTGCTCAGTCGACACCGGTTGAAAGCCACTGCTTCATTTCCCAGCTGTGTGCTTGTGTTAAAAATGGTCTCAGAAACATTCATTGTATTCCTGGCTAATGCTTGAGCTGATTTGTTATATAAGTATACACCTAATGTTCCTCCATTGAAGACAAAACTGTGGCAATTCCCTGAGCTATTCTTATGAAAAGTACATTACAGGGTGGTTCAGACTGCAGACTCTGGTACATCTGGTTTCAAAACAGGACTGCCTGTTACTTGACCTTTCATAGCTGGGATATGTTCTGTGAGTCCTTGGCCAAGTCTTCAGTGCATTGTCTTGCTACAGTACGATGGTTCATCTCAAGGTAGTAAAATTGGCCAAAGTGACTCCTTCGGGAGAAACTATCCCACCCCCAATCCTGCCTTACCTGTAACTAAATGCCATTAATGGCAATTGTGCATTAATTTACAATCTAGGTCAAGGTGTTATCCACCTACAGTCTATGACCTTTAATTGCAACTGCAGGATAATATTACACTCACATTTTACTCATTAAAGCTATAATTAAACGGAGAAGTGAACTACCTGCATTCAATATCCTGAGTTTATTCAATTCATTGGAAAAATCTACAAAACCCATTCAGGACTTCATTACTTATGGATTATAGGGTTATCTTTTCAATAATTTTTCTTTTCCTTCCAATTTTTGTCCCCGTTGCCCCTGAAGAATTACTTAAATATGTGCTGATGGCTGACCTCAAGAACCTCACCTAAGTGGCAATTCTTGATGCGCGAGCACATTGAGTGCTGGCAGGTTATTCAAGCATTGGAGGCATGACAACCGAGGCTTCTCATCCAACATCCAATACATGGGATGGGAGCCTTTCAGGAGCAGGCAGGGGGTCATTGGCTAGCAGTAGGAACTCTAGCTAACTCTTCCCCCTTCCTAGCCCCAGGGGAGCTGAGGTCAATGTCCTGTCTGCTGCCCCGTATGAAATCAGCTAACTCTGCAGACTGGGGGATAGAATCTGGGGACCTTCCTAGCTTAGTTTATGAGCAGGGATTGTTTCCAACAGAGCTTGTGCAGAAACTCTGCAGATGGACGACGCCAGCCATTACAAACCACTGAATATAAAGCAGTAAGAAGTATTCTTAACTTTCCAAATATGTGCCAGAAGTACAGATGATCACTTCATCTATTTTGTGACTTGTACTTGAAGCCTTTTGTCTTCATTCTATGAATCAACAAGTTATTCGGAGTATGTGCTCTAAGTGAAAAGAAGCGAGACACCAGCATAAACTAATGCAACCAAACTTCTACTTGACAGATCTTAGATTAATAGGTCAGACTTCACTACCACCTTATATACATGTATGGAATGCTAAATATTCAAGGTTTTTCAGAAATACTGCCAAGGCATCCAAAGGTACTGTACTTTCCACTGAAATATTGATCAAGGTGTCAAAAGTTGTGACTGTGGGAATTAATGCACTGGAAAAAACATACAAGGATGAGGATGATTCCATTATCGTACCTTTATGTGGAAATACTGAAAAAAATCTAAATGCTTATAGACAAGATGTTCAAAAGTGGACCTGTGGCAGGATGACAGGATGTTCAATGGATCTCCAGACTTCATCTAGGGAAATACTGACAAGCTGTTCAATGGTGCATAGAATGACAACTTATAAAAGATGTTTGGATAGAAATGTTAATATTGAGCCTTGAAATAGAAGCACTATCTGAGATTGTTGCAAAGTAGTTTTAATGCAATCCAAGCTGTTTGCAAACTCAAATCAACTCCAAAGCTCCATTCCAGCCTATCGATGCTCTCGCCAATTTAATTTTATTTAATAAAGCAAATTTATTTTTACATCCGTGATTTTCACTTCCACTGTGGTTCAAGCTGCTACTGCCTATTTTTTATTGTTTCCATTAAACTGCCAGATCTGTAGTGATGAACATGCACTTGACAGAAAGATACAGTGAAAGCGGTCTACTTCTTTGTAACAAGCTCCCCCAGGATTGTGTATTTAACAGTGAATGCGTTTAAGGAAATTTTCAGCAATGATCTCAAATTAGAGAAATAGAGGCAGCTGAATTTGAATGTGCTTGTATTAAAATGCTGGCAGTTTACCCAAACCAGGAAAGGTAAGCCCTCACTCCGGAATGTTGTTCCAGACAGTGGGGCAGAGTGGCTGAAGGCTTGTCCACCGGTGGTTGGGGGAGCAAGCATGGGACTTGAAGCAGGCTGAGTAGAAGATGCAACTGGGGCAGTAGGATAACAGGAGGTTGCTGTGGAGGAAATTGCATGTGAGAGCAAGAATCTTGAAGCTAATCACCGAGGGATGGGGAACCGATTGATCTGAGTGAGGATGGGGGTAATGAACTTGTGGTGCCTGATGCAAGAGTCCTGGATGGTCTGCATCTTGTGGAGGGAGGAACTGAGGAGTCCAGTGAGCAGGGCATTTGAATAATCCAGCCTGGATTGATAAATGTGTGTTTGGGAGTGTCAGCAGCCTAGGGAGAGGCACTGATGTTTCGGAGCTTAGTGAAAGCAGTGCCAGCGGGAGCCCAAATATTAGGTTTGAAGGAGAGTGAGAGGTTGAATAAGATACTGATGTTCCACTCCAGAACCTTGTGCATTTTGCGTAACATACATTGTTTATGGCTGGCTGAAGAGACAATGGAGTCTAACATATTAAAAATAGTGATTCTTTTCGCTAAACGGAAAAATCGCATTTAAAGAGGTAATGAAATATGGCCATTATTAACAATCAGCAGGCCCTACACCCCAGTATAAAACACTGTCCTATATGTGATTGATCACTTTTCAGATAGGATCTAAAAGTAATGTTATAAGGTAATGTCCTGGCAAAACATTAAGAGTTCAGGATACCCTGGCAATGTTTCAGAAGGTTTCCTACGGATGAACGTGCAAAATGTCCAAATACGTTTCTATGGAAATACTGGTAACATGTCCAACAAATCTTTTACAATTACAATGGCAATGTACCCAGGTGTTTCTATGGAAATGTTGGCAAAGTATTCAGAAATATCTTTATGGAAACATTGGCATTATGTCCAAAATAGTACTTAAGGAATTCATAACAAGTGCTTCAAACTCGAGATAGTTTAAGCTGTTTTATTTTATTGTTACCACACAGATTATAAAAGTGAAAACATTTTGCACTTATAATGGCCAGAGTACTGAGGAACTATACTGTTAACTCTGTTAACTATGTATCCATTTGACCTTTTTGGATGCATAGTAAACAGATTTGCATTTCCAATTAAGGGAACATTGACTTTTGAGCATGGAGTTGATAGCAACGTTGCTTGCGTGGATTTAACATTAATCTGATTTCTGTATACTTTGTAGGAGACTAAATTTACATAAAATAGGCAGCTGCTTCAATTGGTCTCACACCCTGGAATGGGAGAGGAAAAGCAGGCAGTCACAACTTCATATCACTATCCATTGACCACCCACCAACCCCACTATCCCTTCCTCCACCCACTCACACCGGAAACTAAAGTCCACGTATTTGGATGCTACAGGCGAAGACAGATTTTTTGACTCGGCTGTGATGCTCCGCTCTCCAATAAGGTTGAATAGCTTTTGATTATCTGGCCCACATACCAAGAAAGGCCACCTAAACAAGGCACGAGAGAGCTTCTTGTGTCTGTGGGAACCCAGCATGAATAATAATAGTAAACCCAGTATGATTCAGTGCCTTTATGAGCGAAAGGGTGAAAACTGGAAAGGAAGATTTAAAAAAAGAAATCAACTGAATATCACTTGAAAGGGTTTTACACAGTACGGGTGCCTCGTATAATGTAACAGACTGCAATAGACTGAACTGCCAAAGTGTTCAACAGCGAAGATACTGCTGAGCTAGTTTATACTGTATAAGATCCTAAATGGGCTATTTTTCCAGCTCAGCCTGAGAATGTTGTCATGAGCAGACAGAGTGCTTTATGCCTACGCAATTGTGAAAAGGGGCCTTAGCTCTTGTGCCAGCAAAAAAAATAATTTTGTTTATAGTTTAGTGCCAGCACTAGGAACTGGCAGCACAGCACAGAAAACAGGCCACAAATTGTGTGGCATCATGGTTCTGGGTGAGGTTGCACAAATCAGGCCCTTTACATTCATTACCATCTTTCCTGTCCCTTAAACCATCTGCTGAAAGCACAAGTAACTGGTATCAAGAGCCTCCTGTAGCTCAGTGGTTAGACCACCACCCCCACCCCACTGCAAGTGAGAAACCTGGGTTTGATTCCCGCCGGATAAAATATTGGGCAAGTTTCCTCACTCCACATGCCTCTGTTTACATAACACTAAACCTAGCAATTATTATCCCCTTTTCCAGTGGTAATAATTCCTTAAAAAAATTCTTAAAAAAAAACTGGTCACTCAATCCACGACTGTTTGTTGGAAACTGCTGTGCGCAATTGGTTGCTGCGTTTCATACACAAAATAGCCAATTCACTTTACAGTATATTCTGTGAAGCGCTTTGAGACGTCTTGAAGACGTGATAAGGCGCTATATCAAATGCAAGGATTATTATTATTTATTATTAATAGATAATAATGACGAGATTGAAGGTAGATTGGTGAAAATTGTTTAATTGTTTGAATCTTCACTCTACCCAGTTCCCAAACACCAGCGCCAGCACGAGCAGCACAAGCCAAGCAGGATGTTGCTCTCCAGCAGGATTCAGGGTTGAACAGCATCATGACACAATTCATGTATTCCTCCGCGGATTGGCTGGCTCGTAGGTACGTTTACAAGGCATTTGCAATCAGTTTTCATGCAGTTGTGAAATATGCCTTGAGTCAGAAGTAATGTAGGTCCCCAAATTTGAAATATACATCAGGCAAAGATATGGCACCTGTGTTTATCCATGCAGAAGTGAAAACTGGATAGATCTTATCTGTGAGAATTGTTGTTTTGCACTGTAACAAAGAGCCTTCTGCTTTCAGAAGCCCTCAGGATGCGCTCAACAATGTTGAGGTTCATTTTAAATTCAAATTGCTCGTATTGCCCGGAATCAGCACGAAACATGTCAACTTCTTTGTGCTTTGCCATCTTGCTTCTGTTGTAGGCATTGACCTCACACCACAAATAATGAGCTGTTCCAGCAGAATATAGAATCGGTTAACATAACTCACACCACTAATAGCCTGTTTCAGTTTTACTGCATCATATGCATGCCAATGGGGTTTAGAGTTTAAATCACAAATACATTAAGAGCTTCCAGATAAACGGATCTAAATATTCTGTGAACAAAAGTATAGGAATCCAAGTCCTTGGTTAAATTAAAATGAATAGCTAAACCATAGGCTCCCCAATAGCTTACTCACTCCATCCCCACTTTCAAAGCCTGCCTCTTAAACAGAGTTTTGGTCATTTCCTCCAAAGTAAAGCACTTTGAAGCATTCTCCCGACATGAAAGGCATTCTGTAAATATAAACAACGTTAAATAGTGTGGAAGGTCCAGGCTGGTACAGCACTAAGACAAGTAGATTGGAGACCTGTAGCTCAGTGGTTAGAGCACTCGCCTTGCAAGTGAGACACCTGGGTTCAATTCCAGGCAGGGTGAAACCTTGGGCAAGTTTCCTTACTCCACACACCTGATAATAATCCCTCCAAAACAAAACAATAATAAATTGGTCATTTTCAATCTACGACTGTTTGTGGGACACTGCTGTGCGCAATTGGCTGCCGTGTTTTACCCACAAATATACAGTCAATTCACTTTACAACGTATTCTGTGAAGCACTTTGAGATGTCTAGAAGATGTGAAAAGCGCTATATCAATTGCAAAGATTATTATTAATATTGTAGTTTTGAATCCCAGTCTGTGCTGGGTTTGCTGATTTCAGCCAGGCAGTAGTTGAGGCTTCACAATTACTCCTGGTGCCCTCTAGGTTCAGGAGGGGATATCAGTCAGAGGTCCTGATCCCTATCCAGGTTCTATTGCTGGAAGGACAATGTATGTGGGTGTGTGTGTGAGACACAATAAATTTACATAGATATTGGGTGACGACAGGATCAGCCTCAGTTTAGCCATCTAAAGTTGAAACACAGAATGTCAGGGATCGCACATTGGGTGATGCAGTGGAGGTCTCCTTTGAAGTTGAACCCCAGCAGCAGAAGGTAAAATAAATTAGAGTAGTTTACTGATACTGCAACGATAGCTTGCATTTTTATAGCGCCTTTCGCATAGGACACATCTCAGAGTGCTTCACAGGTGGAATGAAAACCTGAGCAAGATGGGAAATAGGGGCGCAGGAGGGAATCGACTGAAGGTGTAGTTGATGAGATGTGTGGTTTTCTTTGGAAGGGTTTTGACAGCAGAGAGGGGGTGCTCCAAGGCAGGGGGATTTGGGAAGGGAGGTCCGGAGAGTGGGGCAAAATGGCTGACAGGGGTGCAAGGTCTATGGTTTGTGGAGGGGAAGAAGACTGCAGAGATAGAGCAAACATGGAGGGATAGTGAAAAATTGACATAGACTAATGGGAGAGGTTTATGCAGCTGAGAGGAACTCAATGGGGTTGGGGGGGCTGACACTTCTGGGCAGGAGGGAGAAATTTAGGGCAGAAACCCTGGGCTGCTATTTCAACATCTATCTGTTGCTTTACAGAGTAACATTGTCAGAGTTTGGGGAGCGGGGCATCTGGATCATCGCTGGTGCACAGGGAAGTGAAGAAGAAAAATAAGAAAATGTAAGAGATAAGAAACAAATATACAACAATAAAAGCATGATTTATTTGGGATTTTTGAATAACTTGCTGCGAATGGTGACCCTACATAACACTCTCCATTGTCCTCATAAACTATTTATTCCAACCCAATCACAGGTACAGTGCCATGAGCTGCCAGTTGCATTTACATACCATTTGAATGCAGCACTAGTGTCACTCTGGAGAGCACTGAAAAATTGCTGGAAATTCAAACACGAATCTGATATCAGCAAGTGCGTGACTTTGTTCTAACACTGTTAAGCGACAACAACAAAATTATATTTATAGAGCACCTTTCGCATCAGATGGATGTTCCAAGGTGCTAGATGGTTAAGGGTTTACACCTGAGTAGGGGATTAAGCAATCACATAATGCAGTAAATTAAAGAACTAATTAAAAAAAACCTTAGATTTGTTATAACACACCTTTTACATCAGCAAACCCTCCTGCTAAGAGCTTCACAGGATATAACGTAAAGTGCAGTGAATCTGTGTTTTATGAGCTTTCTGGATAACTTAACTTAAATATTTATTTAACCTTGTGTTACTCAACTTTTGGAAATTAGCTAACTATTTAGAGCTCCCTTGAAGGGTTAGTGTAAAGTTTACTCTAAAGTTTACAAACTGTATATTCTCTAGATAACCATGGCAGTCAATTTGCACGCAGCAACATCTTACAAACAGCCATGAAGTGAATGACAAATTCATTTGGGTGAATCTTCATGGTAGTCAGGTCGGATAGGTCTGGCTGCGGAATTGCTGAGACAGAAGAAAGCTTTGCCCTAAAAGCATAAATAACCAGGCTGGTTCCGAAAGCACCTACTACACACTGGTGGCCAAGAACAACATACACTACAGTACATGAAAGTCTAGTAGATTGATATTTCATTACAGGATGCTATTTTTGCTCTGAATATGTAAATAATCCAAACATTCAGTGTAGTTGAGTTACACAGAGCGATGAAGTCCAACTTTCATAGTCATTGAAATGTTATAGCACAAAAAACAAGATGTGTGGCCATAAAGTCTGCAATAGTGTTTTTCTCCACATGAGCCAATCTAATCCCATTTCCTTCTGACCCCCTACAAGCTTTAATATTCCTCCTCAGCTCCTGGATGCTGACCCCTGCTGATAAGCGAGCATTTGTGAACAGTGCTTAGGAAAAGGACTGGACCAGGTTCAGCCAGGTTCCTTCTCTTCGTTGAACTGCCTGTCAATATTGACTGTCCAGTCTCACATGTGAAGAGTGGCTTCATTGGAGAGGTAGTGGAGGGCAACAGGTACCCCTGAGTCTACTCTCCAACGTGAGCTGGGAACCTAGCACCTTCAGGAGAGGAGAGAAAATGTGATGGAAGCAAATTCACACCCTCAAATCTATGAATGCCTGGAATTTTTGTATAAAGTAACATCACCTAGGAGTCTGCTACACCTAGAAAGTTAGCTCATTAGGGGTGCAGTGGGTGGTGGGCGTGGGGGACATATGTACTGTTCCACTGTTTGCCAAATGTAGCAAATGTATTAATGTGCATTTATAATAGGAAACTGATCATGGTAAGGGTTCCCCCAATCCTGTCCTCAACTACAGTATTGGAAATAAAGCACGTCGCAAGAAATTCACAAGCAGTTAGTGCAGAAGCAAAACGGTGCCTTCAAGTCAGTAACAGGTTAAAGTAAAATGACCGCATTTTACAACCCATCATTTCTGACTCTTCAGAGATTTATAATCTCTCTGCCCCATTTGCAGCAATCGGGAGCTGCAGGATTTCTATCTGAAATGATTCTCTCCGAAACTGGACATTGATATTTACCAAACTAATCTCTCTCATAATGAGCCATAATCTCTTTAAATCAGGAAATTTAAAGTAAACCCAATCATGATCCTTTACAAACTCTCCTGACTTGCTGCTGTGTTTCTCTCTGGGAAACTAAAGGCCAGTGTGCAAGGACGCCAATCCACAAAAATGTGGAAGACCTCCCATCTTCCAAGTCTGTTAGCGTGATTTGTTCTTGTTTATGGCTTTCAGTCGTCTGCCTGCCCGAACTTGAAGGTGCTTCCTATGTTTTCCTTCTGAATGAGAATATGGGAGGTTTCAGATAACAATCTTGTCACGTTCTGTGATTTTTCTTGTGGGTTATTTGCGTGGGTGAGGACTTAGTATAAAGCATCTAGCTGGAGGGTAAACCAATAGGGCAGGTAATCAACTGCTGAACATGTTCGTTGCTGAACATGAAATGCAAGCACTCTTTACACCATTGCAAAATCTTCCCATTTGCGCCTACAATATTCTCTTTCTGCCTGCAAGGAAAGATGTCATTAGTATCCTGTTTTCACAGCACCCTGTCTCACTCTATTAAATATCATTGGGTAACAGCAACCTGTCTGACTCTGTTACTCATTAATGAGTGTAGCTGTGGACTCAGAACTGCTTTTGCCCCGACTTATATCTTGTTTTTATTTGAACTTTGAGTTGATATGAAAGTTTATTGAAAAGCCTTAATATGACTGATTTCCATCATTCTGTTTCTGGAGGAATCATCTCTAAGTATCTATCATAGCACAGCAGTCCAGGAGGATTTGTTGATCTGCTAACAGGCAGTGAGTGCCATTTCCTGAGACTTTTCATTCCTACAAGCTTAGATGGAGGAGAGAACTTTGGCAGCTGTGCCTCAAAGCTTTCCCTCCCTCCACATTTAATGAGAATTGTGTATGTTTAGCTAGAATTCTGCAATGTAAAGCAGGTACTGTAAGGTGATCGTTAATATGGAACTTTACCTTGAAGTATTCAATCAACACCTTCAAAGTGTTACTTTATCACTGAAATTGGGTAAGGAGGGGATTGGGAGCAGGGAGAGGAAGTGGGGAAATCCCATGTGGTTTCATATTTTTGTCAGTTTAGTGGGAACGAGCATGTGGATTTTCCCCGCCATGGGCTGTGTCAGACAAGTGCACTTCAGCTGCAATATTCGAATTGACACCAATTAAAACATGCTAATTTGTAAACCTGTAAAGGCACAATCTGAACACCGATCTCTGTAGTCTGTACCAAGTTACTGTCAGAATCATTCTCTTGCCGCACATTGCTTACCGAAAGTAAAACAGCATTTCGTTCAGATTAGGCGGTTTTATGGTCATGATCTGAATACCTGTGGTATACAGTCACATGAGGTTTGAGTTACTCCTCTGTAGAAAGTGGAATAGAGCATTTCATTTGGAACTTCTTAACGCATAGCAGCTATAATCATGATACAAAAGACGAATTTGTGGCTGATGTACAAATGAGTTTTTTTTTCTTTTACTCTGTGTTGGTAAACTCACCACATGCCCGGCAATTATATATATATATAAAAAATTCATAGCAAAATGCTGCACCAGCAATGTATGTGTGTATGTGTAAGTAGATCCATAAAAAAAATCATTCAGTTTGCAAATATGTAAATGCAATCACAAGAGATTGGGTGAAAGGGTCCACTTACACTCTTTGAGAAATCTGCGTTGTTGGAGATATATTGGGAGCAAATCCACATATCCTTAAAACTCTTGCTCTTAATGGAACTTTGCAAAATTCCAGGTGTCCTTACTGCATTAACTACAAAATACGCAGTCATTATCACTACACTTTACAATAAAACCAATGAGGTATTTTGAGACGTTTTGACCAGGTGATAGAACTCTCTATTGAATGCATCTGTGGCATGTTTTTGTGCATCCAAAATAAACTGATGTGTGATGCTCAACGAGTTAAACCTCTACAAACCTACAAGCGTTTCCCACAGGGCGTACACACAAGTAATTTCAGCACACGTCAGCCATTGATAGCTGCGAAATCTGAATTGATACACATCACCTCTTCAGCCTGGAGTCTCAATCAGCTTTGCACGAGAAGCAGGAAATATTCAAATGTACAACTAGCTAAGAACAACAAGGGAATTGGAAATATGTGGTGGTGCACGTAGTTTGCAGGATGCTTCAGAATCGGTTCCAACCAAACTTAAGTTCCCTATGTTCCTCCTGACGATAAGATGACACCCTCTCTACTCCAAAGCACGGACATCAATATTGAAACTATTGTGTCTGTGCACAGGAACCTACCCAGGTTCAGTCCAGTGTTGCAAATTCTGCGATGGATGTTTCACCATTTCCAGGGACAGGGCCATCTCTTACAGAGTGAATGAGTGATATTCAAGTGCTGGTGCACACCTTTTGAGAATCGCAATAGATGCACCCCCGCCCCCCCCCCCCCACAGCTGTGTCTTTTATTTAAAAATTCCTGGTGTGGGACAGTCTTTCGCCACTTTCTTTTGAGCACTGTGGGCCTTAAGCACCTTGCGCTCATTCCTCCTGACACGAAAGTCGCTTATATAAACTTGGATTGTGTTGTTTTTTGGACAAATCGGGGAAACAAATTGCTCACATTTCAGGACAACATGAACAAATTGCATTTGTAGAGCACCTTTCATGTCGGGAGGACATCCTACGGTGCTGACATGCGAGGAACATCGCTGATAAATCTGGTGACAATGGAAGAGATGTCTGGTAGCAAAACTGATTCAGCCACTGGAGCTTTATGGTAACCCCCCCTTTCTTTCACTGTGAGCCAAAGGGGATACTTTCTGCTGTCAGCCACACATACTACAATGCAAATGCTTCATGGACAAGATGGGTATCTGACATGTACAGAAACCCATCAACATGCTTAAGAGTATCCAAACTAGACAAAGTTCTACATATGTAGGCCACCTACACATGCAAATTCCTCTGTGTCTGGAGTGAGATGCACTTTCTCTCCCTGAAGGGACACACCTTTGCTTTCCAAATCTGGAGAGTATTCAGCACAGGTTGGCAAGAGCCAAGGCTTGGGGATCCCAGTTTTGTATCAGCTGTAATATGGATGTTTGTACAAATAGACACAGACCATTTTATCAAACAGCTCCTAGCAAATAATAAATACAGAAGCATTCCACAGAATGCAATACCTCCAGCTGGGACAAAAGCACCACTGAGTCTGTCATAAATGAAAGTAAAGCATAATATTATCAAATTTCAGCTTGTTATACATTTGATGTGATCTTATAGGTTTTCCATTTGTAACCAGAATTTTTTTGAAGTTACTAGCTGTAGGATG
This sequence comes from Callorhinchus milii, assembly GCF_018977255.1. Classification (NCBI taxonomy): domain Eukaryota; kingdom Metazoa; phylum Chordata; class Chondrichthyes; order Chimaeriformes; family Callorhinchidae; genus Callorhinchus; species Callorhinchus milii. The sequence continues at coordinate 10,145,934 of NW_024704745.1, read as the reverse complement.
CAGTCAGAAATGTGCTGACTATTACAATTCTCTTATTGGGTCATTTATTTTGTTAAACTGCATGTTAGACTGAAATAAAAAAAACAGAACTTGCTGGGAACACTCAGCAGGTCAGGCAGCATCTATGGAGAGAGGACAAAGAGTTAATGTTTCAGGTTGACGACCTATCAGATTTCCACCATCTGCAGTACTTTGCCTTTTGTATGTTGGACTGTGTGATTCAAATAAATACATATATGCATATTTTTGATATTTGATCTGATTAGTGAGCTTCAAAGATTATCTTATTATAGGATTATCTATTTTATTTTAAACACAATGACTGACCGCCTCTGCAGTTCCGCTCTCGCCATACATCTATCCCCCTCAGTCCAAGGATATGCAATAATCCCTGTCATAAGAATATCAATGTGTGCATATATAATATCTTTTTATTATGTAAATTTAGTGAGTCCAATTATTTTTCTATTCTTCTCCCCATTGACATCTGCTACTTGTGCAGCCTCCTCTTGCTGGAGTGTTGTTCTAGCGGTTGCTCTCTGGTACTATACCTTGCCCAAAAGTGGCCATTACAGTAAAGCTCACTGATCTGTATCCCCTTGCCTGCGTGGGGGGGGGGGGGGGGTGCACGACATAAATGCAAGTTGTTGTTCTTGTTGTATAAATCACCTAAGTGTTACATCTGCTTAAGACCCGTACACGAGTTTATATTCTATACAAGTTTGACATGACTCATACTTTTGCATAAGTCATGTTTAGGGACCTTACAGCCCTCTGGCCTCAATGTTGATTTCAACAATTTCAGACCGTAACACTCCCCCTCTTCTGTGACCATTACCACATCACCTGGGTCCCAGACACACTTTTTCTTTCTCTGGTCTGCCTATTTTGTTGCAATTTCCCACCCCCCCTCTCCAAAGTTTTGAATTATCAACACCTCTTTTCCCCCGCTTTGTTGCAATCCCCCCCATTTGTTTTGCATCATTAACACCTCTTTAACCCATCATCCCCTGTCCTCTACCGCATTTTCTCCTTTGTCTTCCTTGCTCTGCCTCCCCCCCCTCTCTGTTAGCCCTTAAAAGCCTCTCCCTCCCAACCTGCCCCATTTCTGATGAAGGGTCATGGATCCGAAACATTGACTCACTTTTCTTTCTCCATAGATGCTGCCTGACCTGCTGAGTGTTCACAGCGACTTCTGTTTTTGTTTGTAATAATCCTCACATTTGATATAGCGCGTTATCATGTCTTCGGGACACACTCTAACTTGACCTCTCCCTACCTGGCTGCTGCACGAACACACACACACACAGGAAAGAATGCCAGCGAGGACAAGGAGCTGGTTTCCCTCTCCTCATCTCGGGAAGCCTGATGCAGAATTTCAAAACCCTAAAGCTGATATATAATAATTAATTAAAATAGAACCAACATTTGTGCAATAGGAATCAATGACATTGAAAATGATTCCAACCTATAAAAAAAATAAAGTTTACCCAAATAATTATAATTAGATCCGTCCAATATTTGGCGAGAATTAAATCAATTTATGTCAAAAATATTTTATTGAAAACCTACTCATATTTGTATAGTATGAATGCTTCAAATATTAATTTATTTTAATTTTTTAAAATTCAAATCACTAACTTCAAACAGTGCTCAAAATGAAGGGGTATAATTCCATCAAGGTATACCCCAGTAAGACTCACAGATGAGGGAACTAGAGCAGTAAAAAAATAGGTTATAAAGCAAGGGAATATTTAGAGCCAGCTCAGTGTTTAACCTAGGCATCAGGTTCAACCCCCAATTATCCTTTCTCCCCTACATGCGGTCCCCCACCAGCACCGCTTTCTTCCACCTCCAACACATCACCCGTCTCCGCCAATACCTCTCTCCGAAAGCCGCTGAAACCCTGGTCAATGCCTTTGTCACCTCTCGGCTGGACTATTCTAACGCCCTGCTCGCCGATCTCCCATCCACTACCATCCATAAAATCCAGATCATTCAAAACTCTGCCGCCCGCATCCTCACCCACACCAAATTCCGCTCCCCGATCACCCCAGTCCTTGCCAGACTACACTGGCTGCCTATCCCAGAGAGGATTAATTTCAAGATCCTCACCCTTATATTCAAGTCCCTGCACTCCTCTGCACCCCTGTACCTCTCTGATCTCCTCTCTCCTCAAAACAGTACCAATTGCCTTCGTTCCTCCAGGTCTGGCCTCCTACTTGTCCCTTGAGTCCTCCGCTCCACCCTCGGCTGCCGTGCCTTCAGCCACTATGCCCCGAGACTCTGGAACTCCCTTCCTCACTCTCTTCGCCTCGCTCCCTCTCTTCCTATTTTCAGGTCTCTGCTGAAGACCTTTCTTTTTTTTTGACCGTGCCTTTGGTCACCTTCCTCCCCCTCCCCTTAGCTTGGCACCAGGATCCGTTACTGTAAAGCGCTCTGAGATGCCATCCGGCATGGAGGGCGCTATATAAATCCAAGTTGTTGTTGTTGTTAATTGTACTTTTCTTACAAATAATAATGAACAATTTTTGAATCTGATATGGTGTCTTGTACATCATGTCTTGTACAGTTACAGTTACGTCTCAAAGAGTTTCACAGGATTTACTGTAAGAATAGTAACTGTGTGTTTTGTAGGCAACATTGCAGCCAATTTGTGCATGACAGTGTCCCCCAAACAGCCTTGAAGTGAATTACTAATTTTTACCTGGAGACTTGTTGGCCAGGACACCGGGAGAAACTCCCTCCTCTATTTGAATAATACCCTGGATCAGGCTGTGCCACACCTCTGGTTAGATCACACTTTAACTCAGGGAATGATTAACCAATAAAGCAACCAAGCCGTAATTTAGGGCACTTGTCTAAACTGACTAGTTATCCAAAGCATCCACCTCTTAGCATACCTTTATGTGTATGATTAATTTATCACCATGAACTACTATCAGCTATTAAAATGTAATTATCTGAATCATTCACATATGTCAACTAGAGTGCCTCTTGTGCTGTTCAGAAATTTCCTCCTACTGTATTCTGCACAAAGATTACATTGTGCTGTGCAGGTGGATTAACGTTCCATCAAATTTGTGTAGTCTTGTAATTTAGTCACATGTTTTGTTTTACAAGAGGATTCCAACTTTGAGTGATATCACATTGGATCCCTGCTTTCTTTGCAATCAATGCCGAAATTACAGACCAAAGAAGAAAGCCAACAGGAGCCAACGCATGTGCAAAATATCTCTAGCACTAATATCTGGCACTTTGTCAATGAAAAGGATTTCTGCTGTAATAATTGAGTCAAAAATCCAACACCACTGAATGTAAAAATTACTTCAATCTCATTTAGAAGGACTTCTACAATTGTATATTTTAAGTCTGGGAAATCAAAAATCGGATCATAATTTGCCACAGCCAGGGAAAATCTCAGTTCAGATGAATAAAGTGGATTTATTATCCATCAATTAACTCTTTGCTCCTCTTGAATTTTCTTTCCTCTTTGAGGATGGACTCCTGCTGCAGTATATTTCAGTAACTACCCTTTGCTAACTCCCATTCTAGCCATTCTAGCTTGAGCCTAGAAAGTCAGTATCAGCAGGATATCAACACATATGGGCTATCGAAGACAGGTCAACAGGTAACAATTATGACATAAACCCCAGAAATATTTCCCTCTCCCTAACTCAGAGTGCTAAAGCTCTAAGCCTAGAATATGAGCTGAAATGTAGGCTCCCTTTTATTACCCCAGTTGAGTTCAGTAAACTCAAAAAAAAATTCATACTTCTTCTTGTAAACATCTCAAGGTACTTCACATGTGATGACTGTTAAACATGGGAGCCATTTCAAATCCCATCCGAGGTGAATGACCAATTTATCTGAAGGTTTGAAATATAATAATATAATAATAATCCTTGCCTTTGATATAGCGTCTTATCATGTCTTCAAGACGTCTCAAAGCACTTCACAGAGTATACTGTAAAGTAAATTGACTGTACAGCAGTGTCCCACAAACAGTTGTGAACTGAAGTGACCGATTTATTATTATTGTTTTATTTATTTTGAAGGAATTATTACACCCGAAAAAGCGATCCGCCAATTGACCAACCACCAGGTTCTTACTTACCGCTATGCTAGGTAAACAGAGGGGTGCGGATTAAGGAAACTTGCCCAATGTTTCACCCTGCTGGGAATCGAACCCAGGTCACTCGCTTGCGAGGCGAGTGCTCTTACCACTGAGCTACAGACGTTCTGACGAAAGGTCATCGACCTGAAACGTTAACTCACTTTCCTCTCTGCATAGTTGCTACCTAACCTGCTGCATGTTCCCAGTGACTTCTGTTTTTATTTCAGATTTCCAGCCTCTGCAGTATTTTGCCCTTTGTTTATCTGAAGGTTTGTTGGCCAGGACACCAAAAGGGAATGAGTTCAAGCCATGGAGGATTGTTATCTTTGAATGTTTCTTTTATAAGTTGATCTGAGTATTTTATTATAAACGAACTCCCTTTTCCAGATGGTGAAGTGAAAATTAAACCAGACTATGTGTTCCTGACATGAAGGAGAGGATAATGGTTTTACTGTCTCCAATTAATGTGGCTCTGAGATGTGCTGTGGAAATGGCTTCCCATTCAATTTTCAGTCAGACAATAGAACTAAACGGTAAAGTCAGTGCTGTGTGGTGTCTCTGGAGGGCGGCAGGCCAGGAATGGATCCTGGAGTTCTTTTCAATTACCTTTTGGGATAATTTATGTAGAATGTTCCTCTCAGGAGATTAAGTGGGCGAGATTCCACGATAGGAGAGACTGCACACAGACTGCCAAAGTAACAGCCCAATGAGCCAAAAGCTTTATGTTGTTCCTTGTGTTCTTGTCCATTTAATTTGTGAACAGGACTTTCAACGTCCTTAGAATAAAGTTTGAGTTACTTGCTTCAATTTTAACTGGGGGGAATTGATCCTAAAAGGGAACAGATGAAAGTGATGCATATGATAAGGAGGCAGTTTAAGAGCAACAATATGGTACTAGAATCGACTACAGCAAGAAATGAAAGATTGGAGGTAAACACATTATTTAAAATCTGTGGAATAGTCTTTTTCAGTTTCCCCAAATTTGACTGCAACTCTCCTCAGGCTTGTTAGCAATTGCAATGTTCTATCTTTTTGATAGAGACATTATCCTGGTAATTTAGCAGGTCATTGCAAATGCAAATGTACTAATCGTCAAAGCCAAAATGATGGCAGTTTTTTTCCAGATTCCACAAGTGAGACATCTTAAGCCTTTATTCTGATACTGCACCACAGCCTTATTTCAATCAGAATCCATTTTGTGCCATTGGCTACCACACCCACTTCCAGTTATACTATGATGCCATCCCCCGCTGTGCCTTCTCTCTCTTTCTCTCCAGTTATTAGCTTATACTCATGCAATCATGCTGCACACATGTACACTTTGCTCTATATTTTTCCAATTCAATCTTTTCACGAAAGATCAGTGTGGACGAAGGCCCTTTGACCCATTTGATCTCATTCTTTCAGAATACCAACCCTACCATCTTTCTACCTCAGCATCAAGCTGTTTATTTTTAAGAGAGGCCTCAACCACCCTTTGTGGCAACCTGTTTCAGTCATTAATTATCTTCTGGGTAAAGAAATACTTGTGCACTGAAATTGCCTTTGGCCTAGCATTGTCTAATCCTTGCTCATAGACCCATCCTCTTAACTGGGAATCATTCTTGTTCCTCTCCTCTGCCTGTAAGGCGGGGCAGCCGTCTTTTTGCCTTGGAACGTCCCCCCCCCGCCCTGATGTGAAAGGCGCTATACAAATGTCATTTGGTGGTGGTGCTGTTGCTTTAGTAATGTTGTGCATACAGAATTGTATACAGTACTCCAGGTGCAAACTGACCAGAGCACTTTTTGATTTGAATATGGCTCCTGGGTATCTGAAATCACCTGATCAAGCAATATAGCCCAACATCCTGTTTGTCTTGTTTATTTTTGTTTGACATATTCTTGTTTGACATATTTTGACATGGTGATCGACAATAAATCAACCTTAGATCTCTTTCAGTTGCCTCCTTGGCAAGTTGTATCCCATCCATTTGTCACGTAAGATTAAGGAGCGCTGCCCATCCACCTAATTAGAAGCTCATGTGCTGCTCAACTCAGGTGGATTTTGAACCCAAATTCATGGCTTCGCCCAAACTTGCTCAGCAAGTTTATCCAGTGAGCAATCCTATCTGGAAAGGTCCCAGTATTCATGCCAGCTCTTTGCTGTCTGTTGATCTCGGACAGGATGGCTCTAGGGACACAAATAATTAGCATCAGGGAAAGAGGGCACCAACACCCTGTTGGGGTGGTGGGGGGGGGGTGGGAAGTGGGCAGTCAGCCAGGGTCCCTGCTTCTGATTGCCATTCAGTGATCCTTCCTGGAGATGCTTATATCAGGGAATCGGGTTGCGGTCCGAATCAGGCTTTGCCTTGACATCCTCTATGGTTTAACATTCACTGTTTAGGCTCACATTTGAATGCTAGCTGCTTGGATGAGGTACAGGAGGATAACCAGCACCTGAAGCTTTTATAGCACATTGGAATTTGGTTTCACAGCTGTCAGCCAACCAGGGGATCTTTTTTCAGGTCCCTTTGGGGCAGGTAAAATGAATGAATCTCAGGGCTGTGGTTGGTATTTCAGTAACGCCAACCTTGTCATTTCTATGTCCTTTGCATCAATAATTTAGGTCTGTCTTTTAGGTAGTAATGTACACACTTGCAAATACTGTATGAATGTTCGTGTGAAATAATAATAAGAACCATTGCATTTGATATATCGCCTTCTCACGTCTTCGAGACGTCTCAAAGCGCTTCACAGAATATACTGTTGAGTGAATAGACTGTATATTTTGTGAGCAAAACTCGGCAGCCAATTGCGCACAGCAGTGTCCGACAAACAGTCGTGGATTGAATTGGCCAATTTACTATTATTATTTTTTTGAAGAGATTATTACCCAGTAAAGCAATCCATCAGTCGACTAACAACCGGGTTCCTACTTACTGCTAGGTAAAAAGAGGCGTGCGGAGTAAGGAAACTTGCCCAACATTTCGTCCTGCTGGGAATTGAACCCAGGTCTTTCGCTTGTGAAGCGAGTGCTCTAACCGCTGAGCTGCAGGATTCCACTGCTCCCTAATTATCTGTGTTAGGGATATCCCTGCTATTATCTCTGCTATTAGTATCCCTGGTCCCTAATGTTTATACTGGACCCCACCTCCTCTAGTGGACAACTGTGTGAGATGCAACCACCAGGTCAAAGATGCAGTGATTTTGCCACAGTCCTTAACAGGATATAAAATAATAATAATCCTTGCATTTGACATAGCGCTTTTCACATTTTCTCGACATCTCAAAGCGCTTTACAGAATATACTGTAAAGTGAATTGACCGTATATTTGTGGGCGAAACGCTTGTCAGCGCAGGTGTAGTACCGGCACTGAGGGATGAGTGAAGCCAGCACACAACTTGGAGACTTAAAAACCAGGTGCTAGAGACACGACTACTGGCTCCCTGCAGGGATGTCAGCCTTCCCTGGAAACAGCTGGGCTCCAAGTAGCTGAACCTCACATTTCCTTCAGGGAGGCTTTTGTCTGTAGATGGCAGAAGTGGGAACACTTAAACCAAAGTGAATAGCTAGCAACAGAAGGAAGACTGGGCCTAGAGACAAAATAATTGCATCATACATTATTTACCGGAAAAAAATTGTGCACTTTTCTGATCGTTAATTTTTAATTGCTGTGAAGTCATTATAGAATTAGCAGCCATAGGTTTCCCATTATTCACTCGCTTCATATGACCCTATTGAAGAATTCTGTTCAATGCACGATTAACAATTTAAGAGATCTCTTATTTTGATAATACAAGACTCCTATTCATATTGGTAAAATTAGAACAAGTATTTGTAACAATGGATGCATTTATTGTTTTTAATTCAGTGGGACAGCATTTTGTTTGGCAAAATAGATGTAGGTCATAGTAAATGTTCAGCACATGTTTAATTCACTTGAACCCCTGAGGTCTATAATAACTCTCAAAGGATCGGCACAGACTGGATGTAGGGTCAAGTAGGGCACTAATGTGGCAATAATTGTACGTTGTAAAACATGCTTTCCTAAAGTTCCAAGCAATATTTTACATTAACTCTTCAACATTTAGCTTTCACATACATTTTCGGTGTGATGTGTTCATAATGCAGAGCCACCATTAATCAATACATTCAGTGCTTATTTGTATAATTTTCAAATGAGTTTCAACTGCAAAATAAGGGTTGTTTTCCCAGGGAGTGACTAGCGCATGTCCCTGCTAGGATCCTGGACTCTCTCATCCCATCGAGTCTCTCTGAACACAGCCCTCAAATGTAACTGTAGGTTGGTGTTGCAGCTTTCAGATCAATCTCCACCCAAGCAAACACATACAGTATTTCTATCCAAGCAGCTTCTGAAACAAGTTGTCATTTTTCTATTTATTTAATCATTTGATATCATTACAATGGATTTTCCCAGGAGGAAATTCACTAAGCTTTCTGTACAGTATTACATTATTTGAAAATCATTACCAGCTCTGTGCTATATGCAGAAGAAAGGTCAAACTTCCCTGGCGAGCTTCTCCAGCTTAATGTGTTGAACATTTTCTATCGTTTGTTATTAGGTCCTCTCCACACACAGCATGTTTCCCACTCCAGAAACAAGACACTGTTCCTGCTTCTAAACTTTCCTACCCATGTCTATGCAAATCCCCTCATCTACTGTGCGTGCAATAGATTTTCCTATCAACATTACTGTTTGTCCTCATTTACTTCAAAACGCCATGAGTTCTCTAAAGGGCTCATGGCCCTAGTTATGAAATCTATTCTCATTCTACCTGTAGTATAAAAAAGCTAACAGTGGGCTAACACAAGCACACAAATGTTAAATTAAATTATTGCATGAAATTTAGTGTTGGTTTGATCAGAATCAGACCATTGAAAATGCTGCACAGTAAAATCAAAAAGGACCTTATGATTGTATCTAATAATAACGTTGTCATTAGAGAGTTGATCTCTAATCAATTTTCTCCATTTCTCTTTTAGATACTTTTCCACAGGCTGCCTCTGACACTTCACCCAAATAGTCATTATTCTTGTTAAGCCTAAACCAGAAAGGAACATCACACCCACCAAACTCATTTTTGTTTGGTTGATACATCCCTATGCTTATCTAAACCAGACTGAGAAGTTCACATATGCATGCTATGATTAGAAATTTTTCCTGTGTCTGGCATGTATAGTGCACTCTCTGGAGGGACACACCCTGTTTATCTAAATCTGGAGAGTATTAAATATTGGTTGGTAAGAGGCAAAGCTCGGGGAACCCATAGTGTGGTACGGTTGGAGTTTAACCAAGTAAAACCACATAGCTTTCCGTTAGCTCAACTCTGAGGAGATCCACTTACCTTCTCCTCCCACCCCATCACCTGGATAATTGCTGGATGGCAATCAAGAATTGTAAAAATTTGTCTTGATTCAGCATAGATTGTCAATGAAGCTGGGATTTTCTGTATTAGTCAAGAACATTTATGTAGAGGGGTGGGAGGGGGGGGGGGGGGGGAGAAAGAGTACTTCCCCTTCTACATAAATCTTTCAACATTGACCTTCCTTCACCCCTCCCCTCAAAAGGTCCTGAGAGCATAATTCAACATAGACTATTATTCACTCTTCCAAGATCTTTGGCAATCACAACTCCTCGTTACAGTAGCATTGCCCCTTGGAATAATAGTTTGAGAACTGGAATCCTGGCTATAAGCAGCACTTGACTTTCTTGCAAGAGCAAAAGCTCATTAAGTTTTGAGTGCCGTGTTCTAGTTTTAAATATAAATTGAATAGAAACAAAGTTAAGACAATATATTATATATATACTGTAATCTTATTAGAAAACTAACAAGCCACAAACTATTTGTATAATAGTTAGACCATGATTGGCTGAATAGCCAGAGCAAATTATTTGTAGCCTGTAGTGAAAATACTTAACATTGAAATATAAATTTTACATCACTTTTTTTTATTGCAGCTTGTTTTACTTAATATGAGAATAGGCCCTGAGAAATGTATCCATTGTTATCACTATTCGGTATGTATTCACCCAGTAACATCAGTAATTGGATACAAAGTAATTGGAAACTCTTTCCTCTGCCCCTTCGTAAAATTATGTTTTCAACTTCAGAAGAGTACTTCAACACCACATCGGTGAAATTTCTCCCCACCCCCATTTCTGCCGCCAACAAGCCCATGATTTCTTTCAATAAGATTGGAAAGTCAATCCCAAAGCGAAAGATTGGTTAATATTTTGGATGCCACCCTTCAATAGAACTGGAAAGGTTGATCTTGCTTAAACGGTTTAAGGATCCCAATAGAGTGCAATGGGATTGTAGTAATAGCATGATAGTAAAAGAAATGGAGAGAGCGAGAGAGAGAGTTTTAGTCTGTATTGGAACCAAGGTTTCAGAGATTCCCCCCCTGTGTACCATTAAATTGGTATTTATGTAGAGGGGTTTTATCTAAATTTTATCTAATTGTATTGGAGATATAACAGCTACAGATGTAGTTCTCCTAATGGCTTAGTGACTGCGTTAACTGCAAGGTGTGGAACTGAGAGCTTAATTAAAGTAAAGGGGTTCCAGGTTCAATCCCTGCTCTTTGTTAAACTGGATATTCTTGCAAGTTGGAGGAAGGGAGACACTTTACTCAAATAAAGATGAGGGAAGTCCATTCAGATAAAACTAATGCTTTGATAATGAGAATATTCTGAGAGAGCAACTGATTAAAATCAATAAAGGGGAATCATTTTCTATCAACAGGATATTCCAATTAATAGGCTTGAACTGAATATACTCCATTTTTCAAATAAACTCTGTTTCATGCAAATCATAAAAAAGGTTGAATTTGGTCATTCAGTCATTCATCTCAATGCTCTTTATAAATGTTCTAGGCAGTGATTTTCATCATAACAGTTACTACACATCAACACAACACATGAGAAGTGCTTTGAGTCATTTGAGTATGATAAGGCTCCATATGAAATGCAATTATTGTAAGTGTTATAAAATGAAAACTGCTTGATCCCCAGCTTCAGCCTATCTTATATGCACCATTACTCTGTATCCATTATGGTTTATCTTTTGATTTGTTTCATTTTTTGACTCAGTTTTTTCACTTTCTTCTGTTTATCTTTTCCGCTCAATTTTCATGAGATGGATGGAGGGAAAGACAGAAAGACAGACAGAGTCAGGGAGAGGGGAAACAGACAATCGAGAGAATGTTAGGAACTGATTAGATAGTCTCAAATTATTTATTTTTATTCCTGAACGAAAGTGGCGCAGGAATAAATCAGAAAAACTGAGACTGTAAAGAAAAGCATTAACCAGAACATGTTCTGCAGAATCAAAGTGTTTATTGATATATCAAAGCTTAACTGATCTATTCTTGTTATTTGGCAGTGCAATGGGTGCTCTGTTATCATACTGCAGGGTTATGCCCTTACTTCAGTAACTTATCATTCCCATTATTTATCCTCAAATAATTGCTGAGGCACATGCTCCTAACCTGATTGCAAAAATCCCAGACCAGTACTCCATGCAGCTCTGATGATTCAAAGCACCACACTGAAACAATCTTGTTTTTTGGAATATACAGTATATGTAATGACAACTTCTACTTATACAGCACGTTTCACATAGAATGAAAGTCTCTTGAGCACATGAAAAATCACCTGTTGCAGTATATCTGCGGCTTGTGATACCAAGTTTGATTTAATCAATTCGTGCACAGCAATATCCCACAAACTGCCATGAGGCAAATCCCCAATTTTATTTTGGGGATTGTTGGCTAGTACAATGGGAGAAATTCCCTTCCGTTGATGAAAAGTGCCATGACATTTTTAACATTCCATCAGAACAAGCAGACGGGACCTTGGTTCAGTCTGACATTGAGGCACTCACCCAGAACAGTATTGGAGTGCAAGTTGACATAGGGCTTGAATCCACAACCTTCTGAGGCGAGAGTGCTAACAACCGAGCCAGAATGACGACATATAAGGTACATGATATAGCTTGAATATACTCTTCCAGCCATTGTTTCCCAGCTGTACAGCTCTCTTTCCCCCCCATCCCCCTTCACCGTACAAGAACTGCAGCTAGTTCCACCAGGACGCCATGTTCTCTCTGCTTTTGGTGGATTGATAAGCTGCAAACATGCAGAAATAATGTCAACCACCGCTACTGACTTGACTGGGGTGTGGAAAGTTCCGGATTCTTTCCCTCAAATCTAAGACCAACATTTCCATGTGATATGCTGCATGCATAAACATGGAGGACAGACAACAGGAGCAGTGCACTGTGCAAGGAGAAATATACATCAAGTGTAACAGCGTCAATGCTACAAGAATCACATTGGCAGATTGCAAAGGAACCCAATTGCTTCTCTTCAGCCATTGATGGAGGGGAAGGGGAGGCTGACAAATAAACCATCAACTCTCTGCAGCACAAAGATGGAATCATTGTACTCTTCCCAGTATTGTAACCCAAAGGCATAAGTTTTTTTTAAGAGAAAACAAATAAATACCTCTGGATTCCTTTGCAACATTTTGCAAGAATTTGGGGCTATCTGAAGGCATATGCAGGAATGCTGTTTACAACTGTCAATACAGGGTTTAGTGCTTCTCTGCTCTGTCCGAACATGAACATTTCAAGAGCCTTGGTGTTGGCTGAAAGCTGTAAGACTGCAGGGTGCAGGCTGAGTGTTACACAGACTGCATGTAGATGTGAAGCACAGCCCAAGGGTCTTGAACCAACCATGTGTTTTTATGAGGGTAATTCACGTGCAAAGGAGAAGGTATCAGATAGAAAGAACAATTAATAGAGCTATAGTTTATGGACTGGGAGCTTATTGGTTTGAATCTCAGATTATGTTGACTTTCCTGGTCTCAGTCAAGCTGTATGGGGAGCTCTATAAATTGTATCTTCTAAAGGTTAGGATGTGGAAAGCCAGCTGGGTTCCTGTTCTTGTTCTCTTTAAAGCACCCTCTACTGGTAGTGTATATGTGTAGGAGAGGGTCAGGCTCGGCTCTGAAACCCTCCAGTCGAGTGGCCCACCAATACTCACTGCCAAGTGAACAATAACACTTGGTAGAGGTACGGGAGGGCAACCAGTGCTTGTGGAACTGCACTCCAGCATTTTATTTTGGTCAGCCAAGTGTCTGACACATGCGGAAACCCATCACCATGCTTAAGAGCATCCAAACCAAACAGAGAATTCCATGCATCCCACTTACTTATGGAAATCCCAGAGATAGATTGTTGGAATGGAATTCGCAATCTCTCCCTGGAGGGACACATTCTGTTTACCTAATTCCAGAAATTATTAGGGGTAGGTTGGCAAGAGCCAAGGCTTGGAGACCCCAAAGTGTGGTGCAGAACGTTCACCAAAGTGCAAATTGATCATCATAGATCATCAGCAGTAATTCCACGCTGATATCACTAGCTATAGGTAATGTAGGGGATCCAGACGTGGGTAAGTAGGCTTAGCTGATAGTTCAGTTGGTAATGGCACTGCCTAGTGTTAAAGTGAGCCATATATGTCAGCCATAGGTGATTGGAAGGACTCTCATTTCACAGTCAGAGTGGGGATCTGAGCACATTGTCTGTGCAGTACTGGGGGAGTGCTCCATTGTCAGAGCAATCTTGTGGATGAGGTACTAATAAACTGAGTTCCAATCTGCCTGTTCTTCAGGTGGAGCCAAAATCCCATGGGACTGTTTGGGAACAATAAAGAGTGCGCTGTTCTAGCTATCAATTCTCTGGGTGAGTTGATTATTCACCTTGTATACTTATTTGTAGGCTCTTGTTACATGAAAAATGGCTGCCACATATTCCTACAAAAACAGTATTTAAGGTTGAAAGGAATCACTTATCACACACTTTGAGTCATTTCAATGTGATTAGGAGCCATAACAATGCACGTTCCTTCCTTCCTTCTAGTCGTCAGTTAAAATCTGCAATCCAGTCTGTGGGTGGGGTGGGGGAAATCAGCCTGGTTTCATCATCTGGTGACCTCTGCTGAAAAATGCACATATGAGCACAACAGATGAGGACAGAACCGACCTTGTTTATGATAATTTAATACTCACTTATGCTGCCACTAATTGCCTAGGCTCACATATGGGGTTAGTGACCCGGTTGAGATACCAGAAGGTAGTAGGTGCCAGTGGAATCTCAACCCAGCAAGAGTCAGAGGAAGGAAGAAGATTGGATGGGAAGCAAATCAAAATCACGGGTTATAACAACCAGAGATGTATTGCAGAGGGTGCAGACACAGTCAGAATCGACGGTTCATGTGAAGCCAAGCTGCTTCCTTAGAAGAAGTTTAGTGCTAATGCTCTCGGCTACTGCCAAAAAAATAAATCTGCTTCTGCTTGGTCCTGAAATGAAATTGAGAATGAGGGGAAAAAGTCATTATTTACAAAAAACATGCCTTCATAGTTTTCTCATGTTAATAAATCAATATTGTTTCTCGGTCTTGTGAAACGTTAGGAAATGGACGTGAACGTGCCTGCCCGAGCACATCAAGTGGAAGTTTTGTTGTTTACCGCTTAGGACAAGGTGCTGGTCCTGACTGCAGTAAACTAAACTCACTGTTACTAAGATTGCAACAGTGATTATAGGAATTGGGAATGGCTCACTGTGAACAACTGAGGGGGCTTTGCTTTGACTGGATCAATTTACCAGCAACATCCAATGTTGCTAACACAGTTTGATATGCCATTGACCCTGCGGTCGGATTTTGACCTTATTTATGCTTCAGTTGGTAGTCATCGCAAGATTATAAATAATTTGTGTGCAGCAGCTTACTCAATTGTAGCAGACAAGCTGGGCTTTTAGTCGAATGGTTAACTTGACCCTCATAATTAGGAGTGTCTGAACCTTCTGTGCCTGAATCACAGCAAGAGCAGGAGGGAAATTCACTCATCTTATTGTATTTTTGTTAGAACGGTGGGAACTTCCAATAAATGTGATCTTCTGCGAGGAAAGTAAAGACCTCTTTTCATTGCAAATCTGAAAAGGTAATGCAGCTTTCCTCCTTTAATAGAATCTGCTGCTAAATTATCCCATTGAACATAAGCAGTACAAGCAATGTGGTGGTCAAAGTGTTTTGAAAGCTTCCATTGTTACATGCTTCAGAAAAAAACAGTTGCTTTAGAGACATTCCTTTGGAAAGGATTAATTTTACACTGATAAATGTCGGTGCTAGTGCAGCCTTGACCCAGGATGTGGCCAGGATTGTGCTCAGGTATAATGCCTGCTCCCTCCCACACACGCACTCACAGACACACATACTATACTGTCTCTGCTCATGCACAAGGAGGGTGGTGGGCCAGATAGATTCTGGAGGAACTGTTTCTCAGTGTAAAGAAAAAAATTAGACAAGTAGGACAAAGAATTGACAGCATTCCAGGTTACTTGACCATCCTCCTACACAGTGGGAGGAGGGGACAGAAAGAGTCCTTGACAGAAAATATGGTGCCAGCAAAACAAATTTTTTTTAGATAGTAAAAATTCCAGATTATCGACTGAACTAGCCTCTAGCCTACCTATCCAATTCCCCACACAAGAGATTCCTTCAAATTATCCATCTCTAAATCTAATAATACCGGAAACCTTTCAGTTGACAGGAAGGTAAAAGCATGTATTGCATTAGGAACTTTTTTAAAAAAAACTCTTGGATTTGGCATATTGCTTTCTGTAAAATCACATTAGGAGCAGCAATGCTAGCGGCAGCATAACCCCAACGAGGTGCATACAGACAGGGATCCTCTTCCATTATTTTTCTCTCTCCATGGAAAATCTTTTCCTTATGAATTTCGTACACTTCCATCCTGTGCGGATAAATGAAATGACTCAATTTATTTCCTCGATTTATCTGTTTATTCTACAGGAAGCTGATAGTCATTTTGGACCAGTGACTATTCTTTTCATTTATTAGATCACTCCTGACATAGAGGAACAAAATTAGACATCCTGTATTTCAGTATCCTGTCATGAGGGGTTGTGAAAGGGCTGCATCACTAAAAAAAACTCCATAAATAGTTTCTTGGGGGAAGGGGAAAATGTCTCATTGAATAGTTTCTGAGGCTATTCTGAGTTGAAATTATTCAGAATGGTCCTGGACACCTTATGGAAAAGGTGCATTTACTTGAAATCTCCTCCAAAGCATGTTAAAACAAAGCCAGCAGCATTCCCACCCCCACAGCAGAGTCCTAACATACAATTACATTGGTAAATACCGCCAGCAAGGCAATACAGCATTTCAAACCATGCACAACAGAGTCAATTAAAGCTAGTGGAAACTGTGAAATCTACTGGGACTTTTTTAAAAAAATCACATAGAATCTGCAGACACATTCTGGATATCTATTCTCGCTTCCCCTATCCCCCCCCCACCCAACCCCCCTTTCAGGTTTTCACCCATTAAAAAGGCCTTAGGTCATATCCTTCCACAAGGGAAAAAGACACAATGAAGCATTAATGCTGGCATGCGATGCGTTAGGGTTAGTTGATCTTAGACATTCAGCAACTACGGTACTTGTTGATATTTTATATTGCCAATGGACTGCTAGGTGAAAAGGGCTTCCAGTAGAAACACACAAACGCTCCACAAGCAGCCGGCAGTCCAAACGAATGACATTCTGTTTGAACAACCACACCTATAGTTTGGAAAAACATGTTTCGTAACAGCTATCAGACGCCATAACTTTCAATAGGCGAAGCAGCTACATCAGAAACAGCCAGTTTACTACAAACCAGCACAGAAGAAGTCCTGGTCAAAGTGGCATTGTTTTACCGAGAAACCAGTGCCTTTCAGGATTCAACTTTATTAAAGTTGACAGCTGTAAGGCAATCTCCCTTTACTTCTCAGACAGACTGATGAGATGAAGATCGCATCAGCCTGCTGGCTACAGGAGTGTAAAATGAAAGTAGTCCTCAATCCAGCTCCTTGTGGGGACCCAGCATGATGTTTCTTCATTAAACACTAAACTAGCATCTTGTACAGAGAAGCTGCAGGGTGACTGGTGTAGGAAATGGAAAATGACATTTTGTTACAGTGGAGAGGAGCTGGTTTGGGTGGAGTGTTCTCGTCAGAGTTTTGAGTTAAGGTACATTTTAGGAGCAAAAGAAAATGAAGCTGTAATCTCCAATTGACTGTGGTACATACATAACCTTTAAGTGCTGGATACTGTCACTGGGTGACTGACATTGGCAAAGTAATAATAATAGTAATAATCCTTGCATTTGATATAGCGCTTTTCACGTCTTCTAGATGTCTCAAAGCACTTCAAAGAATAGACCGTAAAGTGAATTGACTGTATATTTGTGGGCAAAATGCAGCAGCCAATTGCGCACAGCAGTGTCCCACAAACAGTCGTGGATTGAAATGACCAATTTATTATTGTTTCTGTTTTGAGGGATTATTATCAAGCGTGTGGATTAAGGAAACTTGCCCAAGGTTTCACCCTGCCGGGAATCGAACCCAGGTCTCTCGCTTGTGAGGCAAGTGCTCTAACCACTGAGCTACAGGACTCCGCAGTAGTCCATCCTCTAGCGCTAACATCCTTTTGAAACAATCCTTTTGAAACAACACAAAAATTAGATGCAAAATCAACCCTTTTATGGACAAAACTGCCAAGGAGTCCTATAGCTCAGTGGTCAGAGCACTTGCCTCGTAAGTGAGAGACTTGGGTTCAATTCCCGGCAGGACCAAAAGTTGGGTAAGTTTCCTTACTCTTTTTACCTGGTAGTAAGTAAGAACCCAGGTGTTAGTCAATTGGCGGATCGCTTTTCTGGTGATAATAATTTCTTCAAAAATAAATAATAAATTGGTCACTCATTCCATGACTGTTTGTGGGACACTGCTGTGCGCAATTGGTTTCGTCTTGAAGATGTAATTAGGTGCTATATCAAATGCAAGGAATATTATTATTAGTTTTCTAGGCATGATTGAATCACTAGGTATTGGAAATTCTGCACACTGCTGTAATTCCAGGCTGCAATATTCCAAAATATCCTACAGGTCAGTAAATCTAGTCTAATTTTGCAGTTAATAATCCTTGCATTTGATATGGCGCCTAACCACGTCATTGAGACGTCTCAAAGCGTTTCACAGAATACACTGTAAAAGGGAATTGATCCTCTGCGACGCAATTGTTGAAAAGCTTCATAGTATGTTTTCGGAATAATTATTCCTAAGATGCTGCTTTGATGACTGTCTTGAAGAATACTTGCAATAGCAATTCCACAGCCCAGCACTCGAGGACGATGCACCCTCAGTGGTTGCTAGGCTACAGAACACTGCTAAACTTTAAGAGTGCTTGCTGTGCACTCTTGATTTTAGACGGTTCATTCCAGCAGGTCTCCGTCATTTCAAATGTGCATTAGGACGAAGGACAGAGTGATAGATATCCTAGAATCATAAATATTGTCAGAACAGAAGAAGTTGACCCTTTGGCTCATTGTGCTTGTGCCACTATCTGCAAGAACTATCTGTAGAAGTAAGAAGTAGTCTACACTTTTCACTAAACTGTTTGTTTGTTTCTGCCAAAGCCCTTGGCAAAATAACAAGCATCCACTCGAATGAGCTTGGTACATTTTCATTCTAATTCCATAATTCAGGTTCGGTGTGTGTGTACCTTACCAAAACAATAGTGATAATAATAATAATCCTTGCATTTGGTATGGCACCTTATTATGTTGTCAAGACATCTCAAAGCGCTTCACAAGATATACTGTAAAGTGCTTTTGGCTGTGTATTTTTGTAGGCAAATAAGTTGGTGTATACTGACCTCGACTGGAGGCAGAGACAGGCTTCTGGATTACCTATTGCCAAAGGACATGGACCAAGCACTTGATTTCCAACAAGTGTGGTACAAAGCATGAGATTTTTTGACCTCTAAAACACCAAGGAGGTTGCCACATCAATCTCCTAAATATCCTGCCCTAAACAATGTGCCAGCCAATGCTGTGATGGGTAGGGAACTCTAAGCTGCGGGAAGCTTACCAGAGGCGTGGTAAGGTAAAGCTAGATTTTTTTTGTTAGTTAAATTCCAGCACACTTTGGGCACACCTTAATGCCTTGACACCCACAAATCCAATCCTACATCCCTGTAAGCAAAGGCAAGTGGGTGACCCTTTAGGGAATGGATCACACACACTAGAACAGACAAACAAGCTATTGTCAGTGAGTTTTCAATACCTACAGGTTGAATTTGAAACGCAAGTTTGTGTATACAGAATTAGTCACCTTGTTGACCAAAAATTCAATGTAGAGTGTTTGAATAATCAGTGGAGATTTATTCAGCAAAATATGTTTAAAAGACCCCAAACAATTACTGTAAATAATGTTCTTCTATTTCACCGCGTTATTACTTCAGTAAAGCTTTCAATCCAACCTTCAAGTGGTCATTTTTGGTAATGTGCCATATTTATTATTAATGTTTACTAAGTAGAGGATTAAAATGTTTTTTTTAAATATTGATGCTATCATATTTATTGACGCCACTTAATGTCCACATAGCGTCATCCTGAAGTGGTTGTAATTGGCATTTTGTTTTCTAAAAAAAAATCATTAAGTAACCAATAGTTCTCTGCACCAAACAGCGTCACCTCATTTGTCAGTGTACGAAAAGCCATTGTAACTTTGTTTCAAACAAAATATGTTTGATGTTTGGATTGAAGCCTCATTGTTGCAGAATTTCAAGTGCCAAACACCTTTGTGAAAGGAAATGGAGGGACGGGGAGAGGAGAGGGAAGGATGCAGAAAGAATTGGAAAAATATAATAATAATAATAATCCTTGCATTTGATATAGCGCTTTTCACGTCTTCGAGACATCTCAAAGGGCTTCACAGAATATACTGCAAAGTGAATTGACTGTACATTTGTGGGCGAAATAATAATAATAAATAATTCGTCGATAAATAAAACAATGAGTTTATTACACAGAGATCGAGTCTGATTTCCCCCTGGTCTGCTCAAGTCGGTACACAGCAGGGTTATTAATGAATATAAAACAATCCAGACTAGGAAGCATGTACGTAACAGGGATACACTCCATTGTGATTTGAATGGGATCAGAACGCAATGGTCCAACGCCCTGATCCGCAGATTGACGCTAACACTTCCCAGTCAGTTGAA
This sequence comes from Callorhinchus milii, assembly GCF_018977255.1. NCBI lineage: Eukaryota > Metazoa > Chordata > Chondrichthyes > Chimaeriformes > Callorhinchidae > Callorhinchus > Callorhinchus milii. The sequence continues at coordinate 10,125,687 of NW_024704745.1, read as the reverse complement.
ATTGAATGATATTCCTTTTCTCAGGGAAAACCCATGATCGTTTTAAACCGCACAAAGCTTCCCGCCTGGAGAGATCACCAGCACAGGAAAATGCAAAAGGGAATGAATGATGCTTTCTATTTTTTTTTGCCTCACTGGCTTAGCTTTTAAATCAATGATGTTATTCCTATCCCCACCCCCCCCCCAAAAAAAAAACAGACACAAAAGGGTTCCCACTTTCCACATCCTGCTTATTCAAAGTTATACCCTTAACAAGGTTTTTTTTTCTCTCTCTCCCACCCAGTAATAATTTAATCCAAAGCAGAGCTTGCTGTGTGTCTGCTTGCAAACCCAGTCAACAAAAGAACTCTATTGGGGAGGGGTGTGTGGGGAGAGAGAGAGAAAGAGAGAGAGAAAGAGGAAAAAACTTTTGAAAACATCTATAAAAGGCACGAGTTCCAACAAGGGACAAATCTCGAGTTTTGTTGTTGTGCTCTCTCTCTCTCTCTCTCTCCCCTAAAGTGTTAGGGCTCTCTAGGGCTGTTGAGGTCGTTTTATTCGTTCAGCAAGAGAGGAATATGCTAACAGAACTTGTGTGACTGGCTGCACATTGCAATGCATATTGCTCACTCATATGAGGTGAGATCTGTCCTTTCTGTTCACTGAGCTGAATAAGGCAATATTCAACCGATATGGGTGACAAGTGAATAGTGGGTGGGGTGGGAGGGGGGTGTTGTGTGTATGTGTTGTGTGTGTGTGTGGGAGGGGGGGAAATAGAAGGGGTAGTTTGGTTCCAGGCAACATGTCAAGAGTTCAACAAGTGTGCCCCTAAGTAATGAATGCTTTTGCAAAGAAGGAGAGTCCTTTAGACGAACTAACACCAAACGCACATTTATACCGTGTGGGCACTTTTTGGGGTTAGAGATCACAAGTGGTTTGTGAACTCATTTTTTTCTTTAAAAAAAAGCAAAACACCATTGGTGGTGTTTCTTGCGATTTAACCCTCAGCACATGGCAAACACACACACACACACACACACCGGTCCATCATCCATCTCCTCGTTTCTAAGGTTCTGTAGGGGGTGGGGGGGGGGGGATGCATTTCCAGGGATGTGTTGTTTGTTTTAAAAAAAATTAAAATATGTTGAATCCAAATGCACGAACAGCCTCGATACTGGATCTGCAGGACACCTGCAGGACCAGATTAACAAGTCCAGTCTGTCCTCTTCTCTCCCCTCTCCACCACCATCAACACAACCACCATCACACACCACCATCCCTCTGGTCAACTGAAACCCTGAACCAGACACATTTAAGGCAACTTAGCTCGCGTTTTAAAAGGATCTTTTAACCACCACCACCACCACCACCAACAACAACAACAACAACACAAACAACAACAACAACAACAACAACAGCAAGCAACAACAATAAAATAACAACCAAGTGCCAAGCAGCACATCCACACGACACGAAGCAGGTTGCTGTAAGGCAGGGCACAGGTAAGGATCCACTAGGGTTTTTAAGGAACCAATTGCAGAGATAACATTGCATTCAACATCACCCACCAACCACCCCCCCCCCCCCCACCCCCCCAACTCACCCAAGACACACACACACACACACACACACACACAATAAAAATCACATGCAAATCAAGACTTTGTGCAAAAAGTCACAGGCAGAAAGAACCACGAAAAGTTACAAGTGTCAGGACTTTGAGCACCACCCCCCTCCCCCCTCCCCTCCAAGAAAAATAAATAAAAATAAAATAAAAGTCCATCAAAGTGTTTTGAGGTCGATTGTTACCTTGAATCACTGTCCCCAACATGAGGATCAGAGACTGGCAGCAGAGGATCCTTGCGCCAAACGAGCCCATCCTCAAAAACAATCTTCCCTTTTTTGTTTCTTTTTTTTTCTCTCTCTCTCTCTCTTTCTCTCTTCTCCTTCCTTCCTTTGCAGGTTCACAAACAAACCAGAGTCGATAGAACCGAATATATATATATATATATATGTGTGTGTGTATTATATATATATTTTTTTTAAACAAAAACTTTTTTTTTGTGTCTCTCCACTTTTTGGAGTGTGTCCTGTTTGGATGTGGCAGAGAGGGGAGGAGGTGAAGCAAATGGGTTGTGAGTGTGTGGTGTGTGTGTGTGTGTGTGATTTTTTTTGGGGGGGAGGGGGGGGTGTGGGGGTAGCCAGGAAAAGTCGGTCAGAGCTGTCAGGCTGTGATTGATCAGCAAACGAGCAGGTTTTCGAGCTCCTGCAGCTTTGCTCCTGGAGCAGGTGAATGTCTATAAAAGCCACAGCGCTGAGCAGAGCTCAGCTGCGGACGTGCGCATTGGCTGTGGGGAGGGAAGAGGGAGGGAGGGAGGGAGGTGGTGATGGTGGTGGTGGAGGTGGACACACACATACACACACACCCACACACACAGTCTTCTGGGACCTGTAGTCTCAGCACTTTTACTCGTTCAAGAAAGTGCCTCCCGAGCCTGACAGCTCTGCTTAAGCAGCACAGCACATAGCACAGCACTGAGGACTGGACTGTACTGTACAGTACAGTACTGGACTGCATTGCATTGCATTGCATTGCACTGCGCTGTGAGGTTCAGTAACGATGCACTCACTACACTTCCCACCTTTTGGCTTTTGCCAACGCCTCTGCGTAAAGATCACATCGATTTGGGCATCGATGCTAAGTAACTCCGGATTTGCAATGGTTTCATAACTTTAATCCCATTATACTATCGTGCAAAGTTTATATGTGTACATATATATGTGTGTGTGTATTATACATATAAAATGTCTCACAGCAAAGCTTCACATTTCAATGAAAATATAGCACCTGATTTACATTTTATACATATAATCACTAATCCTGGATCTTGAGAAATCTAAAAATCTATAAATGGACAAACAATACAGGGGGAGTGGGGAATCTATGTCACTGTTAATTGCTTGATTCTATAACAACGAAATTCAAAGAAGATGTGGAAAGAGAAGCGTCATTCAGGGCTCACAGTTTACATGGCATTGGACACGAATTGTTTTGCAATTTGCTCAATCCATAAAATGGAAATGAAGGGGTGGGGGAGGGAGAGGGGAAGGTTTAGGTTGTCTCTCGGAATAGGACACGAGTATGAAAGGGAATGAATGATGTGTTCCCATTTGCAGAAATATATAAATCGGATATTCATCACCACGTTGGTTTGCAGCCCCACTGCCACTGATATTTCTCTCGCATTCACCTTCATTCATTGCCACGTCCACCTGACACTCCAGAACCTGTGCAAAAGTTATCCCATCTGTTGATTTCAGATGAGCACAAATGACCCAACACAACCACAAGAGATCTGATGTACCAAATCACAGCTTCATGACCAGTGTCTCACAGCTCAGCCAAATCCGCGACTGACCACCACACCCCCCACCTCCTCCCTACATTTGAACAGGAAACAATCAATACATTTTAGGAGCACTGCAAATTGTGTTGCGAATTGTTGCAGCAGAAAAGGAAAACGCACAGTCGTATCGCCACCGCATCCGAAGGAGCAAAATGTACAATTGAATGGCAATTTTAGCCATCAGTCAAAACTGCAGTTCGAGTCGCACCACCACCACCACCACCACCACCATCAGCAGCAGCAGCAGCACTGTCATTCTGCTTCCCAAGTTGCACATCTTATATATATACATATATATATATATATACACGATTCACGACGATGCACCTGAATTTTCCCCTTTGCAACAAGGGAATCGTGCAGCTTCAAAGTATTCCCTACGTGGAAGTACATGTCAATCGTGGCTGCATTCCCCCCACACCACAAATAGTAATATAATTAAGTTTGACATTCGAAATACTCATTATGTCTGTGAGAGTTGTTGTGACCCGAATTACATGTTGATCAAAAAGTTCTTGCATTCGAAATATTAATTATATTTGTGACGATTAAGGTATGAATTGTATTTGGATAAGTCGATTGTTAAGTTTGAAATTCGAAATACTGTATTCATTATTTTTATATATATCATGAGGGCATTAATTATATTTTGATAAGTGAAAGAAACTACACGTCTGCATAAGTCTGATACTTTAACATTGGAGAATTGTCAAATCCAAAAGGCTGATTGCCCAAATACCTAAAGTCTGCTCTTATCAGTGCTAAGCAGCCCAGTAATACTATAATAATAATAAGCCTTGCATTTGATATAGCGCTTTTCACGTCTTCAAGATGCCTCAAAGCGCTTCACAGAATATACTGTAAAGTGAATTGACTGTATATTTGTGGGTGAAATGCAGCAGCCTATTTGCGCACAGCAGTGTCCCACAAACAGTTGTGGATTGAAATGACCAATTTAGTATTGTTTTTTTTTCTTGAGGGATTATTATCAAGCGTGTGGAGTAAGGTAACTTGCCCAAGTTTTCTTCCTGCTGGGATATCGAACCCAGGTCTCTCGCTTGCGAGGAGAGTACTCTAACCACTGAGCTACAGGACTCCATATTGCAGCAAGAAGTGGAAGAAATCAGCTTTATAACCCAATATTCCTCATGTGCCAATCACAGATCTTTACTGAGTGTTTTCCATGGTCAGTTACATTACAGAGTAGGTTGATTTCTTACTTCCCTCGCTATTAGATAACGATTAGTGGTTTCTCAGAGAGGGAGAAAAAAAGGAGAAATTTGGAAAAACCTTTACTTCTTTCTGAATTTTTTGATTCCCCGCACCCCTCTTTGAGAAACCTCAACATCATGAATGCTGCATTCTCTGATGTCGATGTTAAAAATCCCCATGATGCAATCCACAAAGAAAACCAATTATTTTTCTGGTGCCCCAGCCAAAAAATCTCCAGCTTTATTGAGCATTCATTTCATGGCTTTTGGGGGGATATTGATGTGTGCAAATTGGCTGGTGTAATTTTACCTGCAAATGCTCAGTTACTACTTTCCATGGTCAGTTACATTACAGAGTAGGTTGCGCACAGCAGTGACACTTGACAACAGCTACCTATTAAATACTTTGAGACAGTTCAATTGTATAGGGGCTCGACCAAATGCAAGAAAAAACGATTATCATTACATCTATAATAACATTGGGGATGTGATACAGGCTGCCAAACGAAGGTAAGTTTACAGAAGGTTTTAGAGGTAAGGTAGGGCAAGGTCATGGAAGGCTTTGAAATGAGAACAAGGATCTTGAATTCGATCCTGTGGGGGATGAGGAGCTAGTTGAACCCCTATTAGGAAGAGAGAGCTAGGCTCATAAAGCCTAGTGTGGGAGAGGACACGAACTGCAGAGTTTTGAATAGGCTGCAGCTTGTTGAGGGAACAGTTGGGAAGTACGGCGAGCAGATGGTTAGCATAGTTAAGCCTGGACGTGACAAAAGCATGGGTAAGGGTCTTGGCGGCCCGAGGGAAGAAGCAGTGGTGGAGGCAGGCAATATTTTGTGGAGATGGGGGAAAGCTGAACGGGTAGAGAACGTGAAATGCAAGTGAAATCTGTAAAGAATGTGAAGGACATTTGCGACCTGCTACTGTTAAGAGAACTTGTGTTTAGCTTATACCTTGGGGGCAAAATGTGAAATGTAAAAAGCATAACGTACACAGAAATGCAATTTGAATATAGGTTTCACCAATGTTTACTTAGTTTGACAAGGTTTCACAAGTGCAAGGGAGTTTGCAATTACAATTTGTTAACTTACATAAATAAGAGTACTTTTGCAGATTATATCTTGAATATACTGTATATGGTTTACAGAGTGGTTGTGCAGCATAAAAGTAGCTGCTTATGATTGCAAACGACTTGTAAATAACTAGAACTTTAAGACAGAGCATTTGTGTTGAGAATGAAGACTTGTCATTTACAATGATAATCAATGTATATGTGATTGCTCTACGTACACAACTAAACTAAATGTTTAAGATTCTTATTGATGTTTGTCTGGCTTGAATGCAAGTGTTTACACATCAAATTACAACGTGTAGATTTCAGCTGGTGGGTATGCAATTCACAAATTGTAACATTTTCTTCTGTGTTACAACTTACAGTCTACGCATGGCTTTCATGAATCAAGTACATTGTTTTTTGGACAATTTCTGCTGTGGAAGAGGCACTGCTCTTTTGCAAGGGCGAAATCAGCCATTTTAATTGGACAGTTTGGACTGTTGGATGCATTTGGCTTTGGTTGAAAAACATTTAAAAAAGGGCAGCAGAGATTGGCATGCACTTTTGTTGGCTATTGTGCTGATTTTCTTTGACTTGTACCTCCTACATTTTTGGTGTAACCCATGGGATTTCAGGTCCGAGAAGCGCTCTTTCTCTGCTGCTGTGTTATTTTGTGAGTGAGTTCCAGCAAAGGGTGTGACAACTGGAAGGCAGGGGCCTTCACTCTTTTTTTTGGCCATTCTCCAGCCACTGCTATGTAGACCTTTGATGTAAAATCCGGTGCAGAATGCATACGCTGTAATGGATGATGTTATACCTAATGTGAGATGAAAATGCACTTGATGACAATGTGATGTTGTCACTTCTGTTGGCAACAGGTACTTTGTAACCTATCTGCTGCAATCGCAGTCTCTAGCGCATACCTCCCAATGGCACACAATGAAGATTATTTTATCAACAGTACAGTGCTAGCTTTCAAGGAGTGACAGATGAACTGTTTTTTGGCAGTAAAATCTCTTCATAGGAACACTCTTGTCTTACACAGATAAGAATTAGATAAGATTTGTATACAGATGATTTCAGTTGTCACTATTGTTAGGTAAACAAACAAGAGAAAGTTACTTGGCAGAACTGCAATTAGTCTTGGAATAGCTAAAGGTTGCAAACTCTGCTGGCTGTTGCAGTTTCTGGTGAAGAGCCAAGATTTCCATAGGATCTTTGGTTCTGATCTAAATTTTGATAAGGTAAATCGATTAAGTTACTTTTTTTTGCCTTACAAATTAGCATTTTAGTAGTCTTTAAAACACATAGGGAATCTTTGGGGCTTACTATTCGTTTATTGGAAATGTATTGATCTTGGTGGTGTGTAAATGGAATCAAGAACTTAGTGCTAAAAGGGAGTTTACCAACAAGTCAATATTACCCCTCATTAAGTCTTTCAATGGGGCTCAGTTGGTAGCATTCTCAAAGGCTGGCAAACTCTGCTAACGTCAAAATCCTATAAACTCATGATCTGAATGACTGATTTATTGGTCAATAGGTTGCGGGTTCAAGTTCCCCATCATGGACCTATGCATAGTCCAGGTTGACAGTTCAGTGCTAAACTGGGGAGCACTGCACTGCTGTTTTTCAGATGAGATATTAAACTGAGGTTCTAGCTGCCTGTTTTTCAGCAAGATACTAAATATCAGTTGGCACTTTTTGAAAAGAAAAGACTTATTCTCCCAGAGTCCAACAATCCTCTAGATAAATCAATCATTCAGATCATGAGTTTATAGGTTTTTGACATAAGGTAAGGAATATTCTTATTATGTGCGCAAAATGGCTGCCACATTAACAGTCGCTACATTTGACAGCGACAATTGTAAAGTACTTTTCAACATTATAAGGTAAATATAAAAATATGTCTTTTTTTTAGTACCTGCAAAACTGGCCCTCCTCACCCATCCTCCTCACCAGTCTCTCCTCCTCCACTAATCACAAAATTCAGCTCATTCGAAACCGCCGCTCACATTCTCACCCGAACCAAACTTTGTATCCCAATTACTCCAGTCCTTGCCAAACTCAACTGGCTCCCTGTCACAAAACAGATAAACTTCAAGATCCTCACTCTAGTGTTTAAATCCCTCCATTTCTTGACACCCTCCTATCTCTCTAACCTCTCTCCCCACAGCAGTACCCATTGCCTTCACTCTACTGGGTGTGGCCTGCTCCAGGTCCCCCAAATCCTCCGCTCCACCATCGGTGGCCGTGCTTTCAGCCACTATGCCCTGAAACTTTGGAACTCCCTCCCTCAACCTCTTCGCCTCATCCCCCTCCTTCCCCATCTTCAGGTTGTGCCTGAAGACCTTCCTCTTCAACCGCGCCTACAGTCACCTTCCCTCCCCCCACTGGCTTGGCCTTAGGCCTGCTATTGTTAAGCTTTCTGAGAACGCCCGGCATGGAGGATGCTACATAAATGCAAGTTGTTGTTGTTGTTGTTGCACTTCCTTTAGTCTTCTGTTGAATCTGCAATCCAGTTTACAGCTCTTCACTATTTAAAAACGTTAAAACATTCAGTCCATTGTACATTTTTGGTTCCTTAAAACTTATTTTAAACTCAGTTTCTCAATCAATTCTCCAATGTTTGGGGTTTTAGACTTGTATTATAGGAAGTTATGAAGAGTATTAATAATATTATAAATATGTGCAAGACCTTAGCCTGAATTAGTGAAATTAGTGAATGAAAACAGACAAAGACGATAAAAAAACAACTATTGAGATTTGAACTAAAATGCAGAGGAAGAGGGACTTACCAGCTTCAACAAATAGATTCATTCATCCATTAAATTCATTTAATTAGAGTGTAGTTGCTGTTTTGATGACATTTTCTTTTAATCAGAATCTGCCTGGGAACAACATCAGACAATTTAGGGATCAACACAAACTGAGATGAAGAAATACTTTATGAAACACCTTAATTTATGTGGTACTGGTGTGTTACTATTGATGGAAGGCAGGATTGAATGTGGGAGGAAACAAGCTGGGGTTAACTGGTAGAGATGTGAGGGTCACTGAATAGCTTGGATTTATAGCATGATTACCTTGGGTTATCAGGAATGGTCACGATTTTGTATTTGTCTGTTTTCAGCTTATTGAACGCTCTCTGCACTTATTTACTTTCAAAAGCGGCCTATCACTTTCAGTGACCCAAGGTCACTTTATTCAAGCCTCATTCCTCTGTGTCCCACAGGTGTAAACGACAAGTTGAGACTGGTCCAGATTGAACAAACCCAAATCACCATTGTGTTTCCCAGTCTCTGTTTTCAGGAGGTGAAAATGCCCCAAATTCTCTACAAATTGAATGTTTCCCAATCAAAATAGTTTAATTAATTCAACATTGTTTTAAAGATAAAATTGCTGAATATGCATCGCAGAATGTAAAGGATTAACGAAAAACTATAAAAAAGGCAACTAAAACACAAGGATTATTGATAATTTCAAAGATGGTTTCGAAAACAGGCTCTTTAAAGCACAAACATTCTTTGTGACAGGCTCCTTTTCTTTATCACTGAAGTTACTTTCTCTCTCTTGCCCTTAGCCTGATGTGTGTCTCTCTCTGATATTTTGTTCCCCTCTTAGAACTAAGTATTTTTCCTAGACAGGTTTTGTACTTCCGTGCTTATATATTTGTTCATTGAAATTTAGGTTGTGAGGTGGATCTCAGCATTTATCCCTCAATATTGTTTTAACTCACAGCAAAATATTACAAACAACTAGTCTCATTAACACTTCGTTGTGAACAGAACTTCAGAGATCAACCAAAAGCAATGATGTTTTATGGTCTCCTAGCCTTTGTTCAAGAAAGTAGCAGATAAGACAAATTTTAAATTGACACAGGGAACATCTGTGCAGAAGATGCACTAGATATATAATGGGTCAATAAAGTCCAAGGTGTGTGGTTGATTAATGGAAGAAGTGGGCTCAATGCTTTGAATAGCCTATTCATGTCTTATGTTTCTTTGGTAAAATTGGAGAGATAAATTATGTTGAGAGTGGCTGCGGAGGAAATTCAGGGACAGATCGGTAGATATGTCAAAATACCATTTTCACTATTGATTTGTAGAATCAAACAAGCGACTATTGGGTACTACATTAGCCAACACGTTGAGTTGATTGGCATGGGCAGGACTTTGGTCATTTTATATTTTGACTGCAGCTATTGAATTAATTATTAATCTATTAATCCATCTTAATTTAACTTAAAAAAGCGCTAGTTCTTATTTTATAATAATAATAATCCTCGCATTTGATATAGCGCCTTATCACGTTGTTGAGACATCTCAAAACACTTCATAGAACATACTGTAAAGTGTTAACAATAAAACTAATCCTTGCATTTGGCCAAGTGCCTTATCATATCACAAAGTTTCGAGGTGCTTTACAATATTTACTGTTATGTGTAGGTGTATTGGTAGGTGAATGCGGCAGCCAATTTGTACACAGCAATGTCCCACAAACAGCCTAATTTAACTGGAGGATTGTTATTCAAGACACCAGTGGAATTTTTCTTGTCAAATACTGTCAATGGGTTCTCTATCATAGGTCTAATCAGATAGAGGGGATCTCAGTTTAACATTGCACTATTGTGAAAAATTAAAGTCTTCATGGGAACCAATGTGTGATACACAAGATACATGGAAAAAAATCCATTCACATTAAATTATCAATGCTACTCAGATCACTACTGATACTCCTTTGATATAAAATACGACTTGTAATTCAGGTGATATGATTCCAGACACTGGACAGTCGCTTATATAAAGTTTCCTCATTAAGAGGTTCTGTGGATTGGAAATCAGATGCAGCCTTTTTCGTGGAACTGAAATACTGGAGGCTCTGAGAAATTGGCTCTGTTTTCTTATGTCTTTCTTGTCTACAGCGATGATATATTCATTGTTTTGTCTAACTTCACTGATTTGATCAGGGACAATATGATCTAGTCTGCAATGCTTCCTCTTGGCTGTGTTACAGTACTGTATACCTAAAATTTTCAAGGCACTTCCAGGATCACAGCGTGTTCACAATAATTGAGGTGTGCTTCCAGCGGTACCCCTTCTCTGTGTGAATTCGTATGTTCTATGAAACCTTGTTCAAAATATGGACACGCAAATGGTTTCCCAAAGACACCCACTAATGCAAGCTTTATAATGACACAGGAGTGCTAAAATGAGTCCTTGGATAGAACTTGTGGACTTTTTCCAAGAGATTCAAATGACTATCTTGCTGCAGTCCACTTCACAGGTTGGATAATGCAGTCCAGTGGGGCAGGGATCTGGGGAGTGAATGAAAGAAAAAATACTAAACATAAGAAAAAATAATAAAACAAGAAATCTAGAGAAAGAGAGAACTGGAGAAACTAAAAAGAGTACACAAATAAGGAAAATAAGGAAAATCAGAAACATAATATCAAGTCCATGTTCAATAAACTTGTATTCCAATATTTCCTTTATACATATAATTGAGGAAAGGCAGCAAGGAAATTTCAGAAATATAAATCAAAAAAATTATTTATGCATTGTTCTCGGCCTACAGATAGCCAGAATTGTTCCTGAACTAATTACGGGTAGATTCAACTCACTTAAGATCATTATTCAGTGACATCTGGTAAAGAGAGCTTGTGTGTGGACATTAGATGAAGAACAGGATGGTGCTGTATTGTGAAGTCCTCCATGGTCAGAGATCCTGTGGACACTGAGTGTCTGGACTACCTCATGCGATGAATGATCATTAGATGATGAAGAGCCTCTGGCACCTGTGAAGCTGTTAACACAGCAGATTTTAGGGTCTTCAAAAATTTCGCTCAGTCTAATCCTGTAAAGACCATTTTACCTTAGAATTTAGGATCACTCCAATTTGCACAAAATGATTAATTTCAGTCTTAATTAACGGTTATTACAAAAAAAGGACCGGCTCCTAACCGAAGTCGGACTGAGTATAAGAATTTTCGGATAAAAATGATCATAAAGACTGAGACTAGGTATTTGGGCCTCAGAGGAAAGGAAATTGAGAGAACTTTGACGAAGACAAGTTTCCGTTCATTTTTAGTGCATTTATGGTCACATGTATACAGAGGAATTAGTAAACTAGAAACATCTTACATGATATCTTGTCAGTTTATGAATATGAAATAATTAACTTTCATTTGGTTGGGACAGCTTAAGCACGATGGGTAGTGACTCATTGTGGCAGCTTCCAATTTGGTTCAGAAAATTAAATGTTGCCAAGTGTATTCTAATTATACCGCCATTGGAGGGAGACTAACGTGTGAACTCTCGGTGCCCATTAAGCTGCTTCTTCTCTGCTCTGCTCAATTCTGGTATAACGAACTGGCCTGGTTCGACAGATACCAAAGTTGCAAAGATTGTTAAACTGCTGGTGACTTTGCTCATTAGTAGTTCCTTGACAATCCACAATGCATTACCATCATTTGCCATTTCACTGAGTGCAAATGGTGCAGCCATATTAAATCTGAAAGCTCTTATCATTGAGCCTGAACAAAGACCTCTGACCCTGCTCCCGATAGCTCAGTGGATGAATGAATGCATGAGGTCCTGTGATACTGAGCCATACAGTTACATGCTTGATCTGCACTGAGTTAAATGATTGATGCAGGGTGAAAGTGTAGCAGTACAGTGGGTCTCAACACCATACCAGTGAGGCAAAATCTCAGCCAGTGACGCTACCCAAAAAATTATCTGATGAGGATAATATTGAAGTTTTCTGTGATGCCATAAGCCAAATAGCTCACAGAAGAATAACAACTCATTGCTCAAAATAAAACAATTGAATCCATGCTTGAGTCAGGAAAGCAAGGAGATGTGGACAGAATGAAAAATGGCTCATTCTTAGCGTAACTAAAGTAGAACTCCAATTGTATTAAAGAGCTTCCTTTGAAAGCAGCCCTGGCTTCAGTGCAGTGCTGCTATATAAATGAGGTGGTGCTCTTGCCTCCGACTGCGCTGATTACCAATCCCAACTTTTACTTTTATCTAGGCCAGCAATCTGTAAGGATCTTTCCAAGAGATCGGGGAGGTCTGTGTCCAGAAAGAAAAGTAGTAACTCATGGCCTAGAAATAATGGAGCTTGTGCATGTTGTTTCTCTGTTGCCAAAGATGCTTTTGATTCTAATCTACAAAGTAAACAGGATAAGATCTTTGAATGAGCAACCTCAGACTTCACAAGATCAAAGATTGGTCTAGATTAAGTCCATCGGTCCTCCGAGGTCATCCCTCCAGAACACCCACCCTACCTCCCCCCAAATCACTACATCAAGCTATTTTTTATAATAATCCTTGCAGTTGATATAGTGCCTTATCACGCCATTGAGCTGTCTCAAAGCGCTTCACAGAATATTGTTCTACGGTCTTGTTGCAACCTGAACTCTTGATTTGGGTTTACTTTTCAATCCCATTAAAATGTTATACGTTATGTCTCCCTTGAGTTGTCTTCTCTCTAAATTGAAGAGTTTAGCTTCACATGCACAAACTCCATTATTTCTGAGTCATGAATTACTACTTTTCTTTAATAATAATAATAATCATGCTTACATTTGATATAGCCCTTTTCACATCTTCTAGACGACTCAAAGCGCTTCACAGATTAGACTGTAAAGTGAATTGACTGTATATTTGTGGGCGAAATGCGGCAGCCAATTGCGCACAGCAATGTCCCACAAACAGTCGTGGATTGAAATGACCAATTTAGTATTGTTTTTTTCTTGAAGGATTATTATCAGGCGTGTGGAGTCAGGAAACTTGCCCAAGATTTCACCCTGACAGGAATCGAACCCAGGTCTCTCGCTTGCAAAGTGAGTGCTCTAACCACTGAACTACAGGACTCACTCTTTCTGGACACAGACCTCCCTGATCTCTTGGAAAATCCTTACAGATTGCTGATCTAGATATAAGTAAATTGACAGCTAAACTCTAAACAGGGTGAAATGTTGGGCAAGTTTCATTATTCCACACACCTGTTTACTTTACCCAGCAGTAACTAAGAACCCGGTTATTAGCCGATTGGCGGATTGCTTTTCTGGGGATAATAATCCCTCAAAAAACAACAAAAAATAATAATTTGGTCACTCAATCCACGACTGTTTGTGGGACATTGCTGTGTGCAATTGGCTGCTGCATATTGCCCACAAAATACACAAAAGAGTCGAGCCAAAAGCTTGGCCACTTTAGATTCGGACTTTAACTATTAATATTTTTTTACCACCTAATTTTTTTTAACTTTTTGGCCTGTTGTTGCGTTGTAACTTTTTCAGTGTGGGTCTGTTTGCTGTTACATCACTGATGTTGGCTACATTGAAATGTATTTATTCTTCCAATTTAAGAGCAATTGGGGGTGAGCAGAGGTGCTGTGTCGGCTGTAAATAAATTGTCAGGTATTCCGTAACCACAATAATTCTATATGTACTTTTACGTTTTATGGTATTAAATTACATTGCGTTTCGTCCATAAAATACACAGTCAATTCGCTTCTGTGAAGCGCTTTGAGATGTCCAGAACAACAACAACAAGATTCCATTTATTGGAGGACGTCCCAAGGCGCTGTACAGTTAGGTCAGGACCCGAGCAAGGGGGAAATGGTCAGGGTGAGGGGAGAGAAGGGAGGGAGCAAGGAGGGGATAGAGAGTCGAGAGGGGAGCTGAAGGCACGGTCAAAGAGAAAGGTCTTGAGACCGGCCTTGAAGGAGCAGGCAAGGCGAAGGCACTGGGGGATAGAGTTCCAGAACCTAGGGGCTGAGAGGCTGAAGGCCCGGCCACCGATGGTAGGGCGGTTGGGGCGGGGGGTGTGGAGCAGACCGGAGCCAGAGGAACGGAGGGTACGGGCAGGTAAGTAGGGGGATAGTAGGTCGGAGAGGTAGGAGGGAGCAAGGCCGTGAATGGCCTTGTAGGTGAGGATGAGGATCTTGAATTCAATCCTCTGGGGGATGGGGAGCCAGTGGAGGCGAGCGAGGGTGGGAGTGATGTGGTCCGAAGCCTGGTGCGGGACAGTACACGAGCTGCAGAGTTCTGAATGACCTGCAGCTTGTGGAGGGAGGTGCCGGGAAGGCCGGCGAGGAGAGAGTTCCCATAGTCCAGCCTTGAGGTGATAAAGGCGTGGACCAGAGTTTCAGCAGCGTGAGGGGTGAGGTAGTGCCGTAGTCTGGCGATGTTTCGGAGGTGATGGAAGGCGGTGCCAGTTGTGGCGCGGATATGAGGAAGAAAGGACAGCTCAGGGTCGAACAGAACCCGAGGTTCCTGACTGGCTTTGAGAGGTGGAGAGTGCAGCCTTGGATGCTGATGCTGTCAGCGCCTGAGGTGCGGAGGCGCTGACGTGAGCCAATCAGGAGGGCCTCAGTTTTACGCACGTTGAGCTGAAGAAAGTTGTCTCTCGTCCAGGACTCGATGTCGGACAGGCAGCTGTCAGGACATCGGTGGTCGTGGAGTTGAGGGTAGAGGAGGAAAGGTAGAGTTGGGTGTCATCCGCATACATGTGGAAGTTAACCCCATGTCTGCGGATGATGTCACCAAGGGGGAGCATATAGAGGGTGAAGAGGAGGGGACCGAGGACAGAGCCTTGAGGGACACCGCACGAGACAGTGCGGGGGCCGGAGGAAAAACCATTTGTGGAGACAAAGTGAAGACGGTGGGAGAGGTACGACCTAAACCACTCAAGGACAGGGCCTTGAAGGTTTAGGTGGGAGGACAAGCGGTGGAGGAGGATAGCGTGGTCGACCGTATCGAATGCTGCCGATAGGTCGAGGAGGACGAGGAGGCAGAGGGAGCCCTGGTCACAGATGGTCAGGATGTCATTGGTGACCTTGACCAGGGCAGTTTCTGTGCTATGGGCAGCACGGAAACCCGACTGAAGGGGTTCGAATAGTGAATGGTTGGAGAGGAAAGAGCGCAGCTGGGAGGCGACAACTCGTTCCAGGACCTTGGACAGGAAGGGGAGGTTGGAGATGGGCCGGTAGCTTGATAGCTGCGACGCATCAAGGGAGGGTTTTTTTAAGGTGGGAGTGATGGTGGCAGTTTTTAAGGGAATGGGAATAGAGCCAGAGGAGAGGGACAGGTTGACGATATCTGTGATATGTGGGGCAAGGAGGTGGAGCTGGGAGATAAGGAGTGGAGTGGGGATGGGGTCAAGGGAGCAGGTGGTGGGTTTCAAGGATAGGATGAGTTTGGTGACAGAGGATGGGGAAACGGGTACGAAGGTGTGTAGGGGCAACTCCCTTAAGTTGCAGTGATCAGAAGTGTGTAGAAGACGTGAAAAGCACTATATCAAATGCAAGAATTATTATTATTATAAAAGCCAAAGCTTGTCGAGTCATCGCTCATAGTTCATTCCTCTAACAATGCTCTAACATCTTTTTGCTCTTCTCTACCTTCTCTGGAGCCGAGACCCTTATATTGTGGTGATAAGAATTGTATGCAGTATTCAAAGTACAGTCTGATCAGAGCACCCGAGTATGACATCGGGGAATCTGAACTAAATTTAGCAATACTTTCTCAGAAACAGTCCTATTTGAACCGATTATGAAGTATCTTGCAACAGCAGGGGATAAGAATTAAAGCAACAGAAGCCTCCCCAATGGCCAAGCTGGCACTGCCTTACAGACTGTATCATGACAAATCTAATAAAACTTGGCAAGAGCGAAACTAAAAGTGACTTGAGTTATTAGTTGTCTCATTGCTCACCATTTCAAAATATTATGAGGCAGCGATAAACAAGGCAAACTGGTTTCTGGGCTATATTTACCAAATCTATTGAGCTCAGATATTCGGAAGTACCCTGATCAGGCAGCACCTTGAGTGCTGTGCACACTTCTGATCACTGCAACTTAAGGGAGTTGCCCAAGCCTTAGACTCAATGCAGAGAAGAACAACAAGGATGATTCCTCGTGTTAGAGGAATGAGGAAAGAAACAATCAGGCGCTCTTCAGTCCAGAAAAGAGACAGCTCAAATATGTGATAAGGATCTATATCAAATGCAAGGATTATTATTATTATTATTATCTTGAAGACAAGTATATAAGGCATATAAGTATATAAGGTACATAAGGTATATAAGGTTTTAAATGGAATCGAACGAGTAAACTCAAGTAAGATAAGATAACAGAACAAGAAGGCGGGGATTTTCAAACAGACACCAAGAAGTTTTGTTCTTTACCCAGAAGGTAATTAATGACTGGAATAGGTTACCAGGAAGTGCTTTGAAATGCTGCCGGTGTGAAGGGCGCAAAATACATTGTTGTTCTTTTTGTGATTGAGGCCAGGAAACTGGCATCTTTAAGCCAGTTTCGCCCTTCCAAACTAGTAAATAGAGTTTAGTCAGATTAATTGTGTATCCCTACATGGTAGCATTAATGCACTATTTTAAACCACAGAAGACAGCCTATATACTGCTGATTTATCTTACAAATACTTTCTTCAGCAGGCTCAGCCTTTGCTATCAGTAACATCGGCTGATCAGCAAAGTGCCTGAAGCGTTAGGGTCCAATGCTGGCCAGACACCCGTAGAATAAACAAAACACCTCTGATGTGAAAGATAATCAGAATTTATTTGTTTCTGCAGAGCCTGAGAGCTATGGGTCATTCCCATTTGTGAAATAAATCCTCTAAGTTGCTGTCAATGGCAAGTATTCTTCTCGATTTATCACATCCCTTGTAGCAGAAATGTAAATAAGAATCAGTGTCAGTCATTGTCGAGCTGAACAACTCATGCTTAATCCTCAGTCAGCAACAACAACAACAACAACAGAATTGCATTTATAGAACGCCTTTCACGTCGGGAGGATGTACATTCTTGTAGAACTGACTTCTCTTACCTGGATTAAAATATGTAAGTGTTGCAAAATATTTTCTCTTGAGATAGTGCCATGAATTTCAATCCAGCACAAATGCCATTCTTTCAGCGTAGCCCATCATGGCCAGAAAACAATGCAACCTGCTTAGAACATTTTTAACATTTCTTGCATTTTTTGCCTGCTTGAGCAATGCTTGTGAGTGATGGTGTTGTCTCTAATTCTCCAATTCCCCTCCTTTTCTCTTCCTTTATGAAAGATAGTGACTTATGCTGCTGCACAACTTCCCTTCTTCAGCTCTGACATTCCCTCTAAATAGAGACCTAGGCCGAGTGTGTTGCCAGGGAATTCGACCAATTTCCAAACAAACACTTTCCGGTGAGGTGACTGAATGGTGATCAGAGCAGAAAACCCTGTTTACTTTTCCCATTTCTAAACTGGGAACACTCAGCTCAACCCTCCACCAACAACCTCAAGTTACATAACTCAGTTCAGACTATATCAAATTTGGTATCTGCTCCTCCTAATAGCCAATTGTGCTGCCAACATGGGACTTGAGTCAGGTTCAGTGCTCGGTTCAGCAGATCTTTGCCAGGGTGTTGGTAAAGGAACCTCCTAACCCCCTACCAACCTGTCGGCCTGCTTCACGTTCCCCGCCTTGCCTGCCCTACCATTGGTGGGTGGGCCTTCAGCCTTGCTGCTCCCACCCTCTCGAACTCCATCCCACAGTCTCTCCGCCTCGCCCCTTCCCTTGCCTTCTTCAAGACCCGTCTCAAGCCCTTTTTCTTTGACCTTGCCTTCGGTCACCCTCCTACCTCTACCCTCCCCACTCTCCACCCCTCCTGATCCAAACGACCAGTTTGGGTGCGGATCCCTGACTGTCCAGCGCTTTGGAAGTCCTCCTGATGTGAAAGGCGCTATACAAATGTGATTTGTTGTTGTTATTCTTTTTCTAATATCCTTTCCATTGGCATATGTTTCAGCGCTTTGGGACATCCTCTTTATGTAATTTGTTGTTGTTATTGTTGTTTGTTGTTGTCCCAGCTGCTGGTTCCCAGCATCCTCATACTGGGGCGCATTTCAACAGGAGCTAGTTGCCCTCACCTAAGTGGCCACTTTCATTTGTGAGCCTTGGTAGTGAGTGTTGGAAGGTCATTTGACCATAGACCACTTCCACTCTTTTCCTGGTTGCACACTATCATTAGAGGCTGCTGAAGAGGGACTAAGAAAACAAATGGGTTTTACCCTCCCTGAAGGCTGGGACCAATTTAGCCTCGTAAAGTAACCCCAGCCTAAACTAGAAAACTTTATCCATTACACCATCAGGGCTGTTAGTGAACTAAAATTTAGAAGAATGGCCATCTGGCAAGGTACTAAAGGATTGTTATAGTCTGCAGAACTGTAATGAAGGGGATGTCATTAACTTAGAAGTGAAAAAAATGGGGGGGGGGTGGGGGTGGAATTAAACATAAATTCATAAATTGCTCTATCAGATAGAAGGAGATTTCAAAGATGAGTAAGAGAAATTGTTGAATTGTTAATTGCTCATTTGGTAAGGCTCCGACTTGAGGTCAAACTGAGTCATAAAGCCAAGTAAAGTAGCAGGCTCAATCCTAGGTTTGTGCTCAGTTTGCTGCACTCAGTAATGGAGCATCGCATCAACCTAAGTCACCCTGGGCTGAATGGAGCCAAATTTTCCTGCTTCTTCTAATAATAGCAAATATACCCCAAACCCCTCTTTTCCCCACTTTAGGCATTGGAATGGTATAGTTGAAGGGGGTGGCATATTAGGAGTTAAACACTNGGGGGGGAAGCAGGGAGATCGAAAGCACGATCGAAGAGGAGGTTCTTGATGGGTCTTAAAGGTGGCAAGGGAGGGGATGAGGCGGAGGAACTGCGGGATGGAGTTCCAAAAGGTGGGGACAGAGTGGCGGAAGGCCTGCCTGCCAATAGTGGGGCGAGCAAGGCAGAGGACGTAAAGCAGGCCGGAGCCCGCTGAGCGAAGGGAGCAAACAGGATGGTAGGAGGTTAGGAGGTCGCAGAGGTAGGGGGGAGCAAGACCGTGAAGGACTTTGAAGGTGAGGACCAGGATCTTGAACTGTATTCTCTGTGTGATGGGAAGCCAGTGGAGTTGGGCAAGGATGGGGGTGATGGGGTTGAGGAGCCTGGTGCGGGAGAGGACATGGGCTGCAGAGTTCTGGATGATCTGCAGTCTGTGGAGGGAGGAGTTGGGGAGGCCGACAAGCATGAGTTTGCAAAGACAAGTCTCGATTTCGGCAGCCTGCGGTGTGAGACAGTGGTAGAGCCGGGCAACATTGTGGAGGTGGGGGAAGGCAGAGCGGGTCATTGTGCAGATGTTGGGCAGAAAGGATAGTTGAGGGTCAAAGAAGATGCCAAGATTCTGGACTGGCTTAGCAAGGTGGATTGAGGAGGTGCTGACCGGAGCCAATCAGGAGGGCCTCAGTCTTGTTGATGTTCAACTGAAGAAAGTTGGCTCTCATCCAGGACTTGATGTCTGACAGACATTCTGTCAGCACAGCAGTGGTCCTAAAGTCAAGGGTTGAGGCAGAGAGTTGGGTATCATCCGCATACATGTGGAAGTTGACTCCATGTCTGCGGATGATGTCACCAAGAGGGAGCATATATATAGAAGAGGAGGGGACCAAGGACAGACCACATGAGACAGTGTGGGGGCTAGAGGAGAAACCGTTTCTGGAGATGAAGTAGAGGTGGTGTGAGAGGTACAATCTGAACCATTCAAGGACAGAGCCGTGAAAGTTGATGTGAGAGGAGAATCGGTGGATGAGGATAAAGTGGTCGATGGTGTCGAAAGCAGCAGAGAGGTCAAGGAGGACGAGGAGGCAGAGGGAGCCCTGGTCACAGATGGGCAGAATGTCACTTGTCACTTCGACCAGGGCTGTTTCTGTGCTGTGGGCGGCACGGAAATCCGATTGCAGGGTTTCGAGAAGGGAGTGGCGGAAGATGAAAGAGCGGAAAGAGGAAGTGAGAGAACTGGAGAATAACAGCACAATGCAGCTTTTCCATTCTCTTAGCACATGAGAGGAAAGACTTTTCAGTCACTACCTCTTTTGCTAAAATGTAATGGAGCCATTAGACCCCACCCGTTAATAGCCATTGTTAATGGGGAAGATTCCACCCTTTATCTTACAATTACCTCTGACAGGCATTAATAAACACAACGGCATCTTTTTGCTCTTGCCAAGTATAGCAATTAATGCATTTTTACAAGAGGCTTCATTCAAATACTTTACAAATGTTTGCAGGATGGAGTTCCAGAGTGTGGGTGCAGAGTGGCGGAAGTCCCGCCCACCAATAGTGGGGCGAGCAAGGTGGGGGACATGAAGCAGACCGGAGCCCGCTGAGCGGACAGGGTGGCAGGGGGTTAGGGAGTCAGAGAGGTAGGGGAGAGCAAGACCGTGGAGGGCTTTGAAGGTGAGGACCAGGATCTTGAACTGTATCCTCTGTGAGATGGAAGGGTCTTATTTTTCTTTCTGTGGCATAGTTTTGTAGGCACTGGCTGCTCTCTGGTACTTCCTCTATTGTTTCACCTACGAGGCCATTCACGGCCTTGCTCCCTCCTACCTCTCTGACCTACTATCCCCCTACCTACCTGCCTATACCATCCATTGCTCTGGCTCCGGTCTGCTCCACATCCCCCGCTCCAACCGCCCTACCATCGGTGGCCTCTCAGCCCCTAGGCTTTGGAACTCTATCCCCCAGTGCCTTTGCCTTGCCTCCTCCCTTTCCTCCTTCAAGCCGGTCTCAAGACCTTTTTCTTTGACCGAGCCTTCGGCTCCCCTCTCGACTCTCTACCCCCTCCTCGCTCCCTCCCTTCCTCCCCTCACCCTGACCATTTCCCCCCTGCTCGGGTCCTGACCCAACTGTACAGCGCCTTGGGACGTCCTCCTGACGTGAAAGGCGCTCTATAAATGAAATCTTGTTGTTGTTGTTGTTGTTATATTATTAACAATAGCAATTTACATTTAAATAGTGACCTTTATGTGGGGTGGACTGAACAATGGCAGGCTTAGATGTCAAACAAGGGAGAAAGGGGAGTTGACCAGAGGCATGGTTGAAAGGTTAAACCTGGCCAGGTTTCCCCCCCATTTGTTTTGCATCATTAACACCTCTTTAACCCATCATCCCCTGTCCTCTACCCCATTTTCTCGTTTGTCTTCCTTGCCCTGCCTCCCCCCTCTCTGTTAGTCCTTAAAACCTTCTCCCAGGTTTCTAATGCTTTTACTACTAGTTCGTAGTACTAGTCCCAGTTCTGATGAAGGGCCATGGACCCGAAACATTGACTCCCTTTCCTTTCCCCATAGATGCTGCCTGACCTGCTGAGTGGTCCCAGCAACTTCTGTTTTTGTTTCAGGTTTCTAGCATCTACAGAATTTTGCGTTTTGAAAGTTTAAACCTTTCTGGGTTACCCTAATTCGCAAGCACACGTGCACCTTTCTGGAAAGGTGCCTGTTTATGGAACTGTGCCTGTTTATGGAACAGGCTTCTTTGTACCTCCGTAGCCAAGGGTCACTCTAATTTCTGCTCTGTCTGATATTTGAGCTCATAGTCTAGGCTGACACTCCAGTGCAGTGATGTGGGAGTACTGCATTGTCATAGGTGTCCTCCTTTGGGGGATATGTTAAACTTTGGTCCTGTCAGGCTGTTTAGATGGATACTCAAGATCCTTTGACACTATTTGAAAAGAGAAGGGATTTCTCACAGGTCAGCAATCCTCCACACAAAAAATGGTCATTCACTTCATTGCTGTTTGTGGGACGTTGCTGTGCGGAATTTGTGTTATAATAATAATAATAATAATAATAATAATAATAATCCTTGCATTTGATATAGCGCTTTTCACGTCGGGAGGACGTCCCAAAGCGCTTCACAGAACACACTGTAAAGTGAATTGACTGTATATTTGTGGGCGAACGCGGCAGCCAATTGCGCACAGCAATGTCCCACAAACAGTCGTGGATTGAAAATGACCAATTTATTATTGTTTTTTTTTTGGTTTTGGAGGGATTATTATTAGGCGTGTGGAGTAAGGAAACTTGCCCAAGGTTTCGCCCTGCCTGGAATTGAACTCAGGTCTCTCACTTGCAAAGCGAGTGCTCAACCACTGAGCTACAGGACTCCACAAGTCCACCTATGTTCACCTATGAATACAAAGTCACTACACTCTATAGAAAACTCTGTGATGCACTTTTTTAAATTCTATGGCACTATATCAAATGATTCTTTAATTCAACTAGACACCCATTTTCCCCAAATCTTTTGTTTTGTTTGGGAGATTAAATAGAAGCTGGAAGAGCTGTGTGTTATCATATGATAATATTGTGATATTGTGACACATTTTGGATGCTTTGTATCAATAATTGTTATAAATTGATAATCAAAAAGCAAGTTTGTGGAAGACTTGATAAGGTTCTATATCAAATGCAAATATTATTATTATTACTATCTTTTCATGATGACACTGCTCCATTAACAATTAGCTTCCTGTCCCCAGCTCCAACTGTATGTCTTGTCCTGTCCTGTTAATCTGGTTTCTATCTTTTGTTTTGTAGCTTTCCTTCCTCTGGATATCTAATGTTACTTTTCCCGTTATTGTTAAACTGGGACAAATGGACCTTGCTCCAATTTTAATAATCCTTGATAAAAATGATGCTCACCTTTGGTATAGTGCCTTTCAGATCTGGAGTATGTCTCAAAACGCTTGGATTTCAGACTACAGTAATCTCTACCACCAGCTTCCTAATCTAATTACTGAGAAATTGGGGTAGGAAGGTTACATTCTAATGTTGGCACAGATTGTTCACACTGAAATCAAGGCCAAGTAAAATTTACACACCATGTTGAAAATATCACCATGCATGCAAGACTGTTCATTAAGCAGGTGGTGAAATGAGAAGAAAAAATTGGCATCAGTTGGCCCTTCCTCATAAACATTTAAACACAGGGATTGCACTGAGAAGATAGGGATGCACATTAATAATTGTAGACATAATACAATGTAGGTTCTAAAAGTCTGAAGGTCCATCACAAAATCTGAAGAAAATGTTAGTGCAGCCACGGTTATCAGATAGCCAGAAAGGTTCATTCTCCATTATGTGGGGAATGGGATTGATTTGGATAGCTCTTTCCAAAGAGCCACCACAGTCACGATGGGCCAAATGGCCTCCTTCTGTGTTGTATAATTTATGATTTATAATCTATGTTTGGAGACAAGCATCTGAGCGCCTGTACTTTTTTAAAAGCATCCTTTCGGCTTCAGCTATAGCACAATGAGATATAGGTTTTTGCTGTTCATTAAAGCAAAAACCTTTTGAAAAGATTCTGGACATTTTTCACTGATGGCATGAGTGGGATTTGACTGAGAGCACTGCATTCAATGTGCACTCTCAGGTCTAAAAAAGATGTTGTTTTACCCAGACGTCTTGGCAGATGCTGACCTGGTGTCAGTATCTTGTGATGCTGCTAATTAGGTTCTCGTCTGGGTTGATGGCAGCTGCCAAGTCTTAAAAGTCCATTTCCAATGTATGATGTCTGGACAAAGCAAATTAATGGAGGTAATTGGATTGGAGATGAGTGTTTTTTTTTGTAATAACATGAATTATTCAGAGCTAAGTTTTCCTGCATTCAAGATCGTTCTGACAAGTAACCCAAGCAATAAGCAATGACATTCGTATTAACAAACACTTGATGAATCTATAGAATCAGTATACTTTTAAGCTCCAATTCTTTCTCTGAATTCTCAAAGGGCAGATTGTTTTTGTTGGGTAGGAAGTCCCACAGGGCTCTGTCCTCGGTCCCCTCCTCTTCACCCTCTATATGCTCCCCCTTGGTGACATCATCCGCAGACATGGGGTTAACTTCCACATGTATGCGGATGACACCCAACTCTACCTTTCCTCCTCTACCCTCAAATCCATGACCACCGATGTCCTGACAGCCTGCCTGTCTGACATCGAGTCCTGGACGAGAGACAACTTTCTTCAGCTCAACGTGCGTAAAACTGAGGCCCTCCTGATTGGCTCACGTCAGCGCCTCGGCACCTGAGGCTCTGACAGCATCAGCATCCAAGGCTGCACTCTCCACCTCTCAAAGTCAGTCAGGAACCTCGGTGTTCTGTTTGACCCTGAGCTGTCCTTTCTTCCTCATATCCGCGCCACAACTGGCACCGCCTTCCATCACCTCCGAAACATCGCCAGACTACGGCACTACCTCACCCCTCACGATGCTGAAACTCTGGTCCACGCCTTTATCACCTCAAGGCTGGACTATGGGAACTCTCTCCTCGCCGGCCTTCCCGGCACCTCCCTCCACAAGCTGCAGGTCATTCAGAACTCTGCAGCTCGTGTACTGTCCCGCACCAGGCTTCGGGACCACATCACTCCCACCCTCGCTCGCCTCCACTGGCTTCCCATCCCCCAGAGGATTGAATTCAAGATCCTCATCCTCACCTACAAGGCCATTCACGGCCTTGCTCCCTCCTACCTCTCCGACCTACTGTCCCCCTACTTACCTACCCGTACCCTCCCTTCCTCTGGCTCCGGTCTGCTCCACACCCCCCGCCCCAACCGCCCTACCATCGGTGGCCGGGCTTTCAGCCTCTCAACCCCTAGGCTCTGGAACTCCATCTCCCAGTGCCTTCACCTTGCCTCCTCCCTTTCCTCCTTCAAGGCCGTTCTCAAGATCTTTCTCTTTGACCGTGCCTTCAGCTCCCCTCTCAACTCTCTACCCTCTCCTCGCCCCCTCCCTTCCCTCCCCTCACCCTGACCATTTCCCCCCTCCTTGCTCCCTCCTTTCCCTCCCCTCAACCTGACCATTTCTCCCCTGCTCGGGTCCTGACCCAACTGTCCAGCGCTTTGGGACGTCCTCCCGATGTGAAAGGCTCTCTATAAATGGAATCTTGTTGTTGTTGAAGTCACTTTTTTGCTGGTAAATATGCACTTATTTACTGATTATTCAAAATAAATTATTCTTAAGGCATGTCAACTAAAGTACCTTTTGTTGAATTACTAGGACATATATGATACACATTCAAATCACTGTCCATGTTGAGCAACGACACTTTTATATTGCAGTTCTGGAGTGGTGAAGGCCAGCACTAATGCAATACTGAAGCTTTTAGTGAGCCCCTGGAGATAGCGTGCAGCAAATGTAATTCGTGCATTCGCATTGTATCTTGTGTCACCAGGTAAGGATGGACATTTGTGGCCCTGAACAATCGTCAGAATTATTCTTGTTTAGTTGCTGGTACATTAATAACTGTATCGGAGGCTGTGAGACGTGCCTAAAAATCAGACGACTTTACTGCTGGCTTTTATTTGTAATTCTGGCTTTGTTTGCGATGGCACTACAGTCATCGGTGAAGCAAAATCATCCAAAAAAATACAAATGGCGGTTGGCCGAAAAGCAGAAACATCTTGAGCTCATTACGTGCTTGCGCACTGAAGTCAAGATAGCCACATGTACGAGGAATGCCATTTGCCCTAGGCAGACGGCAGAGGTCCATTCACTGCATCTTTTGCTTTCACAGGTTTGCCCCCAGTGACAACCAGTTTTAAAAGTAGTAAGAGCTGATTTCAATCAACTGTTGGCTGTAGTGCTACTTCATTGCCAAGAAAAAAATCAGACACTGTTCCCTGCTCTCCATCTCAATGAGGACACTGCTGCTGGAAGGTGCTCATGTGTGGATGTGAGCTGAGAACTGAATCAGGGTTAGCTGTGTTACTTGGCAGCACTCACCAGCTTAAACATGAACAATGGATAATAGGGCTTAGGTGCTCGCGTATCGCCAACCGTAAAACCATATCCATTGAAAGCCATGAGGCACGAAAGGAGTGGGTTCTGCTCCAAGAGCATCCGTTTATGTAACTGTACTGTTAGATAAGATCCTTTTTTTTGGTTAGGATCACACTTCTTTTAATGCTGTAACATTCTTTCCACTAGAATCCGTATCTCTTCATTCTCGCTCTTTTAACCACATGTTTTCTCTAAGATGTACAGCGATTACATGTACACAACTCATCCAAAGTATCACTGTCCCCAACACAAACCTATGCCAGAGTGGCTCAGTTAATAGCACTCTTGCCTCTGAGTCAAAAGACTGTGGGTTCAGCCCAGATGTTGGGATAGTTTACTCAGAGTCTAGGCTGATGTTCCAGTGTTGGGGGAGTGCCATTATTTGGATGAGACATTAAACCAAATTTCCACTCTGTCTGTTCATGTGGACTTGAAAGGTCCTATGTCATTATTCCAAAGGAGAAGTGAGTTTCTCCTGTTGTCCTGGGTCAGCATTTCCACTAAATAAAATTGGTCATTCACTTCACGGTTGTTTGTGGGAAATTGCTATGAGCAAGTTGGCTGCTTTGTTTGGCTATAAAATATACAGTCACTACTCTTTACAATATATTCTGCTTTGAGATGTCATTCTTACCTGGAAGGCGCTATATCGAAACTAAGGGTTATTATTATGACCTGCTGCTTGGTATCATTTTAATGTTGTGTAGTCTGAGAGGTAGTTTCCCAGATTCTGTGCTGGATAGATTTAAGGTGTACACTGTTCAATATGTTTGCTTCATTCGCATCTACTTCTGTTGAATAATTTAAATGTAAGGATTATTAATAATTTAATGTGTTGTGCTTGTATTAGCTCTGAAGCTCCCTCCAGTGGAAGGTGAACATTTCAATGAGGGAAATGGGTTTAGGCCATTTAGCCCCTCAACCACTTTATTCGATCATGTGAGATCTTTTAATCTAATTTCCCCACCTTATGTTCCTCAATATTCATTAAAACCTTTACTTACCAAGTATCTAATTATCTCCCTTTTAAACATCCCAATCGATTTTCTGTTTCTACAGCCTTCTCTGGCAGTGGATTCAATACTCCTCACCATGCTCGGTGTGAAGAAATGTCTTGTGATGCACCATCTAATTGGGTTATGGATAACTTTAAGATCACATCACCACGGTATGGATACCTCCACCAGTAGGAAAAAGTAAGTGCCCCTATCAGTCTGACATCATTCGATATTTTGCTTCGGCAAAAGAAAAACTCAGATTTCAATGAGGGAAATCTGAGCGTCCAGAAGTTCACAGAGTCCAGAATTTGACAAATTAATGAATTAAGTCTTATCTGTAAAACTGGATTTCTGTAGTTCATAAAATAACTTGGGTTTGTGCGTATTGCTATATACACATTTGTTGCCTACAGATACACAGTCACTGTATTTTACAGAAAACTCTGTGAAGTGCTTTGAAACATTTTTAAATGAGGTGTTTTAACAAATTGAAGGACTAATAATATGATTAAACATATCAGTAATACATGTACTGTTATGATGTTGAATGGCAATTCTGCTCTTCGGTGGATCCAGGCTGCAGATGATGCCATTCGTCCACAAAACATACAGTAAAACAAATACTTTACAGTATATCCTGTAAAGTGTTTGAGATGTCTCAACGACATGATAAGGTGCTATATCAAATGCAAGAATTATTATTATTTCATTAAATCCCCTGGCACCTCATCCAAGGTACCAAGGAAGTGATAGGTTTGATTCCTGACATGTACTGAATTAGTTAACTGAGGTTAAACTGCCAGTAAAGGTCATTGCAATGTGCTTGGCACTTCAGGCGAGGGAGAAGAGAAAGAAATCAACTACAATTGTTACTCCCATCCCTATAGCGACTCTGCTGGAAAGCACCT
Organism: Callorhinchus milii; assembly: GCF_018977255.1. Lineage (NCBI taxonomy): Eukaryota > Metazoa > Chordata > Chondrichthyes > Chimaeriformes > Callorhinchidae > Callorhinchus > Callorhinchus milii. The sequence continues at coordinate 10,097,469 of NW_024704745.1, read as the reverse complement.
ATGTGTTGATATCACGTAAGCGTTGTAACAGGGTGCATAGCCTGCCAATGCACAATGTCACACATGACAAAGAATGACCACTTTCGCATGGTTACCCATGGAGTGCAGAACTGTATTGCAACATGAATTATTGTGATCGGTGGGAAAAAAATTTGCTACTGAGGTAATTACAAACCTTAACCTGACTGAAGTGAACAGCTCTAATTACAATTTAAATACCATTTTTTTGGGTGTCTGAAATTCCTTCTTGCGTAAGGCAAATTCTACTGTGAACAATCCCTTCCTCCACCTCAGGCGAGCTGAGGTGTCACATTTTCAGCCCGGTGTACCAGGCAGGAAAACAACCTGGAAACTCAATACCCAGATAATGTATAACTGGCCCGAAGCAACCAGTTCAAGGTTATGCACAGAAAATATAGACTTTTTAATCCACATTAAGTCAGTAATTTGGTATGCTTGGGAAAGGAGAGAGAAAAAAAAGTTGATAATATAATGAGAATTGCTATCCAATAAACTATTGTTTAAAAGCCTTGTTTAAAGTCCATTTCAATAGTTTTTTTAATATAAATGTATCTAAAAGAGAACGTCCCAAAAATGTGTGCACATGCTGTGTGCATTGTGAACCTGTCTGCATTCCCCATAAAGGGGAAGGAATACATGCCCCATCTTGTAATTTGTTCTGCTGCCCCAAGGCAGAGAAGCCTTGGTCCCTCCACCAAAGTGGAGTGCACAGAGGCAACTTCCACTCTCTCCCGCCCCCCTCACCACAAGGGGTCTGTTGTAACAAAAAAATAATAAATTGGTCACTTCAATCCACGATTGTTTGTGGGACACTGTTGTGCAATTGACTGCCGCGTTTCGCCCACAAAATATACAGTCAATTCACTTTACCATATATTCTATGAAGCACTTTGAGACGTCTTGAAGACATGATAAGGCGCTATATCAAATGCAAGGATTATTATTATTATTAGTCCTGTAACAGGATAGTAAATGAGTTGCGTTCTTCTTTCTGTCACGAAAATTGTATCTTTGATCTAAATGTAAATATATATTTATTCTATCAGTCAATAAATAAATATATATTTTGTTTCAAAAATAGTTTTTTAATATAACTTTTGAGTTGGCTAAGAAGTTACTTAATCAGAAAAGGCTCCAGCAGTTGCCCGACAATTCTGCTCAAAAAAACAAAATTCTGGATCAACAAATATCTGGGAATCTCCTGCAAATTTTTTGTAGTAGTGCCTCTACATTTGTCGTACAGTAATTTTTTCTGCCTATAATAAAACGCACCTTTTGGAAGTCAAGCCACAAAAAGGAGCAGCATTTGTAGATAGATTTAAGATACTGTTTTAAATTATATTCTCAAAGAGAGAGGCATCCAAATGAATACTAACATGCACTTTCATGATTCCTGTAACAAGTTTAAAGATTTATGAGATGATAATTGCCATTAAGCACTAAAATACTCCTTTGATTTTCTGTCTAATTTTATTATCAATCCATCCAAGTCTCAAAACAAAAATGAAAGGCTTATGAATATTGCAGTAAAATGTGCAATTTTTATTAAGTCACATCAATTAGCTTCTTGCTTGAAATAGGATAATGGCTGGATTACATCCTGTTGGTAAGTGAATTCTCAGGAAATATGAATTTGGACTAGAAAGTAATGTAAGGGTGAATCTGTATTACAAATAGTAATTTACAAACCCATATTACTGTGTGTTTTTATAAATTACATAGCACGCTGGCACTGCGTTTCAGAACACAGATGCTTAGTGCCATGGAATGGGAGAATTAAACTTCAAACATCCATTCTGTTCAGTGCCCCTTGAGCTACTTTGAGGACATATCTAGTAGGCAGAAGTAGTGGCTTGTAGCTTCAAAAGTAGATCTTTTGCATTTTTATAACAGCAACTTGCATTCAATGCCTTTTATGTAAAACTAAATGACTCAAAAGTGCTTTACAACACCAGGTGTTAGCCTGCCCAGTTGGTTAAACTCTTGCCTCTGAATCAGAAGGTCGTGGGTTCAAGTCCATGTCAGAACTTCAAACCCAAGTCTAAGCTAACACTTCAGTGCCGTGCTGAGGGGAGAGCTGCATTGTTGGAGGTACTATCCTTGGGATGAGATATTAAACCCACTGTCCGTTTAATTGGACATTAAACAACAACAACAAATTACACTTGTATAAGGCCTTTCACATCGGGAGGATGTCCCAAGGCGCTGGACAGTCAGGGATTTGGACCTGAGCGGGAGGTTGGGAACATGGAGGGATAGAGGACAGGAAGGATAGGTGTAGGAGGTTGACCAAAGGCGCGGTCGAAGACGAGGGTCTTGAGATGTGCCTTGAAGGAGGCAAGGGAGGGAGTGGGATGGAGTTCCAAAGTGTAGGGGCAGAAAGGCTGAATGCCCGATCGCCGATGGTGGGGCGGGCTGGTGGGGGGATGTGGAGCAGGCCAGATCCTCCTGAGTGGAGGGAGCGGACAGGTCGATATGGAGTGAGCACATCACAGAGGTAGGTAGGAACAAGTCCGTGGAGGGCTTTGAATGCAAGTTAAAGAGTTTCTCCTGGTCAATAATCTCACTCAGGATAAAATTGGTCAATCATTTCAACAATAACAACTTCATTTACATAGCGTCCTTCATGTGGGGTAGCATTTTGGGCTTTCATAGCTGTTTGTGGGACATTGCTGGGGCAAATTGGTTGCTCTGTTCACCTGCAAATTATAGTTATTACACAACACAGTGAATCTTACAAATGACTTTGAAATATCCTCTTGATGTAAAAGGTGTGAACAAATGCAAGGAATATTATTATAATTAAGCCAGCTCATTAACAGCAGAAATTAAATGAAGTTTGCTAGGCAACTGTAGCTGTTAATCTGTGGCAAATGCATAAATTAATGCTTTCTCTTTTCTGGCGGAATAATGTAACTTGCTCGAAACTTAGAATTTCCCCCTTTAGACATTAGTTTATTGTATATTTCCCATTTCCTGCACAGCTATGTTTTGTGATCAAAATGAGATTGCAATTTAGAATCAATTAGTGCAGATGAAGGAATTGTTTTGTGCTAGGGACCTGGTCCCACTAGAAGCTTGGTTAAAGGCTGTCCCCGCTCATTGAGGAGACATCTATCTGAGGCTTCCTACCATAGCCTAGAGGCAAAAGGCCAGTGTGCTAACCCTTGAGCTATGCAATCTCTGTGCCTTTACAATTCAAACTAAAATACTGTAAGCAGAGGGAAAACAGTTGGAAAGAAACACAAAGTATTAAAAACAGATTTGTTTCAACTGGACATATTGCAGCTTGCCATCAGCAAAAAATAGCACAGCTTCAACCGTAGATATTTTCAAGGCCTTGTTGAATTGACTATTTTAAATTTTTGCCTGTGGTATTAAACCACTTACTGCCTGAATTGAAAAATCCGACAAGGACTGAATACAATTTCAGAATATCCCTGTACCTTGATACTGCAGAATCCTACTGCTGAGGTCTGGAATTTCTCATCGTCTTAGTCTTAAGACCATTGGCTTGAAATTTAAGATTGTGCAGAATATTGGAAAAAAAATTTAAATGTAAGAATCTTCCAAAATTTTTACACGGTCTTATATTTTAACACAATGGTCTGAAATTTAAAACCATGAAAAATGTTGGTCCTCGGGTGAGATGAGGATCAGACACAGCTATAATGCCCTTCACAGTCAAATAACCTGCCGGGGTTGACTGTCTGCACTAAGAGATGAAGAATGGCCACTCAGACATCTGTGGAACTGTATTTCAGCAAGATTCATTGCCTTAAAATTGTCCAAAAAAAGTTTGCCTTCAGGGTTGCTGATAAAAATGCTTAATTCAGTGGAAACAAGAATTGGAACAAAAAGGACAATGTTTTTCTGTCTCCATTTTATTAAAAACATTTTTTGAATAACTCTCAGCATAATGCACCCTCAGTCATCTCTGTGCCCTGGCGAGCCTGTCTTGGACTGAAGATATTCAAGGTCACTCAAGGTCAAGTGCTGTGTCAAGCCTGCAGACCCATATGTTTGTATGTGACTCAAAAGGCTTTATTGGTGTTTCAAAATGCCTTTGCTTCCAAAACTAATTCTGAGTTCTTTGTTTGCAGTGCTGTGGTTACTTGACAAGGCTTATTTTTCTCACTCTGGGTTCCTTGATCTCTGCTGGATAGGAGCACCAGTAGCTGATTAAATGTTGACAACAAAGAGATAATTTTATAATTCGGGGATAGCTGGAGCTCTATAGCTATCATAAATTCTTTAAAAATTGTCAGGTCATACAGATTTAAATGGGTTCTATTGGGAGATACATCTGAACCCAATCATTTGTATGTGAATAGTATTTGAGTACTTCTCAATCTTTCAGATAACTCCTGTTTAAATTTGTGCTTAGTGCCTTTGCTCACTCTGCCCCTCATCTCTTTAGCATTTAGATTATACACAAAGTAATCAACAAACATCAATTCTTTACATCCATGATCTATGGAGTGAAGCTAACCTCATTATACAAGACCGCTCACACATTTTAAACGTTTGCTAAAGGGATAACTTTAACACAAAGCAATCAGTACTCTGCACTCTTCGGTCAGACACAGATTTGAATGCTTTAATGGTCTGTGATACTGAAGTCATCATATTTAGAAACACATTTTGGAGGGTGGGATGGGGAGACGGGAGAACTGGGTGAAACCTGCCTTCTTATTGACCTAACCCTGCCTTGCCATGCCAAGGGGGAATAGTGAGATGTGCTATTGATTCAGCCTCATCCATGCTCCCTTTACTGGCGATATGAAATGGAAGAAAATTCCTGTTCAATTCCCCATCCCAAAGATTCAATTGGATCGACACTGGAGGAGGAGCATCAAGTATAATTTTTTTATTTAAAATGATTACAGGAACAGGTTACACTTATACAGCATGAAAGAAACGTCTGTCATGTTACGGTTCGTTGAATTGTTTCAATGTCAGAGTGGCTGCACTTGCCCAGTCTGTGCTGAGTTAGCTGATCACAGCGAGGAGAACGTTTCAAGAGATCTCACCTGCCCAGGGCTAAGAAGGGCACAGTTTAACCAGGGATTTGCTCCTGTTTTCCATCATTGCTGAAAAACACGTGTGGAGGTTGGAACAGATGGAAATCGGCTGTGACCATTCCCAGAGGCACATAGCCAGTCAACATTCACTATCGCACGTCAAGAGTGGCTGCAGCAGTGAGGTACCAGAAATGATCAGCACGTGTGGAACTGTGGGCAAGCACAACTTCGGGAAAGGCTTCTAGAAAAATGATGTGTCTCTGTATGAGGTGAGAGGGGTAGGGTTAATGTATAGTTGTAACACTTAGAGAACCATCCAATTGAATGATGGACAAAACGCAAAATACTGCAGATGCTGGAAATCTGAAAACAAAAACAGAAGTGGCTGCGAACACTCAGCAGGTCAGGCAGCATCTACGGAGAAAGGAAAGTGAGTCAACATTTCGGGTCCACACCCCTTTGTCAGAATGGAAGGGGAATTGAGGAAGGATCGTGGACACAAAACGTTGACTCACTTTCCTTTTTCCATAGATGCTGCTTGACCTGCTGAGTGTTCCCACCCTGCTTTTGTTTCAAATGATGGGTTTGTTACATTACAAGAAGAAACGAGCGCAGTAAACCTTTGAACACGTCCCAATCCATTTCTTATACTTCCTGTTGGAGTTTCAATGTGATCTGTAGTAAATTTATATTACAATACAATTTTAGGTTTAGATAATGCCTTTCATGTCTCGAGGACATCCCATGAAGCTAGTTTTGCACTTGAGCTGGGGTTGGGGAAATGAGGGGGTTGGGGGCAAGGGTGGTGAGGAGGAGAATGATGATCTAAAATGCGGTCAAAGTGGAAGATCTTGAAGGAGATGAGAGAAGGAGCGAGCTGAAGATCCGGGATGGTGTTCCAGAGTAGAGCCAGATACACTGAAATCCTGACTGCCAATGATGGGATGGCTAGGCAGGGGAGATGAAGCAGCCTGGTGCCCACTGAGCGGAGGGAGTGGTCGGTTGGTAGTGTTTGAGGAGGAGGTTGCAGAGGTAGGGTGGGACAAGATCACAGAGGGATTTGAAAGTTAGGACGAGGACCTCGAATTTTCCTCTCTGTGCCGGTTTCACAACAACTGGTGAATTCTGGCCATTCTGAGTCTCATCACAGGCAAGGGTACACGTTCTTGTTAATTCATGGCACCAGCCCAGAAAGAGCACTTTACTGAAAAATAATACACTCGGGGTGGGAAATTATAATACTTTTGTATGTATTGGAACATATTTAAATGATTTAGATAATATTGCAAAGTAATTTTGACACCAATGTGTATTGAAAGTCTGCAATGCACCATTTTTGCAGTGTTTTTAAAATCAATATACAAGTTGGTTTTATTTTTCAAATGGTTTCCTGTCGAAAACAGCTGAGTCATAGAGCTGTACAATTCCAAGGGCAGGTTTCGGTATCTTGCACTCATGTCTATTCTTCACATTTCAACCTAAATTGAGTGATAGCATGCTATTCAGTCACACAAGCATCACATGCCAACTCCAAAAAGTCCTCACCACAAATCTAGAATTTCTCATGAACTTAAGCTTTAGGTATCAGATTGGCCCAGTCGTGACACTCTTGACTCTCAATCAGAAAGTTGTGGGTTTAACCCTCATGTCGGGAATTGAAACTCATAGTCCAGGCTGACTCTACAGGGCGATTATGGGGGACACTACCATGACTCATGACACTATTTGAATAGCCTGTGGCATCCCTTGATCTATGCAAATTTGGCTACTGTGTTTGCCTACAACACAGTCCCTACATATAATAGTAATTACTGTAAAGCACTTTGTCATGATAAACAACCAGGTGCATTTATATAGCGCCCTTCACATGGGGTAGCATCCCGGAATACTTGACAGTGGTGGAGTTTGACACCGAGCCAGGGGCAGAAGGAGGGTGGAGGTGACCATAAGCACAGTCAAAAAGGAAGGTCTTTAAGCGGGATTTGAAGGTGGGGAGGGAGGGGGAAGGATTGAGGAAGAGAGTTCCAGAGTTTCGGGGCGTAGTGGCAGAAGGATTATTTGAATGCTTTTTGATGTTTTGTTTGGTAATTGAAGCATTGAGTTACATCGCCTTTGATAGCGTTTTAATGTAAACACGTTTCTTTTCCTTCCCAGCTGCTCAGGCTCAAACAATTCATCACTCTTAACAGAATGAAGGGGTGATTGAATGGCACCCCATCACATGTTGAGACTCTTTCATGAGGGCACCATCTGCAATTGAGCCTCAGTAACCTCAATGGGGTTTGAAGGTATACTGCCCAGTCAGTCGGAACACTGTAACTTCAAATGCTACAATTCAGTGCACATTGCTGTTATTCCCAAACAAAGGCCATTTGAGGTGCAGACAGTTCCACAAGTCACCTGCCGCTACAATATTTATACTCTGCAAGAGATCAAACGTAGTGGAGTGTCAGATCAAACACAGCTGCTTCTGACTGGAGCCTTTGAATCAGAAATATCCATTCAGATAGAATTAAAAGGCAGCTCCCTCTCTGATTGGGTAACATGAATTCAAATTGTGCAATGGAAAAGGTTATGGACAGTTCTCAGGATTTCAATGTTAATTGCCATTGAATCAGACCTTCCAGCACCCAATGCTTGTGCTGCCCTCTTGTGAGCTTGGCCTGATCACACACAAAGCCATGATGGGATCTTCTGTTCACACCGTACGTTTATAATAGAATTGTCAGACTATGCTAAGCTCCGCTCCTTAAAACCCCTTCCCTCTTAAAAACACAAGGCTATCGGTCGGAAGGCCAAAACCTACCCTCATTGCCTCAATACCATAAATTAGAAACACTGAAAACCTTTGAAAAAAGGGAATTGTGTTCTATGTCAGACCGAGTTTCCAGAACCCACGTCTGTTGAAAGGCTTATTAAAAACCAATGAATCAATGTCAAAGTCTTTGCGAACTTAATCTGAAGAGGGTTCACACACACAACCTGAAGTCGTTAATAAAGACTGGAATACACAATATTCTCTGTAATAGTGTAAGAGATCAGATTTTGGCTTCTAAAAATCAAAATCTAAGACTCCATTCCAACTTTTCAAGATATGTGGCACATTTGTTTATCTTTTTGAAGCACTCTGAGACGCCATCCGGCATGGAGGGTGCTATATAAATCCAAGTTGTTGTTGTTTGAGGTCTTCTCACGTTTATCCTCCCACTCTACAATTTTTTTTTTTGGATTCATTATTCTTTTTGCTGTTTTGGTCACGGAAATATACCTTGTATGGAAACATGCCTTCTGCTTAACATGTTTATAACAAAGGCAACCAATTTATTGTTATGGAACCAGGTGTGGAATGGTGTCCCTCTGCTGGTGAAAGCTACGTTGTTAATGGCTGGATGTCTTAACAACAGCAACAACTGATTTAGCCATTTTTATAATAATAATAATAATCCTTGCATTTGATATAGCGCTTTTCACGTCTTCCCGACGTCTTTTATAGAGAATCACACTTGTGAGCGCACTGCAAGTTTTCAGACTTTGCTAATGCCATCATCTTCATTTTGTTTTTACTAAATTAATTGTAATTTAATTCAATAATTCTTATACTTGGCAACTCCTTTCACTTTGAGAGTATGTCCCAAATCGCTTCACAGGATTTACTGTAAAATGGAGTGACTCTGTTTTGTGGGCGAACGGGGCAGTCAATTTGCACAATATCCCACGCACAGCCGTGAAGTAGATGACCAATTTTGTTTGGTGGATTGTTGGGAGGACACCAAGAGAAACTCTTTTATTTTCGAAAGTGCTACAGGATCTTTAACATCCATCTGAACAGGCAGACTGGGCCTCAGTTTTACATCTTATCCGAAAGTCAGCACTTCCAAAAATGCAGCACGTCCCCAGCAGTGGACTGGCGTGTCATCTTAGTTCCAAGATCCGTGGGGCTTGATTACACAGGCCCGCTCAACCTGGTGATCACCCGGGGCCTCAGCATCTCGGATGTCACCATCACCGATAAGGCCATCGCTGACCACCATTTCATCTCCCTCAACTCCTATATCCCTCTCCCCACTGCCTCCAAACCTACCACGATCTGCTACTGCCCGTGGAAGAAGATCTCCCCGCAATCCCTCTCCGCTGCCCTGGAGTCCTCTGAACTCCTCCCCCTCTGTCCCACCTCCCGCACCAACCCAACCTCCGCGTTTACTCTCCTCCACAGCACCCTCTCCACCACACTCAACGCCCTTACCCCCCTCAGCTCCCGAACTACCTCCTATTCCCGATCCTCACCCTGGTTCACCAGCCACCTCCGCTCACTCAAGGGCCAGTTGCGGGCTGCCAAACGCACTTGGCTCAAATACGGCCTAACCGTCCGCCGGCATATCTGGTTGGTCCACATCAAAACCTACAGCTCCACTCTCGCCTCGGCCAAATCGTCCTTCTACTCCAGGTTAATCCTGACATCATCTGCAGACATGGGGTAAATTTCCACATGTATGCGGATGACACCGAACTCTATCTCTCTACCTCCACCCTCAACTCCAGGACTACTGGTGTCCTGACCGTCTGCCTGTCCGACATCCAAGTCCTGGACGAGGGACAACTTTCTCCAACTCAACATCAGTAAGACCAAGGCCCTCCTGATTGGCTTGTGCCAGCGCCTCCGCACCTCAGGCGCTGGCAGCATCAGCCTCCGAGACTGCACACTCAACCTCACTAAGCCAGTCAGGAACCTGGGTGTCTTGTTTGTCTCTGAACTGTCCTTTCTCCCCCACATCCACGTCGGAATTGCCTACCACCGCCTCCGCAACATTGCCGGACTCCGCCACTGCCTCACCCCTCAGGCTGCCGAAACCTGCACCCACACATTTGTCACATCAAGGCTCGATTATGGAAACTCCCTCCTCATCGGCTTTCCCAACTCTTCCCTTCGCAAGCTGTAGATCTCCCGAAACTCTGCAGCTCGTGTACTCTCACGCACCAAGCTCTATGACCCCATCACTCCCCATCCCTCAGAGGATCGAATTCAAGATCCTCATCCTCACTTTCAAGGCTATCCATGGCCTTGCCCCCTCCCTAACCTCCGTTCAGCGGGCTCCGGTCTGCTCCATGTCTCCCACCTGACCTACCCTACCATCGGTGGCCGGGCTTTCAGCCTCTCTGCCCCCACACTCTGGAACTCCATCCCACAGTGCCTTCGCCTCGCTTCCTCCCTTGCCTTTCAAGGCCGGTCTCAAGAGCCTCCTCTTCGATCGTGCCTTTGTTCGCCCTCCCACCTCTCTGCCTTTCCTCACCCCTATCCCACCCCCCTGACTGTCCAGCGCCTTGGGAAGTCCTCCCGACTTAAAAGGTGCTCTATAAGTGTAATTTTGTTGTTGTTTTCTGACTCTGAGGTGAGAGTGCAACCAACTGACATTAGCTGACACACAAACTAACAAACCAAATTAACAAACAAGAATTGATATGTAAGTTGGTGAAGAAACCAAATACTGTAGTCAACTACACTATTTATTTCTATAAATAACTATCATAGTTCTGTCTTGATTCACACGGCACAAAATACTTTTAATACTCTTCAGGTTAATACTAATTGGCCCTAATTCGAATTCAAGATCCTCACCCTCACCTACAAGGCCATTCACGGCCTTGCTCCCTCCTACCTCTCCGATCTACTATCCCCCTACCTACCCGCCCGTACCCTCCATTCCTCTGGCTCCGGTCTGCTCCACATCCCCCGCCCCAACCGCTCTACTATCGGTGGCCGAGCCTTCAGCCTCTCAGCCCCTAGGCTCTGAAACTCTATCCCCCAGTGCCTTCGCCGCCTCCTCCCTTTCCTCCTTCAAGGCCGGTCTCAAGACCTTTCTCTTTGACCGTGCCTTCAGCTCCCCTCTCGACTCTCTACCCCCTCCTCGCTCCCTCCCTTCCCTCCCCTCACCCTGACCATTTCCCCCCTGCTCGGGTCCTGACCCAACTGTACAGCGCCTTAGGACGTCCTCCCGACGTGAAAGGCGCTCAATAAATGGAATCTTGTTGTTGTTGTTGTAATCTCATTACCTTAACTGAAGCGGACCATTTTCTTAATGAGTCAATCATACCAGTGCTTTAACAGTGTACACTTAAGATACATCTTTGCCTCTCAAACAAAGGGTAACTAGGGTAACAATCTGCTGTCTCCAGTTACCGGCACTTTACAGCATTATAAAATATAATCAGATCCAAAGGAAAACAAATTGTGCTTATTGGTGACCTTTGAGAACTGCTTCAACAGACAGATTTCATGACAAAGAAATTTGCCATATAATATGCCAGCAGATTGCATGGGTAGATGTTCTGGGGCAAAATAGACCTTGTTCACGTAAGTGTCTGTGGCAACTAACTACAAGCAAATCTCACTTTCCAAAGCTTTCCATATGTAGCTGTGCCTTAATAGGTCAAATGAAGGTTGGCCATTATTAGTCACATCTGCAGTTTAGATCTAATGGAGTTACAGGAGCTTGAAATATTAAATAAAGTGGAACAAATGACTCTATATCCATGATATTTATTTCACTGTATTGGTTTTCTACAAGGGCTATAACTAATTTAGGTATCTATATTCAGGAGTAGCTGCTGTCAGGAAAACCCGAGAGGCTACTTTGCAACCCTAAGAATAAACATTAATTGACAGAAAATGACAGGATATGCAAAAACAATTCACAGGATGATGAACAAATTGCTTGAGTTTAATTATTTCTACATTTCCTACCACTCCCCAAATGGCTATTCTATTTATATCAGATGTTGGTAACATTGATGCTTTGTGACCTGAGGTCATGTGATGAGAAGTGCTACTACTGGGTTTTAAAATAAAGTCTCTACTCTGACCTGAGAACTATTTTCATCAGCTTTCTCACCAACTTCAATAATATGACTCAAGACACTAATGTGTCAAGATATCCATTCTGGATTACTGTTCAGCAATTCCTGCTGGAGTTGGTTTGGCTGTGATATATTCCATCATTGAATAGTTTACTCACTGACCACTGTAGAATGACTCAGAAATAGGTTGTACCTTCAGTAGAAAAATGCCTTAAGAGATTAATCGCTACCTCTCTAAAGACCTCTTTTGTTTTGTTCAAATCTCTCATTTCCCCATTTCCTTTCTAACTGACATGGATATGAGAAGCACAAATTCTTTTAACCACTTGATTTGTAAAACATTGGGGGCAATCTTGAACAGCATGTCTTATAACCTCCATGTGTTAAATCAGAAATGGAACATATTATATGATTGTTATTTCCCAAGATTGATATTCCACCCACAAAAAGAGTAATGTTTTGGTTCTGAAGAGGGCCTTTATCATCTGTATAGTATATGATTATGTATCATCACCATAGACTTTGCAAATTCATGAATAAATTTATAAATTTATGAATAAATGAAGATAATGTTTTGTTTGAAAGTAATTTTCATCGACTTCTGGATTTAGAGAAAGCTGCAATAAGTAACATTTCTGTAGCAAAGTAATGGAATATATTTAGGAAGCCAGCACATAAAACATGTTTTATTTTCTTATTTTTTTATTTAACCTTTTAACATCAGAAATATATTTACCCAGATTTTCACAAACAGTAAAAGATATTGGAGATCTCAAAAGGGTAAAATGTAAAAAAAATTAATTTTGTTTTCTGCCATTTTTTCTCCCTTCATTTTCATCTCCTGAAGAGCTGGATTCTTTGCTGGAATATTAGTTAGGCACCCTCCAACACATCGTCAAAATAACCATTCTTCATGTATGAATCTTGACAGCGAATGCTATGAGTTGTTTAGATATGAGGAAGGGCAGCAATGCCAAGCCATTTCCTCTTCTCACCCAAACAGAAGTCACTGAAGAGTTATCAAAAGCAGGAACCCGTCACGATTTTAACGACGACCCCCTTCAACCCTCTCTTAAAACAGGCACCGAACCGGATTGTGATAGCCCAACAGTTATTCTGGCTGAGATGAACTAACTCAGCACAGACCAGGATTTGATCACGACAAACTTTCTGGTCTGTCTGGCTTGTCTTTCTTTACCCAGTAGCCCATCAAGGGAACTTCAGAATGAACACGTTAAACAAAGATAATACTAATACTTTTCAGACATGAGGTTGCATGAATAAGACTCTTTGGTTTCTTTCTTTTAAACGAGTATTCAAAATCTTTCCAATAAATCTTCACTTGTTGGAATGGTAAGCAGCTGATTTTGCCAGAGTTACTGATAGGAAGCATCTCAATTTTTGGACAGCTGTGGGTAGTCCTCTGGCTTTAGTACAAGAATTCTACAAATTGGACATGTACTCTGTTCCTTCAGCCAGTGGTCAATACACTGTAATGAAAAATGATACAGTCCAAATAAGAAAACGAAAAACTGCTAAAGTGTAATTGCAATGCTAACTAGGGCAAGAAATGAATGAGTGGCAATGAAATGTGTCAAAAAACAAAGCTGCTCAACCAGTGATTACTGGAGTCAAAGTATTCTAGGCTAAGTTCTGCCACAGTGCTTAATTAGGTAGTGAATGTTGATGAGAACAGTTACTGTAAAACTTCCAAGACTTTTCAGATGTACTCAAAAATATTTCTGTACATACCTTTTGATGAAGCACAGTAGCACTAGGAAATTCAATACATTACAATTTTAGGTCAGGTATAGCACAATTTAGATGTAGATTATAAGCGCTCTATGCTCTGCTTCAAGTAACAATCAATGCTCAAGACCACAGTGACCATACAACAAAGTAGCTTTGAGAGACAGACACCCACCTTTCTGTGGAAAACATGTTTACACTCCAGCATGTAGCAATCTTCTGATGGAACAAGCTCCTCGTGGCAGATGACACAGGGGTCCTCTTCAGTACTCTGTGAGTTAAAGAGTCCAACATTAATTAACATGGTTTGAAGCTGCCACAATGGTTCAGTGAGTCCATCCAAGGAATAATAAGATAACAATAATAATCCTTGCATTTTGATATAGCATCTATCATATCTTCGAGACGTCTCAATGCTCTTCACAGAATATACTGTGAAGTGAACTGACCGTATATTTTGTGGGCGAATAGTTCAAACAGATCGAAGACATTTCAGTTTCGATTCCTGGGTCATACCAAGCTATTTGATATTGACATAAACATCATACACTGATAAATTTACATTAATATTTAGACCAACACAGCAGCTAGTCAATTTTAGTGCAGGAACTGAGCCAGCCAACTGGGCACATCCACAGTAAATGGGGTCTACATGCCATTTGCATTATAAACTTTGAAACAAGGTGAGACATAACAGAGCGGCACTCTACTACTACCTGCAGCTGCACACGTGTCTCAGAGGATTTTTGTTTCCCAAACCCCGTCCATAACTCCTGTCCAGTTTGTACTTGATCAATGAAACTGTTCAATTCTAACCTGAAACCGAAACAATTCATAATAATAATAATAATATACTACTTATAATAATAATTCACTACTTATTCCTAGCATCAATATACGTGCTCAACAACAATGGTAGCAATTTCATTAGAAATAAGGACTAAACACAAATCTGGAATTAGTTGTGAACATACCTATTGTTGTAACCTCGCAAGGAACTGGGCATGACAGGAATTGGGCTTCCAGTGTATGCCTGTAAGGAAGGTTGTGATCCTAGTGAATGCAGAACATTCGCTTGGTTCCCAGATTTCTGCAAATAGATACACACAATCAAAGGTAAGCTGTAGATATGCACTGAATGATTTTCAATGCTATGAGGCTCTTTTGATACTTGTCATTAAGATCCTGAATCCAAGTTTGATTTATGTTTTAATAGGTAAATGGAGCAAGTGGTGTGCTATTGTATCGTGAAAACCAAGAGGGCCTCGGGTTGTGTTAGGTGCTAACAGCCAAGGAAGAGCAGAAGCACTATAATGGGCTAGAGTTTAAAATCAATTATTTCAAATGTTACACTGCTGCTAAACTTACATATCTGGCTCTCAAGTGTGGACACATTTAGGTGTGTGTAAAAAAAAGAGATGAATTGTTTAAGATGGCTAAACTCTAATGTGAATGAGTGTTCAGGCCATAAATAAATAAGAACACTGCTATTTATACAACGCACTTCACGTGGATAGCATCTCACAGCAGCAGCAGAGCTCGATGTCGAGCCAGGAAGAGAGGGGAGGTGACCGTACGCAGGGCTAAACAGGAAGGTTTTCAGATGCGATCTGAAGACGGGCAACAACAATAACTATGCAGGAAGTCTCCAAATGTAAATACCTACAAATTCATATTAATGTTTAAAATGCATATTTTTAAAAACCTGTGCTGTGACTTGAGCAGACATTTCCAATGCTTGTGATTTCTTGTTTAATAGTTCTTTAACAGGTTCTTGTTTATTTAATACTAATATGGCCTCAAAAATATTATTGACTCCATCTGCAAGTACGTTGGCCATTATTACAGTCTGCCCGCCTTCTCTAAATTACTCAAATTCCTGCATCTTGTAACTGTGCCGAAAATGAGACTGGCTATTTCATTTTCTTTGAGGTTCAACCATCCCGTTCCAAATTGGCATCAACACTGATGAAACCCAGTCACATCAGGGACAAATCCGCACTCTTGGAGGTACTCAAGTTACCAAGCAGATGACGCCAACCATTTAACTTCAGCTAACAATACAGATATCCATCTCCCCCCAAAGATTTGGGGTACATTCTTGTTTAACATGGTTTCAGGGTAAGATGTTAATATTATTTTGTTAAAAATAAGTGTCAAGTTTCACCAGACAAAGCGAGATCTGCCCATGATTCTCTTTCCTCATCACTCCATTACATTTACGGCCACACGTTACAGATCTTCAATTCTCTCATTTTTCCATTCACAACTGCTTTTCATTTTCTTTTTCCTACTTTTACAATTTAAACTTTCTGGTTAACCTGTAAAGATCCATTCAAAATAGTGTAAGATGCACAGTTTATTAATGTTCCACGTGAAACCATATTTGAATTAGCTCTACAGTATTAGATTTTTCTCCAGACTATTGTACAAAGAAAATAGCCATCTTACCATGACATGCAGAGAAAGAGGATACGGTTGTTCAGGATTGTTCAGTGGAGGAAGACTCTGGAGTTTGGCTCCATTTTTAATCATATATATATGATTATTGAACTCTTTCTAAAAAGTGCAAAAAGATAAATATAGTATTTAATAACAGTTTTATTAATATAAACAGAAAATATATTATTTATCCATAGGTGTTCTGCAGTAGCAGAAGCAGCTATGGATGCCCCTGGTTTCGGGAAAGAAATGTCAGCTACACTATCACTGGTTTGTCGTCACATAACGCCAATATACAAGCACTTCCCCAAATGGTTCAAAGCAATTAGAAGTGACATCCCTGACCTATTTCCTAGGGTTGCTGAGACCAATATTTGCACCTCTACTGGCACCCTGGCAAAGAGTAGATAAATTAGCACGCACGGGATCAAACCTGGAACCTTTCTTGTCTGGTTTTACACTGAACAGATACTTTGCATAGTTAAGCAGATACATCACCAGTCGGGAGGGTCAGTCTTTTGAAATTTGTGGGTCCTAGAAATCTGGACAACATAATCAAAACTGTAGGCAAAGCATTCTAAGACACCAAAACATATGGGGATATAATACCAAATAATACAGTAGAGCCCTATTATAATGTGGTAGTTAGGAGTCCATAAAATGGCAAACAGTCTTGGATTGGGGATGAATTTTACATTTTCACAAATAAATCTGTGACCGACACAAGATATTCAGTTTTTTAAAATTTGAATTTGGAACTGTTTTGCGATACTCTAAAATCAATGAAATTCACTTTTCTTCTTGTGCCCCCTCTCCCCAAAATAAGAGAATGACCTACCGTAGTATAGTCAATCTTGTTTCTGAGATCAGTGGCAACACCTTCCCACTTGTTCAGAGCTCCCTGGATTAGTGGTGGGACAACAGTCTGCCTGCAAATTCACAAGACACCATACGTAGGTACATCAGGTAAGAAAAATGGCAAATGTTAAAAATCTGAAATGGAGGAAATGCTGCATTTGTACAGCAGGTCGACCAGAAGCCAAAGAGAAAGATAATCTTAGCATTATTTTTATTTCAGATTTTTAACATAACAATTTTTATACAAGGTAACAATCTCTTCTTTTGAGTTATATTTTCAAACAGTATCTATTGTAATTGAGCATAAATATTGTGCCTGTTCTCCGGGGGCCTTTTGATAATCAAATCGTATTTTGCATAATAAAGTGAACACTTGATAAATTACGCAACCTTTACATTTAAGGCAGAAAGAGCTGAAACAAGGCAAAGGAAATTTGAGAGAGAGTTCCCAAGTACAGAGCACAGTTGCTGAAAGCTTGCGACTAATGGGATATATGTGGAGAAGTATATGCATTAAGCTTGAATTGCAGGAATGGAGCTTGCAGAGTTAGGGAGGGACGAAAAACGAGCACAAAAGGATCTTGAAATCGATAACAATAATAATTCAATGGAGACCAGGGAATCAGTGGAGCCTGGTGAGAATAGTCATGATGGGCGGATCCTGATGCAGAAGAGAATATGGACTTTGGAATTCTGGGCAAAGCATGTTATAAGACTGCGTTATACAAGTGAGAAGATAAATATTTTTTCTATTAACTTAATCAAAATAAAATACCCTTTAATATGATCCTTGAGGTTGGTTAACTGTTGTTCAGTCTCCACCAAGGCACTCTCCAAGTTACAGACAAAGAAATCTCTATGCATCTCCAGCAAGAAAACCTGTTACAGAAACAATCATTTAAGATTTAGTTGAAGACTGGCTTACTAAACAACACATTTCCAAAGTACATTTGGTTGAGCTAAGTGGTTATTATTTGTTATTCAATCCAATAAGCGTGAAAAAAGCGTGAAAAAAGCAGTAAATAGTTTTACAGCCATTTGAAAATTAAGGCTCTGCCATCAAGATTTATTTGTTTGCATAGAACAAGAATTTCTTGGTGATACATTTTCAGAATGTTTAAGTGGCCTATTTAAAACAGAAAAGTATCATCAGAATCCATTAAGGTCTAACTTTAATTTGTACAGTTGTTCTGTTGTAATAACATGTCAGCAAAGGACATTTTTAATGGTTGTTGTTCAAAACAATTTCTACTGTACAACAAATCCATCTATACCGTTCCATCTTTTCTACTGTTGCATAGGCAGTAAGTATCATATATTCATTATTTTCATTAAAACTTGTATTTGATCTTCTAAAGTAACTTGAAAGCTTTCTGGTTAATGTACTAAGTAATCTGTCCTAATAAAACACTAATATTTGGAAAGTTAAGTGACATGAAGGTCATTTTTAAAAGGAATGCCCAAAACTATAAATCTTAAACAAAATAATGCAAATATAAGTAATACCAATTTCAAGATCTTCACACTTGTTTTCAAATCCTTCATGCCCTGGCACCTCCCTACCCCTCTGACCTGCTAACTCCCCAACCCACTACCTCTGCTTGACTGGCTCTGGCTTCCTGCATGTCAGCCACTATGCCCCGAACACTCTTCTTCTATGCCTCCGCCCTGCCCCTTCCATCCCCATCTTCAGATTGCGCCTGAACACCTTCCTCTTAAAACCGTGCCTATGGTCACCTCCCCGCTCTTGAGTCAGGCTCAGCCACTGTCAAGCACTCTGGGACGCCACCCTGCATGAGGGGCTCTATATAAATTCAAGTTGTTGTTGTAATAACAACTTGTCGGGTGTGCTTCATGACAGAAGACCTTTATTTGTTTGAGGCAACAGGAAAGGAGCTTCACCCCAAAGATTTGTTATGAAGTCCACCTACAGAACCAAATAGCTAATTTCCTTTTGATCTGCATTCCACACAGTGGATAGAGGCTGGAATAAGACTTAGTCCTAATTGGTACCGGGATAAGGAAAGAAAGTATTGCCACAGAATATTCATCCTCACTCCTAATCCTGAAGGTGATGACTAATGCTCCAGGACAGTTCTCTACTCCACAAGTTTGCAATTATTTCAATAGTAAGGCATTAAAAATTAAACCATTTCTGACATCAATGTTTGTAAACATCAACAAATCTGTAAGAATCGGACTGTGGATGTCTCACCTCCTGATTAATGGCTTTTCTTAGGGTTTCTAATTCAGTTTGTTGTATGTTTGCGAGCTCTTCCTCCAATTGTAGTTTTTCCCGGAGCCATCGCTCTCTGTAAAAATGACAGAAAATGCTCAGTGCTGCCTGCTACAAATCTGCACGTGGATCATAATTGTGGGCCTTTCATCCACAAAATATACAGTCAATTCACTTTACATTAGATTCTGTGAAGCACTTTGAGACGTCTCAAAGACGTGATAAGGCGCTATATCAAATGCAAGGATTGTTATTATCTTATAATACGAAGTAAAGGATATATAATCTGATAGAGCCATCAATAAATCTGCTGTACTGGAATTTAATACCTTCCGTTTTGGAAGAAATCCCCCTACGGTACATTCCATTGTAAAATGTAACAAACATTACATTTACACAGGAATAAATTAAGAACATGAAGCAAAAACAATGAATGTTATAAATCGAGAGCATGTCAATCAGCATCTCAAAGAAAATAATAGTTTAGGGATTATGGGATCTAACCCTCATCCAAACTCTACAGCAGTATCTGTAAAATATTTTGAAAAAAGTCGTCTTAATGCCTTTTTTCTCAATATGTCCTCTTTTTCCATGCATTTCGCCCCAAAATACAGTCAAATCAATTTACAGTATATTCTGTGAAGCGCTTTGAGGCGTCTCGAAGATGTGATAAGGTGCTATATCAAATGCAAGGATTATTATTAACATTTCTGCAGTCCATTGTTTCAGCCCTGATGCAAGACCTGAAACATCAATCTTTATAAAGGATTCTTTATATAAAAAAAAGTCCTTCTAAATGTGTTTGCACCTGCAAAACAATTAAACACCTCTTTTGGCTCATACTATCTTCCAACTCGCACAATTACATTGATCTGAGCTCTCGTAGCAGTAGGGAGCTCAAGCTTTGAAAAGCAGTCTTGGTCAAGAACAAGTTTTATTATTTAAAAGAGAGGGCCAAATAAACTGCAAAGATGTGTAATGGCCTGAGCAAGTGGGGAGGTTGATAAGGACAGAGCTGTAAGCAACCAGGTGCTGACCAGGTGGAAGCCAAACGGATGGATTTGGTTTAATTTATATTCAACTGAAATTGAAGCTCAGCCAGGACAGCAGGACTTGGTTCCAGTGGTGTACATGTGGACTCCATGTTTGCAGATGATGCCACTGAACTTCATATAGATAAGGAAAAGAAGAAGACTAATGGTAGGAGTGATGGTGTACATCATAATCATGAAAGGGGAAGAGAAGCGGATAGAGCAGAGAGAGTGAAGACATTGAGCTGGAAGTAGTGGAACCAGGAGAGTAATGCAGAGGTGGATGAATGGATTAACAGTGTGAAAGGCAGCAGAGGGGCAATACAATACAAAATTACATTTGTATAGTATCTTTCACGTCAGGAGGACGTCCCAAGATGCTGGACAGTCAGGGATTTGGATCCGAGCTGGGGGTCGAGATCGGGGAAGATGGAGGCCAGGTAGGGTAGGAGGGTGGTAGGAGGCTCAGTGGAAGAGGAGGGTTTTGAGAAGTGCCTTGAAGGAGGCCAGGAAGGGAGTAAAGGCGAAGGGAATGTGGGATGGAGTTTCATTGAGCGGGGGCAGAAAAGCTTAAGGTCCGGCCGCTGATGGTGGAGCGGGCTGGGAGAGGAACCAGAGCAGGCCAGAGCCCGCTGAGCGGAGGGAGCGACAGGTTGATATACAGGAAGACCAGGTCACAGCGGCATTAGTGATGTGGGCAGGACAGAAACTGGACATCAGGCTGTAATTTCCTTTTAAGTGAATGGTGAGAGAGATGGAATCATTCCAATATTTTGGCAAGAAAAGTCAGTTTGGCGATAATGAGCGTCTGTGGGGGTCAAGGTAGGGTTTCTTATGGAGGGGTCTGATAATGACAGACTTCCCTTACTCATTAAGTTCAGTAATAATGGACTTAAGGACAATGTTCTTAAGGCACTTCTCACAATGGAAACACATGCTACTGGTGAGATCTTTCAATTATTCTGGGATCACTGTTAGCCGAGAAGATTAAATTGCTCCAGAAGTTAATTGTAAACAAATAAATTTACCTTGAGTGAAATCACTCAGGGAGACTTGTGGAAGAACTAAAAATGTCCAGATAATAAATGTACATTTTATTTGGGTTATAAAGTACAGCTCTCACCTCTCCTGCTGTAATTCCCTTTTAACCTTCATGATCTCTTTATCCTTGTCAATATTCGACTTGATGCATCTTCAAAAAAAAACAATATAAAGGCTTCCGTGAAGGCATTGGACACATAAAAGTATATCTGAATTGCTCAACGAAAGTGAAACTTCCAAAATATTTCTCACAGGTCCATTAATTCCTGAGAGATGAAAAGAATGCTCCAGTGACGACGCCTTATTTGATACCTTCATTAAGAGATCTAATCAGATCACAGAATTTTTCAAAGTATTTACATAAAAGTCTCCATGTTGATACTTCCTTTCCTGATTTCAGCTGAGTTCTGTTAGTAACAATCTTGTCTCTGGGAGTCAGATAATTGTGGGTCCAAGCCCCAGGTCAGGACTCCGAGCCTAGCCTGACACCCCAGTGTAGTGTTGGGGGTGTGTTGCATTGATGGAGATGCTTTCTTTCAGATGAAGACATTAAACCAGGAAGCCATCTGCCTGTTCAGGTAGATGTTAAAGATCCCATGGCTCTATTTGAAAACTGAAGGGAGTTTCTCTCTGTGTTCTGGCAAACAATCCTCCAAATAAAATTGTTCATGGCTATTTGTAAGGCACTGCTGTTTGGAAATTGGCTGCCAAATTTACCTGCAAAATACACAGCCACTACACTTTATAGTATATGCTTTGAGGTGTCACCATTGCTGTGCGCAATTGGCTGCCGCGTTCGCCCACAAATATACAGTCAATTCACTTTACAGTGTGTTCTGTGAAGCGCTTTGGGACGTCCTCCCAACGTGAAAAGCGCTATATCAAATGCAAGGATTATTATTATTATTATTATCTTGATGTGAAAAGCACTATACCAAATATTATTATTATACTCCTTTATCCCAGGCAGCCCTGTTTGAGACAATGAACAGTCCCTGACAGAACTGATATATTTTCCAACCTACTCTTACTGTTCTCCCACCATCTCAACTAATACAAGAGCAGCACATGGTATAAAGTGCTGATGCAGAAACAAATTTGGACGGACTGAGCGGAAGGGGAAAAAACATACCATTTGTATACTTGGAGAAGTCCTGATTTTTAGTTAACCGTAAATTAAACTTGGATAGCATATAGCATGTAACCAAGGCTAGCTGCAGCACTGTGTGTAAACACACACACACGCGGATTATTCTTGTACACTCTTTCGAGAAGTGTAATGGTCTAACTGAGATGGAGCCATTTTCTTAAGCATTTAGTGCTAACTTTGTTAGAAAAAAAATCTCAAATGAAATCAATAACAAACATCATGAAAAATATGAATAAATACTGTGGTTAACAGTCAGGAGAGCTATACATATTGTAGATTGCATCAATGGGCACAAACTCCTCCAGGAAGTCTTGTTATAAGGAATTACCATTAAAAGCAAATACACAGTATTAATGCAACTGGCTACTTATTATCTATGTTGAAAAATTAATTGCAGCATTTTTATTGTTTTTTGGGGGGAAAAAAATATCGGTGCATTAACACTTACTCTTCCTGTCGGCAATTTCCCACAGCTTGTCAAGACATTTTCTATAGTTTAGATAGGTTCTCCTGGCAATATGCTAAGATATGAAATTGGAAATGAAAAATATATATTTCCCTCCACTTTTTGTAGTCAGTAAATGAGATCCAATACACTCACAGTTCATTTTTGAGGCAAAGATAAAAAAACAAAGAAGTGGATAGTGTAGGAGTGTAAAAAAATGTTGGCAAACAGGACTGAGCAATGCATATTTTTCTCTTTCAAATCCTGATCATTTTCTTCTTTGTGGTCGCTAAGACAGTACTTCAGAGTAGCACTCCCCATGGTATCCTAGCTGTAGAAGGCAGAAACACCTTTCACCTCATTATTGTACAGGTTTCTCTTTGGGCAACCAAATTGTCCAGCTGAATCTTTGACCCTCGTACTTAATTAAACTTTGAAAACACCTAAAAATATATTATTTGGCTGCTGTTTATGATGGTGAAAGGCTAACACAGCAATCAAAATCATTTACATGGGTACTTTTAGTATAAATCTTATGTGTGACTTAGTATTTTATTTCTGCTGTGAATTATATAAAATGCAATAATTGCAGAAAAAAATGAAGGAAAAGTGGCTTGCCTGTAGTTGTTTTCTAGGACTTTGCCAGCTAGACAAACAATTCTGCTGAAGTTTCTAGAATTGCTTTTCCATTCAAACTACATCCCTGTGGTTCAATGGCCTGAAATTGACCATTAGCCAGATTTTGAAAACAAAAACAGAAGTTGCGGGGAACACGACTTCCCCAGCAACTTCTGTTTTTGTTTTCAGATTTCCAGCATCTGTAGTATATTGCGATTAGTCAAATTGTGTTGGAAATCCAGCAAGTCATGCCATTATAAGCACTTGAGTACCTCTCAAGTTCAGATTTTTTTCCACAGATTTGGTCTTTGACTTTCAGCAGTTGTGTCTGATGGTCTTCCTGCTCCTGGGCCATCCTGCGGAATTCCTCTTTTAGTTGCTGGTTTAGGCTGACAAATTCTTGCTGCAGGCTCTGAAAATACAGGTGGAAAGTTGTAACTATTTAAACAAAGTAAAAGCAATTTACATCTGAGATGCCAGAACCTAATAGAACTTGTATATATAATAAATGATCTAACTATGGAAGAATTTCTGAAACATTTCTACACACTGTTAAGGTGCAATGTTGGAGCTGAGCAGATTAAAGCACAATATGAAGCTATTTATGCTGCAATTAGCTGTGCTGCATCTGAACTAAAGTTGGTTGACACTGGGTATCTAGAGTGGAGAAATATCTCACTGCCAATGGCAACTCTTAATAAATACTTTATAAATGATTGCCCCCTATCTGATTAAATGACAACAGCACTAAATATTTAAAGTCAAAAATGCCTTCAGAATAGGGATTAAAAATAGGCAGGAAAAATAATGATTTAGGATTATTACATATACCGCTCTTCAGATTACATCTCTGCAGCTCGGGTGCTCTCCCCCACTAGGCTCCACGACCCTATCACCCCCATCCTTGCCCAACTCCACTGGTTTCCCATCACACAGAGGATACAGTTCAAGATCTTGGTCCTCACCTTCAAAACCCTCTTGGTCTTGTTCCCCCCTACCTCTCCGGCCTCCTAACCTCCTGCCACCCTGTTCGCTCCCTCCGCTCAGCGAGCTCCGGCCTGCTTAACGTCCCTCACCTTGCTCGCCCCACTATCGGCAGGCAGGCCTTCCGCCACTCTGCACCTACCCTCTGGAACTCCATCCCGCAGACCCTACATCTTACCCCCTCCCTTGCCACCTTCAAGACCCTCCTCTTTGATCGTGCTTTCGATCTGCCTGCTTCCCCTCACCCCGGCCCTCAGCTCGGGTCCGTAACTGTCTGTCCAGCGACTTGGGACATCCTCCCAAGGTGAAGGGTGCTTTACAAATGTAATTTTGTTGTTGTTGCTGCAAGTGCCTTTACACAAATATTGGATGAAGACAGGATGAGGATGATGATGATCAGTTCTGAGTGTCCTGCTGAAGAAGCTGCCATGTCTCATTATCTGGGTTTACATAAGAGCAATTTGGTCACTCAGTCCATGACTATTTGTGGGACACTGCTGTGCACAATTGGTTGCTGAGTTTTGCTCACAAAATATGCAGTCGATTCACTTTACAGTATATTCTGTGAAGCACTTTGAGACATCTCATCAACGTGATAAGGTGCTATATCAAATGCAAGGATTATTATTATGTTATATGAATAGTCACATGGGTAAGATAGAAAAAAAAGTCTGATGTTCATTTAACTGCAACCCAGCAAATGCTTCCAGAAAAGAAGTTATAAGAGGGGAAGAATGTTCAATAGCCGTATTCAACTATCCTATATTTGAATAACTACAAATAACTGTGAATGTAAGATACGTACTTGACACTGCCTCTCTTTCTCTCGGATTCTTTGCTTCCATGCTTTGATCTCGAGGTGGCTTTTATTCTCAGTTTGTTTGCATCGGTCATTCAGATTTTCAATGTTCTGCATTAGGGCGTTCCTCTCTACCTCTAACCTTTTGAAGCTCTCCTGCAGAAAGAGGAGAATTTAGACCAATAACAGGAATGTCTACTCAAGCAAATAAATGTGTTAAAATTTTCCTAAAATTTTGAAAACTATTCTTGTAGAAAATATAATTAAATAAGTTTTATATTGGTCGGCTTCAAGCCATTGTTAACAAGTAATACATTCAGGTATTTCCTGCAGGCACAAAGTTGGATGTACCGGTCATATTTGAGAGTCCGTAGGGTCATTGTTTTGGACGTTTTAAATAAATTGTTCTTCCACAATTTTATGTTCTATTGGGGAAAAAAAGTGGTTAGAGCAGATGGGAGTGCAGCAATTTAGCTGGTAGCAATGAAACCAGAGGTGCAGAAGTGGATGGAGTCCTGTAGTTTAGTGGTTAGAGCACTCGTCTCACAAACGAGAAGACTCGGGTTTAATTCCCGGCAGGGCCAAATGTTGGGGAAGTTTCCTTACTCCACACGCCTCTGTTTAGTTAGCAGTAAGTAGAGTAGGAACCTGATTGTTAGTTGATTGGCAGATCGCTTTTCTGGAGGTAATAATTCTTTCAAAATAAATAAAAATAATTTGTTCACTCAATCCACAACTGTTTCTGGGACACTACTCTGTGTAATTGGCTGCTGCGTTTCGCCCACAAAAATATAGTCAATTCACTTACAGTATATTCTGTGAAGCGCTTTGAGACGTCCCAAAGACATGATAATGCGCTATATCAAATGCAAGGATTATTCTTATATTATTATGGGATAACAGTGCAGAAGGCAGCAGAGAGGTACATGACATCACAAATCAGACCAAGAACAAATCATACTTTGAGCTGTTAGTGTATATCCAGTTCCAATAATAGCTAGCTTTATCCTCATCTCAGTGATGGGCAGACGATGGACAGTTCTGTACGGAACTAACGAAACTAAATGAACTCAAGAATGGCTTCACAGACAGTGAGCACAACAAATCAGCTCCATAGGGAAATAACTGTTTTAGTGCAAAGTTTGGTTTGTTTGATGCATATAGAAAGGTGGCAGTGGCATCTTGAATGTCAACAAATAATTAAAAAAGTACAATTGTTGGATGTTTAGAGTCACTTTGTTTCACTGTAGGGTTGAATGCTTACAAAAGCATTGAATTTATACCTTAAAATCAACGGGATCAGTGTTCACACAAGCGTCAATCAATCTGTCCAAAATCTGTCAATGAAACCAAGCAACACGTGATACAGAGAAACATTTTTCACTTGTTCTCTCTTCAGTCCTTAAGTAAATATGGTTTGCAAGCAAATTGGCTATCTATAAACTTTACCGACATACTTTCAAACAACTACATTTTAACAACAGTGAAGAAGTTATGAAAGAAAATTACATACGTTCGCATGAGTATTTATATTCAGTAACACATCAGGCAGGTATCAAGGAAACACAAAACCGCCTTATTTGAACTGTATATTTTCCAAATGTAACATATTTAGATCCGACTAATATGGTGCATTGACATTTTGATTTTTTTTAAAAATTAAGTATAGTCAGCAAGGTATCAATAATTCACGAGCGTAGGTTTTAAAATACTGCCTCATTTCAGGTTAAAAGTATCGCCTGATGTGTTGATGCGTTTTCCCACACTTGTGTTGATATTGTGGCCAGAGTTCCATGGCTCCCTCTGGTGGTAGAGATTCGGATGCCTTCTGGCAGAGCATAGTTTCTAAGGGGGAAAAACATTTGCCATCTCATGGCAAGAAGACCCCAAGTCAGCTGTTCACTGGTACATTGGCAATGACGAGCTCAGCAGCCCTCCATACTGCAGGAGACGGCAGATGGTGGAAACAAAGTGCCAAAGTATACCCACTGAGATCAGTGCAAGAAACAAAAACAACGCTAATCATATTTTTTGCAAGCTATCCATTCATTATCCTTACATTAGCTCATAAATGTATGCAGTCATGTGGAAACAGGCAAGGCCAACTACAAACATTTGTATTTGCCTATTTAAGTCGAGTAATGTTGGCCTGGAAGCAACCCTTCTCGCATCTGACATAGGAATGTATTGCAGATGCTGATGTGAAATGACAGTATTTCTGCCCTTATAGCTCACCTTTGTGTGGCTAGTTTCCACCTCAATCTCAGGTTTTTCATGTCTATTTTCACAATATTCGGGTTCAGTTGGACTGGTTGAGACAGCCTGAGAGGCCACAGGCACCGACTGATCAGTCTCAAGATGAGACGTGTTTGATAAGCTGTCTTGCTCAGATTTTAGGTCTAACACGAGAAAACAAACACAAAATCTACTAGTATACACCAAATTTTAAACATGTTCCCAAATATAAACATGCTGAAGAATATATATCTGATTTGTTTATCTATTTTCAGTAATTTAAGTAAACCTGTAATTCTTGTTCTACCTGGTTCCCATCCTTGAAGTAACATTTCAAAACGTAAATAGTATAATCAAACATAGAATTTGTGATTTACTAATAAGCAACCACAATTGGATTCTCTGTTGGATATGACCAACATTATTATTATTATTTTGTTTTGAAGGAATTATTACCCCCAAAAAAGCAATCCACCAATCGACTAACAACCAGGTTCCTACTTACTGCTAGATAAACAGAGGCGTGTGGAGTAAGAAAACTTGCCCAACATTTTGCCCTGACGGGAATCGAACTCAGGCCTCTCGCTTGCGAGGCGAGTGCTCTAACCACTAAGCCACAGGACTCCCGAATAAGTTCCAAGTTGCTCACCTTTACCAGTTTCTGTAGCTGGAGACTTCTGTGTCATTACTTGCTGCTCCAGTGGCACTTCACTGCTCTGAGGGGAGAGACTGCAGCACAATATTGGTCAATAGAGAGAAAGACAATTTTTGCTGATATTGCATTTATCTTGTGATTATCTTCCAATATCATCAATGTAATTAACTAAAAACACTCACAAATAATCACTGCATCTTTTTGGCTCAATGTGTTCAAACAACAGACTCACGATAGCTAATCTTTGTTAGTGTGGTACTTAACCAAATGCCTTTTGGGAAGCTAGATACACTATAATCACATGGCTTCTCATCGTCAATTTAGTAATGTCATCATCCATGCAAAGTTGAAGTTGCTCAGGTAGGATCTACCAAAGCAGTAATGATGGCCATACTAGGATTGATTCCGAACTTTATTAAATAGGTTCTTACCATTTTAATTCTCCAAGGGTCTCAACTTCCTTTGTAAGTGTCGGGGCAGCAGCATCTGTCGTTTTCCCCTGTGTTCAGAAATTATTACAACAGCAAAACTCAGGTTGTTACTAACAGATCAATGTTGCATTAGAAACAAAATCCTTAAAGAGTAATGGAGATACAAAGGAGTAAAAATGTTTTTTTGCCCAGGATACTGTAGCCAGGTCTTCATATAACTCTTTGATACATTCTCTCTGAAGAGAGAAAGCTGTCGCGTTTCACCCACAAATTATAGTCACTACACTTTACAATGTATTCTGTGAAGCGCTTTGAGACGTCTCGAAGACGTGATAAGGTGCTATATCAAATGCAAGGATTATTTATTATTATTATCTGACATAGGAAAACAATGCAGATGCAGATGTGAAATGACAGTATTTCTGCGTTTATAGCTCACCTCTGTGTGGCTGGTTTCCGTCTCAATCTCAGGTTCTTCATTTCCATCTTCATAATTTGCACAATATTCGGGTTCGGTTGGGCTGACTGAGACTGCCTGAGAGGCTGCAGACACCGGCTGATCATTCTCAAGATGAGACGTGTTGGTTAAGCTATCTTGTTCCAATGTTAAATCTAGCACAAGGAGACAAACACAAAATCTACTAGTTACACCAACATTTAAAAATGTTACCAAATCTAAACAAGCCCAAGAACATAGATCTGATTTGTTTATCTATTTTCAGTAATGTATGTAAACTGTAATTCTTGTTCTACCTCAATGGTCACTTTCTCTTCCTGGCTTCCATCCATAAAGCAACATTTCAAAATGTAAATATTATAATCAAACAGAATTTGTGATTTACTAATAAGCAACCACAATGATAAAACCAATGCTACAGGCATGGATTCTCTGCTGGGTTTAACTCCACAGATGCTGTTATCATTAACCACTTGGGCATTCTTCATGTATGAATTTACCTGACGAGTGTCAGAAGCTATTGTAGATATTCAATTCACAATTCAAACCAGTTTTCTTCTCAGCAGATGTCCACATTTCACACATCCAGTAGGTGACAGAAATTAAGGAATAAAAATTCTGGTTGATATTCATCTCCCTAACACAGCAAACAGCAATTGTGTTGCTAGTATTGCTCACATCAATTAACTAAACACAGACTGGTACCCTCCTGGTCCTTATGGTTTGTCACTGGACCAACTCACTTGGAACCATCAGAGGTGTTATAATAATAATCCTTGCTTTTGATATAGCGCCTTATCACATCTTCTAGAAGTCTCAAAGCACTTCACAGAATATACTGTTGTGAATTGATTGTATTCTTTGTGGATGAAACGCGGCAGCCAGTAGTGCACTGGAGTTTCCCTCAAACAGTCGTGGATTGAGTAACCAAATTGTTATTAATTTTTTGAAGGAATTATTACCCCCAGAAAAGCGATCCGCCAATCGACTAACAACTGGGTTCCTACTTACTGCTAGGGAAACAGAGGTGTGTGGAGCAAGGAAACATGGACATATTCAGATTTTTTTTCTATTTTGCTTGATTGTTTATTCCCTATTACTATGAGCTATACTGTCTATTCAATGTGCTTTGGTGGGGTGTGGAATTCAAAACAGAAAACACCCTACAACGCAAGCTGTGATTCAAACATTTGGCTCTTGGATACAACAGCAGCTTGGATTTATATAGCGCCCCCCATGCCGGACGGCGTCTCAGAGCGCTTTACAGTAACAGATCCCGGGACCGAGCCAGGGGGAGGGGGAGGAAAGTGACCAAAGGCGCTGTCGAAAAGAAAGGTCTTCAGTGGAGACCTGAAAATGGGGAGGGAGCGAGACAAAGGGAGTGAGGAAGGGAGTTCCAGAGCCTCGGAGCATAGTGACTGAAGGCACGGCAGCCAAGGGTGGAGCGGAGGACTCGGAGGATGCCAGACCCGGAGGATAATGTCGATAGATTGGCACTCAGCTCTAGGAACAGATATAAATGTACTTAGAAAAAGTTGCAGATTTGTGTACTTGTTTTGAAAGATTGTGTCGGAACATGAAAGGCTTTAGCCCCAAACAATTATCTATTCTTGGTCTCAACTCATTGCTACACAAATAAGTTCCAAGTTGCTCACCTTTACCAGTTTCTGTAGCTCGAAACTCCTGTGTCATTACTTGCTGCTCCAGTGGCACTTCACTGCTCTGAAGGGAGAGACTGCAGCACAATATTGGTCAATAGAGAGAAAGACAATTTTTGCTGATATTGCATTTATCTTGTGATTATCTTCCAATATCATCAATGTAATTAACTAAAAACACCCACACATAATCACTGCATCTTTTTGGCTCAAACTGTTCAAACAACAGACTCACGATAGCTAATCTTTGTTAGTGTGGTACTTAACCAAATGCCTTTTGGGAGGCTAGATACACTATAATCACATGGCTTCTCATCGTCAATTTAGGAATATCATCATCCATGCAAAGCTGAAGTTGCTCAGGTAGGATCTACCAAAGCAGTAATGATGGCCATATTAGGATTGATTCCGAACTTCATTAAATAGGCTCTTACCATTTTGATTCTCCAAGGGTCTCAACTTCCTTTGTAAGTGTCGGGGCAGCAGCATCTGTCTTTTTCCCCTGCGTTCAGAAATTATTACAACAGCAAAACTCAGGTTGTTACTAACAGATCAATGTTGCATCAGAAACAAAATCCTTAAAGAGTAATGGAGATACAAAGGAGTAAAAATGGTCTTTTGCCCAGGATACTGTAGCCAGGTCTTCATATAACTCTTTGATACATTCTCTCTGAAGAGATGAACTTTCGCTGTCGCGTTTCACCCACAAATTATAGTCACTCCACTTTACAGTATATTCTGTGAAGCACTTTGAGACGTCTCGAAGACGTGATAAGGTGCTATATCAAATGCAAGGATTATTTATTATTATTATCTGACATTGGACTGCAATGCAGATGTGAAATGACAGTATTTCTGCATTTATAGCTCACCTCTGTGTGGCTGGTTTCCGTCTCAATCTCAGTTCCTTCATTTCCATCTTCACAATTTGCACAATATTCGGGATCAGTTGGACTGAATGAGACTGCCTGAGAGGATGCAGGCATCGGCTGATCAGTCTCGAGATGAGACGTGCTGTTTAAGCTGTCTTGTCCCGATGTTAAATCTAGCACAAGGTGACAAACACAAAATCTACTAGTTCACACCAACAATTCAAAAATTTTACCAAATCTAAACAAGCCCAAGAACATAGATTTGATTTGTTTATCTATTATCAGTAATTTGCATAAACTGTAATTGGCACTCAACCCTAGGAACAGATATATATGTACTTAAAAGTTGCAGATTAGTGTACTTGTTTTGGAAGGTTGTGTCGGAATATGAAAGGCTTTAGCCGCAAACAATCATCTATTCTTGGTCTCAACTAATTCCTACACAAATAAATTCCAAGTTGCTCATCTTTACCAGTTTCTGTCGCTCGAGACTCCTGTGTCATTACTTGCTGCTCCAGTGGCACTTCACTGCTCTGAGGGGAGAGACTGCAGCACAATATTGGTCAATAGAAAGAAAGACAATTTTTGCTGAGGGAGCATTTATCTTGTGATTATCTTCCAATATAATCAATGTAAATTACTGCGAACACCACAAATAATGACTGCATCTTTTTGGCTCAAGGTATTCAAACAACAAACTCACGAGTAGCTCATCTTTGTTCGTGTGGTACTTAATCAAATGCCTTTTGGGAGGCTAGACTCACTATAATTGCTCAATTGCTGGATTACTTAAACTCACTTCTCGGTGGTCTCCCCAGCTCCACTATTCAAAAAATCTAGCTTATTCAGAACTCTGCTGCCCACATATTTGCCTGGACCAAACTTCAATACCCCCATCTCACCAGTTCTGGCCAGGCTCCACTGGCTCCCCATCACCAATCACAGGATTGTCTTAAGATCCTCACGCTCGTGTTCAAATACATTCACTCTCTGGCAACTCCCTACCACTCCAAACTCCTCACTCCCCAAGACCTCCGCTCTACTGGCACCGGCTTCCTGCTTGTTCCTCGCACCCTCCGCTCCACTATTGGAGGTCGCGCATTCAGCCACTATGGCCCGTAACTCTGGAACATTCTCCCTCAATCCCACCGCCTTGCCCCCTCGCTCTCCTTTTTCAAGTGCCGCCTGAAAACCCTCCTTTTCGACCGTGCTTACAGTCACCCTCCCACACCCCATCCCCCCCAGCTCAGGCACTGTTAAGCGCTCTGAGACGCTACCCTGGATGGAAAGTGCTATTTAAGTGCAAGTTGTTGTTGTATAATCACACAGCTTTACATCATCAATTTAGGAATGTCACCATCCATACAAAATCTAAGTTGCTCAGGTAGGAACTTCTAAAGCAGTAACAAAAACAGAAGTCGCTGGCAACAATCAGCAGGTCAGGCAACATCTATGGAGAAAGGAAAGTGAGTCAACGTTTCGGGTCCACGACCCCTCGTCAGAACAATCCTTCCATGATCCTTCGTTTTGCTGAGTGTTCCCAGCGACTTTGTTTTTGTTTCAGATTTCCAGCATCTGCAGTATTTTGCATCTTGTTTTCTACTAAAGCAGTAATGATGGCCATATTAGGATTGATTCTGAACTTTATTAAATAGGCTCTTACCATTTTAATTCTCCAAGGGTCTCAGCTTCCTTTGTAAGTGTCGGGGCAGCAGCTTCTGTCTTTTTCCCCTGTGTTCAGAAAGTATTACAACAGCAAAAATCAGGTTGTTACTAACAGAGCAATGTTGCATTAGAAACAAAATCTTTAAAGAGTAAAGGAGATACAAAGGAGTAAAAATGATCTTTCACCCAGGTGACTGTAGCCAGGTTTTCATATAACTCTTTGATACATTCTCTCTGAAGAAATGAACTTTAGTAAGTTCTAACTGAGACTTAAATCAAGTGGATATATCACAACAGTTAGACTGAATAGTCACATACNAAAAATAAATCAGTGAGAATCCAACTTTTTAAATTTGGTTCACTTGTTGACTTGAAAAGTATATATTTAATTCCTTGACTATGAATTGCCATTTAAACCTGAATTAATAGACCCAATACTTTAATTTTCTGAAAACATTAAAATCACACAAGTAACTCCTGCCACAATTGTGGTGTACGGAGAGTTAAATGGAAAAGACAGCTTCTTGCACTTGAAAGCTTTATGGTAAAGAACACACAAAGAGCCCTACCGTTGTAGGGCAATCATCTCAGTTCCACCGTACCTTTTTACCTCTTGCCCTTTTCCGTTTTTCTTTGATTTTGTGTTTTCCGCTGTTGTCTATGGCACAAAATACAAAGCATTCACTTGCTGAACTTATTATTATCATAATTACAATTGATATAGTGACTTTTACTTTGGGAGGATGATTCAAAGTGCTTCACAGAATATACTTTAAAGTGTAATGACGATGTGTTGTTTGTTTTAAAAAGGTGTATGCTGAAGCCAATTTGCGCAGAGTAGTCTCCCACAGCCATGAAGTGACTGACCAATTTTACCTGGGGAACTGTTCACTAGCACATGGGGAGAAACTACCTTCTCTTTTTGAAAAGTGCCATGGCATCTTTTACATTCACCTAAACAGGCAGATAAGAACCCGGTTTAATATTTCATTCAAAGGTCTAACAATGCAACACCTTCCGCTTTCCCCCAGCACTGCAATCAAATTAACTTTTGATATAATTCAGCAGCAGAGCAGTCAAGATTCTCACTTGAGAACCATGTGAATGATGGACTTGGGCTCCACAACAACCTACAACCCAAATTATTTTGTTTGATCAGTTACTTGGTTTGGCTCTGAGACATATGGATGAAGAAAATTGTCACTTCTCTTGACAACCAATATTTTCAAGTGAGCAGTAGGTTGCCTGGAAAATCCAAGGCTTCCAGTGTAAAATAGATGAAGGCAACTCATTTAAAAATAAGGGGAAATATGTGTATGTGGGGTAGGGGATGTTAAAGTTAATTGTGAAGTCCTGCAGATTAGTAGTTAGAGCACTCGCCTCGCAAGTGAAGGGACCTGGGTTTGATTTCCTGGGCAGGGTGAAACGTTGGGTAAATTTCCTTACTCAACACACCCGTTTACCCTGCGGTAAGTAGGAGCCCGGTTGTTAGTCGATTGGCAGATCACTTTTCTAGGGATAATAATCCCTTCAAAAATAATAATATGGTCACTCAATCCACGACTGTTTGTGGGACACTGCTGTGTGCAATTGGCTGCTGCATTTCACCCACCGTTTATACAGTTAATTCACTTTACTGACGAAGGGTCGTGGACCCGAAACGTTGACTCACTTTTCTTTCTCCCTAGATGCTGTCTGACCTGCTGAGTGTTCCCAGCAACTTCTGTTTTTGTTTTCAGATTTCCAGCATCTGCAGTATTTTGTGTTATTCAAGTATTATTATAATATTTTTCCCACGGCTCTTTTCTTCCTTATCTCCTGAAGATGCTGACTCCTTTTGGGGTCCCACATGCACTCATAACCTTCCTCACTCAAATAGGCAGTCCTTATGTGTAAACCTAGATCACAAGTGTTGGTAATCAACTGTGGAGGGCATCCCAATCTCCTTGATAACCAGATTGGGTAATTTCCCCTTCAGGAGTCATTAGATGGCAATCATAATCCCTGGCTGAAGTCAGCAGCATGATTTGACTGAGATCAGCTAATTTAGTATAAACCATGAATATAATCTGTGACCTGCTGAACAGTATGGTTAGTTTGTCAGATGGTGCATTTATCTGCTTTGGCCATCAGGAGAACAAAGGATTTTTTTTTGCAAAAGTGCAAACAGAACAGAAATCTGATAATGTAGCAGGACTAAAACACAAAGACAACCTATAGAATTAATAGGTATTTTTCTGTCATTGCCTAGATCCACAATACGCAAATTGTTAAACGGTGGTAGCTATGTTTGTTTGGGGTCAGCTGCTAGATTGACATCTTGGAGCTCATTTTACTGTGATAATGATCCATTTGCAAGTGCAGGTTGATATTAATATAAAGATGGATTCGCTTCAAAGTGCATGTGATTAGGCCTTTGATTAACAAAATTAGCGACATACACTCACAAGTGGTTCAGATTCATCCTCTGATGTATCTTTTTCTTTCTGCTCCTTTTTTGCTTTTGTGTTCTGTTCCTTGATGTCAGCTACTTTAGCTTTTGTGTTCTGTTCCTTGATATCAGCTACTTTAGCTTTTGTGTTCTGTTCCTTGATATCAGCTACTTTAGCTTTTGTGTTCTGTTCCTTGATATCAGCTACTTTAGCTTTTGTGTTCTGTTCCTTGATATCAGCTACTTTAGCTTTTGTGATATCAGCTACTTTTGCTTCAAGCTTCTTTGGTTGTTCTGAAATACAAGAGGCTTGATTTTCTTACTTTGTCTTTTAATTAACTTTGGTTTCTGTTAGACACAAGATTAACACCCAGAAGGCGACACAAAAAGTATATTAGTTACCATCCGTAAATCAGCAATACAAGCATTTAATTATTTTAAAATATTACAACAATAAATGCAATATTCTTACAAAATACTGCAACAATTCATTTGCAGCAGCTATTTTTCTGATTATGGTGACTGACAGCATATATGAGCTTCAGTGCAAAGATATTGAAGAAACACAAAGCTGCTTCACCAACTTGATTTGCACCATTTATAAATCCTATTTATTATACAGCGATTAAATATTTCACTTGGGATAATTAGGCTAGGTGAGAAAACAAAGCCTCCAAACAGAGACACTGAAGTGTCACAAGACCCACCTGAAGGCAGATTCTCCTCCAAGGAACATGCACAAACTGAACTGATACCTGAACAGAGAGAGAAAAAGAACACTGTAATGCATGAAGTAAAGGAAACTGCAGGCACACACTAGTCATTTAAGGAATATTTAGCTGCAAAAGTCTAGTTGACATGCAGATTGTACTGCAAATAAAATGGATGACTGGCAAATCTTTATTTATCCCACAATAAATGCATCCATTCATGAAAAATGTAATTAAAACAAACGTACAAAAAACATAAGGTAATGAGAAAGGATCATATTACTTGCCCTTTTGTAACAGCAGATTAACTTGTCCCCCATAACTCTCCAAACTGACATTGCTTTTTGTTATACTCCCACCCCCACCCATTTAATCTTCTTCTTTCCTCTCTTCAAGGTAGAGATTGATGGATGCTGAGGTAGCAGGTAGCTGCTCTCCAAATCTCTCACCCAAGAGGCTATCATCCATGAACCAAGACAGAAGATTTCAGCAAAACACAAAATACTGCAGATGCTGGAAATCTGAAACTAAAACAGAAGTCGCTGGGTACACTCAGCAGGTCAGGCAGCATCTGTGGAGAAAGGAACTGACGAAGGGTTGTGAACCCGAAACATTGACTCATTTTCCTTTCTCCATAGATGCTGCCTGACCTGCTGAGTGTACCCAGCGACTTCTGTTTTTGTTTGTAGAAAATTTCAGCAGGTTATTCAACTAAAGGAGTATGTCACAGAGTGTGCTCTGACCCACCACCTACGTTTTCCAGCTATGACAACTGCATAGTAATTAGCCGCTGCTGAATTTTCTCTCTATAACTCTGAATGCTGATAATTATAACACCCCCTACTGCTGCCTCAGCTAAATAAAGATTATAGATTAAACATGGGGTTTCCTGGTCTGTACAGCTCACTTTCTAAGTATAACAGATCTTTATGAATTGAATTGGGGTACCCACTATTGCTAATCTTAAGCAGATCAGGTTTCTGGTTCCTATTTTGTATAAATTAAATTCCCCCCGCGTCACCAAAAAATTTAAAAGCAACCTTCAGCGACAAAGGAAGTTTCTGTTTCCTTTTATAACATAGATGAGGCTCAGGCTGGAACCCTTTTTTTTCGCTGACTGCTGTTACAAAGAACTGTGGAAAAATAACTTCCAAATTAAGGCTGAATTTAAGATTTTTCCATAATTCATAAGAAACTCAATTTGAAGACAATGGCTTTAAGCCTAAAGCTGAAGCATTTTAGCCCTTTGAAGAGAAATATGCTGGGCATTTTCAATGGATAAGAAGAGTAAGTTTACAGCACTTGTGGATTTAATTAACAAATATATTATATTACCTTTGTGGTGTCTAACAATGAGCTCCTCTAGTAGTTGGGATAAAGGTTTGTTGAAGTATTTCTCCATATATTTCCTGTCCATGAACACAGCACTCATCGGTTGCGTTTTAAGTTCTTGTAGCCTCTTATCGCTGACTCCAAGCTGAACCAGTATCTGTGTAATTTCATTCCATAGTTTGTCAAACTTTGAGTAAAATACATCTGTGAAGAAAATGTCCTTCAAAAGAGAATCACGCATCTCACAGATCCGTCGCAAATAAGCTCCCGAAGAAGTGTCCGACTTTGCAAGCCGGCCGGTCCAGCCCTTTTTTGGACGTGGAAACTTCTTCATAAATACAGCGAGAAACTGAAACAATGGCAATGTAAAATGCACAGTTTTGAATTTCTCCGTTGAATAAATAATATTCAGCCATATTTTACTGAATGAGCTAAAATCTTTGCCTTCCAAACGATTCTTGATTAAAACTTTGTTCTTCCTAACTTCTTCTTCCAGCTCCGCTGATGTGATGTGGCGATCAAAAATGCTCCGAACAGCCTCTGTGCCTTCCACATGGATTATATGAAGCAGGCGATATAAATTAACATAGCACTTCCCAACCAACAATGGTTCCACTGGCAATAGGGGGTCAAAACGTGGAGAGAAAAATCCAGCTAAATTCAAACATGAGAAAAGAAAGTTACCATAAGAAGGATCATTACAACATACAGATTTTTTCAGTAACATTCAGCATATTACGAATTTGTTCCAAGGTACTTTCTTTTAGTATTTCTTCATTGTCTTTTAAAAAACTGATAATAATATTAAATCCCGAATAGTGGTCACCTCATCAGAATGGTCTAAAAGATTCTTATAAATGAATTTTTGTTCACATGGATCAGAAGAAATGAATAATACCCCCTACTAGATTTGATAGATAAAAATAATTACTTTGTTCATCGAATGCATCCAGGAAACTATCAATATACGGTCCCAGATAAGGAATTTCATGTCGGAACTCCACTAAAACAAACCACATGTTTGCGACGGTGAGAATGGTTGTTTTGGTGAAGAGGATGTGCATAAACTGTTCCGCTGCCTCCTTAAAGCTGTATTTGCATAATTCCTCGATCTCTGAACTGTTCAACACGCCCGATTCCTCAAAGTATTCAGCAAAACTCTCGATTCCTTGTTCCTCCAGGGCATATTTGAATACATTGCTGTATCTCTTAATGAAGAACATGCAGCAACTATCACCTGAACAAAGCAGAACCAAAGGAAATATACATCAGATACTGTATGCTAACGTTCTGTGTCACAGATTGTCTTTAAGTCATCATGATACTAGCCAGATATAAGCAGCATTTTCATTATATTGGTTGGCAACTTAATTTCAATGACAAACTCAGAAGAGTACTTCCAACCACACCCCTGTAAGATTTCCAAAACAATGCAGATATCAGCTTCGGCTACCTGAGCTCAAAACCCTGACCTGTCATTAAGCCCTGACCTGGAGGTGGAGGCAGCTTCACAGCGGGCACATAATTTTGCCAAAGCCTCTTGCATGAAGACCTAGATTAAGCAGCTGGTGCTGAATAAGCTGGTATAAGGTATTAGACTTGCATCTCAAGAACATCAAGGTGGCTAGCACATAACAAGCTGTTGTGGAAGGCAGATGCCCACCAAATATCTGATGAGGAAACTCAGAGGCTTGGGGCGACAGCTGCTGGAAGATGTAACCTGGAGTCCAAGTTTGTGACAAACGTTTGTACATCCAGAGCCTGGAACCCCCTGGATTAGTCTGCAGAGAGTCAAGCAGCTGCTGCTTAAACTCCACACCACCAATTGGTGGAACCATTGCTCAATGCACATGTGCCCGGGGGGAGGTGGGGGAAAGAGGTAAGTGGAGTGGAGTCCTGTAGATAAGTGGTTAGAGCACCCGCAAGAGGACCTGCGTTCGATTCCCTGTAGGGTGAAACGTTGAGCAAGTTTGGTTACTCCACATGTCTCTGTTCACCTAGCAGTAAGTAGGTATCTGCTTGTTAGTCGATTTGACGGATCGATAAGTGGAGAAATCGCTTAAAGAATACTTACTACAACCTTGCATATATTCAGCCCACTGTAGTGCTTCTGAATTCAGAATCAATGGATCCCGCATAAAAGAAACAAACTGTCTTAAAATGCCATTGTCATTTATCTTTGAAAAGTGATCCAGCAAAATTCGTGTTCGATCTTCTTTAACTGGATATTTAGTGATTTCATTCAAGGTGATAAAGTCCAAATTGCCTGATGTTATGAGTTTAAGAACAAGTTGATCAACATCCAACATTCCTTTTTCAATCGCCATTCTCTTTGCAGTAAGTTCTCGTAGTAAATAACACTTCTTTGGCACTTCCACCGGTAATGTGGCTAGGTAGAAACAGAATGAAAGTGATTGCTGGAAAATGCTTGTACACCCAAGTCGCATGATCAGGATACATTGTCTTATAGCATAAGTAGTATGGTCATGATGCAATGCCTTCTAGGATGAGTGGCCCACCGTTCACCCATTCAAACAGTAAATATATTGGTTCTAGGCATTAGTGTCAAACCATTGTGGCGATGAAAATACTTTCAGCATATAATATTCAGGCTTTCTGATTAGGATTAAATATTGTGACAATATAGTGTACAAGAACATCTAACAATATATACAAAGGTGTATATTCTATTTAATCGATATAATTGTATAGAAAAGCAGTTAACACTATTTTGACAGTTTTAACATTGAATATCTGACACCACCTTCATTAATGGGTATAGGCGAGATTCCTATGACTATTAGCAACGTTGAGGAAAAATACATTGAGCTACTGCTAAACACAAGCACTGATGTCTGATCTAAATATCCAAAGATGCAATAATCTAGTTTTACCTCTTCTAGGACGGGAGGCTTCATTCCTTGACCGAGACCCCTGCTTTCCCCTTGGAACAAATTTACAGTCGTTTATACATTGAATGGAAATTGTACTATATGAACATCAGACTAATTTAAAGGCAGATGAGTTAAAGGAAGTAATAGTTTGCAATGTGTTGGACAACATATTTAAGTTATGATTCATCTATTCATGCCTTGCTGGTTTCCTTGACCTATATCCCTTTGAATATTGGATTTGCTCACATATATTGATTGTATGTAAACCTAGATCTTTTACTGTTATACAACGATCGAGATTACTTATAAATACTGTGCTCAGCAGATGTCACAGGATTTGGTTCCAGATGTACTCTGCCAACATTAAACCACCCGGTGACTTCCATTAAGAAGCAATTTGTTGTTCAACTTCTTTTAAAAAAAAGAATGTTTTACTTTCTCCTGTCTGAGCTTTGAATTAATGAAACAGTGACATTGTACTTCTGCTCTCAATTAACCCAAATCCCCCAAATAAAATTGATCATTCAAATTAATCAAAGGGTTCCAGAAGTGCTCTGCCACGAAAATTAAACCACCCTTTGATTTGTGTTCATAGTTGCTTGCGGGATATTGCTGTGTGCAAATTGGCTGACCCATTCCACTCACAAAACACTATACTGTGAAAAGCTTTGAGACTTTCTCCTACACAAATGTAGGAATTATTATTCTGATAACAAAAATACAGTGGAACCTATTTTAATGCGCTTCATTACAACGTGGGTTTATGTATAACATGGATGCCCCACTGACCCCTGGCTAGCTTCCTCCAAGCTAGAAAATGGAAGATGTCCGGGTTACTTCCTACATGTCGCATTGTGACAAAGCTATTGTTGGAATTTTATGGACCCAAACTACTGCGTTTATAATGGGACTCCATTATGTATAATTTGCTTTCAGTGAAGCATCACTTTGTATCATTCACAGCCATTTCCCTTACCTGGTACCATTTGACGTTTCTGCACTTGAGTTACCCTACAAGGAAGTTAAGCATTGTTAATAAACAAAACAATTGAGATTTGACAGATACACATTTTGAAAATTAGCTTCAATTAAAAAACATCTGGTATTATGCTCTACCTCTGCTGTCTTTTCCTCCCTTATCTCCTCCCTCAATCTCTCCCTCCACATTCACTCCACCACCCACATCCGCGGTCACCCCCTCAACCTGGTGATCACTCGGAGCCTCACTGTCTCGGACCTCACCATCATTGACAAAGCCATCTCGGACCATCACTTCATCTCCCTTAACTCCTCAATCCCTCTCCCACCGCCACCCAACCCACCTCTATCTCATACCGCCCCTGGAAAAGAATCTCCCACCCCCCGCCCCCACTCCCTCTCGGCTGCCTTGGAGTCATCTGAAATCCTTCCCCTCTGGGCATCCTCCCGCAGTGACCTATCCTCCTCGGTCACTCTTCTCCACAGCTCCCTCTCCTCCACTCTCGATTCCCTCGCTCCCCTCTCTTCCCGAACCGTCTCCTACTAACGCAAATCACCCTGGTACACCAGCCACCTCCACTCCCTTAAAGCCAGGCGAGTTCCGCTGAGCGCACCTGGCTTAAATCAAACCTAACTGTCCATCGGCAGATTTGGCTGGACCATGTCAAATCCTACCGCCCTCCCCTCACTTCCACTAAATTGTCGTTCTACTCCAAGACAATCTTGGATAACCCCAGGCTCCTCTTCTCCATCACAAACCGGCTCCTTCGCCCATCCTCTCACGCCTCACCCATCCTCACCTCAAATGCTGGACTTCCTCGAATCAAAAGTCGAGGGAATCTGCTCAGCTGCCTCTGCCACTGCATCTGCTACCCTCTCCCCATCTCCTCCCCCACACCGGCCCCTACCCATCCCTCCCTCCACACCTTTGAACCCGTCTTCCCCTCCTCTCTCATCACCACATTAACCCATATGAAACCCACCACCTGCTCCCTCGACCCCATCCCTACCCCTCTCCTTACCTTCCAGCTCCATCTCCTTGCCCCTCTTCTCACTGATATCGTCAACCTCTTCCCTGTCCTCTGGTACTGTTCCCACCCCTTTAAAAAATGCTGTCATCACTCCTATAATTNAAAAAACCCTCCCTGGACCCTTCACTACTCCCTAACTACCGCCCCATCTCTAACCTCCCCTTCCTCTCCGAGGACCTGGAACCAGTTGTTGCTTCTCAGCTTTGCTCCTTCCTCTCCCGCCACTCCCTTCTTGAACCCTTACAATCGGGATTCCGTGTCGCCCACAGCACAGAAACAGCCCTGGTCAAATGACATTCTCTCCACCTGCGACCAGGGCTCGCTCTGCCTCCTCGTCCTCTCGGCTGCTTTCGACTTCGTTGACTACTCTATCCTCATCCACCACCTCTCCTCTTACCTCAACCTCCGCAGTCCCTCTGTCTCGCCCCCTCCCTCGCCACCTTCAAGACCCACCTCACAAATCTCCTCTTCAATCGTGCTTTCAATCTCCTTGCTTCCCCCCTGCCCTCCGCCCTCGCCCACCCCGACCCCCAGCTCGGGTCCGTAACTCTGTCTGTCCAGCGCCTTAGGACATCCTCCCGACGTGAAAGGCACTTTCCAAATGTAATTGTGTTGTTGTTGCTGTTGTATCTGTGTCTCTCTCTCTCTGTGTGTTTGTGAGTGTGCCTGTGTGAGGGTGTCTCTCTAAGTGTTTGTGAGTGTCTGTGTGTGCGTCTCTCTGTGTTTGTGAGTGTGTTTCTCTCCTCTATATGTTTTTCAGTGTCTATCCGAGTGTGTCTCTCTCCTCGGGTATGTGTGCCTGTTTGTGAGTGTGTCTGTGTCTCTCTCCTCTGTCTGTCTACGTATGTTTGTGAGTGTGTCTGTGTGTGTCCCTTCTAAATGTGTGTGTGTTTATGATGGTCTCTGTGTGAATGTGTATGTGTTTCTATCTCTCCTCTGTGTGTGTGTGTGTGTATATGTATGTCTCTTTGTGTCTATGAGTGTGTGTGTCTCTCTCTCTCTCAGAGAATGTGTCTCTCTCTGTGTCTGTCTCTCTGTGAACGTGTGTGTGTGTGTCTCTCTCTGTGTCTCTGAGTGTGTGTGTGTGGCTCTCTCTGTGTCTGTCTCTCTCTCTGTGAGTGTGTGTGTCTCTCTCTGTGTCTCTGAGTGTGTGTGTCTCTCTCTCTCTCTGTGTCTCTGAGCGTGTGTGTCTCTCTCTGCGTCTCTGAGTGTGTGTGTATCTCTCTGTGTCTGTTTCTCTCTGTCTCTAATCATGTGTCTCTGTGTCTGTGAGTGTGTGTGTGTGTCAGGCAGGCATTGTTTTACAATAGTCACCTCCAGATCGCAAGAAAGGTACGGATGTCGGCTCCCCAATTGTTCAGATGGTTAAACCACCATTGCACACTAGGCAATTCTGTGCAGCACTTCGTTAGAGAAGTTTTTTTTAAAAAAATCGACTG
The DNA here is from genome assembly GCF_018977255.1 of Callorhinchus milii. Taxonomy (NCBI): domain Eukaryota; kingdom Metazoa; phylum Chordata; class Chondrichthyes; order Chimaeriformes; family Callorhinchidae; genus Callorhinchus; species Callorhinchus milii. The sequence goes on along the minus strand of NW_024704745.1, from coordinate 10,053,431 downwards.
AAATACCAAACTCTTTAGCAAACACTTTAGCTAACTTTAAAGCAGAGAATGGTAAAATTGAATTTTCTGATTAGTTTTAATCAATAGAAAAAGGGTTCTGGTAACAACCAAAACTTCATAAATTTAGGCGATCTTTGCCTGGTATCTATCAGTAGATCAGTACCACTGAATTCTAATAAATCATTGGCAGAACCTTTCCATTTATCCAAACCATTTGGAAGCAATGTACCAATTGGGATATCAACAAAGAAATACTCTCACCGATAGTTCTGATTTCTTTCTGTTTTCATCCATTTGTCTGGAAATAAAAGGAAACTCAATTAGATTTTATAGAATTATGGATAGAAAGAACAGCAAGATCCTAAACAACCGTGAGGTGAGTGACCAATTAATCTGGAAGATTGTTGGCCTGAGAGAAACTCTTCACTTTTCGAATAGTGTGACAGGATTTTTAAATGTTCACTCGAAGACAGATAGGATTTTGGTTTACCATCTTACCCAAAGAATACTACTGCACAGGTATTTTTCTCCACACGATTCACCCGTACAGATAAGGAATATCGTAGTACTCACTCTCCATGATAGATAATGTGTCAAGACATTAAAATTATTATATTAGATCGGGATGGGGCTAGAGAAAATTGGAGGCTTTAAAAGATATTTCACTCTCAATTAAACTAACCTGGAAAAGTAGTAAAAGTAAACAATTTTTTCCAATAATAATCCTTGCATTTGATACAGCGCCTTATCACATCATCAAGACGTCTCAAAGCGCTTCACAGGGTATAGCGTAAAGTGCTTCGACTGTATATTTTGTGGAATCAAACATGTCTAGCACATATGCAGCCAGCCTGCCAGTAGTTTGTTTACTTCAAAGCTTCCCCCCCCTCCACCCCACACCTCCTCTCCCTTAAGAACCAATGTTATGCTGTTAACATATTTACAGTAACTGATATGAGTTACTGACAGGTGTAAAACACTTGGAACTTTTCCCCTGTTAAAAGAACAGATTGTGCCTTCGGTTTTCCTTGTTTTCGGTTAAAGCCCCTCAATTTAGACTTCTCACTGACAAGGTAGGAGAGAAAAGCAGCTGACCTGGTTTACTGAGTGGCAACTCAAGGGTCTCTGAGCTCCCTCGGGTCTTCTTCCTCTGCTTCTGTCTCTCTAACTCTTTCTCTCTCTGTTCGGTCTCTCTCTCTCTCTCTCTCTCTATATATATATTCTCTGTCTCTCTAACTCTTTCTCTCTCTATATTCGCTGTCTCTCTAACTCTTTCTCTCTCTATTCTGTCTCTCTCTATATATATTCTGTCTCTCTAACCCTCTCTCTCTCTATTCTGTCTCTCTATATATGTATTCTCTGTCTCTCTAACTCTTTCTCTCTCTATTCTGTCTCTCTTTCTCTCTCTATTCTCTGTCTCTTTCTCTCTATTCTCTATCTCTCTCTCTTTCTACGTCCTGTCTATCTCTCTTTCTATCTGTCCGTTTTCCCACTGTTTCTCTCTCTCCGTTTCTTTCTATTTTATCTCTGCCTCACTCTTTGTCTCTCTCTCTATATATGAATATATATATATCTCCTTTTTACTCTCTCTCTCCTTTTTACTCTCTCTCTATATATTTCTCTCCTTTTTTACTTTCTCTCTCCTTTTTACTCTCTCCCTATATATTTCTCTCCTTTTTTACTGTCAATCTTTCCTTTTTACTCTCTCTCTCTATATATAAACATATATATCTCCTTTTTTACTTTCTCTCCTTTTTACTCTCTCTCTCTATATATAAACATATATATCTCCTTTTTTACTTTCTCTCCTTTTTACTCTCTCTCTCTATATATATAAACATATATATCTCCTTTTTTACTTTCTCTCCTTTTTACTCTCTCTCTCTCTCTATATATATAAACGTATATATCTCCTTTTTTACTTTCTCTCCTTTTTATTCTCTCTCTCTCTCTCTCTCTATATATATATATAAACATATATATCTCCTTTTTTACTTTCTCTCCTTTTTACTCTCTCTCTCTCTATATATTTCTCTCTCCTTTATTACTTTCTCTCTCTCTCTCTCCCATATATATATATATAAAAAAACATACATATATCTTTCTCTCTCCTTTTTTTTTAACTTTCTCTCTCTCTCTCTCTGTGTCTCTGTCGCGCTGTTGACTTTTCCGTCTCTCTGGTCCCGCACCAAGTGACGACGATCAGATTACGGCCACAACTCGGACGGACGGACCCAACCGCCGGCCTCGCCTCGACTCGCCCGCGACAGCGCCGCCCGCTGGCACCAGGTGGCCAAAGCACCCACCAGCCCTCTCCTCCCAAGGACGACCCAGTGAGAGAGTGGGTCACTGAATCTTACCCAATCTTACGCCTAAAGTTGCTGCTCACTGGCTAAAAGCAATGGAGGCACAAGGGGAACCACTCCGAGGCATTATGTCGGAAAAAGAAAAATTGCGCTCCTTAATAATGATAACGATCCTCGCATTTGATATAGCGCTTTTCGCGTCGGGAGGACGTCCCAAAGCGCTTCACAGAACGCACTGTAAAGTGAATTGACTGTATGTTTGTGGGCGAACGCGGCAGCCAATTGCGCACAGCGACGTCCCGCAAACAGTCGTGGATTGAAAATGACCAATTTTTTATTATTGTTTTTGGTTTTTGGAGGGATTATTATTCGGCTCTGTGTGGAGTAAGGAAACTTGACCAAGGTTTCGCCCTGACCTGCTGGAATTGAACCCAGGTCTCTCACTTGCAAAGCGAGTGCTCTAACCACTGAGCTACAGGACATCCTTCAATCCTGGGCTGTTTGTTGGACACTGCGGTGCGCCGTCGGCTGCCACGTTTCGCCCGCGACAAACAGAGCCCGTGAAGTGCTTTGACATGACTCGACGACGTGACGATAATAATGATAATAATGATAATCCTTGCACTTGATGTAGCGCCTTCTGACGTCGTTGAGACATCTCAAGTGATAAGGCGCTGTATCAAATGCAAGGATTCTTCCTCTTCTTATAGGTTGTAGAAAGTCTTAAATGAAGAAGATTTATAGGGGCTCCAGCAACCTCTCCTCTCCTTTGAGTGTCCCCATCGCCAGTCAATCCTGAAGATATTTTAATTCACGCAATCAGCCAAACGTGAGGCAGACTTTTACTAGAAACTCACCCGTCCAAGTTGGCTCTTCTCCTTCTGCAACACTGGCATCTGGAAAAATGCACAGATACTATCCTTTTTAGGTGTAGGGATGGGGGGAGGCGGCAAGTGAGATCTCCTTGGAGCTGAACTGGCCCCAAGGTGATATGTTTGACAATGGAATATGAGTATCGAGCAAGTCCGCTGTGGAAGTCTCAGTAGTCCAGTTCTTGAGCTAGGCGAGTCCACAGTACCCCAGGGCACTGCTGATGACAGCCTAGCGTGGCTCATTAACAGGTCTTAGAAAGGCAGACCAGATCACTGGAGTCAGGAACTTGTCCCACTCAGCCCCCGTTAACCCCGCAAGCTAAAGCCCTAATAACCATGGTGGCCCTAGTTGGACAAGTCGTGGGAAAGGCTTGCCAGACAGTGTTTTCAATGGCAAGTTATGCGGTTTTAACTGGTTAGACTCCAGCAGGACCCCAGGACACACTCTGGGGTCCCCAAGCCAACCTGCAACTAATACTCTCTGGAATTAGGTAAGCAGCATGCATCCCTCCAGGGAGAGAGTGCGCATTCCTTTCCAATAAATAACTGTGGAGTTTCCATGGATAGGTGGGATGCATGGAACTCAGTTTGGTTTCTGCAAGTGTCAGATATTCGGATGAACCCCAAAAATTGCACAGATCAAAATTCCCTTCACAGATTCCCTTTGCGTAATGCCTGAAATATCTACAAATGTTTAATTTTTAGTATTTCTTTGCCTGATGTTGGATTTTTCTTATTCATATTAGCTCTTAGATTGCTAGTTGGGTCAAATGCCCTGTTTTGGTGCTGTCACATTCTATAATAATAATAATAATGATAATAATCCTTGCATTTGATAAGGCACCTTATCGCGTCTTCAAGATGTGCCTGACCAGGACGACCTTCTTCCACCTTCACAATATTGCCTGCCTCCGACCATACCTTACCCCAAATGCAGCCGAAACCCTTGTGCATGAGTTCGTCACCTCCCTCTTGGATTACTCCAATGCACTACTCGCCAGTCTCCCTATATCTACCATTCAAAAGATACAGCTCATTCAAAACTCTGCCGCCCACACACTGACCCGGACCAAACTCCATACCCACATCTCACCAGTTCTGGCCAGACTCCACTAGCTCCCATCACCAAATGGATTGACTTCAAGATCTTCACACTTGTGTTCAAATCCATTAATTCCCTGGCACCTCCCTACCTCTCCGACCTCCTCACTCCCCAATCCACCACCTGGTGCTTCCGCTAGACTGGCACCGGCCTCCTGCTCGTCCCTCACACCCTCCACTCCACCATCGGAGGTTGCACTTTCAGCCACTATGCCCCAAAACTCTGGAACACTCTCCCTCAACCCCTCTGCCTTGCCCCTTTTCTTCCCTCATTGAAGGCCCGTCTGAAAACTTTCCTCTTCGACCGTGCTTACGGCCACCACCCCCTTCCCCCCAACTCGGAGTCAGGCTCCACCACTGTTATGTGCTCTGAGATGCTATTTTTGGGGTGAAACCCGACAGCCAATTGCATATAGTAGTGTCCCACAAACAGTTGTGGATTGACCAAATTATTATATTTTTTATTAATATTATTTATTTATTTTTTGAAGGGATTATTACATCTGGGAAAGTGTTCCGCCAATCAACTAACAACCAGGTTCCTAGTTACTGTTAGGTGAACAGAGATGTGTGGAGTAAGGCAACTCTATATAATTCTATGCTCAACGGAAGCCTCTATTGTTCAACTGATCATAGAATCATAGAATCATACAGCACAGAAAGAGGCCATTCGGCCCATCGCGTCTGCACCGGCTCCTAAAAGAGCAATCCCATTGGCCCGCTTTCTCTCCATTGCCCTGCAATCCTGTCCCCCCAAAATACCCATCTACTTCTCTCTTAAAAGTAAAACGAGATGTAATATCATTAAATAAAACGTCCCACAGCTCAAGAGCTGTATTCAAAAAAGAGTGTCTGTGCAGAGGGAGAACAATTCTGTTTTCACATAGCTATCACAATTATCTGGATTTTTCTTTGTCATTGTTATAATTGTGTGTCAGCCTGACTCAGTCGGTAGCACTCTTGCCTGAGTCAGAAGGTTGTGTATTTAAGCCCCACGTTGTGAGTTGGAAAACAAATAGTCTATGCTGATACTCCAATGTAGTCCTGGTGGCATGCTGCATTGTTGGAAGTGCTGTCCTTTGGATGGAATGTTAAACCGAGGCTCCTTATGCTTGTCCAGATAGATGTTAAAACTCTATAAATCTGTGGGATTTAAACATCCAACAAAGTTTGGTTTGTATTGGTAGTTTGCGTTGTGAATTGCAATATCATTCTGTATATGAAGATCTCATACTGAAACAACAATGCCAGTTCTACACAGTAAATGTTTATTAGAATACATAAAAATATAACACAATGTAAAGATATCGTTGATGCAGAGTTTGCAATACGAAAGAATATTTTGATTGTGTGCTACAAAGCTCTAATATTATCCAACGCTTTTAATCTTTTGGGGATGTGGGAGTGCCAGGTGCAGATTAAAGAGGCAGAACTCAATGGAATGAGAGAGATGCTGCCATTTTATAAAAGGAGATTACGGATTAACTCAAAATTATTCATCTATGTGGATGCAGCTATGAAGAGCATTAGTACACTGAGTACAAAGACATGTTATACATGTACAGGACAGTTTAAAAAGATTATGATTTGACTTGATCTCTCCAGTGTTTCGAGAGCGCAGAATTATAATGTTATTATTACAATGCAAGTATGAACATGAATACAGGTGGTGTTGTCATCACTGTATTGAGTAATAGCCAGTAAATAGAAATGCCAATTACTTGTTTTTTTTAAAAAAGAACAATAACATTCAACGTTTAGGGAAAAAGAAACACAGGAGCACAAATTCCGTTTATTTTAAATATAAATCCAGTACTTCTTTTGTTTCAGAATTTTTAAAAATATTTTGTAGCAAGAGTGGCAAAAATATGTCAACACTGACAAAAATGTGTTTCAATTTAATTCATTTGTAAATCCTCCCCTGCAAATGGTCCCCATCTCACCAATGGCCAAATTAAAATAAACCAAATACATCTTTAGGACAAAGTTTGGTTTATGTTGGTGGTAAAGCAGAAACAATATGACCTCAATGCATCATATGTACTATTAGAAAGCACTATTAGAAGCCTGATTATTTTGTGCAATATCTCCAGTGTGGAAGGGAAGCCGTTTGTTTCCTTTCTTATTGTTTTTCCAATTTACTTGAATTGGACTTATTCTGAAATCTTTTAAACAGGAGCGCAATGGCAACAATCATAGCAATACATATCAAAGCAAGGATTACAATTCCGATGCCCAGACCAGTGTATCCATCCAATAAGTATTGAGAGGTTAAGGCTGACGGTCCTGGAGAGTAGAACAAAGTGAAAATACATTAATCCATGTGAAAGAAGTCTAGCTTTCTTGTAATAAAAGTAACACTGCCTCTTCCCTGAACCATTATATAGTGATCTTCCACACAACAACAGTGAATATTATATACCGGTTTATGGTTTTATTATTTATTTACAGATTGGCATCTCTTTTTCAACTGAGTTATTAATTTAGATCCTGGATGCTTAGTGAGTTCAGGCAGAATAAATGTAACCCACCTCATCCCCAACTCTGTTTCACAGAAAAGTGGCTTATATTCCACCCGCATCTAAATTGACCCCACAAATTCTAATTCATTGACTACTCATCTCCTTTCTAAGACTTTACTGCTCCAAATTATCTGCCTCATTTGCCTCCATAATATCCTCCTAATCTCATTGTGTAAAGCATTTTAAGACATTTATTTTATGAGAAAGGTGTGACGTAAATTTAAGATTTATTGTTACAGACATGAGAAATGAGATGAAAAATTAAAATGAACTGAATTTGCCAAGTTTGGAAATATTTGCAGTGATGGAAAATGTGGGTTAATTCAGATCACATAAGGTTGGCAGTAATTGTAAAGTGTCCATACATTATCATTGCGATGATTATTATTACAGTAGTTTCTCATAATGGCCCCAAAATAAATCCCAGATGTTTGCGCAAGCTAGGAGTTGAGCCTGCGTAGATATCCTTTGCTATGTTTGAAAGTCTCCATCCCAGCTATTTTTTTTTTGGTCAGCCAGGTGTCTGACACATGTGGAAACCCATCGCTATGCTTAAGAGTGTCCAAACTAAACTGAGAGTTCCATACATCCCACCTATACAGGAAAATTCTAGAGATAGATTGTTGGAATGGAAAGTGGACTTTCTCCCTGGAGGGACATATCAACAACAACAACAACTTTCAGTGGGAGAGGCACATTGCAACCTGACTTTTGATTTCATAGTCCTAAAACATACAACAACAACTTGCATTCATATAACGCCCATCATGTGGGGTAGCGTCCCGGAGTGCTTGATAGTGGCGGAGTCTCACACCAAGCCAGGGGGAGAGGGAAGGGGGAAGTGACCATAAGCACAATCAAAAAGGAAGGTCTTTAGGCACAATTTGATAATGGTGAAGGAGGGGTCAAGGCAGAGGGAGTGAGGGAAAGTTCCAGAGTTCAGGGGCATAATGGTGGAAGGCATGCCAACTGATGGTGGAGCGGAGGGCACGAGGGACAAACCAGAGCCTGGAGCCAGCCGAGCAGAGGCAGCAGGTGGTGGAGTGGGGGGGTAGGTAAGCAAATCAGATAGGTAGGGAGGTGTGAGGACATGTAGGAATTTAAAAGTGTGTGAGAGGATCTTGAAATCGATCCGTTGGTTAATTGGGAGTGGTGAGATGGGGGTACGGAGTTTTGTGTGGGTGGGTATCCAGGTGGCTGAGTTTTGAATTAATTTAATTTTGTGTATCATGGAGCTGGGGAGACCAGCGAGGAGGGCATTAGAATAGTGCAGCCGGGAAGCGACGAAGGCATGGACAAGGGTTTCAGCTGCATTGGTTACTGCTTACCTAATTCTGGAAAGTATTAGGCACAGGTTGGCAAGAGCCAAGGCTTGGGGACCTCAGAGTGAGTGTTGGGGGTACTGCTAGAGTCTAACCAGCTAAAACTGTATAGCTCCTGAGAGCTCACAGAAGCAGAATAACTGTTTGTTCTGGAATGCACAGTCTCTTTCCTCAAGTGTAAATTCTAGTCTGCTTGCTTTAGTGTTACGCCGAAGGTGACATATGACATTTAAAAAAACATTTGTGGCAATAGTGGTCCTTTACCTGATTCATAATTTTCTTTCACAACTGTGGGTACAAGAGCAGGAACAAAAATCATTATTTAGTAGATATTAATGCATCATCCCTGAACCACATTAACATTTCAAATAATTGCTTTTGACAAGTTCCAAAATAATGGCAAATCTGTCACTATTACTGAACAGCCTAATCGGTAGATTCAGAATTAAATCACGAAACTTCACCCAGTGAAATGGAAGAGATGAGAGTTGTTGGGCTAACTCTATGGCAGATGATATATTATATGTGATCTCTGCCACAGCTATTTATAATACAAAATAAAAGAGATAAAAGAGAAGGCACAAAATAAAAGGTGTAAATTCTCTACATTTTTAGAGGTGTAGTCAGATAGAATGGGTTGAGTACAGCATACTGAATGAGCTATACAGTGACAGATGACCAGCCAGGTTATGCTTGAATTCAGCTGAATCTGCACTGGTGCTCCAAATTGCAACATGCTTCCATTAGCATCCGTTTAGTGTACTTACATTGGTTTAAATATATTGTACTTTAGAGGTCATAACTGAACAAATGTTTGGTGATGATCCATCCCCTGAAGTGTGGTAGAAGCTTGGTATGTATTGTGAAAGGTGGGGGGAGCCCCATTGTAGCCCCACATCTAGTGCTGCACTAGACTCTACTCCAGTGCAGCACTAGATGTATCCACATGTTTTTAATTGATTCCCAAGATAGGTTTGGATAAAAGTTCACTTGGCCATTTGATCCCATCCTTCCAGAATACAAAGCTGACTGCCTTCCGGCTACACAGTGCTGTCACACTGTTTTATAAATGAGTCCAATGACTTTGCTTCAAACATCCAACCTGATAATCCATCTGTTGATTACCTTTGTGTCAAGAATATGGGTTGTAACTGTCTTTCATAGTCTTGAACCTATGATCTCTTTTGGCTTATCTGAAAGTATTGCTCTGTTTTTACTTTCTCTATCTCATTAAGCATCTTATAAAAGGTTATCTCTGAAAGGTTATCTCTACGATGTTGCCTTTTGAGACTGAAGAGAACCTGGATTATCAAATTGTTACTCATGGCTTAATTCTGTATAACTGCGTATCATCCTCAATTCTCTTTCCAACACTGCCTTGGCATCTAGACAGCTGTCTTGTGTTGCATACTGCAAGTGTGAACTGACCAGAGGAATTTTACAGCTTCTGGAAGACATTCTGGGGAACCTGAACTCAACTGAGCTGACAATTAAGCTACTTCAATATGTTATGCCCACAAACTATACAGTCAATTCACTTCACAGTACATTCTGAGAGACATCTCGAAGATGTGATATGACGCTATATCAAATGGAAAGATTATTATTATTACCTCTCCTAGTCCTTTAAGTATATCACACTGTATCACAGGTTTATTTTATTACGTAATTCTATTTTGATTATTCCTACATTTCACTTGCACATTCCTTTGAATCCAATTGAAAAATACTCACCATTATCAGTCATGGTACTGATGAGAGGTGAGGTGATAGTGACAGGGTCAGATGCTTCACTGGGTCCCGGAGTTGTATAAAGGTCTCTTGCCTGCCTTTTTCGCCTTTTGCATTTCTGAAGATTGAGGAGAAGGAAAAAGAAGTGATGTACATTGAATTATTCTGTGACGGAATTGCAAAAGACCAGCTAATTTAAGAATTAGAAAAGGAAAATCAAAATGGGTATTTTCAATACTTACACTGAAGGTACTACAAGCCGACTTTTCACAGAGACGTGTGATGCAGTGCAGATAGTAAGTGGAAGTGGGCAGGTTTCTGTGCTCAGTGAAGCGGAATGCTTCAAAATAAAACCTTGCAAACTGATTCTCCCCGTTGGAGATGATGTTGGTTTGCTGGTCTTTAGTACACCTACAGAGTGAGATGGTTTAAAGAGATGAACATTTTAGCCAGATTGTCAACACCAAGTTATAGTTATCTTTTGGAGATGTAAGTATAATTTTCAATTCATTTCTAATGGCTCCAGATTGTTGTAGGTACCCTCTATGGTAAGCTTATCTTTGGCCTGCTATTAGTGAGGTGTGAGTATGAATACCAAACTGGCAGCATCCTTGTACTATCCAGAAATAGTCAGTAAAGCAGGAGTGTGCCAGCAATTTCAATTACCAATTTCCAAATTTACCTTACAACTCCCATTTAGAAACTGACCTTGACTCCAATTTGGTAATGAACATGAAAATTATTGGAGACGGACATATGGTTGTCAACGAGTTAGTTCCAGTGACTGCATTGATTTCTTCTTTCATGCCCTCCTTCCACATGAAGGGTTGACATTGTAATATTTCTTAACAGATATTAACAGATTTTTAAATGTTCAATTCATCTCAATTAAAAAAAAAGTTAGATTTTAGGATTGGTTTCCTTTTTTATTTCTTAATCTATCCTTTTTTTTAGTATTTTCTGTAAGAATTACAAAAGGAGCAGACAAACTTACTGTGCAACTTGTTTGTACTTTATCTAGTTATCGGAAAACATTAACATGTATTTTGAAAATGTTCAGAACAAAATGTGCAAACTTTGGGTAAATGATTTTCTTTCCTTTTAAATAAACAGAACGCTTAACATTACACTTATCTCAAATGATCCAGCACATTTTTAGAAGAAAGTGAATCGGTTCCTGGCATCAAACAGGTTAAGAAACATTGCACTACCTGTTCCCAAACAAGATGAGCAGGATTGGCCTACCATATAGTTACTTAAATATTTCTTTAAAACAACAATATGACTTTTTAATGTAGGATTGATCACTATGAACAACCAATTTGGAATACTCACCCAATGAAGAGATCATAACTGCTGGAAGAATTCAGAGGAAAGTACGAGGTTGAAGCAAAACAGTGGTCAAGAAGAACATTGAACCTGAATGGTGTGGAGACGTATGGAAGCTATAAATATGACTTAGATGTACAAGAATTTTCATTGAATATTTATGCATGTAGCTCGACAATGGATGACAATGACAATCGAAAAACAGCTGTCATCAGCCCCATCCTGAAAAAACCTTCCCTGGACCCATTCCTCCTCTCCAGCTACCGCCCCATCTCTAACCTCCCATTCCTCTCCAAGGTCCTGGAACAAGTCATCGCGTCCCAGCTCCGCTCCTTTCTTTCTTGCCATTCCCTCTTTGAACCCCTCCAATCCGGCTTCCGCGCTGCCCACAGCACGGAAACAGCCCCGGTCAAAGTCACTAATGACATTCTGAACATCTGTGATCAGGGTTCCCTCTGCCTCCTTGTCCTCCTCAACATCTCTGCCGCCTTCGACACTGTCGACCACTCCATCCTCATACACGCCTCTCCTCTTTACTTAATCTTCACGGACCTGCACTTGCCTGGTTCGATTCCTATCTCTCTCACCGTCTCCACTTTGTTGTCTCTAATGGTTTCTCCTCCAGCCCCCGCACTGTCATGTCTGGCGTCCCCACGGCTCTGTCTTTGGTCCCCTCCTCTTTAATATCTACATGCTCCCCCTTGGTGACATCATCCTCAGACATGGGGTCAACTTCCACATGTATGCGAATGACACCCAACTCTATCTTTCTGCCTCCACCCTTAACTCCAGGACCACTGCTGTCCTGACAGACTGCCTGTCGGACATCAACTCCTGGATGAGGGCAAATTTCCTACAGTTGAATGTGAACAAGACTGAGGTCCTCCTGATTGGATCGCGCCAGCGCCTCTGCACCTCAGGCTCTGGCAGCATCAACCTCCATGGTTGCACACTACAACTCACCGCCAGTCAGGAACCTGGGTGTCTTGTTCGACCCTCAACTGTCTTTTCTCCCCCACATTCAAGCCATGACCCGCTCTGCCTTCCCTCACCTCCGTAACATCGCCCGACTCTGCCACTACCTCACCTCTCAGGCCACTGAAACTCCTGTTCATGCCTTCATCACCTCCAGGCTCGACTATGCAAACGCCCTGCTTGTTGGCCTTCCCAACTCCTCTCTCCACAGGCTGCAGATAATCCAGAACTCTGCAGCCCGTGTCCTCTCCTGCACCAAACTCTGTGACCCCATCTCCCCCATTCTTGCCCGACTCCATTGGCTCCCTATCCTTCAGAGGATCCAGTTCAAGATCCTGGACCTCACATACAAAGCCCTCCATGGTCTTGCCCCACCCTACCTCTGCGACCTCCTAACCCCCTACCAACCCGCCCGCTCCCTCCGCTCAGCCGGCTCTGTCCTTGCTCCACATCCCCCGACTCACCCGCCCCACCATTGGCAGGAGAGCCTTCAGCCACTCTGCCTCCAACCTCTGGAATTTCACCCCCCAATCACTCCTACTCGCCCCCTCCTTAGCCTCCTTCAAGTCCCGCCTCAAAACCCTCCTCTTCATGCCATTGGTCACCCCCTTTCCCCTCCCCTCCTTTCTCCCTCCCTGACCCCAGCTCGGGTCTGAAATGCTGTGCAATGTCCAGCACCTTGGGACGTTCTCCTGATGTGAAAGGCGCTATACAAATGTAATATTGTTGTTGTTGTTGTTGGATACAGTATCTAGTTAGACAATGGATACAGTATCTAGCTCAGCAATGGATGCAGTATCTAGCTTGACAATGAACCCATGTATCGCTGAGGCATACTGCCCATAAGGCCACATATTAATTTCTTTGGTCTATGCTGATTTCAGCAGGCTGACATCTTGGGTGCTATAATTGCCTTAGCACTCTTAGGATAGGAAGAAAAAAATTACACAGGGATTGCTATCCATTGAGTTCTACTGGAAAATGTGTGCCTATGGTCATTGGGAGGGGAACAACAACAACAACAACTTGGATTTATATAGCGCCCTCCACGCCGGACGGCGTCTCAGAGCACTTAAAGGTTGGTCCATGGTTGAATAGCCTATCAAAATTCACTGCCTGGGCTCGCACATGAAGGATAATAATAATCCTTGCATTTGATAGAGTGCCTTATCACACCGTTCAAACATCTCAAAGCTTTTCACAGGATTAACTGTAAAGAGGATTGACTGGGTATTTTGTGGGGGAAATGCAGCAGCCAGTTTGCGCACAGCAGTTCCTCACAGACAGCCATAGTGTGAGTGACCAATTTTATTTCATGGGATTATTGGCCAGGACACCGGGAGAAACTCCCTTCTCTTTTCCGATAATGCCATGGGATCTTCAACATCCACCTGAACAGTCAGACGGGACCATCCTATCCGAAGGATGGCACTTCCAATAATGCAACACATCCCCAGCACTGCATTGGAGTGTCATCTTATACTGCGTGATTCCACATCCTGACATGGGGTTTGAACCCACAACCTCCTGATTCAGAAGCGAAAGTGCTACCAATGAAGGGCTTTAGGAGAGGAGAACCTGTTAGAAAAACAATTGCCCTCAAAAAAGTATCAAACAGAAGGAAGGGAATTTGCATTTTATTTTTTTTGCTTACCTTTAGATGGCAGTGTACTACCACTTTGTCATCAGATAACACATTCTACTGCCACTCTTTGTCAGTTGGTGTAACTGATATAGATTGTTTATAATAATAATCCTTGCATTTAATATAATGCCTTAACACGTCATTGTTATGTCATTGAGTACTTCACAGAGTATATCGTATTTATGTGGTTTCACAAAACACAAGCCTTTGAGGTAAAGGTTACTGCATTCTCAATTGGTCCATAAATTTATGTAAATTTGAGATTGTAATGGAAATTCTCACTTGAAGCCCAAACTGCCAGGTTTCATAAATTAGCTAAAACAAAACTTGTTTCAAGGTTTCTGATAAACGCACACATTCAACACATTCTATCTTGTCCGAAGCCTCCTTCCACAGGCTTAATATAGCAATGATGGACTGATCCAGCATGACAAGCCACCCAGTGAAGTCTAATTGGAGAAAACAAGTCTGATTCTGGTGATTTTATGATATTGATTATTTGGTTCTCAAAATAAACATTGTAGATCAGAATTGGTAGAAATGATTTCCAATTTCAAAATAGCAAACATCCAAGTTTATAATAATATAAATCTTGGTTTCAGTTTATTCTCTCTGATAGTTTGTGAACTATTCATAAGTCAATCAGAATTCACATGTGGCATTGATAAAGATTATGTTGTTTGACTTATGAAGGAACATGCACGATTCTTTCTATCAATAAAATTGATTTTTTTTTGCATAAGTGCTTGAGAAAGGTCAACATTTCTTACCTATCAGTTAAGTTGGTAGCTTTAACTTCTACATAAATCTTGGTTTTCAAGGCAAGTCCATTATCTGGAATGATCAGAGCATTGGTGTAGTTCGTGTCCTGTTAAAAAAAATCAAGTTTTAACATTTTAGACACGAAAGCTGTGTGGCAATATTTTTCAGATCTAGAATGTGCAATCTTCATTTAATTAAATGCAAGCAAAGGATTTCAATCTACTGTGTGTCAGCCTGGTGCGGTAGTAGCAATCTGGCCTCTGATTCAGAAGGTTGTGGGTTCAAGCCCCACGCTGGGACATAGAATCACATACTCTAAGCTGACCCACCAATGCAGGGCTGGGGGAGGGGATTCGCCAACAAAATACACAGTCAATCCACTTTACAGTGTATCCTGTGAGGTGCCTTGAGACATCTCGTGACTTGATAAGGCGCTTTACCAAATGCAAGGATGACTACTATTACCCTTTTCTCCTTTTATATAACAGACTCCAACTCTTCTGTCATTCTAACACAGACTACTGAATGGCCTGTTTCTGTGCTGTACAGAATCACTCTATGTAGAACTGATCTGAACAAGCAACCTCCAATTCTCCACCACTACCAGAGAAACACTTTACCAGTGACTTTGGCAGAGATCATAGAATAGAGTAGGCTGCCTGCTGACCCTATTGGTCACAATTAATGCCACTGACTCAAATGATTAGTAAATCAAATTTCCAGATTTATCTGCTCAGCATAATAATAATAATCATTGCGTTTGGAATAGTGCCTTTCGCGTATGGAGGACATCTCAAAGCACTTTGAAGTGCTATAGTGACTGTGAATTTTTAGGCGCACATGACAGCTCATTTGCGCACAGCAATGTCCCACAAACAAGGCATGAAGTGAACGACCAATTTTATTTGGGCAGTAGTTGGCTTGGACAACAGGTGAAACTCCCTTCTCTTTTCGAATAGTGGAAGAGAATTCCATGGCTGCGGATGGTATTGCCGAGTGGGAGCATACAGATAGCGAAGAGGAGAGGACGTAAGATACATATGGTATATATATTTCAAACTCTCAATCTGGTTTGGATAATTTTTAAACACTATTATGCATTTCATATGTGTCAAACACCCGCCTGACCAAAAAAACCTTAAACTTCAACAATCGTTATTATAAAATATTGCATAAAATTTAATTTCTACTTCTGTTTTTCTGTACATGTCATCTTGTAGCTAGAGTGGAAAGATATCAGTTGATCAGCTATTGCTTGATGTCTTTGCATTCTAGGCAGATGTGGAGTCCTGTAGCTCAGTGGTTAGAGCACTCGCTTTGCAAGCGAGAGACCTGAGTTCAATTCCAGGCAGTTCAGGGCGAAACCTTGGGCAAGTTTCCTTACTCCACACGCCTAATAATAATACCTCCAAAAAAACAAAACAATAATAAATTGGTCATTTTCAATCTACGACTGTTTGTGGGACATTGCTGTGCGCAATTGGCTGCCGGGTTCGCCCACAAATATACAGTCAATTCACTTTACAGTGTGTTCTGTGAAGCGCTTTGGGACGTCCTCCCGACGTGAAAAGCGCTATATCAAATGCAAGGATTATTATTATTATTATCACTTAGTTACAAGATGATGTATGCCGAAAAACAGCAGTTATTTTTACTATAATGACTAACTAGAGTTCATGGATAATCAGAAAACATACACTGTAAAGACGAAGATTGAGTGTGCTTCTGAAGGTGCCATTATTGTCCTTGATTGCTATGCTTACTCCTGCCCTGTAAATACAATCTCAGAAGTCAGTCAGTGAGAATGTACATCAAAAACATATTGTACCAAGTTCATTTTGTCATCATAGCAATATTTATTATCATACCGGCTACATTTAAGAACTTATTACATTACAGGGAAAAATTGAAATATTCCCAAGCATATTCATTCCATTTCTTCATCACCCCCAGTGTCAAATAAGAAAGGGAATGAATGTGTTTATTTTCTCCCTGTAACTTTGATTGGCAAAAATCAGACTAAATGGATTAGATTTACATCGATATTTAGTCATACCAACTATCTAATTATTTTGAATCTGTTTTTCATTGATAAGTTGAGGTGTTAAAAGGAAAGAAGAAGCAGATTCCATTCGACTAAACAAAAATAATCGATGAACAATAGAGTCCAAAAATAATGTTACAATAAAGCGTTAAAGGTAAAATTACAAATAATGGACAAAAATGATCAGCAAAGAGAGATGCAAGTAAGCGTTTCCTGAAGTAACAAGTCAAATCAGAAACGGTTGCATTTTCTTTTTTTTAAAAAAGAGAATTAAAATAGATTCAGGAGTCCAAGCAAAAAGCAAATTCTTTACTTACACTTCCAGCCTGGTGTTGTTGACAAAGTACTCCAGCGGGTAGTTGCAGGAATACTGATAAACAAGCTCCTGGTTGTATGTTATGGTGCTGGCTGTTGGGTCGTATGAATTGATAATACCACTGATATTGACAGACTCGATGTTGGAGAAATCTTTAAAGATACCTGTTCCTTGGGCACTGGTGATCTGGGGAGAGAAGGAAATGCAGTTATACATCATTTTGAGGAGGAGTTTTCACCCGGGTTCAGATTTACTTTATTAACATAGAATTTTAGAGTGTGCAGAATTTGATAAATTCTTCAATACAGCCCTAAGTTTGAAGTCAGTCTTCTTTAAAGTCTTTTAAAAACTAGAGAAAAGTGTGGTTTACTTTTTGGGGCCCGAGGATATTTTAGAGCTTTTTGAACCCCATTGTAACGTCAAGATATAAGAGCTTGTATATTGAGTCATATTTTTTCCTCCAACAAATTAAGTATACATTGAAAGCAATGCTTTCGCCTGGCCTAAGCTATTTCATATAATTGCAGCACAAATTTAACATACATATGAAAAGGTCAGTGAGGATACCTCTTTCTTCAACCTTACAATATTTACTAACTATCATATGAAATGTAATTGTTTTGAATACAAGAGTGTATTGAATCAGTGTTTGTTTATTTCTATGTGTCAAACCACCAGTAAAATACACAGTCACAGCACTTTACAGTGAATACAGTAAAGCACTTTATCAAAACTAAACATTATTGTTATGAATCACCATGTGAATTTGGTCCCAATACAGAACTAAATTTCATTCAGTTGAGGTTATCTGTACTCGTGACTGACATACCTGCAGATGGCTCCCACAAGAAGTAGCATCGTTGTCATTGATGGAAAATGAAAATCTGAGTAAAGGAGGTGAAACCGTTGCATCAACTGATCCCCTGCAGTCTGTGTTAGAGAACTGGTTGTTCAGAGCTACAAAGCTCTCATTAGACCCAGCAAAATAAAGTGGGCACAAATAGATCGACAGATGTACTTGTTCAGTTCCACAGGTTACTGTGATGTCTTTGTTGTCTGCAAAGAGAAAGTAAATATATTAAGTTTTGAAAAACACAAACTTTCAAACTTTCTCTACAACAACAAAAACAACAACTTGCATTTATATAGCGCCCTTCATGCAGGGTAGCGTCCCGGATTGCTTGACAGTCACAAAGTCTGACCCTGAGCCAGGGAGAGCGGGAGTAGGGAGGTGACCGAAAGCACGATCAAAATGGAAGGTGGGATTTTCAAAGTGGGGAGGGGGCAAGGCAGAGGGTTTGAAGGAGTTCCAGAGTTTTGGGGGTAGTGGCTGAAAGCACGGACACCGATGGTGGATCGGAGGGGACGAGGAACGAACAGGAGGCTGGAGCCGGCCGAGCAGAGGCAGCGGTTGGTGGAATGGGTGGAGGGGTAAGCAAATCGGATAGAGAGGGTGGTGCAAGGGCATGAAGGGATTTGAAAACGAATGAAAGGATCTTGAAGTCGATCCGGTCGGTAATTGGGAGCCAGTGCAGCCTGGCAAGGACTGGTGTGATGGGGGTCTGGAGTTTTGTGCAGGTGAGTATCCGGGCGACAGAGTTTTGAATTAATTGAATTTTGTATCTAGATGGACGTTAGCACTTTTAGGGTATGATGTACCCAATTATTTATGTTAATCTGTATGGAATATTTTGCATTTCAGAAACACTATAATACTATTAACTAGTTTAAAATTGTTGTTGATGTACCTTAGAACTCAACAATACAGTCACTGCACTTTACAAATGTGAGTATTATTATTAATTACATTTAAGATGGTACAAATTTTGAAATATTCTTAAATTTTAATTTAATTTGAAAGCTGGTTTGATGCAGTTCATAAAAAGGAGTCGACTTAAATTAAATTGCAATTAAATTATGGTCCGTAATTATATCTGCAACTACATAATTAGACTCCTGATGTAATAATAATAACAATCCTTGCGTTTGATACAGTGCCTTATCATGTCTTCGAGACGTCGCAAAGCGCTTCACAGAATATACTGTAAAGTGATATTAGGGTTAGGGTTAGAGTGTATTTTGTGGACGAAATGCGACAGCCAATTGTAGACATCTTATGGAATTTGTTAATAATTTACAGACTGATGTCCAGAGTGTCTTTGGAATTTTAAGAGTATATCATGTTGATTCTTCTTGTTTTTATTTGTTTCAGTTCCTTGGGATGTTCCTCCTGATGTGAAAGGCGCCATATAAAAGTAATTTTTAAAATTGTATTATATAATTAGATGAGAAGGTAGGAAAAGAATGCATACTGTCATGAATTGGATTATCAGAGAATGTAGTATGGTTGAGAGCAGAGTAAAAACTTCTGGTTGCAAACAGATGCTTCAGAGTATAAAGATTATCCATTGAATAATATGTTACCTGTTCACATTACGTTTTTTTCAGGCTATGTCTCGTTCTTTATTAATTTGAACTTACCTGGAAGTCGATAGGTTGTGTCACATTCTTGCTCATGAATTGCAATACTGGTGACTTCTTTGAGCATTGTTAGAGCAATCAGTGGATAGATGAGGGAAAACATTTTGTCTACTTCTAGGCCACACACCTGTAAACAAACCACATTATTACACGCTGTCACTTCACCACATAAATAATAGCCTTTTCCTTTCCCCCACCTTGTACAGATATTTACTACTTGCTTATGACTTACTTCATAAATAAACCTATTTACACTTCTCTAGAATCTCAACTAAAACCAAGTAAATGATTTCTTTTTTTCTATAATATACTTTTTCATGGACTGGACTATTGCTGTTGAATCATCTAAAAAATATCACTGGAAACGTCATCCCTGCGATAAAAACCCAAATTATCAGAATCACAAGTGGCACTTTTCTCTAAACCCGCTCCAATATATCAACACTTTAAAGAAAATCAAGTGCCCAAATTTGTGAACATTGAACTGAAAACTGTGATGCACTAGTGACCATCTGTAGACCTATAGTATTGTCACTGTATTTTTTTCAATGTATATGCCAATTATAACTATGTATTAGTGACATTGAAAAAAAAAACTGATAATAACTAACACAATGACTGGTTGCCTGGGTGTGCTGGAGATGTATTTCCCTGGCATTTCTTTCGATAATAGCACCCAGAAATTAGCCGTACATTGTTATCCGATTCATAAATATTAACAACAAAAATTACATTAATATAGCGTCTTTCACGTTGGAAGGACGTCCCAAGGCACTGAACATAAAGGGTTTGCATCTGGACTGGGCGTTGGAATCAAGAGGGTTGGAGGATTGGAGGGTAGGGGGAATGGGGTTGGAGTGTGGCTGAAGGCACGGTCAGAGGAAGGTCTTGAGACGTGTCAATATCAGCATTGAACCGCTTCATTAAGCATTAAAATCAGAGTTAAGACAGAAGTCCAATATGGAACTGAATCCTGGGCGGAATCACTGTAAAGGATATTGAGAGAGAAGGTCCAACTTCAACACACCAGGGGATCTGTCAATGCATCAATTATCATCAGGTCCCTTTTTATAACGGATGTCTTCATTAGTACTGTCGCACATTGCAATTTTCACCATTTTCATCATTTCTATCCAGTTTTCAATAAGAATAACTAAACCCTCTGTTCACATTATAAGGACTAAAAGAAAGAAAACATTTTTGTAGCTCTTATACTTCTTATTCACATTGAAAAATCTCAACACATTTTACAAGTAATTATTGGCGAAAGTAGTCATTTATATCAGCAAGCTCTCAAAACTATGAGGTGAATGATTTAATTAATCTGAAGGATTATACACCAGGAGTCAATTAGTTTTTCAAATAGTGTCTTTATCGGTCACCTGAACAGGCAGATAGATCCTTACCGTGTGCAAAAGTCAGCATCTGTAACAATGCAGCACTTCTTTAGTCCTGCACTGGAGTGCCAACCTAGATTATGAGTTTAAACCCAAACATGGGGCTTGAACCCTTGATTTTCTGATCCAAAGACAAGCATGTTACCAACTGAGCCAAGCTGATACACTGAGCCATTGAGAATACGTCATTGAAATTGTAGTGATTGTTTACCTGAAACTGAAGCATTCATACATGTTTATTCCATTATTAATTTATATATGACTGGGACACTGCTGTGTGCAATTGGATGCTGCATTTCACTCATAAAATACAGTCAATTCACTTTATAGTATATTCTGTGAAGCGCTTTGAGATGTCTAAAAGACATTATGAGGCACTATATCAAATTCAAGGATTATTATTGTCATTAGCGAAAGTCAGAGAAATGTTATTGAATGCCCATCCAGAATAATGAACTGTAAAGTGAACAGTTGTTCCGTGAATCAAGAGAGTATGATATACCTACCCTGTGATAGCTCATATTCTCTTGATACATGGAGTGCAATGCTCCCATTTTACCATGATTTTTAAGAATAATTCAATTATTCAGCAAAATTACCATTTTTCTCCCCCATAAGTCCTGTTTAATTGCATTCGTTCCATTGAAATTGTTTCACCGATACCATGACACCATAGTAATGCGTTAACTGCGAATAACTATGTAATGATAAACGTATTGAGAATGAAACTCAAAGCAAGTGCTACAAGCAGAAAAACATGGATTCAGCATGTTAATGCAAAGCAGTTATGGTCTTGTTAGAGCTGAGATGTAACACTAACACTAGCGGAGATGTAACACTAACAGAGATGTAACACTAACACTAACACATAACACTAGATGTTATGATTTGTTGACCATCATTTATTGTAATATTACATTGGGTATTCTATTCCAATATAGCAACTTCTACATATGCACATATTTCATTTTTCTGCTATGTGTTGATCTGTTTGTACTGTTATTCATTATACTTATTTGAATCATGGTGAATTTCCAATCCAGCAATTTGCAGCTGAATTGAGTTATACTGTGCACAGTCAATTTAGAGTCAATCTAAGACCACACAATATAATAGAATGTCACTTACCAGTCAGCACAGGTCAATCCAAGTTAGAGTGATCTGAGTGAGGATATGCTTCCTCCGTCCAATGAAATATCTGTGTTATAAGTTAGTTCACCTTTCTGTAGCCTGTTACAAGCCTATGGGACTTTTATAATTCTTTTCTCAGAGCTGATTGGATCACACTGACGTCAGAATGTGGCATAGGTTTTCAACATACATTTTAATATAAAAAACTAATGTTTCTTTATTGACAGATAAGAATGTGCCTGAAGCAAAACTTAGAAACTAAATAAGACCCTTGGCTCCTCACACAGATATAATGTTCTCAGCCTTTGTGATATCAATTGAAAGACTAAATATTGGTTTCATTCATAAAACCAATTGTGATGAACAATAGGAGTGAGATTTTCTGAAGTTGAACACCCAAGTGCCATGTGTTAAGGGGGTTGTGGGGGGCGTAGGGAATGATTATTGGTGTCAGCCCGACTAGTAAGGTAGCGCTCTTGCCTCTGATTTAAAAGGTTATAGTTTCAATCTCCATGTTGACATTTTGAACAAACATAGTCTAGGCTGGCACTCCAATGCCGTGTTGCATTTTTGGAGGCACCGTCTTTTGGATAGACAAGGTCCCAGTCTCTATGTTCAGGTGGACTTTGAAGAGCCCATGGCACTACTTGAAAAGAGTTTCTCCTTGTCTTGGCCAACAATCCCCCATGCAAAATTGATCATTTACTTCATGGCTGTTTGTGGTATATTGTATTCATTTATAGCATCAGCAGGAACCTTCCACACCACCTATGACCTTGATTCTAGAAGTCTCTATTTGCAGACAATTGCTGCTACATAATCAATGCTGAATCATTATGTAGCATCATGGAGTCCTGTAGCTCAGTGGTTAGAGCACTCGCTTTGCAAGTGAGAGACCTGAGTTCAATTCCAGGCAGGGCGAAACCTTGGGCAAGTTTCCTTACTCCACACAGAGCCTAATAATAATCCCTCCAAAACCAAAAACAATAATAAATTGGTCATTTTCAATCTACGACTGTTTGTGGGACATTGCTGTGCGCAATTGGCTGCCGCGTTCGCCCACAAATATACAGTCAATTCACTTTACAGTGTGTTCTGTGAAGCGCTTTGGGACGTCCTCCTGACGTGAAAAGCGCTATATCAAATGCAAGGATTATTATTATTATTATAGGGCGAAACGTTGGGCAAGTTTCCTTACCTCACACGTTTCTGTTTATCATTATTAAGTGGGAATCCAGCTGTTAGTCGATTGGCGGATCGCTTTTCAGGTAGTAATAATCCTTTCAAAACAATGAATATATTTTCAAAAATAACAATAATTTGGTCACTCAATCCACATCTGTTTGTGGGACACCGCTGTGTACAATTGGCTTCCCCGTTTCGCGCACAAAATACACAGACAATTCACTTTACAGTATATTCTGTGAAGCACTTTGAGACGTCTTGAAGAGATGATAAGATGTTTTATTAAATGCAAGGATTATCCCCTATTGGGGATTTCCTCCTATCTATTCCCCCTCATATTCTCTACTTTGGAATTACAATTCTCCAAACCAGCCTTTACGGAACATCTGGCCATCTGAATACTTTTTCTCCAACTTTTTTTTAGTTGTGATTGCATGATCTGCTGGAGCCCCCAATTCAGTTGAATTGTACCTCAACATTGGGTCCCTCATTTTTACCCCTGCTGGGTGACTTATCCAACGCTACCTTGTCACTGGTCCTTAAATCTGATGGTGCTGGTGCATCTGTGCGATGCTATAACAGAATGTAGTCCATGGTTCTCCCTCCTCAGTAATTCAATCATTGCATCTTCAGCAGTATTCTTCCAGGACTGGAGGTATCCATTAGCTGTTATCTCCCCTCTGAGATTAAATGCTAGTCTTGTCTAGATGTGTCAAAAATTCTGATGTGTTCAAATGTCAAGTGCATTAACAATATTGCTTATATATCTTATTAATTGCACTTGTCATTTCCTTGAACCCATTAATAACTTTGACCCACTATTTTAGCAATATAAAAGTGCTGCACTATCAACATTACATTGTTATACTTCCACGCACATCAAATGCTGAGTGTAGTGAGACTTCATTCATATTTATTAATATTAACGTGGAAGGAGCTACATAAATGTCATTTTGTTGTTTGAGAGTTAAAATTCAGGTTTAAAATGGATATATTTTAGCACTTCTCTTCCAATCATTATGCTTCTTCCAGACCTCAAGTTTTTGAGGCTGCATTGACACGACAGGTGACATCCTACCAGGATCGCCACTCCCTTAGCAGACCAGTTGGCTTCACAACCATGCTGAAGAAATGCTCCTGTCTCTCAAAGACTTTACTTACCACAGCTTGCTGGGATTGCCATAGAAAATGCAGCGATACTGCTTTGGCAGTGCTCCACGTCTGCCTCAATCTCCCACCATCTTTGCTGATTTATAACTTCGTTTTAAAGCATAAAAATGCTACAATTAAAACTGGTGGGAAAAACATTGCTTATGCTTGCACGTTCTTTCTGTTGATCACAATCTATGGAAAGTTGTAGGTGAACACATAGAGGTAAATTGCAAACCAGAGCTAGCCATACTATGTTGTATTTATTACATTATAATTATAATACATTATAATATATATACATTATAATGTAGATATTGAAATACTACATTTAAATTTAAATTTTGCTTCGGGTCATTTACAATCAGAACATGATGGTGAGGACAAAAAGTTGATGAAAGGCTGATAAAAACTGATTGTGATGATCTGAACATAAATTTGCTATGTAAATTTTCCGTAGCACTTGTAGTTTTTTATTTTCAGCTGCACTATAAACTTATGCTTTTAGGAGTATGGCATTGCTGCAGCTGAAGGTATTTTAATGAGGGTATGATCTGAGATGACCTAAACAGACTATTTTCTTGAGGTATTTGAAAAACTCCATTATAATACAGGATTTATTCATGTGGCAATTTACTATCTCTTCCAACAGTAAAACGATTACGGAACAGAAAACAGCATTGCCAAACCATGCATTCTCAGAACACGACTAACCACAAATGCCCATTTGTTATCTTTATGTTATTACTGCTGCATTTAAAGTAAGGGAACATCATTCTAATTAGAACAGCAATGTGGAACTGGAGGCTCGATTTATATTTCCTACAAAACACTACAGTTTAGGACGAAAAAAGAGAAACACCCTTGCATTTATATAGTGTCCTTCATGTGGAGTAGTGTCACAGGCGGAGCTTTGAATTAATTCAATTTTGTGTGCGGTGGAGCTGTGGAGACCAGCGAGGAGGGTGTTGGAATAGCCCAGCCGAGAATTGACAAAGGTGTGGACGAGGGTTTCGGCTGCTTTGGTTGTGAGGTACGAATGCAGGTGAGCAACGTGGCGGAGGTGGAAAAAAGCTGCCCTGCTCAGGGAATGGATGCGGTGTAGAAAGGAAAGCTGGGGATTGAACCTGACGGCTAAGTTGCGCCTGGGTTTGGAGAGTCTAAGGAAGTTGAGGAGTTCAGACAAGCAGGAGAAAAGACATTGATGGGAGCCAAGGAGTATGGCTTCCGTCATGTTGACATTCAGCTGCAGGAGATGTGCGCCTATCCAGACCTTGATGTCTGCCAGACAAGCTGACAGGACATCAGCAGATTGGGAGATGCAGGTGGAGGAGAAGTAGATTTGGGTGTCATCCACTTACATGTGGAAGTTGACCCCATGTCTGCGGATGACATTGCCGAGAGGGAGCACATAGATAAGAAAAAGAAGGGGGCCAAGGATGGTGTCTTGGAGTACCGAGCAATTGACAGGCTGGGGGCGGGAGGAAATACTATTTGACGAGATGTATTGTTGGCGGTTTGTTAAGAAGGAGTCAAATCATGCGAGTGCAGTCCCACTAAGGTGGATGAGGGAATAGAGGCGGTGGAAGAGGAGAACGATGAGGGCAGGTTTGAGATGTGTCTGACGTTTGTGAGTGTGGAGGGAACGAGGGTAGGTTTTTTAAGGAGAGGAGTGATGACAGCGGATTTGAGGGGGAGTGGGACAGAGCCAGAAGAGAGGGACTGGTTGATTGTATCAGTCAGCAGTGGGCAGAGGAGAGGGAGTTGAATGACCAGAAGCTGGGTGGGGAGGGGGTCAAGGCAGCAGGTGGGGGAAAGGAAGGAGGGAGAGATAGGGGCATCGGATTGTAGGGTGAGGGCCGTGGTAGGAGCCGTCGTAGATGAGGATGATGAAGGAGGCATGGGAGGGGTTGAGGTGATAGGCGACATGGGGGGTGGGGGGTAGGAGGAGAGGAGGAGGAGGAAGCAGCCAGGCGGATGTTATCTATCTTAGAGATAAAGAAATCCAGGACCTCTTCGCACTTGGCATCTAAGGATCGAGGGTGCTTGAGAGGGGTTGTGGAGCAGGTGGTGGGTAGTGGAGAACAGGATTTGAGAGTTCTTTTTGGCCTCGAGAATGACCTATGTTGGAGGTGGGGGAGGCGGGCCTTGGAAGTAGGTGGGGAATGGGGCAGTCAGGGTGGTTGCTCTGGGACAATCATCGAATATTCAATTTAATATAATGTAAAGTTGAATGTCATATTCAATTTTATATCCATTCTTAACTAGTCCGTGTAACAGAAATCTATTGTGCAATTTCACAAAGGGAAAGTGCAGATGATAAAAAGCATAAAGCCCTATTGCGTGATTCTTAACTTGCAGAGGATATAAGCCTGTGTGTGGCATGGTGTGAGGTTATCTCTTACATGCATTTGATATTAATCATTGAATACATTTTTTGCGTCAATTGTGACAGGGTTCACCCACAGTGCTGTAAAGAATGGGATTTGTTACTTTGATGCATCACCGTGGTGATCCACAGTAAATATTCTTCACACAATATTCTGAAGCCAAAACCTTTTAAGTAGGCAGATAGTCTAGATAATAATAATAATCCTTGCACTTGATATAACGTCTTATTACGTCTTCAAGCCGTCTCAAAGTGCTTCACAGAATAAACTATAAAGTGAACTGACTGCATATTTTGTGGGCAAAACGCAGCAGCCAACTGCACACAACAGTGTCCCACAAACAGTTGTGGATTGAATAACCAAATTATTATTGTTTTTTTTGAGGGATTATTACCCCTGGAAAAGTGATCCCATGAATCGACTAACAACCAGGTTCCTACTTATGGCTAGGTAAACAGAAGCATGTGGAGTAAGGAAACTTGCCCAATGTTTCGCCCTGCCGGGAATCAAACCCAGATCTCTCGCTTGGAAGCAAATGCTCCAACCTTTGAGTTACGTGACTCGACAGTAAATATTCTGTGCACAATATTCAGAAACAAATTTTTTTTAAATTTTTTGCAGATAGTCTATCCAGTTTGTGAAGAAGAGCTGATATATGAGCGAGGCGATCTGAGAATTTTGGGGGGGCCAATGCAGGGATTTAATTAGCAATATTTGAAAATTGAATTAATTATGTTAATTGCAATCTCCAGTTGGAGAATATAGGAGTCCCATGTATGTCAGCCTGTCTCAGTGACAGGCATCTGGTCTCTGAGTCAAAGGTTGTGGGTTCAAATCCCACGTCAGGACAATATTTAATCCAAGAGTTAAAGAACATTCTTGGTGCTCAGGTCTGGATAAAGTAAATAGAGGGTGCGGCAAAATGCAAAGTGTGACATCAAGACTGTTAGAAATTTGTCCTTGCCAGGTATAACCGAAACCTTCAGGAAATCTGAAGAAACAAATACTGGCGGCCTGTATTTGGTCTCAGGTAGATCCACTTGTAGTCTTACATTACTGTGTGGCACACTGCCTCTTTAATATTTACTGTAATACTATATCAGTTCACAGACCATTTCAGGCACTCAGTATTGGCGCTCTCAGCGAAAGCTGAAAAAGTTTGATCATGGGCTATAATAATAATACGTGAGTCACTGCTGAGCAACAGGTTTCTTTAATGTAAGAGATGTGCCCAAACGGCTCCATTACAATTTTCTTCCAGATTAGAGATTAATGCCTGTTCTATTTAGATAGTATTACATATGTTGCAGTCAAAGGATGTAATTGAATCACTTTTTTTTATCTTTATTCACTGGCTTTTATATTTGCCCATTTTGTAGTATAAATTGAAAGGGTAAGACAATACATGTCACTTCTCAATAGGAGATATAATCAGTATATTGTTTACTATCCCTTTGGGGTTGCACCTACCATGGAGCCTAATCCCTGCTGTTGGTTTACAATGTTCTTTGCCTAGTTCTCAGTGGAGCTTCTGTGACACAGCCATCTACAAAGTCAATAGATATTGTGCAAGAGGTTATTTTCACTAACATGTGACAGAGCAGTATTTTGCTAAATTGCAAATGTAAAACTGATGCATGGTTTGTAGCTTTAGATTTAGAATTCATGTTTAGGTAAAACTCTTAAGAAATCCATTAAAAATGCTAAAAGCCACTACGAGCACATTACGTAGGGAATTTGTGATAACAATAATTGGCTGCTGTTTAATTTGGTACCTTTTATAATGTGGGTTCAATGTTCCTCATACAAACGGGGAACATGAAAGGCTGACAGACATTAAAAAAATGCAGCATAAATGCATCATGTACTCAATCTAATAGCAATGAAAATGTCAAAGTTGAGCAATTATCATTGATTTCACACAGCAGGATGTGAAAATATTCAGAATAACTTTACTCCAAACTAATTCCCAGTGAGATAATCCCATGATAAATTCACATCTCTAGTCATTATTTCTTAAATATAAGCAAATTGTTGGGTTAAAAGTAAAAGTTTTGAGGCAACTAGAACATAAGATAGACTCTTTCAATTTACAAATTGTGTGAGTGAGGAGGGATATCAGCTGGACATAAATCCCAGAACCTGTGATGTGGTACTGGTTATTGTTAGGGTGAGTGTCAATAGTGTAGAAGTTATTCAAGGGAGCATTGCATTGAATGTGTCTTAGTGCAAATGTATCAGCTCTGAGGGCACTTATCCTTTTGAAATCTACAGATAGCAAATTATATTTGTAATCTCCACATTTCAGTGGAACATTGGTTCCCCGAAGTGTTGGACAACATATTAATGAGACCTGTGGGATTCTCAGATCTCAGATATACCTGATTCATACTCACTTGGCGTAAATTAAATTTATTTTCATCCCTCAATTGCCTGACTTGTAGGCATACAAAGAAAATAAAAGCCAAACAAATTTTGCCTGCAAATGTACTGTCACTAGACTTCACAGTAAACTCCTGTGAAGTGGCTCAAGATGCCTCAACAATGGGATAAGATGCTATATCAAATGCAAGGATTATTATTATTATTATTATTATTATTATTATTATTATTAACTATGCATTGGAAGAAAAGGCAAATGTCAGAGTGTTTTAAAGTACAGTTTATTATATAACAGTTTTTTTATGACAACGTCGTCAGAGTACAGCCCTGCAGTGCACATTGTTAATGAGGTATTGAGAATTGAGAGAATGGCATGTTTCTAACTAATTTACCAGTGTTCACCTAATTGTAGGTTCTTACAAATCAACATTTTAGATCATTACGCCACTAGTGGCCAGTCAGAATTAGGTAGATAATTTCTCAGACTATCCTACGCTCTATAGATAATTCATGCTCACAAATCATTATATACAGTTGTAACAGCTTATTGATCGACCAACAGAATTATCTGAATGGCTGTTTGTGTTGTGAAAATTTGTTCTGGTGCTTTGTGTATATATGTTCCCCTCAATCTAAACAAAATAATGAGCCCTATTTTCAAGCCTGTGTTTCAAGGTATAGTTTTGCACACAGGTTGGGCTATGATAAGGATTTAAGCATTCTTTTTTCTGCAGAGGTTTTAGGTAAACAATATATAGACAGTCCTGATCGCACTCAAGTCAAACATATAGAAAATAGATCCCATCCCATTCTTTAATTTGATGTTAATTTAGGGTGTCAGCTTGGCTCAATTGGTTTCACGTGAGTCAGAGGTTGTGGGTTCATGCCCCACATTGGGACTTTGGCCTCATAGTCTTGGATGATACTACAATGTAGTAAAGACAAATCATGGAATATGAGCAGTGTTCCATTGGTGGAGGTTCTTCAGATGAGGTATTAAACCAAAGTCCCGTCTGCCTGTTCAGGTAGTCATTAAAAATCTCAAGGCACTATTAAAAAAGAAAAGGAAGTTTCTCCCAGTGTCCTGACCAACAATCCTCCAGATAAAAATATTAATATGATTCACTTCACGAATGTTTGCAGGACATAGTTGTGTGCAAATTGGCTGATGCATTTGCTTATAGATATACAGTCTCTGCTCTTTATGGAAATACTCTGTAAAGCGCTCTGAGTGTTTCAACATTATGAAGGGTTGTATCAAGTGGAAGAATCGTAATCATCATTTCCTTTGTTGTAGAAAAGTTGAAAAGGGATAGGCCGGCAATATTGTGCCTAGTGAGCCATACCACATAGGGAAAATATACCATTTAACGCAACTTATATCAGATTGCTATCGATACCACCCTTTCTGGTATAGTTGGGCACTGGCCAAGGGAGACTCAAAATGGAAAGAAAATATTTGAAGATAAAGTTGAAGACGTTAATCGTTTAGTAAAGAAGGATCCAAGATCTTACCTCTTATTGTATAGTGTTGTATCACGAAGCCCGTGACTGTTCCACTTACAGCTCACTGTTCTACAGTGGAAGGAAGGGAATCCTTCAAGTGACACCATGATAAAGGCATGAATCTACAGACCCAACGAACTGGAGAGCGCAATGCCTCAAGAATACTGAAAACCTACATGTAAGACTGCACTGCCATCACCAAAGAAGGCCACAAATCCTATGAAGTGTTACAGCTAAGAGGAGATTTAAATAAAATGACATTTGATCACTTGGTCAGAAAATGTACAAAACAAACGTTTTGTCTAAACTCAATCAGATCTGACAACTTTAATGCTACTGAGGAACATTTTAATAAACAGGGAGTTAATGCTGGCCTGAAATGTTATTCGCAGATCCTGTGTGATCAGGAATACCTTACATTATGAATACTGATATTTAACTTTTAGTATATTGAAAGATGGTGGAAGAGAACAGGAATGTACTGGGGGAATCGCATGATATAGGATCAGCACATTGTCCTGTCACATTGGAATTTAGTTTTGAATCAATCCCAGACAGATGGGATTAATGTTTCCTTTGTCTGTCTGCTATAAAGGTGCGATGCGAATTGAACTTCGACAGTCTGAACTCAATTTATTAGC
The DNA here is from genome assembly GCF_018977255.1 of Callorhinchus milii. NCBI lineage: Eukaryota > Metazoa > Chordata > Chondrichthyes > Chimaeriformes > Callorhinchidae > Callorhinchus > Callorhinchus milii. Next base: position 10,022,244 of record NW_024704745.1, on the reverse strand, counting down.
ATGGGCTCACAACACAAAACTACATTAGTTTTCTATTAATTAGCATTAAATTGTCAGTCTCACTCAGAGGCTACAGGATGGCTGTTGTAGGAAATGACAAGGTCATGAAGATTCAATCGGGGTATTATGAGTTTTGAGCTGTTACAGATTATTGGGGCAAAATCTTTATTCTCCTTTTATACCTTGGTGTGGGAGAAAATGATACAGGGTACCTGAAATAAGAAATTGTTCCATTCCTTCCGTGCTCATCTTGATGAAAGCAAAAATTCACAAAAGTAATGCCCTTGAACATCTTGATTGTAAGAACACACTTTTCTTCCCCTTCCATCTGAGTTTGCCAAACAGCTGGAGTTACAAACAGGATACATTGTACTGCCATTATATTAATAATATAGGCAGTTCTAAGTGATCATCAGACTAATATAGCCACTATATCCTCTACCAATCTACTCCATACAAGCTATGACACAGGGCCATTAAAATATCACTGAAGAGGTTAGGAAAAATCGACTCATTCTTTTTGATACTGCTGGTTTCATGGTATAAAATGTAAATGAATTGAATAACACCTACTAAACCTAAACTAGATTCTTGGACAATAAAAAAAAACTTTCATCATCTGTTATCCTAAGATTGAGTACTTTTATAGGGAAAAAAATACATATATCATCTGTATTATGCAGATGAGGTAACAATACAAAGCACCCATGTGTTCGACAAATGTAACTAATTAAAAACAGGATTTCTGATACCGGCTAAAGCACTGCTATGTTGGCGTTTTCTATTAAGAAGAAAAACAGAGATTATAAAAAAGGAGATGCTCATTATGCCCAAGATGACAGTTCCAGAAATTAATGCACTTGTCACAGAGTTCATCGGTAGGGTAGACATGTTCATATTGCCTGGGGAGGAAAGAGAACGTTAAAAAGCCAGAGTATTAGAGATTAGAAAATATGTTTGTTCCTTTTTTACCAAAAAAAATCTTTGTTGCATTCTCCTTCATGATAAATATTAATAATCCTTGCATTTGATAGAGCACTTTTCAGATCTTCTAGACATCTCAAAGCTCTTCACAGAATATACTGTAAGGTGAAATTGACTATATATTTGTGGGTGAATCGCGGCAGCCAATTGCGCACAGCAGTGTCCCACAAACAGTCGTGGATTGAGTGACCAAATTATTATTGTCTTTTTTGGAGGGGTTGTTATCCCCGGAAAAGCAATCCATCAATCAACTAACAACCAGGTTCCTACTTACTGCTAGGTAAACAGAAGCATGTGGAGTAAGGAAACTTGCCCAACATTTTGCCCTGCTGGGAATCAAACCCAGGTCTCTCGCTTGCGAGGCAAGTGCTCTAACCACTGAGCTACAGGATTCCAAATAACTAACACTGAGATACAAATCAGAAACCTACAGAGATCCCAATTCAACCTTTATTCATGGTGATGTGTCATTATTTTGTCATCAACTATACTTGAATGTACTAGAAATTTCAATTACATATTTTAACAATTGTTTTCAGTTACAAAATATAAGTACAAATTGAACAATTCATTGCACTTTTTAAAGTTATGTTGGTATCCATTCTCCCCCCTTACTCTCCTGTAGGAATTGTTTAATTCTGATCTACACTGTGTGTCAGCAGTCCTTTGGTACATAAATCAAGTGACCATCAAGCCTGAACAGTGAGCATCAGCAGGATATTCAACAGGCAGCCAAATCATATCATCCCCTGAACTTCAAACAATCAAACTTTGTACTTTGATCAAAAAGTTGTTCCTTTCTTCGCTGGAGGGTGCTGAACCAATTTGTGCATGTCTACTGCCAGACTACCTGAGATCGCAAAACCTTAAGATACCCTAAGGCAGCCAGACAAAAGTCTCAGGATTGGGAAGGGCAAGTTAGGACAGACACCAGGAAGTATTCTTTCACACAAAGGGTAAGGGACAATTGGAAAGAATTTGCAGGAAGGACAGTGGAGGTCAGGACACTTTCCATGTTTTATCCATCTTCCAAATTCTAGGCAGCCACATAGTCCTACTCCATGACCCAATGATACTCCATGCAGGGATTTTTGCTTTTTTTAACTGCTGAGAATTGTACCTTGTACATGTTTCTTTGAAAGTCCTTTGCTATTCTATTGTACTACTTTGTTTTAGTTCAAATCTCCAGTTGGATATTTTTTAAAAAAGAAATAGGGGGACCTGAAGTACGAGCAATTTAATGATGGTCCAAGTTGCAAATCAATAGCAGAACGAGGCTTACCAACTAGGGACTTGTTGTTTGCAGTGTCATCTGTCAACGTTAAAAGAAAACCACATTTCAGTCATATCAGAACCAGGAGTGGCAAGAATATTGCGCAGTAACATATGAAATCTTATCTTTATTTATCAGTCTATTATCATCTCTGTTTCAATTCTACAGATACTTGCACAATGTGTTGAGTTTCGGGTGCTAGCAGCTGACCGAGGATGGCACAGGTTTGTGAAAAACAATTTTAGGACAGACACTGGAAAGTATTTCTTTACACAAGAGTAATAAACAAGTGGGATGTGTCATCATGAAAGGTGTTGGGAACCAGGATGCTGGATTCCATTAAAAAAACAGTTTGATGTTGCAATGGGAAGATAGTAAGATGGGTATTCTGCAAAGATGAGATCAGAGATCTGATTCAACCCAATCTCTTTTGTGATCTTTATTTTATTTCTTCATATATATAATTTATTTGTTGGTTAACCACACTGTTTTTTTTTCAGAAACATATCTGTATTATTGATATTATCTTACATGATTGATACATCCTGGAAGAGGACCTGAATTACATACTACTCCCTTGAGCAAAATACCAAGTTAGAATCATTATATTGTGCCACAATAATGCGAGTTGGCAGCACCAAGTTATATTGCTGTCTGAGCACAGCTTTAATCTGAGTGAATATTTAATAGGAGTGATGAGCAATTAGAGCAATCAGATCACACAGGAGGTTTGGATGAAAAAGGCTCTTCATCTTTACAAACATTAAAATACTTACGGACTGGTTCAGCACATTTCTCTTGACGTTTTGGGGCTTCAGCCAGAGTGGAGTGAGGATACCTCCTCTAGGCTGCCTCACACCACTTCAGTTAGATTTGCTCTTCTTAAACTGAGATTATACTGCAGAGGAAGAATGTGTTTCTATGCATAGGTAGTCTAATCTTAGTTTGGATACTCCTAAGCATGGCAATGGGTTTTCACACCTAGCTGTTCAAAAAAACCTTTGCAGAGTCTGCATTCAATCATTGGTATTATTTGTTGTACTGTCACACACTCTGATATAACCAATATAACCAATAACCCATTCTTCAATAATTCATTGTCAATGCCTGAAAATAGGAGGCAATTCTTACCACTTTCACTCCTGGTAATAATGGGTCCAGCAGTAATGACAGCATTACCAGTGGAAGTGCGAGGGATTAAGGTTGTTGCTTCCAGCAAATCCCTCCGTTTCCTTTTGTAACAGATCTGTCAGAAATAAAGAATATTTATTTAGTGTAGTCATTATTTGAATATCCTCAAACTCCAGGAGTGATAAGTCGCATCAATTAAAAGAGACAATTTATGCAAAATGCTACTTACCGGAGTCAAGAAGGGGCAGTCATCTGATTTACAGAGCTTTGTCACACAGTGTAAAAACACTGGAGACATCTTCTGATTTTTGTGCTTCACAAAGCGGAAAACTTCAAATGAAAATCTGCCCATTTGACTCCTGCCATTTTCTATAATGGTCGTCTGTGGATCCTTGTCACAGCTGTTTCATTAGTAAAAAAAGAAATGAAACCCAGTTAATAGTCAGGATTAACTGTGGAACACATCATTTCTAAGCTTTAACTGGAACTGGTATGTTGCTATTTGCCATCTTGATGCTGATGTTCTTTATTTTCATATACTGTAGCATGTTAATAAGTGGTATTTTCAGTAATAAGAATATACTTGACAAGCTAAAGGAAAAAGCTCACCATTATCTAAATTCCTTAATGCATATGAACACTGAGATAGATTGAAGACCTTAAAGTAAAGCACATCTTTCGAATTATATTGGACCTATTCTTAGCAATAGCATAGGCATGATTATAATAATAATCCTTGCATTTTCATGTCTTCTAGACATCTCAAAGCGCTTCACAGAATATGCTGTAAAGTGAATTGACCGTATATTTGTGGGCGAAACCTGGCAGCCAATTGCGCACAGCAGTGTCCCACAAACAGTCGTGGATTGAAAATGACCAATATATTATTTTCTTTTGTTTTGGAGGGATTATTATTAGGCGTGTGGAATAAGGAAACTTGCCCAAGGTTTCACCCTGCCTGGAATTGAACCCAGGTGTCTCGCTTGCAAGGTGAGTGCTCTAACCACTGAGCTACACTTGTTGGTAAATTTACTGACTTGGATGGTGTCTAACTCATACTGACAATGTTGGCAAATTTACGAACCACCAGAGAATCACTTCTCGTGTCTTAAATTAGTTGTTGAGAGGTTCAATTGCAAGTCATTTTGTTTAGCTTGGACATTTGCAGGGGCACTGGGTAGCATGTTAGATCATAGTCCTTTTCAGCTCTTATCAATTCTCAGATAAACTTCCACACCCATAGGCAATGAATGAAAATACTCTTGAGGCTCAGTAAAACTCAGGTTTAAACTCAGGCCATTTAAAGCAGGTGAGCCTTGGCTTGATTAACAGGACCTTGGCCAATCCGAAGTGAGGACTTCCCACGAGCAGCCCTTTGGCCCAAAAGTGGGCGGGTGCTGATGATGAGAGGGGCAAAAAGGGGGCCCCATGGGTGCTGTGAGTTAGGGCTGCTCTGAGGACTAGCTCTGGTCCTTCTCAGGACTCAAGGCAATCCCTTCCAAGTTCCACTTAAAGAGGTGAGCTGGAGATAGATTTGGGGGGTGGCTGAGATCTCTCTAACTCTAGTCACCGACTGCTTATGCACCTACGAGAGATTTTGACTTATTGAACAATACACAAGCATTGTAATGAATTCCATAGAGCACACAGAAATAAAAGCTACTCACCTGAAGAATAGATCATATCTGTGTTCATCATTTGGGTTACCAGAGGGAGTGGTGTAACAATAATCCATCAAGACGTGCCACCTACACAAATAATAGGTCATATTGTGTTCTCAAAATTAGTTGTCAGACTTATAATTGATGTAAATTGGAATATAAACCAAACTATTACCTTCCATCAAGATTTGTAGCCTTCACTGCTGCGTACACCTTTGTCTTTAAAGGGAGCCCTAAACTTGGTATCACAAGTGGGAGATTGTAGGCTGAATCCTATTAAAATAACATTCAAAATTTTCAGGCTCATATTTTTAAGACACATTGTTAAGGCACGTATATCATGGTCAACTGTGGTCTACTAAATTATTGAGGAGTTTTGAACTTAAAGTCTAGGAATCTGCCTTATTGGTTATATAATCCACTACTAGTACAGGAACAAAATAAAATATAATATCAAAATTATTTGTCATATTTGCACCAATTTCAGAATTTTGGACAAAACTGCAAAGAAGAGTTTAGATATTTCAACAGTAATATCACAAGAGGTTACATGAAATAATATTACTAGAAAAATTGTTGCAAACTTACATTGTACAGTAGTAAGTTCAACGTACTAATAAATGTACCATTTCCGTCTTTCACTGAAATTGCTGCAGATGATCTAAAAAATAAAAAAGTAATTTAAAAGCTAAACAGAAGTGTCCATCAAACACTTTGGCAATTCTGCTGATATAGTTTTGTTTCAAATTTAAACTTACGAGGCAAGTTGGGTGTTGTTGATAAGGTATTCCAGTGGATAGCTACAACTGTACTTGTATAGGAGTCCTGGTAAATAGCTAATTATAGTTGGAGGGTCAGGAGTGTCAATATAACCTGAAATGTTTCCAAACTGCACCATCGACAAATTGCCTAATGCATTGATTCCTTGAGCAGAGGTGACCTGTAAAACAGTTTTCAAATAACAAGATACTCTTTACTTTTCTATGCTTAAAAATACAAAGGGTCATGAATTGCAGAACGCAAACTATAATTTTTTGTGGAGCAATATTGTTAACCATACAATGTTTGAAAATATCTAATAAAATATGAAAGGCTAAATATGTGATCCATAGCTCCATCACTGATAGCACCATGAATAATAGTTTTGAATGGCATTTGCATTATTAAAATAATTCTAGTCAGGGAAAAACAATTTCAGTTATTGAACTATGTGTGGCCAATCTTCCTTCTTATTTCAGTACCAATGAAAGATAGCAAAAGAGCAATGAAACAGTTTTTTTTCTTATGGTTATAATTATTTAAGGTTTTCCTAACTTCCTAGGCCATCCACCATTCTTGAACCAAGAGGACAGGCAGGAAAGACATTAGGAGATGCAAGACAGTGACCAGATATAACATGTCCCCTAATGTTCCTTTAAAATAAATAAAAAAATAATTTGAGTACTCAATCCACGACTGTTTGTGGGACACTGCTATGCACCATTGGTTGCTGCGTTTCGCCCACAAAATATACAGTCAATTTACTTTACAGTATATTCTGTGAGGCAGTTTGAGACATCTTGAAGATGTAATAAGACACTATATCAAATGCAAAGATTATTATTATTATTAATAATAATGTGAACATTTGCTCTAATTTATGATATCATGGATTTCACAATGGCAAGGTGATCTATTAAGTATCTCGTTAGAAAGTTGGAGGAACCTCTTCAAATAATGGGAATCAAGGTTGCCTGAGAGTTGTGAATCTGCAACTGGCTTAATCTGATACTACAATGAAACATATTGAGTGTTCAACAGAAATTATAGGGATTTGTTTGATGGTTGTTTGTTTGTTTATTTATACATTTATTCATTTATTTATTGGCTTAAGAAATATTTCCTTGCACATCAAGCCTGTATGAGGTATTGACTCTAAAAGTAGTTTTGGTTACAAGAGCAGAAAAAGTCTTACCACTAAATTATTTCCACAGACTTCTAGGGTATTCAGGTTGATGGTGAATATGACAACTGTGGGAAAAGTGCTGTTGTTGATGAAACCCCTGCAGTGAGCGTCTCCATGTCTACCATTTAATGCTAAATCCGTTTCTGAATAGCCAGAGAACAGTACCGGACAAAAGTTAATCTTGACTGTTATGGTCTGTACTCCACAATAGATAATGATGTCCTTTTCTCCTGTCAATAGAAACATTCAGTGTAGTAAATAGCAATTTGATCAGAGGAATACAGTAAAGATTGACCAATACCATATATACCCTGATAACACTGTTACAGCTAAATTCAATATTGGCAAAAGTCTTAACATTTTTATCTACATTGAGATTTATATTGCAACAATTCATAACAAAAGTTGTTGCAAATAGCTACTCCTTCCAATCACTGAAAATACGTCATGCTGACCAGCAGCAATTGTGCTCCAGGGTGATTTATTATGGGTTGGCATGATGGATTTCCAGTTATTGGAAGGAGTCACGTTGATATGGGTGCTAGTATTTAATTATCTTGTTTGTCGGTAACCTCATATTCCTTGGATACTTCCAATGAAGGGTTATAAATCACATTAAAATCTTAGGTAATTTCCAAAACATACCTATCCACTAAGTGCATGTTTCATGCCTCTATTACTAATCTATATTATCTTGTATATATATATGCACATTACGTTCTATTGTGAGGACTTGATAGAGCGCTATATCGAGTACAAAGATTATTATTATTTGGCAATCGTATTATTTTTTACTTCTACCGAGGTTCCACTTAAATTTTCTAAATTTGTTATCAATGGGATGTGTTCAACACATGATTAGCTGAAATTTAATAGTTCTTAAAATCGATGGCGTGTACTGTAATGTTCATTTGGTTAAAATGTTGGGCCACAAGCATTTGATAAAATCTATAAACGATGCAGAGTTTCAGAAAATATTACATAGGACGTGGTACTACAAAACCTTATACATAAGAAAATATTACTTATCTTCTCTCTTAAAATGTACATGTAGTAAAATCAATATATCTTTGCTGCTCCAAATTATTAAAAACATTGAATGCAGGTGACTTACTGAAACATGCAGTAAATTTATCCACCATGCTTATTTCAAAGAGTGATATATAAGACATTGTTGAGTTAAATTATAGAGCTTTGGTTTTGAGGACTGTCAAAGGTCGCCATGATAAAAACTATTTTCAGGTCCATTTTACTAAGTCTTACCAGGGAATCTGCTGTGTAGATTAGCATCACAGTTGTATCCATTGAACTGTGCATCCACTGAAAGTATCCTGATTGCTAATAGCAGCAGGACACATAACCGTTCCATCGCAAAACTGTTGAAAAAGCAAACAAGTATGATACTTCTAGCTTGTTTGTAAAAAAAAACTTGAAATGATATTGTAACAATTACTGTTGCACATGTTAATTTTCAGAAATTTAGGTAGATTGAATGATACAGACCTGTAAACGATCACATATCTATAACACTATAGATAGTGCTACTATATAGATAGTCATCCAGGACCACTTATTCTCTGACACTGGTTGCCTTTCCTCCCGTTCTGAAGGCCTTGACCCATCTTGTGGTATAGTTCCACAAATTGTTCTTACTTACACCTCTCCTAAGTAGCTGTTCTTCATGTGGGCATCAAGATATCTTGAAGCGCTCTGGGATGCTACCCGGTGTGAAGGGTGCTATATAAATGCAAGTTGTTGTTGTTGATATTTGGAATCAGAATAGTATGTGAGGGCATGAGAGCTGAGACAGATTCTGCACTCACATTCGAAACCCAGGAAAATACACTTTGTCTAGCAGGAGTCATTCGATAATGATCAGGAGTGTCAACCATGGCTGATTTCACCCCCTTCCCCCAGCTGTTCCCCCCAGACACAACAAAAACAAAAACTGAAAAGAATACAGTATTGCATGGCTCATATACTACATAAATACTTTAAATGATTACTGAAACCCAGTATCTCAGGTTCAAAGCAATGATTTTCCCATTGAAAGTATTTTAAAAATGATAAGTTGCTTGGTTGATTTGACCAGCAAAAATATATCTTCAAAAATTTAATCATTTTTTAAAAATCCATTCATTTTGCATGTTATAATAATAATAATTCTTGCATTTGATATAGCGCCTTATTACGTCTTTGAGATGTCTCAAAGTGCTTCACACACTATACTGTAAAGTGAATTGACTGTATATTTTGTGGGCGAAGTGGTAGCCAATTGCGCACAGCAGTGTCCCACAAACAGTCGTGGATTGAGTGACCAAATTTTGGATTTGTTAGGATTTTACAAAAGTAAAGAGTTTTTTTCAGTTTATGCTTTTAATATTTCTGTCACTTTTATCAAAAGTTTATATTTGAGCCTAATAATCTTTAAATATATATATTTGTTAGATCTTAATAGGTTGACAGAATCATCTGCACTTTGTATGAGTTACACTATTTGTGGCATTTGTAAATATTACATTTAATTTCTATTTCTGCTTCACAATTCTGCTGAACATTTTATTGGTGTCAGAAGAAATTGACTATCTTAAGCATGTATCTAAATATAATATTGAAGTTTGCCAATGAAATACAGTACTTTTGTGTTTTGCAACACATGAATTTGACTGATTTATGCATTTCACTAATAGAAATGCTCGATTTATTATTATTATTATGGATTCGTAAAAGAAGAAGAAAACTGTTATTTCCTCTCTATGTCTGTAATCGCAACTTCTTCAGAATTTAGTCTTTATCTTATTTCTAGGTAAGGAAACACAAATTTAGCACTGCATGTTGGCATTTGTAAATCACACCACAAGTATACACTTTCATTATGCTGAAAGTCATCTTAGTATTTATCTGAACAAAACGTCCTCTAAAAAGAAAGAAGTTCCGTGTATAAGAAGCATATTATCCCTCCTACCTCTCCGACCTACTATCCCCCTACCTACCTGCCCGTACCCTCCGTTCCTCTGGCTCCGGTCTGCTCCACATCCCCCGCCCCAACCGCCCTACCATCGGTGGCCGGGCCTTCAGCCTCTCAGCCCCAAGGCTCTGGAACTCTATCCCCCAGTGCCTTCGCCGCCTCCTCCCTTTCCTCCTTCAAGGCTGGTCTCAAGACCTTTCTCTTTGACCGTGCCTTCGGCTTCCCTCTCGACTCTCTGCCCCCTCCTCGCTCCCTCCCTTCCCTCCCCTCACCCTGACCATTTCCCCCCTGCTCGGGTCCTGACCCAACTGTACAGCGCTTTGGGACGTCCTCCCGACGTGAAAGGCGCTCTATAAATTAAATCTTGTTGTTGTTGTTGTATTTTGGTTATTAACCATGCACCCTTATTGCTTCAGTTTTTCAAAATTATTTAAACTTCGATCATCTTATTTTTTCCTTGCACAGATCAGGCTTTGACAGGAAACAAATTCATTCATTTGAGTGCTTATCTGTAATTTTCTAAAAAGATTTATAAAGCTATTCTTGAGTTTCAATTTTTTTCAGTACATTTTTGGCATGGCAATTCGAGAGATAGACTTATGGACAAGAAATCCACTGCAATCCCTGTTTTTATGGCAAGTAATGCAAATGAGAAATTACTAGTTATGAATAGGTCTCACAATTTGTATAATATTAATGTGGATAGTGAATGAAGAAAAAACTTATCAACATTTGGAGTCCACCAAATCACTGGAAAATTCAACAGTGTTATGAAGGGTAGAAATAAGTGAGTAAAATAATTTTGAAATTATGCCATTAAAATTACACCATTGATTACCAGAGTAAATTTAAATGCAGGAACATGAACAGGTTCAATGGAAGTAAAACACAACTATTTCCAAATGATCTTTAAAGAACCAACCAAATCATAAATTGATGTACCATTTGATTACTATAATTCTTTTTTTAATCACTGAATAGGATTATTGATTATAAACTAATAATTGTTTAAAGTTCACAACAGCTGGCTTTTAGAACAATCAGTAAAAAAAAATCATAATAGAAAGTTTTTTTTTTAACCTTAAACAAATTTTCATGAAGCACCCACAGCTTTAGATTCATTATTAAATTAAAGATACATATAGGCAGATAAAGAAAAACTCTGAACTTTGTAACTAACTTTTTAACCAAAGGTGCTTTATTCAATAGGCATCAAAGTGCTAGTTGACACACATTGTTTGCTCCTAAAACAATTATGCATTTATATATTGGAGGATCAAAATTATATCTGCCCATGTAACTTAAATAACAATTAAACCATCTTTGCTATATTAACATTTAGTGAAGCACAGAAAATCAATAATTTAAAAAAACTTATCTCTTTTTCAAAAAATATCTTGCCACTTACCCAAATACCTTGTAGCTGGCAGGTCAGCCTTGTTTCATATGCCTTTTGCTGCTGCATGTGATCAAGTTTTCAGCTCTCTTGCCATGCAGAATATCATCAGAAGAAAGGGGAACAGTGACAATCCAGGGAAAACAGAAGAATGCATTATTTAAACACTTTGACAAAAAAAATGTACGTGAAAGAACATGGGAAAAGTTACCAAATCTCAATTTATTATACAGCTCTTTTCAACAGCCCAGAAACCCGAGTAGGTTCTGAGGTTCAGACTTTGAGTGCATGCACTTTCTGTTTTGTTTCCATCTTTCAATACGCACTATTTTGTGAGATTTACACTGCAAGTCGTCGATTTCGTGAAATTACTGAATCATCAGGCTGTTGAATATTCCTTTCTGTAGTGCACAATGGGTCTGGAAAGACTAACTCAGCCACTGAAATTAAGCCAAAGTTATCAGAGTAATTATGTATTTTAGGAAGAATGTTTGGCTCATTCAATCTTGATTTAGATTTGGCTCTGCATTTGTTTCATCTGTTAGGAAGTGATTGTCCACAGCATATAAAAGCACAAAAGTGATATCTTCAAAACAGCCATTAGAAAGTCACATGAATGCATGTATATTCTCTTAACAAACTTTGTTTTTGAAAGCTTTAAGCTACACGGCGCCAAGCAACAAAACAGAATTTTGATGGTGTAACGATAAATGTTCCACTTTTCTCAATTGCTCCTCCTGGGTGTTGAAAATATCTCACCCGCACTTATATTGTGTCTTTGGGCTTTTTCTACAACAGCTAAACTCTTCAGTTGGCTCTTAAAGTACTATGAGCTAACATATTGATTGTGCCGCAAACATCTTATCATCAATGCACTTCTTCTGTAAGCAGATCGGGCAGGTGGGGAGGTGCGAGGGCATGGAGGGATTTGAAAACGAGTGAGAGAATCTTGAAATCGATCCAACAACAACAACAAGATTTCATTTATAGAGCGCCTTTCACGTCGGGAGGACGTCCCAAAGCGCTGGACAGTTGGGTCGGGACGAAGAAAGAGGAGAATTTGGGTGTCATGCACATACAGGTAAAATTTGACCCCATGTCTGTGGATGACATTGCTGTGAGGGAGCATGATAGTTATATATTTTTACATTCAAGGTACATTAATAATAATCATTGCATTTACTGGAGTTTTTACGAGAATTAAAATAGCTTATTTTCTTCTGACTTAAAATGAAAAGTTTTGAAATTTCCCATGTGAGAATCTGGGACGCCTTGTTTGATTTCAGTGGTATTCAGTGCTCTGATGCCTCGATCAATGGCATGACATCTCCTCCTCCTTTTACTGTATTACTGTGAAGCGCTCTGAGATGCCGTCCGGCATGGAGGGCGCTGTATAAATCCAAGTTGTTGTTGTTATTGTTGTATTCCCGTTCACAACAGCAGGGCTTGTAGCCCAGGCAGTAGCCTTAACAAATATAATAATAATAATCCTTGCATTTGAGATAGAGCCTTATCACATTCTCGAGACGTCTCAAAGAGCTTGACAGAATATACTATAAAGTGGATTGACTGTGTATTTTGTGGGCGAAACGCGGCAGCCAATTGCACACAGCAGTGTCCAACAAACTGTCGTGGACTGAGTGACCATATATTTTACCCCTGGAAAGCAGTTCGCCAATTGATTAAAAACAGGATTCCTACTTACTGCTAGGTAAACAGAGGCGTGTGGAGTAAGGAAACTTACCTGGTCATTTTCAATCCATGACTGTTTGTGGGACACTGACAACAGCGCAATTGGCTGCCGCGTGTTTCGCCCGCAAATATTCCGTCAATTCACTTTACAGCATATTCTGTGAAGAGCTTTGAGACGTCTAGAAGACGTGAAAAGCGCTATATCAAATGCAAGGATTATTATTATTATTATTATTATTATTATTATTATTATAACCTAAGGTTTCACCCCACCCAAGAATCGGACCCAGGTCCTCTTGTTTGCGAGGCGACCGAGCTAACCATTACGCTACAATGGTCCATAATGTACAGTACACCCTCCTGACATGAAAGGTGCTAGATAAACGTATGTTCATAGAATCACAGAATCATAGAGTTATACAGCACAGCAGGAGGCCATTCGGTCCATCGTGTCTGTGCCGGCTCTTTGAAAAGAGCTATCCAAATCAATCCCATTCCCGGGTTCTCCCCCCATAGCCCTGCAAACTTGTCCTCCCTAATAATTATCTACTTCTCTCTTAAAAGTCGTTATCGAATCTGCTTCCACCAACCTCTCAGGCAATGCATTCCAGATCCGAACAACTCAAATAATATTGTTCTTGTTATACAGACTAATTTGTGCTATTGAATAATCTTTTAGAGTTTCTTCCTGGATGCAGTATTCCATTCTGCTGTTAAAGATTGGAGTGGATACCTGGGGATCAGGCAGAATAAAAAATTCCCCCCAGGAGTGTGCCTGCTTTTTGTCATTGCTGTTTACAGCAATCTCAGGTTTTTCTGTTTCAAAGTTTTAACAGCATACACAGACTGAGAAATTACGACAAATAATGATCAAAAGAACATGATGAGATTGAAGGGAACGAGCTGATACTAACATTGCATAAGATTGTAAAAGAGGTCTACAAAAAGGAATTGAATGAAACAACCCGGCACTGTTATATGTTTTCAAACCCCTCAATCAAATACTTCACTGAATAACTACATATCATTTTATTTTGAATTTGCTGACACAACCTGCCCTCACTGCTTCCTTTGGTAACCTATTACATTGATCTATGGCTGTGTGTGTTTTTTACTTTCATCCTTTGCTTTTTGTCTTCTCTCAGTTTCGGCTGTGAAGGATTAAGTCATCTTGCAAAGAAAATGACTATATTTCCCGATGGCACGAACAACATTCAGTTTCCAACCTTTAATTTCAGCAATACTAAGTATTGCACTAGTAGAGTAGAATTTCAGAAACGACTTCCCCAACTTTCTACAGGAAAGCAATTACTTAATTTCTACCAGTTAGTGCTAAACTCAAAATCTTTTGTTCTGTGCACAGAAATCCACAAGGAGGTTGATCGTGATGCCCACATGTATTTCTCTGGATTCTTTATACCTTGCCCAGTGGAGAATACCACTGTCCTACAAAATACACGGTCTCTTCGCTCTGCAATAAATCCTTTGAAGTGCTTTGAGATGTTTCAACAACGTAATAAGGCTTTATATCAAATGTAAGGTTTATTAGACATCTGGCTGGGCTTGAATCTAATTGTTATTCTAGTTGAAATAACAGCGTTTGGAATGAATTTGTTTATTGAATACTAAATAAATAAGTGAAATTGTTGTTTACTTGGCAATGTTTGTAAAATACAGATTCGTGAGAAAAACATCTATAATTGCCTGTTCTTCAGGCAGGCATATTACAGGTCTCATGGCATTATTCAAAATGAGAAGGGAGCTTCTACCAGTCAACAATCCTTCAGATTAATTGGTCTTTCAAATCATGGCTGTTTGTGGGACCTTGCTGGCAAAATGCCTGTTGTGTTTGTCTTTGAAAACAGTTACTACACTTGACAGTAATTATTGTGAAAAGTGCTCCGAGATGTTCTGACATGATGAGGCTCTATACAAATACAAGTTCTGTCAAATCATTTCTTTCTAAATAGTATTGGAGTCTTCGAGAGGATATTTGCAGTTTTACTGCACAAGCTATCATTGCAAAGACTGATCAACTGATCCTGTTAAATTTCAGGAGGAAAATTAATACACCAGAGACAAAGCATGATTCTCACTGCATCAACTATTTCCCAAAAAGGTTATGTTGCAAACCATGTTTTTGTTATTTTTCTATGTACAGTTCATCTTGAAAGGTCAATGCTTATTATTATGGATGTAATTGATATAAACCTCTGTTTTGAAATAGCTTTTTTTTCAAATCTACAACAAAACTTTAATTGTCATGATTAAATAACACAAGTGGTCTCTCCTTTGAAATATGATAATAAAATTATGCCTTTCAGTCCTTGATATCTATCATCTCTGCATTGAATTTTAGACAAGTTTTCTTGGATGTTATTGAAATTTATAAGAAGAAGCTACAACAAGATGAATGAATGTAAAAGAACCTCCCAGCATTTATTCTGATTTTACCTTTGTTGAAACACAGTAATAGCTCTGTGGATGTTTTTTTTGTGCACAGCATTCCCAAAGAAAGAATGCCAACTATTGGCGAGCTGGGATGATTGTATTAATTGTACAACTTTAAACAAGTTTTACTTGGATGGAAAAAAAATTGCATATTAATATTGATGCTGTTCATTGGCACTATGGTTTTGATTTGTTGTAAATAATATCCGCATACTTTTAAGGGTCAAACAAAAGAAAGTAAAGGAGAATGTACCATCAGATGATCTTTATTTTTCACAAGTATGCAAGTATGCCCTTCAGCTGCAGAAGCATCTGGAGACAAGGATAAATTAAACATGTAGCCACTTAAACCTTTCAGCAGGAGTTAAGCACTTATTTGCAGGATAACAAATACTTGGTGAAACACTTTAAAGCCACTCATCACCCAGTGCCTTTGATTCACTTGTTAACAGTTCAGATCTATTTTATATGGTACCATTGGGCATTGTCCAAGAATCAGGCACCACATTAGGGAAAGACATCAAACTTGTGTATTTAGTGGCAATACCTTATCCCTAAAGGGTTATCACCACGAATAAGTATTATCAAAATATTATTTATTTCTCTCATTACTTTCTTATTTTACTTTCCTTGTGGTCGCCTTCCACTATTGTCATTCTCTGTTCAGCTGGGAAGAGAGGACAACCTGAAGAGCACTTGCACATCCACTTCAGCATTCTGTACCTGTTCCTGACAATTCTTTTACCGTTATTACAGAAGGTCAATACTAACTCCAATAGCCTGGATAATAAAGTGGTGAAAAAACAGTAAAGCTGGGCCTGTGACACAGAGCTGTGCCGAAGGGAGTCCAAACAAATCTGTCACATCACAAAATATGATTGTGATTCTAAGTTTGGTCAAATGTTTTATAATTGATTCATGATTGAAATGCTGAAATGGAACTGCCCTCCACCGATATTCAAGTCTCTTCAGAGGGGTGGGCTTACATCTCCCTGAGGTTTATTTATTATATTAATTATCCTGGGATCGTAAATTGCACTTCAGGTTTTCCCTTACATGATGCAAAAGGCTGAACTTTCACAAGATCAAAACATCTGCAGGTTGTAGTATAGCTTCTGAATAGGAGAGTTCCTCTAAAATAATGATATGGAGTTCATCAGATTCATGGAAACACATGGCCATGTTTTTCTGTTAGTTCTGATATTGGGCAGCCTAAGGATTCAAACTTTCTATTTGTTATTACCTGGAAGGATAAAGAATATGCTGAGTGGACTGATAATATGTGCGATCTTTTTAATCATAACAATTACTAAGAGTTTTACTTATGGTTTCACATTGTATTTCCAATGACTTACAAACCCATTGTCTTGACAAAACAGCAGCCATGCTGTTGTTTGGTTGATATATTGTCTTAAACTTTCTACAGGTGGTGTGTTGTGTGATTAGGTGCTGCAGATTTACCACGTGAAAGCTTCAAGTATTAAGCTGTTCCAAATGACTCTTTGAAATATTTTGCCCACAAAATACAGTCAATCCACTTTATAGTATATCTTGTGAAGCACGTTGAGACCTCTCAATGATGCGATAAGGTGCTACATCAAATGCAAAGATTATTATTATTATCTTATTCAAGCCCGCTTCAAAAAGGCCACTGGGAAAGCATAGAGTCACGGATTCTGACACATATGACAACACATTGTAACTAGGAAGGTAGAATAAATTGAGTTGAACAAAATGATGTATTCTCAGTACTCACAATAAAGCTTTCAATTGTAAAATTCATTGTTGTGCAGTTATCAATTTATCATTTTTTTATTATATGTCACGCCTACAGTGTCCACATCAGAAGAACATGTCAAAGGCTTGATTTGACTGAAAATTGTGCTATAATGAGAGTGAATTGTACTTTGACACAGATAGTTCAATACTGAGAATTTATTTTTTAAACTGAACATCGATCACTTTTACCCAATATCGTGATCGTCTCAAATCTATATCGCATGATCACCTCTGTGTATTTCTAACTAAATATTAATATGGATCAGTATTAGTCTATTTTTCTCCCACCGTTCCAATTCAGTACGCAGCCCTTAAGTATGGTGAAACATAAAGAGAATAAGACAATGACATCCTTTGACGCGGAAGGAAGGATTATTTAGAAAGTTACCAATCCATTAGCTGGTTAGTGCACTGATAATGACAGATTCCTTTTATTTCATTCGCAAACATTCTGTTCGGGTCTTCTTTCATTCTTTGATGTTGATTCCTTTAATATTTTTTAGTTTGAAGTGAAGCCATAACTGTTTCAAAGATAAAACTTCCTCCACTTTCACATGTAGTTATGTGCCATTTTATATGTGACACTTTGCTTGTTTTTGAATTTTAAGCAGAATCAAACAAACCTAAGTAGTCTGTTGTATGGGGTTTAATCCACCACCTGTCATTGGCAAACCTGACAATCTGAACCAAGGGTTCTAAATCTGTGCAAATATTGTGGAAAGTTTAGATCCAGACCCTCATTTCCCCTTTGTTCCCCTCCCTCTTGATTCCCTGAGTTGACTCAGGTATCTTCAATTTTTTTTCCCATTTGAAAAATATTGGGGTAGAAATTTCACCTGGGTCCAGATTTATTCTATTTTCTTAGTATTTCAGAAACATCCAGAATTTGACTAATTCTTAACTACAGTATAAACTTTGAGCCCATTTTTTGGTAAGTTCTTTTAAGAACTATGGAAGACTGAATTCTGCGATTTGCCAAAATTATTAACACTCTGAAATGCTAAGTGATTAGAATAAATCTCTCCCCATAAATCTCTCCAGAGATCAGGGGAAACCTCTTCAACCCGTTCCGCCACACTATACAAAATGGACTGAATGATACAGTCATTAATCTGGTAATAGAATGCTTTTGGATTGTGTCCACCTCTGTAACTAATAGAGACTTTTATTGTCCTCTTCAATATTTTGGCCATTCACATAGCAAATATGGATTCATAAGCCTTCAAATCTGCTGCCCTATGTCAGTAGACATAAATTAATCCTATAACATAAGGAGGGAAATCATTTCAGCTGTATGCAACATCATCTTTGCTGCCTTTCGTGTCTTAAGCAGAACCGAAGCAAGTAACATTGTGCTGCCAACAGGATACTAAATTACTAACCACAAAATAACAACCACAGTCGTTGTCTCTGCAGTAAATCTGACAGCTAGAATTTAGGACACAGGGTGTGACTGTACTGTTTGAAACTATGAAGATCAAATCAACCTTTGTTGTTATCAGTCGCAAGAAAGCCTTTTAGTGACAAGTGACCTCTTTTTAAAAAGAAACCCTTGGAGACCTCTGTCATCATAAATTATTGCCTGGCACGCAGTGACTACCTGTACTTTAACAACTTTTTAAATTCTGGCTATCCATTATACTTTTTTTTGTTAAACGGTAAATTCAATTGCGATAGTTTGCTCACAAACAGAATGCTGTTTGATTTGCAGCCTGTCCTGCTGTGGCCAAACCCATCCAGCTTTGCAGCACTGCTTTGCAATGGAATGTTACAAAGCATTCGCCTACAAAATACACAGTCACCGCATTTTATAGAAAATCCAGTAAAGCGCTTCGAGACGTCCTCCTGACCTGAAAGGTGCTATATCAAATGCAACGATTATTATTTATTATTAATCATGGAATCAAGTCAACCCTCTATGGTGGCCTTGGTAGTCCGATTCCTGAGCCAGGTGGATTCTCAAATGCTGCAAGCCTGGAGCTCTCAGTCCAATTTGGATGCTCTGAAGCTTTGTAAGTTTCTACGAGTATTGCAAGTATCTACACCTGGCTGAAAAAAGGAAAACTGTTTTATTTCACCAGTAGACAAATAATGGTCTTTGAGCCACATCCTAGTTGACTAGATTTTGTTTTGTATTTCATTCCCTTATAATGTCAGAGAAGGTCTGATGGAATGTTATTGGTCAGCAAAGTTATAGATCAAATACAAAATAAACCCCCTCTTCACTACTCAACTATAGTGTGCTTGAATCTCCAAATCAAAGGGATACCCCTGGTACATCAATGTGACATTTCTATCTCTCACACCAGACTACGTTTTGACTTTTCTGAGCCATTCAGCTATTTTAATTCCAAATCATGCTACATTTTGTGCTGTGCTCTTGTTGCCAATATGAATTTGGAATGAAGCTATGTAAATGCATTCATAGGACCTTTACAGTCATCTGTCAGGGAAATATATTGCCTCTTCAGTATACCCTGAATTCAAAACCAAGTCTCTGTGTTTGTGATGGATTAGATCAAATACCAAGGAGAAAATTCCCAAACTACTGTAATTTCAGGCTTTAAAATGGTGAAAATAAAGGGGAAAAGATTGGAGATGAAACTGCCACCTTTATTAAAATGAACCATTGAAAAGTGGCAAACTGAAACCCAGCATGTTTGAGTGATGTATATTGGAGTGGCTAGGAATACCTTAAAATATAGTGTCTGTTCTAAAAGAGTTACTCAGGATTTGAACGATTGGCCTGAGAAAAGACAAAGGAGAAAACCACAAGCATGTTTCCTGTGAACTCATCCAAATTTATTGTTTTACTTTTGTACTGTCTTTCATAATTATAACCAAGTAAAAGGGCTTTTTATAAAATTAACAGTGGTATTCTCTGCATATACATCTTTGCCAAAGCGAACCAGAGATCTTTCATTACAAGAACAACAACAACAACAACTTGGATTTATATAGCGCCCAATGAAGAACTCCTGTAATTGCCTCTCCAGATAGTATTTATTCATAGTTAATCCTACTTTAGAAATTTTGGATATTAGTCTTGTCAGGTGAGAGGAAGAGGAGGTGCATTATTTCAAAATGAATTACTTCTTTAATTGGGTCATAATACATTTGCCACACCCCATACCAGATGGTTACAGAATCTTGATACAGGAAAGGACTAAGAAAAATGAAGCATCTCAAAAGGAAAACACATATCCAAAGGAAGCTTAATTTTTAACATGCAGAATAGATTTGAATTATTTTGAAAAGACTTTACTTTAAATCACAAGGCAAGCAGTTTCATATTGATGGTGACAGAATTCCTAAAATCTCTATGTTGCATTTGCTATTTTCATAATTATTTACAGGATAGAAGCCTTTTTTTTTCTCTTTTGTGCATAGATTGTGAGAACTAATATTAAATGACAGCTCCCAAGGTTTAATGGTATATTGAATGGAAATTAAATATTTAAGATTGGTTTCCCCCCAAAATTTCAGACGTCAACTGGACGTAAAGTGACCAATATAATGAGAAATTACCTCAAAAACAATTGAAGTCATTTTTTAAATAAATAACCTGGTTGATCAGAGAGTAAATAAAAACAAATCACACCAGCAATAGATTTCTAAACATCATTAGTACTTTGCCAAAATAGAAAAAGACTGAGCTCAGTTTTGAAGAAAGAGCCAAGCCTTCACTTACTTCTGTACTCTGTGCTTCAAAACACTAAATCACAGAATGATTTTTTTATAACAGATAAAATTAGGCATTCACTTTTTGGGTGTTGCTGGCTGATTGCTGTGTACAAATTAGTTGCTATGTTTGCCCACAAAATACATTCAATACACTTTACAGTAAATCTTGTGAAAAGTGCTATCAAAAGCTAGGGTTATTATTATTTTGTGTACAGAATAATGGGAAATGTCATTATAATTTTTTTTTAAAAGATTGACTTATTAGTGTATGTGATTGACATCGGACCATCGATACTATGACAATTATTCAGTGTTGATCTTCTGGTTCTGCTTATTTCCTGGTTGTTTAGCAATATGGAGTAGAATTCATTTCTCGAAATCAGTTGTCCTACCACCCTTATCAAGCATCAAGATGCTTTTAAATATGTCCTGTGTCCTGGCTTCAACCACTTTTCCTGACAACGTGTTCAACCTCATTTGGCAATTGACAGAGTAACCAAGCCGAGGAATATAACACCTGCTGTAAAATACTGTATTTGCAATGACTTTGATTTCCTGTATCAACAACAACAATTTGCATTTATATAGCGCCTTTCACACGGGGTAATGTCCAAATTAGAATTAGCCCTTCACACTGGGGAAACAAAACCGAATTCATTAAAAAACTGCTCTGTCCGGATGCTCACCCGCATAAAACTCTGTATCCCCCTCACACCAGTCCTTGCCAGGCTCCACTGGCTCCCAAACACCAAACGGAGAGCGGGAGAGAGTCTCAGAGATTCTGGGCATAGTGGCTGAAGGCATAGCCACCGATGGCGGAGCAGAGGGCACGATGGACAAACAGGAGGAGCCAGCCGAGCGGAGGCAACGGGTGGTGGAGTGGGCGGTAAGCAGGTAGGGAGGTGTGAGGACATGGAGGGAATTAAAAACGAGTGAGAGGATCTTGAAATTGATCCGTTCGATGGTTGGGAGCCAGTGGAGCCTGGGAAGGACTGGTGTGATGGGATACAGAGTTTTGTGCGGGTGAGTTTCCGGGCAGCGGAGTTTTTAAATGATTGGATTCTGTTTATGAGATTTTGTTTATAAGAGTTTGTTTATTACCTGGTTGACCAGAGAGTTTATGAGGAGCTGGGTGATTTTTTTAATTTACTCCCTGGTCAACCAGGTTATAAACAAAATCTCATCAACAAAATCCTCATAAACTCTTTCCAGAGAGGAGATGGGGGAGACCAGCCGGGAGGATAATAGAACAGTCCAGCTGGGAAATGCCGAAGGGGTGGATGAGGGTTTCAGATGTGTTGGTTGTGAGGTACAGGTGGAGGCAGACAATGGTCCAGTGGTGAAAAAAGCGGTGCTGGTCAGGGAACGGATGTGCGGTAGAAAGGAAAGCTGGAGATCCAACCTGATGCCTAAGTTGGCAACGTGTTCGGGGAGTCTGAGGGAGAGCCCAGGGAGGTTGAGGAGTTCAGACCCGCAGGAGAGAAGAATGTTAATGGGAGCCATAGAGTATGGTCACTCTTTGGTCAGAGAGAGAGAGGGTGGGATTTGTTACTTTGACGAATGCTGTCTCTGGCAGAAACCAGACTGGAAGGGTTTGAGTAAGGAGTATTGAATTAATCCATGGTGGATTCTATTTGTTTTATGTCATGTGCTGCTACCCTCCATTCATGGTTGATAACTTTCAGAGCCTTCAGGTACAACTTGATCTGTGAGCGTGAGATGAACATTTCATTCTGCTGAATGCACACTGATTGAATCACTTCAATCAATCTCTGCTGTGCTTTCATATCGGTTGCAAAACACAAACCATGAATGAAATGAATTATTGCAACAGTTTAATAAAATTACAGGTCATTAAGATCCTTTGACTTCCTTTTCCGGCGGAGTCAAAAAAATATATAAGATGTTCTTTTCTAAATTGCATATTCCACAAATCGTTGCTTCCCTCGTGTGGATTTAGCAGCATGTTGCTTTGCAATTGGAAGACCAGCTCAAAGGAAAAAAAACAAGCTGAGGGATTTCAGTCGTGATGGGAGCCTGTCTATCTGGTATATTTAAAGGATCAGGCAAAATTTGTGAAGATTGATATAGTGAAATCCTTTACAGGTTCTGCAGCATAGCCTGTAAGGTGCACAAATGTAATTTAAGCAATGTATTTTGGTTACATCACAACCATTTGGGGACACTGGACACTGAAGAGCATTTGTGCGTTTTCTGCATAACATGTGAATAAAGCGAATTTTGTGACTCTCAGGCAAATGAATACAATACAGTTTACATTTATAAAGCGCTTTTCACGTCGGAAGGATGTCTCAAAACGCTTTAAGCAGAGAGAATAACAATAAAAATTTCCGTTTTCGCAGTTGAGATGCAATCTCTTAATGTGGTCCACCAATTGTTTACTGAGCAATCCTCTGTCCTCTGATTCACTGTCCCACAATATTTCACCCACCAATTCTCTGCCTATCAATCTTTTGGCACCTCAATCTGATGCATCTCTCCCAAATAAAGCATTTTATACAGAAGAAGTAAATACAAATTCGATTGCAGCCTGTGAATTTCGTGCTGCGCCAAAGTTTTGCTGGCATTAAATATACATTTATTGATTTTGGTGTAACTTTTGAATATTTGTGGATTTCATGGTCATTAGATTTCAATAGAGGTTGGGGTATTACTGACTAGCACTGCCACCTTATGGTGAATATATCCATAATCAAGTATATTTGATGCTACTGCGGAGTTTGTTATACAATCCCTCACCAAACTCAATCACCTTAGTCCTTGTCAATCTCCGCAAGCTCCCTATTCCAGAATGGATCGATTTCAAGATCCTCATACTTGTGTACAAATCATTTCATGCTCTGAGATCTCCCTTCTTCTCTGACCTGGTTACTCCCCACTTCACTACCTGCCACCTTCACTCAGCTGGCTTCGGATTCCTGCATGTTCCTCCTCCCTACGCTCCACCCTCGATAGCCGTGCTTTTAGCCACCACACCCTGTAACTATGGTATTCTCTGTTTTTTCAATCCCATGATCATGCTTATACTTTTTTTAAAAAAATATATAAATCCACCTCTTTGTAAAAATATGAACACTTATTATCACCATTTATCAACGATAGATTACAGATTTATAATCTATTTTCTTCCCAGAGGGTAATCACTATATGGCACAAGTTACCAAGAAATGTGGTTGAGGCCTGGATACTGGACGCGTTTAAAAAACTGCCTGATGTTGTGATGGTAAGACAATAGGGTGGGTGTTCTGGTACATTGAAATTAAATGGGCCTGACATTCCTTGAAACTCCCAATCTCCTAATATATCATTTTAAATTCCTTGATATTTGAATTTCTTCCCCATACTAATTATATATATCTGCAAACACCCCCAAAAATTTCTGCTTAATCCTTCTTCACTTATGTTGTACCCTTTAAGGCTCATAAATACTCAAAGACAAACCATTGAGTGGAAAGTAGGCTGTGCACAGCGGAAGAAAGTCAAAAGGGGTTGATCAACTCCCACTTCCTGTTGGAGTAAATTACTTGTGCTGGTGTTATTTGATGAGACGTTCAATCAGCTTTATGGGCAGAAAACATAAGATCAAAAGGTCGGTTTGGATGAAGAAGGCCCTTTGGATCATTTGATCTCATCCTTTCAGAAGAAGCTAGTGACCTAAGCTTCTGCTCATTTGTAGACCCAAATGTTGCCACGTATTCTTAAAACATCCTCCAATGCACTTTTCCTGTGTACTATTAAAAAGTAACGCAGTATTGAAATACTATCCTGGTACTATTTTATTCGAGTAATCTCTACTGTTTCCAGGAGTCTTGTGAAGGACAGTAATAGATAAATCACACAAAATGCAAGATGTAGAGGGAAACTGAAGACATTGTTTGGAACTTTTTAAAATGTTCTTCCTGTATTCTAAATGCAAATAAATGGACGAATCAGCGCAATGTTGGATTGGAAATTCCCTTCGGGTAAAATGTAGCAGAATCCAATAGAGGGCAGTATGGTAGCCCAAGAATCAAAAGCATATTACAGCGCTAAATAATAAATGATGTCAGCCTCTCGTCTCTGGGTCAGAATGGCAAGCTCTCCAGTTTTAACTAGTTAAACTCCAGCGGTACTGCAATGGTTACTTCGACATCCAGCCTGCACCTAATACTCTTCGGAATTAGACAAGCAGGGTGCGCCCCTCCAGATAGAGAGAGCGCATATTCCATTCCAGATGTTTCAGGGAAATTTCCATGTGTAAGTTGCACTCATACATGAAACTCTTAGTGTGGTTAGGATATTCTTAAATTTGGCATGTGTGGAATACCCAGCTGACAAAAGAAATGACCTAGTCATGGCTGAGATGCCTCCCATATTATTACGTGCAGCAGTGTCCCACAAACAGTCGTGGAGTAAGTGACCAAATTAGTATTTTTTTATTAATGACGGGATTACTCCCGGAAAAGCCACCCACCAATTGACTAACAACCAAGTTACAACTTACTACTAGGTACACAGAGGCTTGTGGAGTAAGGAAACTTGCCTTAACATTTCGCCCTGCCTGGGAATCGAACATACGTCCTCTTGCTTATGAGGCAAGTGCTCTAACCGCTAAGCTACAAGACTCCTTGAGTTTCCATTTTTGTAATATTGATCACATTGGATAGGCTGGAGCGGGTCGGACCTCCCAACATTGTTCTCAACTATCAGAGAACCCAGGCCTGTGGCATTGGAAATCCTGAGCATCAAGAGGTCTGGGGACATTCAATAAAACATCCTTTATAAAAGCTATATCTGCTTTAGTCTCCCTTGGTTTGTGTCGGCCTCATGCTATTGGTCTGACTTCCTTTTGCTGCTTGTGTCTCTTTATCTACCTACATGTGGATCTATCTGTGAATAATCTCCCATGACTGTTTGTGGGACATTGCTGTGCCCAATTGGCCCCCGCGTCAATATACAGTCAATTCACTTTATTATTATTATTATAACTGCCGGTTTGCAGCATTTTATGCATTCACATGTGTTTGGTGTTATCATACCTCTTACAGCGATTCACGCAGATGCTCCCACAGGTGCTAGACATTTTGGTGCAAGCGCCTTAAGTGCTCTCTGGGATGCCACCCTGCTTGAGGGGCGTTATATTCAAGTTGTGCTTGTCTTCCAGAGTTAGTATGAAAGCAGCAGAGGTGAAAAACTTGGCAACGCCTCCAGATTGGTGTTGCAATTCAAGCCTTTGGAACAGTAATATAAAAGCAGCAATAGTTAATTTAAAATTACTGGCAGTATTGCCCTATATGTTAATTCCATGGAAACTTTAGAAGCCGCACTTTGTTTAGAACAAAAACACCATTGATCACTTCTAACCCACAGATTTGTGTACACATTTGTGTAGCCTAATCCAAGATTAGCAGTACAATAACAAACATTGTTCGAATTCCTATTACTGTCAGAGTGCTTCAAGACACTTTACTGGAACTGAATAATCCAGATGGTCAGGTCCTGCTCTGCTGGATGTACAGTATTTGGCAGGACAAACAAGAAGCAAAATTCATGCATTGAAATCAACATGACAAAGGTAGATCTTACAAAATGTTTCGAAACCCCTCTGAAAGGTTAAATGACAAGACAACAATGTCTTAAACAGGTCAGACCTTGACCCATTGTGTAAGGTCAACGTTGATGGTGTTTGACTTTCTCTCTTGAATTACTCCACGGTCTAAACAAACTTTAAGGGAAGAAAATTTCTTGCACCTCCTCCACGCCAACAATAAGTTTCAACGTGTTTGTAAAACCTAGGAAATGTCAAAATTGTATCCTGCCCTCCTTTTAAGGGTAACAGTACTAAATTCATGTGATATCCTGAAGGTCATCGATAAACCTAATTCTATATAGATGGATACCTTCACACTGTGTCTCTTGCAGTGCCTTGTGGTACACTATACATGTGTGACCTTTTGGTAAACCTGCAAAATGGGATTTCCGATTAGGAAGCCAAAGTAAAAAGATTGTAACTTTTACGATCACCCATAGTAGACATTATTGCTTTGACTTTTCTATTTGTGGGTTTCATGCAGTCACTAATTGTCCATAAAATACACCAAGTTTGCCTCTAGAGATTGCACATTTTTAGTTCAGTGTTTCTCACTCCTTCTGGTCCACACAACTATTCTCTGTCTCACTGTGACATTTGTATATCTAGATTGTTTAATCAAATCCTTCAAGAAATCCCTACTGATTAATTGTAACCTTCAATACTTGTGAATAGTGCTTCACTATTCTTTCCTCAAAACCAGCTCAGGCAATTCAAAGTCCAGAAAGCAGTGTAAATGAAAATATTCCAGAATGCAACACACACAGAACTCATGAAATGGTCATTCACTCTTGCTGGTTGTTGGAGAAGGATTATTTTGTTCAGATTAACAATTCTTTCTACCAACTTGCGTTTGATATAGCACCTTTTATGTTGGAAAGACGCTTCAAAATGCCAGTGACTGTGCATTTTGTAGACAACTGCAGCAGGCAATTTTCTGACAGCAGTGTTCCGCAAACAACCACAGAGTGAATGATTGTTTTATGTGGAAGAATTATCGGCCAGGAAAAATTCCCTTCACAAAACAACGGATGCCAGAGACTTTATAGGATTTAATACACTTCATTTTGAAAATAAAAGTTCAGTTTTTTTTAAAAACGATGATTGATCAAGATTGATTTTTATTTAGCACAGAGAGGTTCAATTTATATTCACACATAATGTGTTCTCTTGAAAACCAATTGGTGTTGCCTGAGTTAAAGCAAAGATTCTGATATAGCTAAGAGCTTGGCTGGGTTACAGCTCCTGAAGTCACATCATTGTAGAAATTCCACATTCCTTTGCAGGCCATTTAAAGGAGCAGCAAGTCTTAAGTGTTCCAGGAACTAGAAAGACCCTCACTCACTTTGATCAACTTGATATTTTGTTTCCGTGAAAACAAATTTCAAATAAGAACCTGTTAGAGGCAAAATAAAAAACGGTCAAAAAAAAATCACCAAACGCAAAATATCATAATCTGTTTTGATGTCTGAACCCAGTGTTAATGGTGAGGGATTCACAGCACAAAACTGCTTATAATTTTAAGAATGTTCCACGCTTATTTCGAGTGGTATAAGGAAATGGAAATATTTACACAAGGGAGTGCTCAGGAATGTTCTGACGTTGGTAGTGATGCACATTGTTTAGGGCGAGTAAAAAGTCCTTTAATCTGGATCTGGCTCTCCTGCCCTTAACTTGGAATTTAGGGGGTTGAAGCTAAAACTAGAACCTATCGTAATCTGATTTGCTAAAATAGTGATATTTTCACCAGTATTGAACAAATTGGATGAATAATTTCAAAATAGGGTTTACTTTCCCATGGCACTGTTCAAAAAGAGAAAGGAGTTTCACATGATGTCTTTGTAAAAACAAATCCACCAGATAAAATTGTTCATTTACTTCATGGCTGATTGTGGGATTGTGTGTAGTCATGGATTGAGTGACCCAATTTTTTGTTTAAGGGATCATTATTCCAGGAAAGCCATCCTCCAATTGACTGACAACCGATTTTCTACTTCCTGCTGGATAAACAGAGGCGTGTTGGAGAAGGAGGCTAAAGTTTCGCCCGGCCCAGGAACCAAACCGGGTCCTCTCGCTTGTGAGGCGAGTGCTCAAACCAATATGCTACAGGACTCCATCTCTTCCTGTTCCTTCACTCAGTGCTACAGAGGGGACCTTTATGTACTTTGACTGGTAGATTCAACAGGAGCAGGTGGACGTTATATACAAATGATCTCTGTCCTATCAATTTATCTCGAACCATTTATTTCAACATCTTATGTCAACAAAAAACTAATGTCCTTTCTCAGCATAGGAACACACTAAACTTCCTGTGTATGTCAATGTCAAAATAACCTTTGGCACGCTTATGTCGACAAATATTTCAAGTACCTAACCGTACCATGTACTTGGTTTTATTTTCACTGATGTTGATAGGTCCTAATCCTCATGTGTGACACATGAATCAGTCAGTGAATGATTGGGTGCGTGTGTGGGTTATTGCACGTAAGCGCATGTGACACACGGGTTGGTGGGGTCACATGTTAGGCTAGTTAGACCTATAAAGTAACCGGGTTGGACATTGGCAAAACAAGAGACGATTCAGAATTACTTTATGAGGGCTTTCTTTTATGACCCACATGATTATGACTTCTGTGGATTCCATGGTTCACAGCTGATGCCTTCCTACACCTATGCTCCCTGCCCTCCACCCCTCCTGATCCCAACCACCAGCTCGGTGCGGATCCCTGACTGTCCAGTACCTTGGGATGCCCTCCTGACGTGAAAGACGCTAAACAAATGTAATTTGTTGTTGTTGATGGGGCCGAAGAAGACTCCGACAATCCGACTGCAGAAGCTGCATGAAGTTCTTGGTTTGCAAAAAGAAGAGTTTGTAGATATTGCTGCAGATATTGTGGATGCAAATGAACAGTGTATATCAATATAATAATAATCCTTGCATTCGATATAGCATATGTCTGCATTGCTCATTTGTTTATGTTGACCTCTTGCTTATGTTAACAAAATTTAAACGGTCCCCAACATGTCGACTGTATTTGCATATAACATTTTTGGTGGGTTTGGGTCCAATGACTATTTAAAAATGTGTACATTATATGCAAAGGTTACGTTCAGGCATCTTCTTTTATTTATGCTTATTTTGAATAGTGGTGAACGAAAGTGAGATATCTTGGGAGAAAAATAAGTTACGTAATCAAACACTAGTCAGTACGAACTATGTTATAACTACATCCAGCTTGAGCTAATACCATGAGAATCACACAAACGACTATTTGTCTGTTTTTTGATCTAAAACTTTAAAGGCAAAATAAAGGAAAAGTCTCTTTTGGATTTCCCCTCGGCAAATTCTATCCCATGTATGAAGTGGTGAGTGTGCAAAATTCCTGCAGACAATGCACTGCTTTCATCCTCACCAAATTTAATTTGTCATTGCTCAGCCCAAATGTATATTTGTCGAGTTCTCTTTGTAAGATTTTAGTTACCTTCCTTGATTACATAGTTGATAGAAAAGTTTTAGATAAATTTAACACCAATGAGGTTTTGGAGAGATGTGTGTTTGACCATGAGATCTTTGTGGTAGTTAAATAAATGGGAAATGGAGTAGAATACCTGTTCCTGTAAAATACCTTGTAATCAGGCTGACACATGCTGGTTGGGTAGTTCCCTACAGAGGCTCAATTTCAACAGAACAAAAAGTGTTACT
Organism: Callorhinchus milii; assembly: GCF_018977255.1. Lineage (NCBI taxonomy): Eukaryota > Metazoa > Chordata > Chondrichthyes > Chimaeriformes > Callorhinchidae > Callorhinchus > Callorhinchus milii. Next base: position 9,991,987 of record NW_024704745.1, on the reverse strand, counting down.
TTCAGATATTCCAAGGTATTGACACACAAGAGTACCAGGTTTCCAGCAAAGGTGGTTGACTTCAGGAACTGGATTCATTTACTAGATATACAACACCTGGGAGCCTGAGCTGGTGGCTGAAACAGCAGTCAAAAAGATTGGTCTTACCGCAGATTTTGAAAGGGTGTGTGTGTGTATGTGTGGCGTGGGAGGGAACAGAACAAGCTGGAGGGACTCTGGGATGGGGTTCCAGAAAGTGGGTGCAAAATGGTTGAAAATGGTTGAATTCACCATGCTTAAGAGTATCCAAACCAAACAGTGTTCCATGCATCCCACCTATACATCAAAATTCCTGAGATATTTATTGGAATGGAATGCCACTCTTTCCCTAGAGAGACACATCCTGCTTACCTAAATCCAGAGAATATTAGACACAGGTTGGCAAGAGCCAAGGCTGTGTGCGACATTGGGTTATTGCTGGGGTCCAACCATCTAAAACCACATAGCTTGCACTATGTGAAACCACTGCTTTCCCAGCTAGGACTACCCTATACCTTCAGGGTTTTGGCTTGCAGGGTTAAAAGGAGCTGAGTGGTCCCCAGTCCCCAGTGGCTGGTCTGCTCTTCCAAGTCCTGCCGATGCGCCAGGTTGGCTGGGCTGTCATTAGCAGTACCTGGGAGTATTGGATTAATCGTCATTAAAATAGTATTGGTGGATATTTGGATATCAGGAAATTATCATGTTGAACTACCACCTGCACATTCGCTCTTCATTAATATTATCATATTGGTGACGCTATGGTTGGGTAGGGTTCTGGAAGGATGAAATTGGATGGGCCGAAGTGCCTTCTTCATCTGCGATCTATGATTAAAATGTCTCAAAATACTTTGAAAGTATTGTAATTATTGTCCAGTGTAGTGGCTTTTTGTAGGCAAGCCAGCTTGCTGTTTGTGCCAACAAGTTCCCTTAGACAATCATGTACAAATGCAAAATTAATGAATTTTTCAAAAATTGCACAATCTTAAATTTTATAACAATGGTCCTAAAGCTAGACCAAAATAATTCTTTAGGTCTCAAATCACCGCGTTGACCATGTGAATGTTCAATTAACCTGGAGGATTGTTAATCAGGATACTGGGTGTATCTGCCTTCATTTTTAAAATTCCTCTGATATCATGGATCTTTAACAACACCCTGATCTATGAAAATCTGGTTTCCAAATAAAGACTGGATTTAAGAAACTTGTAATTCTAAACAATGTTAAATGTTAAGACAATGGTTTTAGGGTAAGATCATGTGAGACCGGACTAAGAAAGAGGAACTTCATTTACATTTCTTGGGGGTAGATTAAATATTTCCCCATGTGTCATTTTTAGAAAACCTTTGTATGTTTCAGAGGAAATAAAAGTATGCTAAAATTCTAATTCTATTTAAGGTGGGGGAAAGACTAGGTTATTCAAAGTAACTTCTGACCAGCAATTATCTCTATTTGTTCAGCCTAAGGTACAATCAGGTAATAAGATAGTATGAATGTGTAATTGGGATCTAATTTGAGGTGTAATTGGGGTCTAATTTACTTTGAAAGTATTGTAATTATTGTCCAGTGTAGTGGCTTTTTGTAGGCAAACAAGCTTGCTGTTTGTGCCAACAAATTCCCTTAGACAATCATGTACAAATGCAAAATTAACGAATTTTTCAAAAATTGCACAATCTTAAATTTTATAACATTGGTCCTAAAGCTAGACCAAAATAATTCTTTAGGTCTCAGATCACTGTGTTAACCATGTGAATGTTCAATTCATCTCGAGGATTGTTAATCAGGATACTGGGTGTATCTGCCTTCATCTTTAAAATTCTGAACTGCCCAACTGACATTTATAAACAATTCTGCTACTTGCTGTCTGAAGCAAAGTTTCCTCCTGGGATAAAATCCAAAGTCTCTAAAGGTATCTTTGTAAATGTCACATACAGTAATATTTCTACAAAGATAATCGCCATTGGAGCTGAGGTCTTCTGTGATTCTGAGTATGTAAGTTATTTTGTAAAGGTTATCCTGTTTATCTTAGTTAGGAAAATAAATGATTTTGGAAATATTCAAGTAAAGATGGCAGTGCTGTTCTCTTTAAACCAGTTGGTGCACAATTCGAGATAGGTGACAGGCATAGATGTGGAAGTGATGACAGCCATAGAACCGACCTGTGAAAGTCTTTTGGCTAATGCTGGTCTCATAAAATCAATTCTGCATGAAGTGTTATTTTAACTGCAATTGATAATCTGAGCTGATCATTTGTTTCGATAAGGAATGAGGCAGTCTGAATCATGATAATCAAATATACCTATTTTGATTATTCAAATTACTTTGCATTATTCAAATCACTTTGCACTTTGCATTATGTTACTTTTCTTTTAGAATTTACCCCTGCACGGACTTTCTCCAGGATGGATTTAATGATGAGTTTATAGTCTTAATTAAATGTAAGAGAGATTAACTGATAAAATGGGAAGTCCAAAAGGAAAGGGAAGAGTTGCAGACATTTGACATTATTTTTTGCTCGTCAAGGAACAGATGAGGCAATTTTTCCATTTCTGTGTTGCACCACAACTCATATGTAAGAGGTTTCATTAGTTCTTGAGAAGAATTACTGGCATCCTGTATCTTGCTAATTGAATCACAGCGCATTTTTGAAGAGCATGTAGAGCCCTGTATAGCAGACCTGCAGATCTATAGAAACTGCTTGAAGAAAGCATGTTTACATCATAGGCTATTTGATGCAATGCAATGGAACACTAAAGTGCTATTTAGACACCATTTTATCTATAACTTTTAGAAACATAAATACTTAAAATAAGATCTCCCCTGGGACCTCAGTTTAACATCTCATTTGAAGGGCAATACTTCCAATAATGCAGCTACATTGGAGTATCAGCTAGACTTTAATAATAATAATAATAATAATCATTCTTACATTTATTATGTCTTTGAGACGTCTCAAAGCGCTTTACAGAACATATTGTAAACTGAATTGACTCTATATTTTGTGAGCTTAACGCTTCAAGCCATAAATCAGTACTTTGAACATCACAGTAAGTTAAAATTCTTGACTTAGTACTTGAACCCATGCTTTTCTGACTCAGAGGCAAGAGTGTTGCCAACTGATCAAGTTGGCATTGTCCAAACATCATAGTATTTCTTCACCTTAACGGTGTTATCTTACACTTGAATTATAATTAGTCATATTCAAAGATTTTAATCTTGTTGTGATCCCTTTAAGCTATTTTAGTCACAAACTAAGGGTACTAGGTGTGTTATATAGGTAATCAAAACTCTATTGTATTCCCTCTATGGAAATTTGCTTAGCAATTCATGATGTTTCAATGTCATCTGATTTAACCTCCGTTGGGTGTAACTAGACTCACCTACAAACTCACACAGATTATTGACATCAATCTGTAAAGTTTCCATTCGCAGTCAACAGCTTTCTTCTGTCCTTAGTTATAGTTTACACTTGTCTTGACATTCGTTGTTTGATTCTTCCCCCTATCTGCTGAACGTAAATCTGAATTAGATTTAAATAGTACGAGGAATTACATATTGGTTTCTTTCTGACCACTTTGCATCTATAAAACAACAACTTGCACTTATATAGCGCCCTCCACACAGGTAGCGGCTCAAAGTGCTTAACAGTGGTGGAGCCTGACTCCAAGCTGGGTGGGGGTAGTGGTGGTGAGGAGGTGGCCAAAAGCCTGGTCGAAGACAAAGGTTTTCAGGTGGGACTTGAAAAAGGGCAAGACTGAGGGATTGAACCCCATTGAATGCTCATCCTTAATGTACAAGTTCCATGGATTCATATTTAATAAACTGTCAAAAAATTACAGGTCAGCCAAACTTCTACAAGTTTCACTGACTCATATGAAAGTGTGATTCAGTCAACGACAATAACCTATACACCAATCAGACACATTCCCATGCAACTCATTTGAACAGTTACATTTATGCTGAACGCTTCAATGATATTGGCTTCCAAATTTTCTCCCTCCCACTTACTTATTATTTTCCAGTTAATGAAGAGTCACTGGTTGTTGAAATACAATATGGTAGCCAGCCTACCACCAGAAGAGGAAGGTTTTCAGGTGGGACTTGAAAAAGGGGAGAGAGGAGGCAAGGCGGAGGGATTGAGGAAGAGTGTTCTAGAGTTTCTGGGCATAGTGACTGAAGACCGCCAATGGTGGGGCGGAAGGTGCGAGGGACGAGCAGGAGGCCGGTGCCAGTCGAGCGGAGGCGCTAGGTGGCGGATTGGGGAATGATGAGGTCGGAGCGGTGGGTAAGCTCCAGAGAGTGAACACAGATAGTTTTGAAACTATTTTAAACTCAGATAGTTTCATAACTAAATGAAACAAAAATTCACTTGGTAAAAAGCACCTGGACAATCTGTTAAATCATGCGTAATGGAAGCTTGAACAAATGTGTGCACCAAAGGTTTGTCCCCAATCTTTTAAAAAATCTCTGAAAAAATCAAATCTTTTATACTAATGAGGTCAGTTCAATTTAATTCCTTGGTTGTGTTTACTGTTTGGATTTGGTTTTAACCTACATGTCTTGAGAAATATGTTTTACAAATTACTGTCAATTTTATCATCTATCGACTATCGACATGTCACCTCACCTCTAACTCAGAAAGTTTGGGATTCAAGGCCCACATCGGGACTTTGAACACACATGTTCTAGGCTGACATTCCAATGCCATGCTAGGAGTGCATTTCACTGTCAGAAGTCACTTCAGATGAGATGTTAAACTGAGGTCTTGTCTGTCTGTAGGTGGACACTAAAAAATCGGTGGCATCTTTTGAAAAGGTAAGGAAATTTCTCTCTCTCCCAGTGCCCTCAATTCCCCAGATATTCTCAATTCTAATTGGCTATGGTCTGGCCATCATGGTTTGACCCTGCCAAATTGAGACACTGCAAAATTGCAATTTTAATGCATTAATATTTCAATGCACAAGATTATATGGGCGTCGAAAAAAAACACTTTATTCAAGTATCATGTGGCTAAGGGAATCTCGACTCCTTTGTACTTTAAATCTAATGTGCCCCCATCCATTGCTCTACCAGTGTAAACCAGCATACTGTATTCAATCTCCAGATATCTGAAGAAATATGTTGGCTGTAAAGAAATATGAATGTTCTGGCAAGTAAAAAGAAGTAATTTGTTCAAAAAATGACTGTTCTATTACATAAAAACGATTATTAAGCAACTGGAGTGATATAAACTGCAATTCATATTCTGAACAGCAAACATTCATAGCTTTTTTTAATGACAAAAGGGTTTCACTAATGCAGTTGACTAATAATATTTGCATAGTGATTCGTATACAAGATTCTGACCAAGGAGTTTCCTCTCATACCCAGGGATTACCCTTCATATTCAGTGACTTATAATAGATATTGGAGTTATGCAGAGTTTCTAAAACTACTATTTATGATTATTTGTAGGGCATCCCTAACCTCCAACACAAATGCTGTGTAATTAAATTTAGCATTTGGTGGTTTGTTAAATCTATTCCATCCTTACATTATAGCTCGTTTCAAATGATTTAAGGCTTGAAATTCAACCTAGTCTTGGCTTTTAAGATCATTTTATCTTAAAATTTTGAGGTAGTGCTGAAATGTGGGAATTTCTTACATTCACTTTCAATCCGGAAGACAGTTTTCTACACTTCTTAAACAGAACAATCTTTCAAATTGAGGCTGAATTTAAGATTTTTTGAACAATTCTTTGCAGAATTATATTTTCAGACAAAGTAGTTTCACAGGCTCCAAAAAGGTGACATTTCGAGCCTTCAGATCCTGTCCTGGTCAACAAATAAAACTGGTGATTCACTCCATGGCTGTTTGTGGGAAATTGCTCTGCGCAAAATTGGCTGCCATGTTTGCCGAAACAATACACAGGCAATCCACTTTAAACATATTCGGAGCACAGCATCTTGGAGCACTCAAATAAATATATTTAAGCGCTCCGAGACACTCCGAGACACTGCCCTGCGTGAAGGGCACTATATAAATGTAAGTTGTTGTTGTATATTCTGCGAACGTCCTCTTAAAGTGAAAGGTGCTATACCAAATGCAAGGGTTATTCTTATTATTATTATGATTTAAAATAAATTCTCAATTCAATGGATGCCTCAGGGAGCATTACGCTCCTCGACTACTCAAAATACACTAAAATCCTGGCCAGCCAGACTAATCGGGGGAGAGAAATGGCCTGGCGAGCCGGAATTTCCAACTACGTGTAATTACCAGCATTCACTGGCTTTTATCAGTGCTGAAAAATGCTGGTAAAAGCTGCTACCGGCATTTTAATTGTTTGAATCCCACAAGCAGAAGATAGTGAATAAGCTAAATTCTGTTCGTGGGATTCAAACTGAGTCAAAGTGGATTTCCCTGCCACGACGTTGGGGGTGGGGGAGCTGGGCCGGGGGAAAGGCATGTACTGGGAAAGTGGACTCGCAGCAATTTACACATGGATCCGCGGACATTGTTTAAAATTTTCAGATTCGAGCCCTATCCGGCTTTGTCCAAATTCTGGATACCTGGAGTCTAGTAAGCCAGGGGAGCTACTGTAATAATAATGCATTTGATAAGGCGCCTTTCGTGTCGGGAGGACGTCTCAATTACTTTAAGGTTTAGTGACTGTACTATTTGTAGGTGAACACAGAAGGCAATATATGCACAGCAGTGTTCTCCAAAACAGCATGAAGTGAATGACCAATATTATTTGGAGGATTGGGGGCTAGCACAGTGGGAGAAACTCTCTTATCTTTTCAGTAATAATAATACTAATCCTTGCATTTAAGATTCCATATCCTCAGAGATGGCCTCCATTAATTGCATACTGGGGTCTATCTGAGATCCAAATCAGAATATACATAAGGGAGTCCGGAATTACAGCATGGGCAAATGGAGAAGTGTTTGCAGAAGTAACTACTTCTTCGGATAGACAGGAAATTACAGTGACATTTATTTGTGTAAGCTATAGCTTGAGTAAAACAAAACATAAGAAGTCAAATGTAAGACCGTTTTGATTTCACTTCTGCTTTTTGCTGCTATCTAATTGCAGCACAGAGATCTACCGTGCTTGATGTCATATTTGGCAGGCACGACTGAAACTAGATAATGTGTGCAATATATTCGTTTGTACACTAAAAATACATACAAAAATATTTGCTTGGTTGTCCTAATCATGCTCAAATGGTAAGTCCACTATGTTGAGTCACTCAAATCAAGAAGACTTTTATCTTCAGATTGAGCCCCGTTGAACACTCATCTTTAATGTACGAGTTCCATGAATAAAAATATCTTCTTGATTCATACTTACTGAACTGCCAAAAAGTTACAGGTCAGCCAAACACCTACAAGTTTCACTCAGCTGACCACTCACGGTAGAGGGAGGAATCTTTATCTAGCAGAATCAAATCCATGTTTGTCAACCGTCTGATGTTCAACTTGTGACTATCCTCCTTCGGGGGGGGGGGCGGGCGGGGGTGTGTGAAGAAGAACAAGAACAGCAACTTACACTTATAGAGCATTCTCCACACAGGGTAGTATCTCAGAGCGCTTAATAATGGCGGAGCCTGACTCTGAGCCGGGGGTATGGAGGTGACCATAAGCACTTCCGAAGAGGAAGGTTTTCAGGTGGGGCTTGAAAAAGGGGAGAGGGGGCGCAAGGCGAGGGATTGAGGGAGAGTGTTTCAGAGTTTTGGGCCATAGTGGCTGAAAGCGTGACCTCTGATGGTGGGGCGGAGGGTGCGAGGGACGAGCAGGAGGCCGGTGCCAGTCGAGCGGAGATCTTGGGTGGTGGATTGGGAAGTAAGGAGGTCAGAGACTGCATTGGTGGTTATTACCCTAACCCTAACCCTAGGGACATGAATCTATGTCATCCCCATCTTTGGCAATAGTGTATTGCTGTCCGAACGTGCTGCTCAACTCCATCTATACACATCATTTTCCTACGAAGCATTGCTCCTTACATTTTACTGTACCTTTGTTAGAGATATTGTAAAAAAATTAAAATAAGACCCACAAGGGGCTCGGCAGCCTAATGGTTTATAAATGAAATTAATCCCATCAGAACCAAATATTCATTTTGACTTTACCCAAACGCAGTCCTACAAACTATCTCGTGCAGACAACTGGGAACATAACCAGGGGTTTTAATACCCACTGCTGGCACTCTACACCTACTATACCACAAAGTAATTTGTCAGCATGTAAAAGGAGACTCTTGATTATCATGATAAAATAAAATAACAGCCACTCTGCTCTGCTGTACATTTGCTTTTATAAATCCTTATTTAGATAACCGCATTTGCAAGCAGTCTCCTGTTATGTACGTCACTGTACTTCCTGAACTTTGACATGTGACCAGTACGAAAGTACATTCAAACTACCCTGTTGACTGTAACTGATTTGCTTCTTGCATTCAATTGCAATATCATTTCCTGTATGATCTCTCAAGAAATCTGCAGTGGAAGAGATATGTGTCTTTTGCAGAAAGAGCAGTTGTGCCTCATGATCTCCCCATTCCCTCCGCCTCCACCCCAAATGTCTGAGAATTGAACACATTTCTTCTGGTTGACACTCCATTTGTTTATCATTCTACCAAAGGGGTTGTCCAATATAAACCTGTTTTAGATTTTTAATAATAAGTTGGGTCTAGCAAAATTTTAAGAGGTGTGCACTGTTTGAGACTGTTTGGTATCATTCTGGTTTAAAGCAAATATTAGAATGTAGCAACGATATTACCTTCAATTTAACAGAAATGGGGAAATCTCATTCAAAGACTATCAAGATTGAATTTGCTGCACAAGTTTACATTTTAAGGCAAAGGCCAAGACCTTGAGATATTCCATGCCTCTAATTCATTCATCTTTCGGGGTAACTAATAAAGAATTAATGATGTGTTCTCTCTATGTTTCGTTCATCATTGATAAAAATGGTCAGTGCCAAAAAATGTCAAAGACATATAATGAAGCCGGCACCAAACTGTTGCTATCAATGATTTGGTGATGTACAATTTATTCGTGCCTTTTCAACCCACGCAGGATATGAGCCTCTAATGCAGCACGCTATTATTTATGCTTGACATTTATATCCTGCATTAGTATACAGAAAAATTACAGCTTCTGAATCATAATTACATAGATACCATTCAATCAGCAAGTTATAGTTTAATTACTGCCGGTTTATTATACCAAAACAACCTACTTTTTTAAAATCATACATAAACTGCACGTTTTGTTTTACGGTAAATCATGCTGCTCTGAACCAAAGGCACTCAAACCATTTAAGACAGTCAGTGACACAGGAAGCAAAGCTACATCATGGAGTACTAATGGTTATGCTATGGATTACATGCTGATTTTTGAGGTATTCTATTGGAGTATTAATGTGATTGATAGGAGATGGAACTTGTATTATTAGTGCATGTAATTTTGAAATATCTCAAAACGCTTAACAGTAATTAATGTCAAGTGTAGTGACTGTTTTTTCTATAAAGAACAACAACAAATTGTATTGATTTATACGCAGAGGCAATTAGTGCACAACAAAGTCTCATAAACAGTCTACGGTTAACGGCTGATTAATCTGAAGCACTGTAAGCAGTATAGCACAGTGAAGCGATAGGCTGTAGGGCTTTCCCTGGAATTTCACAAGGTTAGTTTACAATCTTGGGACGAGGTGTGAGAAAGAGATGTGCCACACTGTGCTGTAATATTCTATAATTACATCAACCCTAACCCTAATGTGTGTCAGCCTGGATTAGTTGATAGCAGTCTCTCCTTTTGAGTCAGAAGGTTGTGGATTCAAGCCCTACATCGGGATTTGGAACTCATATCGTCTGAGAGTTTCTCTAATGGAAGATGTTGTGTTTTGTGTTTGTTGTGTTGCACTAAATATATAATATTCTCCAACTAAATATATATTTTCATTAAAAAAGATAGTTTAACGTGATACGCCAGTGCAGTGCTGGGGTTGTGTTGCATTGTTGGAAGTGCTGTTCTTCGGATATGACCTTAAACTGAGGCTCTGTCTGTCCCTTTAAGCCCCTGTAGTTATGTAATTTTGTATTGTATTGTTCATCTCAAAGCCCTTCACAAGATCTTACTGTAAAGTGTAGTGACTGAGTATGTGTAGCTGAATTTTTCATTAAAAATGTTGTATTGTTGGAAGTGCTGTAGTTCGGATATGATGACATTTAACTAATGTAGTTGAAGTTGAAAGTATTTGTAGTTCAAAGTGGCAACTAATTTGTACAGAGCAACGTCTCACAAACGGCCATGAAGTAAATGATCATTTTTGTTTCTGGGGAAATTGTTGGCCAGGCACCAGAAGGACCTCTGTTCACTTTTTCGAATAGCGCCATGGGATCGGGGAGATGGGATCTCAGTTCATCGACTCATCCATCGACGGCACCTCTGACAATGCACACACACCCCTCATCAATGCATTGGAGTGTCAGCTTAAGACTACGTCTTAAGTTTTAAGTCCCGACATGAGGCTTAAACCCACAACCTTCTGACTCAGAGGCAAGAGTGCACCAGGCTGACACATTGTTACATTCAATAATGATTTTAAAATTTGTTCTGGAAATTCCACATGCAGAATCTCACTATATGTAAACGAGGAACTATATATTTCTCATGGGCAGAGACTAATTGTGGCTTAAACATTTCTCATTCACAACGATTGAAACTCATGTGGCTGAAACTGACATGATAACTTGGAGGCAAGTTAAACTTTGAAATGACTTTGAAAGATCTATTTAATCCTTCTATATAAACTAGTTCAGGAAGTGAGGAATAATTTACATGGATTTAAATAACTGCTGCGGAGCAGAAAGGTTGGGGCAAGAAATGATGTGTGTAATTATATATTGGGAGATCAATTTGAATAAAGAATATTGGATTTCCTTAACAAAAATCTTTTCTGTTTTCAGTATTTTGATGTGAAAATCATTTCACCATTACTTTTACAATCATTATCCTTGCATTGGATATAGTGCCTTTTCATATCATCGAGGCACCTAAAGGAGCTTCACAGGATTTTACAGTTCAGTTAATACAGAGGATTTCTGTCTGTAACGTTTGACCTATTTCCAGATATCATACAACCCCTTTGGTTTGGTGAAACTCCTGAAAGATTTGATAAAATACACGGCGAATCTGCACTTTTTAAATCAACTTTATTTTAAAACTCTTGCATACAGAACAACACAATATCACAGCTACTTAATGCAATATTCAAACAATTTTAACAATGAGAACCTCTGTCTACAAGACATACTTTGTAAAAGTCATGAATGAACAGACTACCTTAAAATGGCTAACACAAATACTCTAATCAATTTCTCAGCGCTTTAAAGCTGTGCAGTGTACACTTCTACATTAAAACTATATTAAACAGCACTAAATATTGCAAAGAAAATACAACTCTAAATAACTAGGTAATATTTCAAGTTCTAGATTGACAAAAACAAAATACACTCTTGAAATCAAATAGGAAAAAAGTGGAATAATTAAGTGAGACAATTCAAATGAAAAAGTATTTCTTAAAATTTATCAATCAAATGTATACTGCCACAAGGAAAAACAAAATACCTAAAGACTTAAAAATGTCCTTTCATAATGTTAACAGATGCACTGTGGCTACAAATAGAAAACAATTGATTCTGATAATATATAAACTACCACCTAACTCAAGATCCATCTTATCCAGGATTTTAATCCTCTGGTTCGGACTGAATGGGGCATGCTTAATTTTCTACATTGCAGCACCTTTAATAAATGTCGGCAAAGCTTAAACGCCATTCTTAGATCCATTTCAACCCTCCCACCCCCCCAAATCCTCTTTTCACCAGGAACCTCTTGGCATCATCGCATCCTACAATACTTTACGTCTGCAATGCTCACTCAACTTCATTTTACTGGGTGTTGGCCTCCCTTCCAATTTAATTGCTATACCTGTCAGTCTCCAACTGTCCAATCCCCATTTGGCTGGGAAGACAGGTTTGAGAAAAAGTAAGCCCCACTGAAATTAAAGGGAGCAAAGTATGACTAAGAGGCCATTACTCATTTACCGCTTTGGAACAATTAACATTTCTCAATTTCAAATCGCGTGACCAAAAATTTCTTGCAAGAATCTGATTTGAAGATCCATATGGCAATTAGGATTTATAGGTTTGTGCAACATCTGCTTTAGTTTTTGTTTTTGTTCCAGTCAGAGAAAGAATTTGAATAAAATGCATGTTTGAGTAATTGCAGTTCAACTTCTTTTTTAAATTCCTTGTATTATACAACACCAACTTTTAAAAACTCTCACCACATTCTCAACTTGGTTTGAATATTATAGATAATTGATATTATTTCAGGCCGCAGACCTCTATGCTGCAGCTACACACGACACATTCAAATGCTATAAAGTGTTCTTTAAAGTGTGTTTTCAGCTACTGCTGAAGTCCAGATTTTTCAGCTTGTGGACCATATTTATGTGTTCAATATAGTACTGTACAGAACAATCAGCTTAAAACAAGCTCCAGGTTACATTTTTTTAAACTAATTACTACATAGTAGTCAACAATTAAAGTTTCTTTTAACTGAAACAACAGACATTTGCCAGTGACAGGCAAATATTTCTATACAAATCTCACAGGACTGCCTAACTGACAGTGAGGGTCGACAGACAATTTTCCCATCACATCGTGTCAAAAGAGAGATACTCTTGATTGAACAGCTTTCCCCTTCAAAATTCGCTTGACCTACGAATAACAAAGTAATGGTTAGTTTACAAAAATCAGACTTCTGTCACCCATATTTTGCTTTCAATGTTATTTTTAAAATTTACTTTCATATTGTAATGTTTTGGGGGGATTCTTTTCTATTACTTTCACTTCTGCTAAAAAAATAAAAATCGATAGGTCATTATCTTATTTTTGTTTTGCCAAACAGACATGTACGACTCTCCTTTTACACTCACCTCTTCTCCTCTTGGACCATCTGGCACCAGGTGCACAGGTTGTTCATTTTCCAGGTTCCTGGCACTCGGATCAGCTCCCTTTCTCATCAGGAGTCGGACAGCGTCAACCTGGCTTACCCGACCTTGCAGGCCAGCCACGATGTGGAGAGCAGTGTTATTGCTGTATGCCTGCAGGGGAACGAAAAATAGTAAAACATTTCAAAAGGGAGGTATCAGATACACATTTTTTTTGGTGCATACTTGAGAGCCAATGTTCTGAGGCGTTCTGGAAAAATAGTGCTCTTATTATGAAGTTGCAGGCCCAAAATTTCACTTAGTCTTTGTCTGGAGGACCAATTTGTCTTACAGTTTGAGAATTGTGGAAAATTCTGAAATTCTAAGTTCCAATTTGAAAGCCTAAAAAAAAATAAAACTGGCTTCTGAATTAAGTCTCAATTACAGAATTTTGTCTCAATGGCTAACATTAAATGACACTTCATGCCTTTCATGCCTTACACTTGAATTACAATTTAAATATGTGGAACCTAGCAAGAATGTTAGAAAAGGCAAGTGGAGACCTGTAGCTCATGGTTAGAGCACTCGCTTTGCAAGCGAGAGACCTGAGTTCAATTCCAGGCAGAGGGCGAAACCTTGGGCAAGTTTCCTTAATCCACACGCCTAATAATAATCCCTCCAAAAACCCAAAACAATAATAAATTGGTCATTTTCCATCTACGACTGTTTGTGGGACATTGCTGTGCGCAATTGGCTGCCGCGTTCGCCCACAAATATACAGGCAATTCACTTTACAGTGTGTTCTGTGAAGCGCTTTGGGACGTCCTCCCAACGTGAAAAGCGCTATATTAAATGCAAGGATTATTATTATTATTATTAACACCCCTTCAAAAAAAGAGGTTATGACATAAAATTATTTGCCCATTGTTTCAAGGACCTCTTTCTTCGATTGAATGACTGACAGCCGACTGTGTTGCATTTTACCTTGGCATTCACAATGTTAAGACTGGTTGGTTGTTCAAGGAAGAAACGCAGAAGTTCAACATTTGCCTCCTCAGCAGCTAAGTGCAGAGCTGCACGTCCAGTCTTGCGTTCCTAGAGAAAAAAATGAACAACATTCAGAACACGAGGAGTAATTATATAATAGTCTAAGAATTCAAATGACCCCATGCCTCCAAAAGTTAATCACAAGTAATTGGGTTTATTCCCAAATCCAATTTAAAATTCAAAGTTGGTGTTAATATTACGTGTGTATCGTGTGTAAAGCTATGCATTATTCAGAACGTTGTAAACACAGTCGTAGAGTTTGCAATGGCATCTCATCCAGTCAAGGGCTGAGTATTTTGATAAGTATCTGTGTTTGAGATAATCTCAGGCTTATTCACACTGGCAAACAAGCTTGTTTCAATTACAAAATGTGAAATATTCCAAATTTGTTTTAAATACCATGCAATCCAACTACCCACATAACCCGAATGACCCTTGTATCACGTTAGAACTTACTCGTGTTTCAATGGATGCTCCCATCTGTACAAAAGTTTTGATAGTGTCCAACAAGCTCTTTTTTTTCATGAGCATCTCCTCCACAGAATGACACTGCTGTTGAACTTTATTGTGCAGGTCACGTACCATACTATTGTGGGTCAGTATTGCAAGGTGCAAAGCAGTCATACCTAAAAAAAATGGAAATAGAAGCCCATCATTAGGATCGAACAAGTCTTCTTCTCACACTGAGCAGATGTCAAGAATGCACATTTGCAACAATATTGTCCATTACAAAGTTGAAATGAAAAATTTGGATATTTTTGTAGTAATGCAGTGAATGTAGCCATGTGGTCATCAATATTACATGAAATATTCATTTGTGTCATTACTCAAAATTGGAAAAAAGAAAATACAGTGATTGAACTTACCATCAAAGTTTGTAACTTCAAGATTCAGACGCTGACCACTGAGTACCAAACCCTTTTCAATGGCCTGTGAGAAGCATAAAACAATGTATCAATACCGCAGGAAAATATACTGAAATTAAAAAAAAAGATAAATCACATAATAGGATTTAAATCAGTTTTGAATCGATTTCTTCTGGGTTTGAAAAGCACAAAGAGTGCTGCGAAAAGGAAAAGAATTACCGCAGTTAAGCACCTCTGCTAAAGTTCAGTGATACTTCGGAACGGAATTCAGCAATCGACTTCAAGAATCCACTTACCACAAGCACCTGAAAGTAACCCTTTTCCGCAACCACATGCAATGGTGTCCTGCCCCAGCGGTCTGCGGTGTTCACCTGCGCACCAAGGCTCGCCAGGTCCTGAACAATCAGGTGCTGGTTGGCAGCAACAGCGACCTGCAGGGCACTCTGCAAATGGAAAAATACTGCTGTTAAGGTTTGGCATTCACCCAAACTATACAAGGAAATGGTAGGGAAAGAAATACAGGAGGCAAATGACTAACTGATAATTTATTTTCAAAATAATTTATATCCGTAACGAGCAAACAACTTGGTGGCTGTTTTACAAATGCAAATGAGACTGTTGAAAAACAAGTCAATTTAAGTTAAACATTAGCAAGATTGTGTACTTTGGTACTGACTGGTGCAAATATGCCTTTGGTGCAAATACGAACTTCAGATGAGCTCGACTCTGGTACAAAATTGCCTTCTAAGAACACGCCCAAACCAATGCTCTTCAACCCCATTATCTACGATACCATATACACAATCGATATGGTATTGCAGATTTTTAGGTTGGTGAATGGTCAAATGTCCCTTAATATAAATTGTTGTCACTTCCACAAACACTTTGTAAAGTAACAATCAATAGAGATTGTTAATGTTGGAAACAGAAAACATTCGAGCATTATCCATTAACAATCAAGTCAAGTAGAGATCAATGGGATCTTATTCATCCTCACCTGCCCATTGTGTTCTTTAACATCCATCATGTTAATCGCAAACATCTTCTTCCCAAGGACATAGGAAAGAGCCCGTCTGCCCTGTGCAACAGCAATATGTAGGAGACTGCAAAGAACAAGTAATACAAATATTTTCAATATACAATCAGTTTATAGTGAAATTAGAGTATCAAAATGAATCAAACCCTTTGCAAAAGTACAAATTACAGCTATCAAGTCTAGTGTTTGATCTTTCACATTTATTGTTTTACTCAAATTGAAATTATTATTAACAAACATTAGCAATTTTGAGGACTGACTATTTATCAAAAGTTGGCAATTGTTAGGACCCTTCCCACATTGCATCTAAATTTCTGAAACTTATGAACGCAAATAGGGCTACCAAATAGTCTAGTGAGTGTGATGCACAGTACAGAATCCCCCAAACCTCATTCTGTAACATTTCTTGTGCTTATGTTAATGAGGTCATTTTTAGTATTCAATTAAGAATGTTAAGGGCCGCAAGTACTGTCATTGCATAACAGAGTACGTGGACCTTCTAAGCACTGTTATGAACAGGATATGTATACTACAGGGGAATTCCAAATCTCAATTCTGTTGCTAGGGCAAGGCATTGAGCAGAGATCAAGTGACATCATTTTTTTCTTAAGGGAGGGTTAGGAAAACACTGGGTCAGACATGAATGGCTATACTCCAGGCTAAAAAAGTAATAATTTCAAGAGGTTTAGGTGCAAGTTTCCAGCAAATATTCCCTGCTCTTTTGTTTGGTGCAGAGTCTTTAAGGAGAGAAAGGATCAGAACATAAATTAAAAATAAACTATGCGTACGAGTATTTGAGTTCGATAAATATTGAGCTAAACTTAAGACAAGTTCAGAAATACTCACGTGTCACCATCAGAATCCTTGGCAAGGAGCTGCTCCGTTGTAAGATGGGACAATTTTTTCTCTTCCTGTTCAAGCTGCCATTGGAAGAAAGACTTGCCTGGTGCATTGTTCATAGGAGAACTATTCTGGGATTGTGGCAGATGGTTTGGAGTTGGATAGTACATAGTGGATGGCACGGAACTGAAACTCTGTGCCAGAGGATAACATTCAGGCTGGGGTTCGTTCCCCACAGCCTGCTCATCAACCGACTGGAACACTTGAGACAGAGTAGGATCTGGGCTGTCTTGGAAATCTTGTAGGTGACAATTGGTTGTAAAATGCTGAAAGTTTTGAGGCTGTGGTTCGCAAGGAATTTGATGGAATCTTTGGTGTTGTTCACTGGCAAAAAGCTGCTGGAAATCCTGACATTGCTGAAAGTTTTGAGGTTGTCCAATAATTTGGGATGAGCTCGGGAGTTGAAAGTCTTGGGGTTGACCAAGATGCATTTGGATCTGCTGTAGCTCCTGCATATAATTTTTGTTGACCAATTCTTCCTCTCCCTGAAACAAATGCTCCTTCTTTGCAACATTGGCCCAACTGACCTGCACTGTGTTCAGGGAGATCTGATGAGTGTCATTCTGCAACATTTTGATTATGTCCTGAAGAACATCTGGGTTCACATCAGCAGTAGGTTCAGTTTTATGGATTTCATCTGAACTCTCAAATGAATTTGGAGTCTGTGGTGGTGTCTGTCGAAACAGAAAACATTCAACCCATTTTTTATTAACAAGGAAAGTTTAAATTTTCCCCTCTCCCCCTTCCCCCCCCCACCACGAGACAATTGATAGGCAAACTGATCTTTGCTACCAGAAAGTATTATTTAGATAAT
This sequence comes from Callorhinchus milii, assembly GCF_018977255.1. Lineage (NCBI taxonomy): Eukaryota > Metazoa > Chordata > Chondrichthyes > Chimaeriformes > Callorhinchidae > Callorhinchus > Callorhinchus milii. Next base: position 9,974,321 of record NW_024704745.1, on the reverse strand, counting down.
ATTTCAGCATTGCTTTCAATGTCATTTGATATGACGTAAGTTAGGTCAAATTCCACCCACCCCCCTTTTTTCTGAACTCTCAAAAGAATACAACTGGTTATCATTATGTCAATGGCACTTGTGGCCTAACAGTATCATAGAAGCCACTTGCAAGTGGGCACTTCACTAAAATTACAAAATTAAAGGAAGAAATAAATTGAATACATATGTTTTGTTTACCAGTGGGTATGAAGAGTTAACTGTAGGCGATTGCTTATAAGGAGGTGAATCAGTCAGATTTTCTGGAGCCAATCTTTTTGTTCCAACCAGAAGATTTTTTATTTCTGCTGAAAAATAAAAAAATCATTAGCACTGTCCAATGGATAAGAAAAGTATTTTTGCCAAATAAAGGTTTTCACAATTTAAAATAACTGTCAATAGATGTGCTTACCTAAATATGGTTCCTCTGCTGAGCCAAGTTGGGTCTACATTGGGTTGAAACACAATCAGTTAAAAACCTTATTTATCACATTGAAACCACAATGCTACCAATTCCTTTTGTAACATATTGCAGGTAACTATTTTAACCTATTAATAAAAGCTTTAATTAAACAGATTTTCTTTCAATGAGCTCTCAGGAAATTATTTTTATTTTTAAAAAGAAAATCAATTTGACTAAAGTAGTTTCAGTCCTGAAAAAAAATTTGATTGAGAACTAAATGTTAATTTATTTTACATCCAACATGCACATGCAGCAGCATAATGAGATATTACAAGATATTGTCAGTAAGCCGGAATTATATTTTGAGTACTTTCGTGTATATTTCCTAAATGAACTTTACGACAGATGTTTCTGCGAGGAAGGAAAATGTGTACGATATGGAATAGTCGTAGTTACCCCGTAGTATTCCACCTTGGAGCTTGGAAAGTTTCGGTTGCCACGGATGTGCTCCAGGAGTGCCTTGACCGGATTCCTCACTCGAACTCCTTTGAAAGCTTGTCTCCTGGATCCTCCTTGGCCAAACTGAACCTGGTCTGTTAAAACAAATCAGAAAAGCCTTTAACCTTGCAGGGTTAACAGTCAGTGCACTGAATGGTTTTAAAAACTGAGCTCAAGTGACACAATTCAGGGACTGCCTCTCTCTCTCTCTCACTTAACTTTTTGTTTTCGGATTGAAAGGTTTTCTTTCTCTTTCCCCACCCCCCCCCGCCCACCCCCATTCCCACCCCACTCCAAAAAAAAAGAAACGTGGGAAAACGAACACAGTTTTAATGGACAAGCAAAAATATCACTCCCGCTCTCCACAACAACACAATAAAGCAGTGATTTTTGTATTTGTTCACGTCAAGACTATTATTAAAGAAAGGAAATAGAGAAGAAAATCAAGCTAAACTTTGTCTTCCAAAAGGAAGTGAAGAAAATGAACATAAAATAAAACAATGATATATATATATATATATGTAGAGAGACAGTGAGAGAGTATATACAGAGAGAGTATAGAGAGAGTATGGAGAGAGAAAAAAAGGGGTGGGTGGGAAAGATGGTTAAAGATTTAAAAAAATTAGAAAATCCTTATTAAAAAGAAATTCCGCACCCCCCAACCCCCCGCTTAAAAAGAATAGCAGAGGAAATAAATCATGAACTAGAGGCAACTAGAGAATGAACGAATGAATGCATGCAGTTTTTTTTGTTCTCAAGAACTACGAAATAGGAAATAGCCACGAAAATAAAAGGGAAACCCGAAAAAAAGCGATGAACAACGCAGAACGAAAGAGGAAAGGAAACAAACCCGTGGGACTGGCTCGACCAGATTAAAAGAGACAGGCGAACGAAACGAAATGAAAGCAGCGATTCCCATGCTGGGTTTTTGAGGGGTGGTGGGGGGGAAATACCTGTGATGGTCAGCCTGGTGTAGGCTGTGTCCGCGGGTCTGCTCTGACACTCGCTGGAGTCTGACTGTGGTGAGGTGGGGGCAGACTGTCCCCCAGGAGGGGAGGAGGGTTCGCTGTCCGGGGGCGAACTCTGGTAAAAATAGCCCAGGTTAGCGGCGTTTGGTATCGACTGATCGAACACATCGCCCAGGTGCTCACTCACTCTGTCCACGATCATCCTCCACAGAGCTTGGTTGGTTGTTTGCGTGCGTGGGATGGGAGTGATGGATGGATAGAGAGATCGGTGAGTGAGAGAGAGAGGAGGGGGGGAAACTCCAGTTAGGCTGCTTGCTGAGGGAGGTTGCGCTCTACTAAACAGATGACAACACTAGCCCTTTGTAAACTGAAGTGGAACCCTGACCAGTCAGAGACCTTTTATATCACCTTCCGGGAGTGGCCTGGTTCAGTGTTACATTTGCTGCTATGCCATTGGTCTACCAGCAAAAGAAGGGGCTGAGATTACCAGTAACCCCAGAGGGTGGATCACTTTACTGGAAATAACATTGAACAGGAAGGGGAAGGGCGGGTTCAACTTGTTTTTTTGTATATGTATGTACGTCTTTGCTCCCTAAAGCAGAAGTACATTTGGCTGGTAATTGATATTTTAACTCTTCTTTCTTTATTCAGAAATCTGATTGACCTGCTGTGAATTTCCATCGTTATCAGTTTCACTGGCCCCCTTTTGAACTTCCAGGATTAGTCTTAGGAGTTTGTCCTGCAGTACGAAACAGAGGTGTTTTTAGAACATAAGACACAGGAATAAACAGGCTATTTGGGATGTAGGAACAGGAGGAGGCCATTCAGCCCCTCAAGCCTGTCCTATTGGATCATGGCTGATCTGTACTTCAACTCCATTTACCGCCCTTGCCCCGTATCCCTTGATACCCTGACCGAACAAAAATCTATCCACTCTAGTCTTGAAAATTTTAATGGATCCAGCATTCACAGGGTTTTGGGGGAAGAGAGTTCCAGATTTCCACTACCCTTGGCGTGACAAAATGCCTCCTGATTTCACTCCTAAATAGCCTACCTCCAATTCGACCTGTAATGAAGCTACTCTGCCATATTGTTTAGTACATAGAAGTTATGTTTGATCCAATCTCTTCTCCATATCCCTTCACGTACTTTACTACCCAAGTACCTGCCCACCCCCTTTTAAACATCTGCATTGATTTGGCCATCTGGGCCAGAGCATTCCACATTGGCACAACCTTTTGTGCAAAAAAAGTCTTCCAAATTCACTTTTAACCAGCTCTCGCCCTCCCTCTCTCTGTTTCTCTCTCTGTCCCTCATACTCTCTCTCTTTCTAAATCTCTCTCCCCCACTCTCTGCCAATCAATCACTCTAAAACGGCCCTCCACCCTCCCAACTCTCTCTCACACCCTCTCCCTTCCCCACACTCTCTCCTCCCCCTCTCAATCACACTCTCTTCCAGTCTCTCTCTCCCTCTCAATTACTCTCTCTCCTCTTCTGCCTCAATCACTCTCTCTGCCCCACTTTTCTCTCCCTCTGTCTCTTTCAATCACTCGCTTCCCCCCACCCCCTCGCCCCACCCCCCCCAATCATTCTCTATCTTCCTCCACTTTCTCTCACTCAGCCGCATGGCTCACTGGCAGCGGGAATAGCTAGTATCCCAGACGCGTGGAGTGGCTCACTAACTGGCGGCAACAGGAGCTGGGTGGTTGGGGTCACGCGGTGGGTAAGGAGCCCCGCTTTGCCTTCTCCTTGGCTTGAGAGGGACTCCCTGATGGACTGCAGATCATTGAGCTGTGGGAAGTGGAAATATTACTGCCTGTTGCTGCAGTCTGTCAGGAAGCCCCTCTGAAGCTAAAGGGAAGGCAAGCAGGTCTCCTTACCCATCGCGTCCTCCCAACCCTGGGCTCCTGTCGCTGCCATGAGAGGACAGCTCGCCGAGGAGGGAGGGAGCAGATGGGTCGGATGTGGCCCGTGAGCCGCCATTGGGACTACCCTGGCTTAATATCTTATTTCAGTTAGAAATGCTTATGCAATCATCAGTCCACATTGGAAAGATTTGTAGACACTACAAGCCTAATTGGAGTCAGCTAAATTGTAGACTTTATGTCTAAGCGTGACATTTGTTATGAGGTAGATGGTATAACTTTGGATGAAATGTTATGGAAAATGACTGAATGGGTGCCTTGAAGAGTTAAATTGGTTCAGAAGTAAGAATCCTGTTTATTATTGCAGCTGTAGCTCTAATGTTAGCTGTTGATGTCATGGTCCTGCACTGTTTTAGTTAGAATCAGTTCTTGGATGCCAGACTCCAGGACAGTCCCAGCTTGTTTAAACCAGCCTGAAAACAACTGTAGTAATGAATAATAATAATCCTTGCATTTGATATAGCACCTTATCATGTCTTCGAGACATTTCAAAGCGCTTCACAGAATATACTGTAAAGTACATTGACTGTATAATTTGTGGGCAAAACGCATACAGCAGTGTTCCACAAACAGTCGTGGATTGAAGTGACCAATTTATCTTTTTTTTATATATCAGGTGGGTGAGAATGTACAGATTGATTGATACGGACCATCCTGATTTTTTTTAAAAAAAGGAAAAACACAAATGAGTTATAGCTAAGCTGTACTTGTTGAGTCATCCTAGTGTTCAGTTCCAGTTAGTGAGGAAGGAGGAACTTTGACCCGAGGTTCTGTGACTCTGGCCATTCGACCTCAACTGCTCTGCACTTCCAGAAATTTGAGCAACGTCAGAAAACAAGCAAACGAAAAGGAGAACAGAAGAACTGCAATGATACAAGAATACAGCTGCAACACAACTGCTAGAGATTCAACTTTGGTCCTTTGATTCTTTCAAGTCCTGCCTAAATACCTTCCTCTTTGACCGTGAGTTCAGCCATCCACCCAGCTCCACAAGTGTAATTTGTTGAGGTTGTTGATTCAACACCCACTATTATCAGCTCAAGAGAGGGATTAACGCCACTACTGGCCGCACCTCCCAGGCTCAACAAAGTAATTAATTCGCCAGAGGCTGTAGCTTCGAACGAACCCAAGCAAGAGATGTTTGCCTACTGCTTATTAACTTGTGGACTTTGTTTTTTGTCATTCCAGTAACATTGCTACATGTGAGCATAACAGCCAATATTGTTTGCCGTAACCCTGCCTATTGTAACTATGTTATTGAACTAATGTGACTTTTCTGCCTTATTAACTAAACAAGCTTTAAAATATAAAATACAAGTGACTTTAGTTCCTCTGTTCACAGGTTTCTAATGTAAACTTTCGGCTCACAGAATAAGCTTTTGGACACACCCTTGGCCAAGACAACAACAGTGTGGTTAACTCCACAACTAACCTTACCTTCAAACCTAACATCCTGTACTAGAGGGAAATGAGCCTGTTTTTCCTATCAGTTCCCTTTAAGTATTTTACACAGCCCGATCAAACCGGCTATTCAGTTTCTCAGCTTGGGAAGATATTTACCAAGAATATTTTGTAAATGTAATTTTGTATTGTATTGGAAGGTACTCCTCACGTCGGGAGAACATCCCAAGGCGCTGGACAGTCAGGGATTAGGATCCAAGCAGGGGGTTAGGATCAGGAGTGGTGGAGGGCAGGAAGGGAAAGGGTAGGAAGGTGGCAGAAGGGATGGTCGAAGAGGAGGGATTTGAGATAGGCCTTGAAGAAGTCAAGGAAGGGTACAAGCTGAAGGGACCGTGGGTTGGAGTTCCAAAGGGTGGGGGCAGTCATTATTCATTTCAGGAAAAATAAGGGTGCCAATTCAGGAGCAGGAGCCAATCACAGGGGTACTCTGGAAATTTCCTAATTTCCCATATAATTTAGTTATATAGTTTTTATATATAAAAATTTATATATATAAAATTTTATATATCAAATTTAGTTTGCCCGTGAGCCAGATACCATTTTCTAAGCCAAAGGTGAGTTTAGCTGTTAGGCAGCAGGAAAGAGCTCTACTAAGTGATCATTTGGAGACCATTGTGCAATAACCTCGTGCTCCTATTTTGTTTCCTGCTTGTGGTGCTGTGGATTTGCCCTACAAAATAAACATGAAGGAACCAAGTGACCAAAAGAACTCAGGCGTATTGTTGTATTTAGGTAAAGTGCTGGTTTAGGCAGCAATTCCTTAGGAACTATAGGTTGCTGTGCTTGGTATTTATTACGTATATGCTAAGTTGGGACTTTCTAGGCCTGAACGCCACAAATCTGCTGTAAATTCAAAACAACTGTACAAACACAAACGCACATGTGCGTATCTGTTTCTAAGTCATGGCACTCTATTCCCCATGTTGGGGCTTTGAGCTCATTTAGTCAAGACTGACACTTCATTACAGGGCTGGGGTGTGTTGCATTGTTGGTGGTATGGTTCTTCAGATGATAAACCAATTCTGCCTTGATGTTAAACCAAGTCTGCCTTCAAGCGCTCTGGGACGCTATATAAATGCAAGGGATGCTATATAAGTTGTTGTTGTTGTTGTTGTTGTTGCCTGTTCAGGGGAATGTTAAAAATCCCACGGCACTATTCACAACCAGAAATGACTTTCTCCCAGTGTGTTAGGCCCCCAAAAACTTCCGCCACCCAATAACATTGGTTATTCAATTAATGCTGTTTGTGTGATATTTCTGCGCACAATTTGGCTGCCACATTCGCCTACAAAATTCACAGTCACTACACATTACAGTATATCCTGCAAAGTGTTTTGAGATGTCCTCCCAATGTGAAAGATGTTATATCAACTGTAAGCCTTATTATTTATTATTAAAGTCCAGAGAGGCCAGCAATGCTAAAACTCTCAAAGGGTTATTATATATATTATTATAATAATAGTAATCCTTGCATTTGATTTGGCGCCTTATCAAGTCTTCGAGATGTCTCAAAGTGCTTCACAGAATATACTGTAAAGTGAATTGACTGTATATTTTTTGGGGCAAAACGCATCAGCCAATTGCACACAGCAGTGTCCCACAAAGAGTCGTGGATTGAGTGATGAAATTATTGTTAGCATTTTTTTTGAAGGAATTATTAGCCTCGGAAAAGCGATCCACAATCGGCTAACAACCGTGTTCCTACTTACTGGTAAACAGAGGCGTGTGGAGTAAGGAAACTTGCCCAACGTTTTGCCCTGCCCGGGAATTGAACCTACGTCTCTTGCTTGTGAGGCAAGTGCTCTAACCACTGAGCTACAGGACTCCACGTTATATTACCTGTAAATTCAAAAATGTGTCCTCTTCTCGTACGTAATTTTTTACAAATTGCTTTGCAACAGTACCCTCTAACTTCCATGCAGCTCAAATCTGTCTGTGTCCTTCAAAACCTGTCTCAAGACCCTCCTCGTCGACTATGTCTTTGGTCACCCTCCTATCGCTACCCTCTCCACCCTTCACCCCTCCTGATCCCAAACACCAGCTCGGGGGAGGATCCCTGACTGTCCAGCACTTTGGGATGTCCCCTTCACGTGAAAGACACTATATACATGTAATTTGTTGTTGTTACTGTTGTTGTTGTTGTGTCTCTTTGTGTCACTATGGAAAGTCGCACTTGTGCTAAATAAAAAAAGTTTCAAAATTGTCAAAATATTTAATATAGATATATATATAAAAGGGTCCCTTTATAGTTCTTGAGCTCCCTAATGTATCATTCAACAACATTTAAAGTACCACTGAGGAGTACAATTAGTATTGATTTGCACGGGTGCATTTGTACTGCTGAACCAACTCCTTCAGGGGTGGAGCTGCTCGAATTTGTTTCACTTTTCGCAGTGATTGCCATGGGAAATTTGCATTGAAAAACAGACTCCTTTCACTTAAACTTTCAGAAAAAGTTTGAACCTGACCCTAAAAAGGTTAACAGCTACTACCTTTACTTTCCATAACTCAACTCCACTTTTTTTTCGGGGGGGGGGGGGTGGGTGGCGGGGGGTTGGCTGGGGTGGGGTTCAGCCGGGTGTCTGATACATGCGAAAATGCATACCATGCACGGGTCCAAACCAAACTGTCCAAACCAAACTGAGAATTACATGGAACTGTATGTAGGTGGGACGCATGGAATTCTCAGTTTGGTTTGGATGCTCTTGAGCACGCTGATGGGTTTCCGCATGTATCAGACATCCGGCTGACCCCCCAAAGAAATCTCCGCTCTGAAACTTCTTCGTTTATGAGCGTTCATTGGCTTCCCTGTGGAACAGGCTCGACGGGCTGAATGACCTTGTTCTGTTCCTGATTTCCGATGTTTCCTACGTTGCTCACCATTGTACCTCTTTTAATCTCAGGTGGAACGCTAAAGGTATCTAAAGGAGATGGGATTACAAGTGGTGTGTACCCGCTCAATACATATATTGCAGGTTTCGCAAATTTTCTTATCTAAGTGAGGAAAAATCTTGCGGCCCCATTTTTGATTATCATGCAAGATATGCAGTGAGAAAAAACATCTAGTTTTAGATAATTACAGGGGAAACCTCTTTGTAGCACGATGAGGGTCCAATATTCCCAGGACACATGTTATAAGTGAGGTGTGATTAAAAAAAGTCCAACTTCCTGCTCATCAGTTTGGCATCACTTCATGCTGACAACTCATCAAACTCACCAAACCTTCTGGAAAAGATTTCACCTACAATGTGGACTCTTGACCACAGGTTTGGAAATGACTGATAGGAATATAGGGATCAAAGTATTAAGTGCTGAGTCAACTTTCCTTCCAGATACTGTATTATCAATCCACACATAAAACAGTGCAGGCCAACATAGAATAATAGAATCTTACAGCACAGAAGGAGGCCATTTGGCCCATCATGCCCGTGCGGCTCTTTGAAAGATCTACCAACTAGTCCCACCCCCACGCTCTTAGCCCATAGCCCTTCAAATGTTTTCTTTATAAGTACCTATCCAATTCCCCAGACCATTTTGACATTTGCTAGATTGGAAAGACCTTTTTTAGGACCTTTTTGCACACAAGTTGATTGATAATAATCAATACAGATTTGGAGAATAGAAAAGCTTAATTATTGAGAAAAAAAGTCAGCACAGTTTATTTGATTCAGCTCTCGTTCACATGATTCTCAGGCAGAGTGAAGGTCTGATAGCAAAGATATCATTTTACCAAAGTTCATATTGATGTGTTACTTATTATCAGAAATTAGATCTAAAACAGAATTGTCCATCAATAAAATGTAATGATAATTTGATTGCACGGCAAGTGAATCTAAGTGAAATTTACTTTATCATTTATATGGTGGATGTAGACGAGTCGTATAAATTCATAGAATCATAAAATGTTACAGCACAGAAAAAGACTATGTAGCACATTAAGGCTGTAATATGTTTCTCCACATGAACCACCGAGCTACTCCTGCTCAGATTCATATCCTTTAATATTTTTCTTTTTCAGGTAGCCATTTAATTCCATTTTAACTCCACACTTTATAGATATTTTCATCAATATTGTTTCTTATTTCTGTATCGATTAGGTTTGGTTTATGCATTGCACTGGTTCTGGATTTCTCTGTATCAGAATTTCTAGCCTGAAGATATTACTGACCATTGCCTTTTATTAGTCAATTAGTCAAGAGCTAATAATCCAGCATAATAGCCCCTAAAATCTTGGTTCACGTTGTTCTACCCTACTCAAATCATTTTAGTTATTTAGCCTCATTAATACAAATCGACTGCTGCATTTCACCCACAAAATATGCAGCCAATTCACTTTACAGTACATTCTGTGAAGTGCTTAGAGACATCTTGGAGACATGATAAGGCGTTTTATCAAATGCAAGGATTATTATTTTTATTATTACTGGCCAGTGAAAATGTCTCAGAGGTACAATGTACATCCAAATGGCAGAGTTCATGTCTACTGTTGGTCTGAATGTTACCAAGGTTCATTCACCTTGGACCTTTGATTCAATTGGAGTAACAAGACACTTTTCNTTTTTTTTTGGAGGGTGGTGGTGGGGGTGGGCGGGGTTCTGTCTAATGATACTCATGGTTCAGATGGTTCTCATGACATATACATATCTGTGGCATGAAAGGTCGCTCGCCCCAAGGTGAGTGAATCCTGGTAACATTCTAACTAACAGTAGGCATGAAACTCTGCCATTTGCATGTACCGGGATAAACATCTCCACATCATATCCATGTCAACATAGCACTTGTTAGTTTCAAAGTGAAACCCACGAATAGCAAACATGGATAACGTTGAGATCAAGCATTTTGTGTTAAGGTTAATTTTTTTGATCTCCTATCATCCATCCATCCCTCCTCAAATCCACCACAAAGTATCTACACTGTAATGCATTTATAACCAACCAAGGGGGAAAGTTTACACACATCTTAGCTTCCAAAACACCAGCACTATTAAACTATTTGATCCATCCTCATTTTATTTGATTTGATTTGATTTTCTGCCCGCAAACCTTACCGATGGGTGACAGGAAAGCCAGCTGAAAGTTTACCATCTCTTTATCCTATCCTCACACAGAGAAAGAGAGAGAGAGAGAGAAAGAGAAAGTAAGAAGAAAGAGAGAAAAAAAAAGCAAAATACTGTACCTTTTTATCGATCAGAGTAAAAAGACAGAAGACCTCGCCATTGCCTTGGTTTGAACCTTGCCAGTCACGTTGAATTTGTATTCATTTTGCTTTTTTAACCATCGTCCTAAAGGCAGGTCCTATTCTAAACGTCTGGACAAGTGGCAAAATGGTCCTCAGCATCCACCACCCCAGTCCGCACAACCACCACCCCCCCCCACCCACTACTCCCAGTTCCTTGACCCCCTTCTTTTCTTTTTTTTGCCCCGTTTGGAAAGCCGGCAAATAATAACTCGTGTTTGTGATGATAACATCTCCTACGTCGTCAGAGACTCGAGGTTTGACGTTTTGGGAAATTCCCAAACAATGCTAGATCATTGCCCCACCTCATGGCCCAAAGCTGTAACAGGCACATCATGTACTCCTCACTCCTTTGGGCACTGCCCTAGTCATCCAGATTCTCCCCCCACACCCCCAGTCAGGATGGGTGGGTGTTTTTTTTTTGTATTACCCTTAACATTTAATTTAGGGCACTTTATGTTCTGAAATGCTAAGGGGTTGTACCTTACAGGAACAGTGTTTACTGAAACAGGTTGTATTTATATACATGTATATATATACACACACTGTATTTAGAGAACACGTGTGCATTATTCCCATTGGGGTAACCACACTCAAATGAGATAGAGCCATAGGCTTGTAAGCAAAAAGCTTACGACACGCTTTCTTTTAAAGAAGAAAATGCACTTTGAGCCTTTTTTTAAACACAGTACTGTATATAAATATAGTGTGAGCAGGAGCCCTCCGGTGGTTCAGTAAAGAATAGCAACACCTCAATACAGTACAGAGCATGGTACACAAATCTCAAAATTAGTTCTTTCATTACCAGATCTCTGTTGAAACAAAGTCGACCCTGTTTTCAGCAACCATTCAGGAGACTGGACCAAAGTGGGCTTTACGTAAAGTTTGAAAGGTGGCCTCAGAGTAAAGGTTTTTGTCGGTGTAATAATAACAATAATCCGTATATTTGATATAACGTTGTTGAGATGTCTCAAAATGCTTCATAGGATAGACTGTAAATTTGGATCGACTGTGTATTTTGTGGGTAAAGCATGGCACAGCAGTGTCCCACAAACAGTCGTGGATAGAGTGACCACATTTGTTTTTCTTCGGAGGAATTATTAATAGGAAAGAGATCCGTCAATCGACTAAACAACCGGGTTCCTACTTACTGCTAGGTGAACAGAGGTGTGTGGAGTAAGGAAACTTGAGTAATGTGCATAGAATTTCTAAGTGTATAGGAAAATACAGTGTACTTACAAACTCGTAAATCAAACTAGTTTTAATAAAGTAATACAGTAAATCAATCACAAAATCAGTGGACTCCTGGAGACTAGGTGGGGACAAGAGGAGAAATCATTTGTAGGGACATAAAGATGGTTGTGGCTCAAGTAAGTCACAAACCAGGAGAGTGCAGTTCCCACTGAGGTGGATGAGGGAGGAGAGGCGATTGAGGAGGATGGCATGATTGATTACATCAAAAGCAGCGTTGAGGAGCAGGAGGAAAAGCATACAGAGGCAGTGCTCATCTCAGAGAGACGGAGGACATAATTTGTAACTCACTCTGTGATTTTTCGAGGTGGCGGCTGATCCATCTGTGAAGCCAGCAGGTGGGACATACAGTGAATTCAACAAGCAGGTTGCAGAGAAGGGGTATTAGAGGGTATGGGGAAAGAATAGGAAATTGTGCTTGGGCTTCTTGGAAATACCAACATGAAAAGATTGGCTGAATAGTCTCCTATTGTCATACATTTCTATCTTTGATCCTTAAAAGAAGGGCAGAATTTATCTCTATTATTTATTTTTCAACGGGCACGTATATGAAAGAAACACATCTACTTCATTCTTTATAATAATTTGTTTTGGGTGTAACAGATGTGGCAGGTAATGCGCTAAAGTCATCTCCCATGCATCCACAAATGCCACATTGATGCCCTCAAACATTTTTCTCAAAACTAAATCAAGCTGAAAGCAATTCCAGTCATCATTGAAGAGGCTGCTCTTAAATGAAAGACCCTGAACATTGGCAGTCTTTATTATAATTTGCGTATCCGGACTCCTGTCCAGTAATCGTACAATTGCTCTTCGAATATTCTGTATTCTTCGGATGTAAACTTCCAATGGAAAAGTGCCAAAATGCGCCCATATTGTGAATGCTATAATTATGTTCTTTCCTCCTTTAATTTCATCCAGCTCATTTGCAATGTAGTGCATGTCTTGGGTTGCAAGAGGGGATGTTCGGATTGGTGGACCGTGCAAACGAAAATTCAACAAGATGTTGTTTTTCAAATCCACCGAAAGATGTGGGCCATTTTTAATCTGTTTCCCAAGATCAAACTTTTTAAGGTCTAAAAAAAAACAAACACACTGAATCAGAATTTTGAATACAACAGTTCATATGAAAACAGAAACTTACTGTTTTGGTATCGATGTGTTCAAGAGGAACTTAGATATCCACAGGAGGGACAGGGAAACAGAGGGGTTTGAGAGGAATAAAGGAAAGGGTGACTGTGTGCCATGGCCAGGGCAAACACTGACAAGGATTGATTGGGCCAAGAGGACTGGTTCCATTCTGTACATGCTTTCTTAAATCTTTGTTCGGAACAAAAGAGAGTTGAAAACATAAATGCAAAATATTAAGTGTGAGTTGATCTATTTTGCAGGGAAGAATATGGACAAGGAATATCCACTAAATGGTAAAACCTTCAAATAACTGGAAGAGCAGAAATAACTTGAAAATAATATGCACAAATCTGTGAAAATTGGACAGCAAGTTGCAAAAACTGTTTTAAAAAAAAAGTTCATGACATCCTAGGTTTTATAAATAAGGGCACAAAATATAAAAGTAAAGCGTTAATGTTAAATCTGCATGAATTGTTGGTTGGGCTATAGATGGATTGTTGTGTCCCATTTTGGATACCGTTTGTTAAGAAGAAAGTAAGCCCATGGAGAAGGTTCAGAGGAGATTCACTGGGATGTCACCAGGGATGAGAGATTGCATCATAGCTTTTAAAAGGAATTGGACAAATATTTAAAGACAAATATAAAAGAGTATGCGGAAAAGTGAGACTAAATGAATACCACTACCAGCGCAGGCACGATAAACTTAATGTTCTGCAAAATTCTATGATCCCAAGAGGATTTTGAAGTCAGGAGGAGAAGCAGCAAAATGAAGGGATTTTGTGAGAGCTTTCTAGAGTGCAGGGGAGAAGCTGCTGAAGGCTCAGTTGGAATAAATATCACTTCTAGATTTCACCTCACTTTTCTCAAGAGTGTAACAAGCCCAGATCCTTTCTATGATAATTTCAATGATGATTTTATTGTTATTTAATTTCATGATGATGATAATAATAATCCTTACATTTGATATAGTGCCTTATCAAGTTTTCAAGACGTCTCAAAGCGCTTCACAGAATATATTGTAAAGTGAATTGACTGTATATTTTGTGGGCGAAACGCGACAGCCAATTGCGCACAGCAGTGTCCCACAAACAGTCGTGGATTCGAGTGACCAATTTTTTTAAGGAAATATTCCCCCCGAAAAGCGATCCGCCAATCAACTATAATTTCCTTCTTTCTGCCAGGTAAACAGAGGAGTAAGGAGGAGTATGCAGCAAGGAAATTTGCCCATCATTTCGCTCAGCCAGGAGTCAAACCCAGGTCTCTCGCTTGCAAGGCGAGTGCTCTAACCACTGAGCTATTGGGATCCACATAACCCTTTATATAAAATTCTGCACTGTATATTGATTTTTTTATGGCATTAGTTTCTTTAAAGAACACCAGGTCTTGGCATAAAATTATTGTGCCTGTGGATTTCTCCGCTGCAACTCTGCCCTGATCAGGGAGATCAGCATTGACAGACACAGCAAAAACAGGATTCCGGCTTAATTCTATCAATATCCTATGTAGAGAGGCTAAATATTTATATTGAAGATTGGCAGCACTTCTTAACTCCTTAACCCATTCACTGTGCTCATTGACACAAAGAACGGGTTAAGAAACTACTGCAAATTTTACCCCAAAATACTTATAAAATGAGAAATATATGGCTCTAACCTGTCAAGATCGCGCTCAAATATTCAAACCACTGACGTATGGTTGAATCTCCGTAAATGTAAATCACTTTTCCATGTAGACAGTTTGTAATGCTTGCAGAAGTGTTGAAACGGTGAATATTGCAACTTGTTGACCTCCACAGGCCATTATAGTAAAAGCCAGATGGTGACATCAGAGACTTGCCAAACACACACTCTCCAGGACCTGAAACTGCAAATGAAGAAACAAGACTGAAAACACACACCCTGCACCTTAGATACATATTACCATGGCATTTTCAAATTGGCTGATCAAGTTTCATATGAATGATAACCCACAGCAGGGTCATTAATTCTTAGTGCGAAAAGTATGCACTTTAGTATTAGCATTGCCCTTCTAGTTACTGACTTTTATGTGGATTCTAACGTTTGTTCCAAAAGATATTGCTCTGGTCTTAAGGCTTTTACAAGCATGAACCACCTCCATCTCGGTTCAATGAAATATTTCTGAGATAAAGCTATTAAGAACTATACCATTTACATTTATATAGCATCTTTCACAATGGGAGGCTGTCTATATATATCGGCAAACCGCTGATCAAACTATATCAATACGATGATTAAATAAAGACACTTACTGTCAAATCCAATTCTCATTGTTAACATTTACACAGCGAAACTTTAGCCTATAGTTACAGCCGTATTTACACTGTACATACAGATAAGAATACAGGATGTTGAGTTATATTGCCAATTCCGATCAGTTCAGACCGCCAGAAGTCACACTCCAGCTATCTAGTGCTCTGGTCAAGCTGTAAAAATAATCCTCACATTTGACATAGCACTTTCCACTGCACCCGAAATGTTGATCAAATATTGGCAGATATCTAACACGATACTTTAAATTATATTATATTCTTAAAGGCTGGAATCAGCAGGTACGGCATCAAAGGATAATTCCAAAGCAGATATTTCTCCTACGCTCATTCCTCTCCCCACCCCTCTAAGTTATATGGAGAAAGTCTATTGCATGTGGTCCATCTTGGTTAGACCACATTTGGAGTGCTGTGTACAATTCTGATCGGTCACCACACTATAAAAAAGATATAGCAGCAATGAAGAGAGTACAAGAGTAGGTTAAGTAGGATAATACCAAGGACTGGCAGGTTACTGCTATCAGGATAGACTGGATTGCTTAGTCTTTTTTCACCAGAGAAGAGATGTTTAAGAGGGGACCTAATAGAGTTGTATAAAATTATAAAAGTGTTTGATAAGGTTAGCAGAAATAGTCTGTTCCCAGTTGTTGGAGAATCCATAACCAGAGCACACATGTATAAGATAGCAACAAGGGGATTTAAAAGAGAATTTAGGAGGAACATCTTCATGGAGAGGGTAGTGAGAATGTGGAACCTCCTGTCCAAAGTGATGGTTGAAGCAGGTAGTTTAAGTGCATTAAGTCAGATATACACATGAGGAAATAGGGAATAGAAGGGTATACGAGGGAGGAACGAGTGCATGGAGACTCATGGAGATTGAACACTCACACGGACTGATTGTGTCCAATTCTGGTCACCACGTTACAAGAAAGATATAACAGCAATGGGAAGAGAGACTGAATGACCTTATTAGGTGCTGTACAGTCTATGTAAATCTATGCAAGGTTTTTTTTATCAAGTTTTTAATTTCCTCATCACTCCAACAATTCAGCTTTTTCTTACCTACACGCGACGATTTTACTACTGTTACATTTCCTGGACCTCTGGGTAATATGGAAACCTGAAGATTGACTTTGCTGAAAATAAGACACAGGTTTATTGCTGTCAGTTACTGCAGTTTGCTCAAAAAACCTCTTGTCCATTACATCAGAAATTCATGTAAACTTCTTACCTATTAGATTTCAGAATGATCATTTCTTTATTTTACAAAATACATTTATGTGGAATTGTACTTAAAAATTCAATCTATAATTAGTTTTGTTTCATATTTGATTTCTCCCAACACCTTGCACTGTACCTTGCACTGCCTGAGAAGTTGAATAGTTCAATGGTTCACTCATGATATACGAATGTCCTACGTCCCTCTTCCCTGACCCTTTATCGAATGCAATGTTTCCACTCAACTAAACTCAGCAGTTACTAATTTCAAATAACTGTCAATAATTGAGTTTAAATATTATAATGTTTTATTCCCGTGTTCACCTTTTTGTGAATAACCCTTCTCCCCTCCTCTCTCCTCAAGTAATCTCCCCATTCTCCTTCAGGTACTGTATTACGACCTGATAACAATCGCAAAGGCCTGGAAAATCCTAATACCGAATGCGCTAATGCCTCAACCACGTGGCCATTCTTCACGTACAGCCTGAATGATGACTATTGGAGGACTTTACAACCACAGACAGCACAGTCAGGCACTAACTTTTCCCAACTGATGTCGACTTTCCAGCAGGGATAGCCTGGTCAGCTGTCAGTGAGGATTGGAATCCTGGTTGATGTTCTCCCGGCTCAGCTGAGTTATTGAGGGCAATTTTAGTTCCTCTACTTTTATACCAGGTGGGAATAGATCTCTGTGGATCATAACTATCCAGTTCTATGTGATTCTGCTTCGGCTTAAACCAACTGAAATAACAGGACAGTTGTATTCAGGGTTTTAACAGTGTAATTGTAGTGAGGACACTTTTGCTTCTCTACCGTGGGTAGCGAGAGGGCAACAGAAGTAATTAAAGAAGATGTTTATTATTATTATTATTATTATTATGTTACATGGCATACCTTTTAAAATAGAGACTCTCTTCTTTATTTAGGAGCTTATTCTGATAAGGTCCCACAGAATGGTCGACACGAGCAGTGCACGAGAGGTGCTTCGGTTTGTAACAGAACCAGGGTTCCCCAGTTCTGACGTCGGTATAATTACAAATTGGTGCTGTTTCAGGCAAACAAATACTGCATATGGTGCTCTCCACAACAGTTCCTGATCTGAACTTGCTACGAAAGTACACTTTGTCTGGTCGTTCCTTACGTATCCTTTTGAGCACTTGAATCCCTTCACTGGGATGAACCAAGATAACGGACACCTCAACGTTCCCCGACCAGAATAAAGTAAAATTGATCTTGTACGATCCATTTTGGTAATCGACGACTGTTCCCACTGAACCCGCTTTGAGCTCTGGGGTGTGGATCCGGGCCTGGAGATAGTCACCTCCGTATTGCTTCAGGTGTCCTGAAAAATCATACATGTGGACCATCACCTGTAACTGATCCCCAATGTGGAAAGTGTTCTGAGAGTTTAAAATAAGAAAGTGAGAGTGTTTTGGGTCAGTGCTGTTCATAAAGGGTGTGCGAGCTCCAGGTGAGTTTGTCCATTCAATCATTTTCAACAGGAACATTTCTTCAGATCGATCTTCAGATATGGAGCTCTGATTCTGGTAGTGACAGATCAACGTTTTGAGGGTTGCAGGAACCTTCTTCATCACTCTCTGCTTTGGAATTGGGAAATTCCACATTGGCACTGATTCAGAGCTTGAGCGATTGTTACTCTGTGAAAATGAACATGTTTTAAACAAATAATTTTCTTCTTGCTGCAACTGCAGTACTTAAAACAAACTGGAACACATACCTTCCTGCAGTTAAAGAGCCAGGAGAGTGGCTTTTTAATAATAGGAAATATTCACATTGGAGAAGAGATGGCTAATGGGAGATATAATAATAATCCTTGCACTTGATATAGCGCCTTATCATGTCTTCGAGACATCTCAAAGCGCTTCATGGAATATACTGTAGTGAATTAACTGTATATTTTGTGGGTGAAATGTGGCAGCCATTTGCACACAGCAGGGTCCCACAAACAGTCTTGGATTCAGTGACCAATTTATTATTTTTTTCATATTTTGTTAAGGAATTATTAGCCCCAGAAAAGCGATCTGCCAATAGACTAACCACTGGTTTCCTACTTACTGCTAGATAAACAGAGGCGTGTGGAGTAAGAAAACTTGTCTAATGTTCGCCCCGCCGGGAATCAAACCCAGGGTCTCTTGCTTGAAAGACGTGTGCTCTAATTACTGGGCTAGAGGACTCCAAATAATTGTAAGGTGAACTGACTGTATATTTTGTGGATGAAACATGGTAGTCAACTGCGCACAGCAGTGTCCCATGTACAGTTGTGGATTGAGGGACCAAATTATTATTTTTTTTTGAAGGGATTATTACCCCCAGAAAAGCGATCAGCCAATCGACTAACAACTAGGTTCCTACGTACTGACACGTAAAAAGAGAAGCGTGTGGAATAAGAAAACTTGCCCATTGTTTTGCCTTGCCCAGGAATCGAACCCAGGTCCTCTTGCTTGCGAAGTCCTGTAGCTTGGTGGTAATGCTCTTACCACCAAGCTACAGGATCCACAATTGGTAATCTACTGAACACTTGTACCTCTGTGTAACCTTTGCTGTTGTGATATGTGAGTGTCAGTATCCTTAATGAATAATGCGTGTAGGTGTCTTGTGAACTATTATAACATTCATGACCCTGTCTATTGTAATTGCGTGAAAAGCAAATATTTAACAGACTGTGTGAAAATGAGATCTGTATGACATCATGTATGCAAAAGATAAGGAAATTATATCTGTGTGTGTGATGACCACATAGACTTTGATAGACTTTGTGGTGAGGCTCAAAGCAAGGATAGGTCTCGAATGTAATATAAATATAAATATAGCTAGTGTAGATGTTGCTGGTTAGAAAAGATCTGGGAAGAAGAAGAAGAAGAAGAAGAAGAAGAAGAAGAAGAACAACAACAACAAGATTACATTTATAAAGCGCCTTTCACGTCAGAAGGACGTCCCAAGGCGAAGAAGAAGGAGGAGAAGAAGGAGAGGAAGAAGAAGGAGAAGAAGAAGAAGAAGAAGAAGAAAAAGGAGGAACTTCTTATTCTTTTCTCCAGATTGGTAATGATGCCTTACTGTACAATTAATACTGCCTTAACACTTTTGTAACTCACACAAACATCTCTGTGAAATGATCATCTTGGGTCCTGAATCCATCAACAATTCACATCAACAATCTCAACTCTACTTTATCCATCGCTTCCTCTTTGTTTCCTAGCGCCTTGGGAAGTCCTCCCGACGTGAAAGACGCTATACACATGTAATTTTGTTGGTGTTTTTGTTTTTGTTGTTCCTTCAATGAGTTCTCCTCTGACCCTTGTATGGTCACCTGCGGTACCTCAAGGCTCTATCTTGGGTCTCCTCTTTTCCTCAAAGACATTCTCCTGCTTTGACATCATCTCCAAACATCCCCTGCAGCTTATGTTATCATCTGCACCAAGCTCCGTAACCCCATCACACCCACCCTCACTCCGCTCCACTGGCTTCCCATCCCTCAGAGAATCGAGTTCAAAATTCTCGTCTTCACCTTCAAGGCCCCCTCCTATATCTCCAACATCCTAACCCCTTAACAACCTGTCCGCTCACTCCACTCAGCAGGCTCTGGCCTGCTCTATGTTTCCCTCGGCGATCAGGCCTTCAGCTTCTCTGCCTCCACCCTTTGGAACCCAACCCCACATTTCCTTTGCCTCGCTCCCTCCCTTGCCTCCTTTAATACATGCCTCAAGATCCTCCTCTTCAACCGTGCCTTCGGCCACTCTCCTACCCTCTCTGCCCTCCACCCTCCCTAGTCTCCCTCCTCTCCAATTGGCTCCTATTCCCTGTTCAGTGCCTTGGGACATCCTCTCGATGTGAAAACAAGGCGCTTTGCAAATGTAATTTTGTATTGTATTGTAATAGCTCTGTCCAGCTATCAGTGATATTATCCTGTGCGAATAGTTCTATAAAATTACAAGAGTCATTGTATTCCACACCTCTATATGATGAACGTTCAGACTCAGGATCACCACTGATAAAATCACCATTAGCACAAAAATAATCTGGGATGCAGAGAAGAGACGAGATGTTTTTGGGACTTGTTCATTCATACTGGGAGTTCGGAAACCGTCAGTATCGTAACCTCACTGGTCAGCACTCCCTGTTTCCTGGATACAAGGAAAAAAAAACAGTGAAAGCCCCCCAAAAATCTTTGCATTTATTATAGAGCCTTTCACATTGGGAGGACATCTCAAAGACCTTCATACGATTTACTGTGAATAACTATTTATACCTGGAGGATTGTTGGCTAGGCCACTGTGAGAAACTTCCTTTTCTTTCAAACAGTGCTATGGGATCTTTAATGTCCACCTAAATAGACAGATGGCACCTCAATTTAACATCTCATCTGAAGGAGCCATCTCTAACAGCGCAGCACTTCCCAAGCACTGCACTGGAATATCAGCCTTGGCAGTGAGCTAGGAGTCCCCAAATGAAGCTTGCATCCACAATGTTCTGACTCAGAGGTGAAAGAGCTATGAGTTGAGCCAGGCTAACACAAAGGTCATGGAGGATGGAGCATTCGGTTCAAGAGTTTTTGATTCCTGAAGCAAAGCATTTCTTAACTACTATAATGAATAGAGAAGGTGGGATGAATTTCAAATGTCCCAGAAGCAACTTGCTGCTCTGCCACAATCCCAAGTACAATGTCAATTGTGTGGTGTGGATTTGATTTATGCTCATCACAAGGAACAAAGCAATCAAAAATACTCAACTATTTCTCCAATTTATGTGTAATGTCAACAAATCACTTCTCAGGTTACTTTGCGCTGATAGGAGCCAAGCAGGAGCGACTCATTCTTATTGACATTCAACTGGAGAAAGTTAACTCCCATCCAGGAATTGATGTCTGACAGACAGTCCTCAGGGCAGCAGTGATGCTGGAGTCCATAGAGAGGTAGAGTTGCGTGTCATCCGCATACATGTGGAAGTTAACCCCCTGTCTTCGGATGATGACGCCAAGCGGGAGCATATACACATTGAAGAGGAGAGAATCAAGGACAGAGCCCTGAGTAACGCCATACGTGACAATACGGGGGCTGGAAGACAAGCCGTTCATGGCACAAGATGGAGACGATGGAAACGGTAAGATTTGAAACAGGCAAGGGCAGGATAATGAAGATTGAGCTCAGAGCAGAGGCAGCTGAGAAGGATAAAATGGTCGACAGTATTGAAGGTGGCAGAGAGATGAAGGAGGACAAGGAGACAGAGAGCCCTGGTCACTGATGGACAAAATGTCATCTGTGACTTTGAACTAGGCTGTTTCTGTGCTGTGGACAGGGCGGAAACCTGATTGGAAGGGTTCATGGAGTGAATGGTGAGAAAGGAAAGACCAAAGCTGGGAAGCAACAACTCATTCCAGGACCATGGAAAGAAAAGGGAGGATGAAGATGTGGTAATTAGATAGCCATTATGGGTCACATGAATTTTTTTGAGGATAGGGGTGATGACAGCTATTTTTAAGTCGGTGGGAACGATGCCAGTGGACAAGCAGAGGTTGATGATGTCTGTTAATAGAGGGATTAGGAGGTGAAGCTGGAAGGTAAAGAGGTGCGTAGGGGTGGGGTCAAGGGAGCAGGTGGTGGGCTTCATTTTAGACATGATGCAGGTGACAGAAGAGGGCAAACAGGGTTAAAGGTGTGGAGGGAGGTTTGGGTAGAGGCCAGAGTATGGGGGGGGTGGGAGCTGCTAGAAGTAGAAAGGGCAGAGGCAGCTGAGTGGATCCCCTGGTAAGATCCAGAGTCCTACATGATCATGAACACTAAAATTGCTTGACGTAACAAGAAGCATGATGGACTTGTTTGAAAATGAAAAGTACTGACCAGAATGAAACTGCCCTTTCACACAAAACCGGGTCTTGCAGATTCTGTGAATTTGAGCCTTTGTCCGTACTTTATCTCGGGGTTGAACAATTGACAAGAGCTTACCAGTGAGTCAGCAAACCTGTCTTACCACCCTCGGTTTTGGACACGAGGAAGTCCAGCATCTCTTCGCAGTTGGAGAGGATGGGCGAGTCATGAGAAGGTGGATGGAGAACCGTATTTTGATGGAGAAGAGAAACCTGGGGTTGTCCCTGGCCTCCAAGATTATCTTGGGGTAGATGGATGAATAGGCGCATGTGAGGGCAGAGTGGTAGATTATAATGTGGTTCAGCCAGATCTGCCAATGGATTGTTAGGTTGGTTTTGAGCCAGGTTTGGAGGGAGCCAGGTTTTTGATGGCCAGCCCCTGGAAAAAGCTGCCCCTGAGTCCCTCTTCCTCGGACCTCCTCTTGCAGCGATCCTGATGCAGCCATTGAGGTGTGAATGATGGTATCTCCACAACCTTCAATTCCATTGCTCCCCTGAAATTCAGGGTTGTTTCCAAACCCATCCGCTTCCCCCGGTACAAGTCATCTCCGGCGCTCAAAACACAAACCCGGACCCTCGAGCGCAGATGACAGAAATCCGGCCTCACAATTCATCGCTTGCTGTGGCTCGAGCACCTCTGCACCTCCTGCCTCTCCTTTTCACAGGCCAAAACAGACTTTTATTCCAAGGTCATCCTGGAGGCCCAAAACAATCCAAAGACACGGTTCTCCACTGTCCATCACCTCCTCCGTGCATCCTCTCAAGCTTCCTCTAGTCTAAGGGTAGGCAATTATTTTGGCGGGCGGGCCACTTCACGAGTTTTGGTAAGCTTCGCAGGTTAATGTAGATGCAAATGCTTAATAATAGCCCCAAATCAAGTCTTACACTTGTCCATGCAGAATATAAAGTCTATTTAATTGACATTCATTAAAATTAGGTTAAATAAAAACAACTCATTGAGCAGACATTTATTTGAATTTTATTCATTTATTCACATATTGATGAGAATGTGAGAAGCTCACTCAATGGGAAGAATGAAAGCGCTGATGTGCGTCAACCAGACAATTGAAGTCAGGCATCGTCTTCGTTGTTGCAATGCGGAGTACTGCTGCAAGGTGGTCATCAGTCATCACAGATCTATGTTTTGACTTATTGAATTTCATCACAGAAAATGTCTCCTCGCATAGGTACATTGATCCAAACAGCACAAGGATCCTCCGGGCATGAACCTTTATTTTGGAAAGGTATATTAATTATGAGAGGCGTAAAAACTGGAAAGCGGCACTGATTTAAATTGCTCCACAAGCAATAGATCACATTGCAGGTCAATAAGCTTAAGTTGGAGGTCAAATGGGGCTTTGTCAACATCAAATGAGAAAGGTGAAGAGACCAAAGACAGGTCATTTTCGATCAAATTGAAATCCTGAAATCGACGAAAAAATTCAGCATGTAAGTCAAGTAATGACAAAATATACTTTTTAAGGCTTTGATCACAAACAATAATCTGCTGCAAAGTTGGAAATTGGACGAACTGTGATCTGTGATGAAATTCAATAAATCAAAACATAGATCTGTGATGATTGGGCCTGTTTCCTATCTGATGCAACAAAATAAATAATTTTGTCATAAATGACTTGACACTGCAAAACAAATCGTGCACAAAGGACCCCTTCTGTTGTACTTTGAATTCAGTTCATTCATGTAGCCCATGATATCAATGGCAAATGTGAAATCAGAGAGACCATTCGCATCATTCGGCTGTGGGAAATCCGAATCTTTTTGTTTCATGCCTAAAAATAAATCAGTCTTTGTTCTCAGTTCCCACACTCTTTTCAAGACCTTTCCTAAACTAAGCCGTCTTACATTCGTGTGATAAAGAACATTTGTGTGCTCGGATTCCAATTCTTTAAGCAGAGTTACAAATTGTCTGTGGTTTAATCCTCTTGCTCGAATGAAGTTGACCACTTTTGTAACTGTGTCCATGACATTACTTAATTTTAGAAGACTCCTACAGAGGACCTTTTGGTGGATAATGCAGTGCAGAAAAATAATATTCTGTTCTGGATTTGTTTCTTTGACTTGATCTTGAATTCTTTTCAGTAACCCAACATTTTTGCCTGTCAGATTTGGGCTTCCATCGGTGGTCACATTCACCAATTTTTTTCACTCCACTCCTAATTTTAAGATACACTGATTTACTGCCTTCAAAAAGTCTTCTCCAGTTGTCGTATCTTTCGTTGACTGCACTGAAGTTAATTCTTCTGTGAGCTCAAAATGTTTGGTGATACCTCGAATAAAAATTATCAACTGGGCTGTGTCTTTGACATCACAACTCTCATCGAGTGCCAGTGAAAAACATACAAAATTGCTTACTTTATTTTTTAACTGAATTACAGGTTCTCAGAGATATCTTCGACATATCTGACAATAATTCGCCTTGACAAGCTAACGTTCTCGAACTGTTTATTCTTATCTGGGCATAAAATCGCGGCAGAGTCAACTATATATTCCTTTATAAATTCTCCTTCAGAGAATTGTTTGCTGTTGTAATCACATCCTAGGGCGCAAATTGTTTTGTGAAAATGCTTTGCTCTTTTTGCATTTGAACAACCATCTCATCAGCTTTCTTTCCTTTTTCTTCGACAGAAAGGTTCTTATATTTGCAAGCAGGTTTGTTCTCAAAATGGCGATTCAAGTTGCAGTCTTTGAGCACTGCCACACTTTCTTTGCAAATTAAGCACATAGCTTTTCCACCCACACTGATGAAAAACATTTTAGAAGTTGGCCTTCAGCGTCCACTTTCCCCTTCTTTGATAAACTCATTTCGAATTAACGTCCTCTTCAGTGAAAAGTATTGCCACGGTTGCTGCGCACGTGTGTTTAAAAATTTCCTGATACATTTGACGTCAGCCTAATTCACCACTTAAGGGAGCGTGCGCACAACTAAGCAGTGTGATTGGCTGATGTTCCCGGTCAGATTCAGTGAAAAGTATTGCTGTGCGCATGTTTGAAAATTTCCCGATCCGTACATTTGGCGTCAATCTGATTCAACACCTCCAAGGGAGTGTGCGCACAACTAAACAGTGTGATTGGCTGATATTCCCGGTCAGATTCAAATGCGAATTTCTGGGACTGAACGAATTGTAATTTTTTCTATTGCTAGACACAACGATGGGCCGGATAGAATCATTTGGTGGGCTGGATATGGCCCGCGGGCTGTCTTTTGCCCACTCCTGCTCTAGCCTCACATCAAGCGCCAAATACGAAGAGGTCCTAGACTTCTTCACCTCAAAGATTGAAAACATCCGCTTGGCTGCATTGTCCTCCCCCCCCACCATGTCCCCTTCCATCCCGCCCAGACCATCCACATTGCCTTCTCCCTCCGCCACGGTTCCTGCCACTCCCCCCTCCTTACATTCCTTTGCCCCATTTCTCCCTCGTCACTCTCAACCAGTAATTCTGGTTCATTACTCATTACCAAATCGAGTAGGGTCTGTTTCCTTGTCCATTCTAAAACATATTGTTCTAGAAACCTGTCCCAAATATATTCCAGAAATGTGCTTCCTTTACTACTTGAGCTGTTCTGCTTCCCCCAATGTATGCGAAAATTAAAATTTCACATTATAACCACATTGCTTTTGCTACATACTTCACTGATCTCCGTATTTACACATCCCCCCACTACATCGCTACTATCTGGAGGTCTGTGGACAATCTCACCTTTGCTATTCCTTAATTCTATCCAGTATTTCCATGGCCTGATTACCATTACTGAAATCCTTTCATTCTACTGCCTGGAATATTTAGCTCCCAGACATGCCCACCTTGTAGCCAGGTTTCTGTACATTATACCCCTAAAGCTGAATTTGTGCTTCTAACTCATTTGTTTTATTAATTACATGACATGCATTTGTGTACAGAACTCTTAATTGGGTAACTGTCCTCATCCTTGCCCATATGCCCTGACAGTTTTTCTCACACTTTTTGTGATTACTTCCTCCAACCTTTCTTTTTCCCGGAGTACTTATGTTATCATTATCACTTGTTGTACACCGACTGTTGTTCTCATACCTTCTTTTTCTTATCTTTAGGTTACTATGATTTCGAACTGAATTCTGCCCCACCCCACCCCACGTTTACTGGTTTCAATTATTTCTATAGTCAATAATTAATCTTTCTATTAGGATCTTGGTCCCAGTTTAGTTCAAGTGTAGCCAATCCCAGCAGTACAGCTCCTTCCAATCCATGAAATGGAACTCCTCCTTACTACACTACTCTTTCAGCCACGTATTCACTTGCTTTTCCTATAGTAACTTGTAGGTGGTACGGATAGTAATTTGGAGATTACCAACCCGGAGAACTGTTTTTTTTAAATTTAGAACAGTTACTCTCTTAGCAGAATTTTTTTCATACTCTTTCCTATGTCGTGGGAAACAACTGATTCTTTCTCCTCGCTTTCCAGACACTTCAAAATATTCCTTACCTCGATACGAGATAGGCAACAACCCTCCTGGATTCTCGATCGGACTGCAGATTCCCTTAAAGATTGAATCCCTTATAACTACAACATATCTATTCTGTTCCTCCCCACCTTGACCTGCTGTTTTCTCCAAGATGCTTGATTAGCATTCTGGCCATTCTCCCCGCAGCCTTCTTCTTTATCCCCAAAGGTAGAAAGTACATTGTACCTGCTGGATATGACTAGTTTCTGCGATCCCTTCTTCGCTGCCTCCACTTCCACTCGAATCCTCCTCCCACTTTACTGGCTTAAATTCTCTACTCTGCTGACTGTGCATCAAACACGCCTCTTTCTATACCTCACTATCAGGTGTGATTGTGCTATGGAGTAAACTATCCAGATATTCCTCCCCCTCCCTTGGAGTCCTGTAGCTCAGTGGTTAGAGCACTCGCTTTGCAAACGAGAGACCAGAGTTCAATTCCAGGCAGGTCAGGGCGAAACCTTGGGCAAGGTTCCTTACTCCACACAGAGCCTAATAATAATCCCTCCAAAACAAAACAATAATAAATTGGTCATTTTCAATCTACGACTGTTTGTGGGACATTGCTGTGCGCAATTGGCTGCCGCGTTCGCCTACAAATATACAGTCAATTCACTTTACAGTGTGTTCTGTGAAGCGCTTTGGGACGTCCTCCCGACGTGAAAAGAGCTATATCAAATGCAAGGATTCTTATTATTATTATTATTATTATTATGTGTTGGAGTATCTCTAACTCACACTCCAGCTCAACGATTCACTCAGATGTAATCATCTAGGACAATCTCATTGCCCACAAATTCCCAACAATCTGCTGTCCCGACACACTGCCTGTGCTGGCATTATCTACTCTGTATTTATTTAAATTTTATTTTAGAGTGCTTATTTATTTATCCTTTTTATTATTTATTGAATTTTTATTGACTTACTTAAGGCTGCTAGTTAGGTTTTAGGCTTGCTTCGCATTTGTTCATTTCTTTTTTAAGTTTAGTAGCCCCTTAATCAATAATACAGTTAAATATTCAAGTGTGAATCAATAATTCAACATTTAGCTTATATTCCTCTAGTGAGCATCTCCTTCCCCCTCTGCCTTAATTCCCACTCCCACCAAATTCTTGTAATGGAATTCTCACTCTGTTCCCACCTCACTCCATTCACAGCTCACTGTTTTGTTTTAAAGTAAATTTAAATTTTCAAAATACGTTTTTATTTAACATCAATTATTGTTTGGACACATCAATGGATCCCAGTCCACATCGCAATGCATCGATGATGCATCATTTAATTTATTTAGACTGCATTTAATTATGTCCATCACAACAGAAAAAACATAACAGAAGAACATAAGAAATACAAACAAAAACAAGGTCCATCTAGGACCGTGTTTTAAGAAAACAGAAAATACTGCAGATGCTGGAAATCTGAAACAACATGTGTAAACGTGTGTGTACTGTGCACATTGAGTCACCATCCAAAATCAGAAAATGCGTATTTTCTGTGAGTGAGTGCACACTAGGGTGTTACCCGACTGTTTAAAGGGAACAGTCCAAAAAATGAGTACAAATCTGATATTTCCCACCAGCTTGTGCTCATGGAGAATAACATTAATTAAATGAAAGTAAAGTGCTGCCATAGAGTATAGCATGTTTAACTTGAATTGCTGCGCTGGTACCTATTGGACATGACGAGTTCCTACGATCCCTTCTTCTCTGCCTCCACTAGATATTTCCACCCAAACCCTCCTCCCCCTTTACTGCCATTGCACCCTCCCTGATCCCAACTCCCCCCCCACACCCCATCTGTTCGAGTCCTAATCGCTTTACAAATGTAATTTTCTATTACTCGTGGAGTCCTGTAGCTCAGTGGTTAGAGCACTCGCTTTGCAAGTGAGAGACCTGAGTTCAATTCCAGGCAGGTCAGGGCGAAACCTTGGGCAAGTTTCCTTACTCCACACGCCTAATAATTATCCCTCCAAAAAACCAAAACAATAATTAAATTGGTCATTTTCAATCTACGACTGTTTGTGGGACATTGCTGTGCGCAATTGGCTGCCGAGTTCGCCCACAAATATACAGTCAATTCACTTTACAGTGTGTTCTGTGAAGCGCTTTGGGACGTCCTCCTGACGTGAAAAGCGCTATATCAAATGCAAGGATTATTATTATTATTATTATTGCATTATTATTCATTAAAAATTATTATTATTCATTTATTATTATTTAAGATGACACAGAATTGCAGAAAATTCTTAAATTCCAAAGCCATTTTTGTACAAACTGTGGAAAAGCAGCTTCCAAACCAAGACTGAATCAAAGAATGTTCCACCTTTCCACATGGTTTCTTAGGCTAAGGCTAGGTGGGATTTCAGGCCTTGGGAATAAAATGAAAGAAAGATTTAAGATTTTTTTTTAAAAAGAGTGGTTTTGGAACACAAATTGCTTTCCCGGGAAGCGTCTGTGTTGATCTAGGCGTGGGCGATATAAATTGTTTAATGGAAATGATCAGGTGCTGCATTTATTTAGTGTTGTTTTACTTCACTCAATCTTCACGGATCTGCCCTTGCCTGGTTCGATTCCCATCTCTCTGATCGTTTCCACTTTGTTGCCTCTAACGGTTTCTAACGGTTTCTCCTCCAGCCCCTGCACTGTCACATCTGGTGTCCCCCAGCGCTCTGTCCTTGGCCCTCTCCTCTTTGATAATAATAATCCTTGCATTTGATATAGTGCTTTTCACGTCTTCTCAACGTCTCAAAGGGCTTCACAGAATAGACTGTAAAGTGAATTGACCGTATATTTGTGGGCGAAACGTGGCAGCCAATTGTGCACAGCAATGTCCCACAAACAGTCGTGGATTGAAAATGACCAATTTGTGATTGTTTTTGTTTTTGGAGGGATTATTATCAGGCGTGTGGAGTAAGGAAACTTGCCCGAGATTTCGCCCCGACCTGCCTGGAATTGAACTCAGGTCTCTCGCTTGCAAATCGAGTGCTCCAACCACTGAGCTACAGGACTCCAAATATCTACATGCACCCCCTTGGTGACATCATCCGCAGACATGGGGTCAACTTCCACATGTATGCGGATGACACCCAGCTCTATCTTTCTGCCTCCACCCCCAACTCCAGGACCACTGCTGTCCTGACATCAAGTCCTGGATGAGAGTTAACTTTCTTCAATTGAACGTCAACAAGACCGAGGCTCTCCTGATTGGCTCCCATCAGTACCTCCTCACCTCAGGCATTGACAGCATCACCATCCATGGTTGCACACTCCACCCTGCTAAGCCACTACCTCACCCCTCAGGCCACTGAAACTCTTGTTCATGCCTTCATCACCTCCAGGCTTGACTATGCCAATGACCTGCTTGTTGGCCTTCCTAACTCCTCCCTCCAAAGGCTGCAGATAATCCAGAACTCTGCAGCCCGTGTCCTCTCCCGCACCAAACTCCGTGACCCCATCTCCCCCATTCTCGCCCGACTCCATTGGCTCCCTATCCTTTAGAGGATCCAGTTCAAGATCCTGGTCCTCACCTACAAAGCCCTCCATGGCCTCACCCCATCCTACCTCTGCGACCTCCTAACCCCTACCAACCCGCCCGCTCCCTCCGCTCAGCCGGCTCTGTCCTGCTCCACATCCCCCGACCCATATGCCCCACCATTGGCAGGAGAGCCTTCAGCCACTCTGCCCTCAACCTCTCGAATTCCATCCCCCAGTCACTCCGCCTCGCCCCCTCCTTAGCCTTCTTCAAGTCTCGCCTCAAGACCCTCCTCTTCGACCATGCCATCGGCCACCCCACTTCCCCTCCCCTCCCTTACTCCCCCAACCCCAGCTCGGGTCTGAAATCCTTTACACTGTCCAGCGCCTTGGGATGTCCTCCCGACGTGTAATCTTGTTGTTGTTGTTATATTGTAAGTAAAACAGGGAGGCCAGGCCGCCTTCCTTTACTTTACTGAACAATAAAGTAAATAAACATGGGCAGTGGGTCTGCATGCCAGCAAATTTAGACAAGTGATTAATAAAACCACATTAAATGAAACAGTTTACATGCTACTTTTCTAACCGACTCTTTGTTGCTTCAAACACCTCGAGCGTGTATATTTTTGCACATGTTAAATAAAAATGTTATTTTTTTTAACAATTGAAATTTACTGCCAGCGAGAGGAACACAGGCTTGAAAACAAACTAAAAACAGATGTGTCCATTTCTTCCCACATGAGCTGCATCGAAACATAATCTATCAAACATTGTGGAGAGAAAAGAGCATTTACGAACAGTCTGTTTTTGCACACACAGTGACACAGTAAACAGTCTCCACTTTTGTTCACCATAAACATCATGGTAAACTCCTAATATTACACCAACAACAACAACTTGCATTTATATAGCACCCCTCATGGAGGGTAACACCTCAGAGCTCTTACACCTGACCAAACTAAACATATTTATTGATTGCAGGCAAATCGGTTACCAAAGAGCAGACAGCATGTAAAACAAAGTGATCAAACCTAGCTTTTCTTCCAGCTTCTCGTTTCTTCCCCCCCTCCCCCCCCCCCCACAGTCATCCTGACTTTTGTTAGCTTTTGGGTTAAAAAGTAATAGTAACATTCTTGAACAGCCACATTCTGTTCAAGTGATTGAACATACACAATACACCACTTACTATCAGAATAATATAATGATTAATTCCAGAAAAATGGTTAACGTTGTTCACCGTGATCATTGCTGTTAATAAAGGCTTTTCGCTTTGATCGCTTCCCAGAATCCAATATAGGTGGAGGCATGTGAAATAATCCTCTATTTCTGTAATTTGAGTTTCAGGGTGTGCTAGTTTGGAGAGTTTCTCTAATATCTGTTGAATACTTAATTGCAATCCAATCACAATGCAAAATTACATTTGTATAGCGTCTTTCACATCGGGAGGGTGTCCCAAACGGCTGAATTAGGATTAATTGGACAATCTACGAGGAGCCAATGAGAGGAAGTATAAAAGGACATTGGGAGTGGGACAAAGGGTGTGTGATGTACAGTGGTGCTTTATTGAGAGTTTGGAAAGTCAAAATAAAGAAGCTACTAACACACTTATGTGACTTGGGGAGATGAGAATTTCAAGCAAAATCTATTCAGAGAATGGCTTTCTCCCTTCAAACTTAAATTTACATTTCTAATTTATTTTCCAAACTTTTGGATTGAGTAATATTACTATATCGACACGCTCCTACAGAGAGTGTGAATCTATTCACCCGGCTAGTCATCTGAGAGCAGACTCGAGCAGCAACAGCTGAGAAGCCTCTACTTCTGTAATTTGAGTCTCAGTTTATATTGGTTCGGAGAGTTTATGTGCTCTGGAGTACTGAAAATCTGCCTGGCTCAGTAACTGGATTATGGCCACCACCACAGAAGATTGGCTCAATTCAAACAGTCCGTTTACAAGCATGGGTCCTTGTAGGAGGATAGTCATATGTTGGTCATGGCTCTTAATCTTCATTTTCCATTGGAAACATTTCATTTATTTACAGAACAAAAGGCAATAAGTCCAACAGCAAAATACAAACAAACATTTAATAAGGACACATGTCCTTGTTTAACCATAAATTCCCATTGTTATAACCTGTGAACACACCACACATTGATATATCTAGAGTGGGAAAACATTTGTCATATCTCATCAATTTTTTATGTAACAGTTGGGTCAAACATGGGACATTCACAACAGGATTAATAAAGGATTAGCAAATATTGAATCCCGATGACAATCAGGTGATCTCTGTTCAAATGCAATCTCCTCAATCTTCAACTGGTTGAGTGTCAGCACTTTGCAATTTCATTACCACCAGGATTCGATTATTATTTTTCCATCCTGTTCTGAATGCTACACTGCATTTCTGGTTCCATTTAACCATTGAAAACTGTAAAGAGTTTCACTCACCCTGCTGCTTGTTACAGTCTGCATAAATCTTGGGGAGATGAGAATTTCAAGCAAAATCTATTCAGAGAATGGCTTTCTCCCGTCAAACTTAAATTTACATTTCTAATTTATTTTCCAAACTTTTGGATTGAGTAATATTACTATATCGACACGCTCCTACAGAGAGTGTGAATCTATTCACCCGGCTAGTCATCTGAGAGCAGACTCGAGCAGCAACAGCTGAGAAGCCTCTACTTCTGTAATTTGAGTCTCAGTTTATATTGGTTCGGAGAGTTTATGTGCTCTGGAGTACTGAAAATCTGCCTGGCTCAGTAACTGGATTATGGCCACCACCACAGAAGATTGGCTCAATTCAAACAGTCCGTTTACAAGCATGGGTCCTTGTAGGAGGATAGTCATATGTTGGTCATGGCTCTTAATCTTCATTTTCCATTGGAAACATTTCATTTATTTACAGAACAAAAGGCAATAAGTCCAACAGCAAAATACAAACAAACATTTAATAAGGACACATGTCCTTGTTTAACCATAAATTCCCATTGTTATAACCTGTGAACACACCACACATTGATATATCTAGAGTGGGAAAACATTTGTCATATCTCATCAATTTTTTATGTAACAGTTGGGTCAAACATGGGACATTCACGACAGGATTAATAAAGGATTAGCAAATATTGAATCCCGATGACAATCAGGTGATCTCTGTTCAAATGCAATCTCCTCAATCTTCAACTGGTTGAGTGTCAGCACTTTGCAATTTCATTACCACCAGGATTCGATTATTATTTTTCCATCCTGTTCTGAATGCTACACTGCATTTCTGGTTCCATTTAACCATTGAAAACTGTAAAGAGTTTCACTCACCCTGCTGCTTGTTACAGTCTGCATAAATCTTGGGGAGATGAGAATTTCAAGCAAAATCTATTCAGAGAATGGCTTTCTCCCGTCAAACTTAAATTTACATTTCTAATTTATTTTCCAAACTTTTGCATAAAAGAATGCCTTAATAAACTGAGTTTGGAAAAAAAAGCACAAATACAGTACAAATATATTTTTAAATAACCATTTCCACATAGCTTCAAATACTTCTATTTCACTTCCAATTCCTGGATCTGGACCAGCTATCTCCTTTTCACTTCTTTGAATTCAATGACCAAAAGATTGTGCACCCAACCTTCCTGGTGTCACCCTTAAGATAATTGTTTGGAGGAGCAGAATAATGGTCCAATGTAATTCACCCATCTGTTGTTAAAATATCCTTCTTCCCATTGAGTAGTATTTTCCCAACACAAGGATATCAGGAATTCACCAAGCTGTAATTCTACACTATTGCAGTACCTCATGTAAGTACATACTGTCTTAGTTCAAATGAGATTAACTTCAAATTCAATAGGTACTGCAATCATGAGAATCATTTCACTTTTAGTTTGAATGAAAATGTAAAGAAATTGCAAGCACACAACCAAAACCTAATCTACAATTTTAGACAGGCAAACTTTGGGGATAAAGTTTAAAGTACACTTCATAACATGTGGGGTATCATGTCTCTTAGTGACTGTGGGACCCCGCTCCTGGATAAATCTGTCAAGAATGAATGGAAATTCTTCCAAACATATGGAGCATGAAGAACATGTTCAGGTTAAAAGGAGGAAATTAAATCACCTTATCAAAATCTAATTGAGCCAGTTGTTAGCTAAAGACTCTCCCAAAAGGTTTCAGCACTTGACGTTGGAGTTTCGGATCACAGTGTTTGAGTGCTACTTCTTGAGGTAACCATTTAACTTGATCTGAGCAATCCTTACGGTCACCATCACATGCCTCACAATTGAATTCCAAGTTTGAATGGTTTGTTTGGCTACTTTATGCTACTCCATCTCCTGCACCGTTCTCCTCAGCTTATTTCTCATTATTATTTTTAAGCTTGCGAAAACATTGGTTGTAGGTGACCAGAAACAGCATTTTTAACCTGATCACAAGGGCACACGTACGAGAGAAACGCATCTACTTCATTCTTTACAATAATTCTCTGTGGGTGTATATCATGTGGCAGGTAATGTGCTACAGTCATCTCCCACGCATCCACAAATGCCACATTGACACCCTTGAACATTTTTTTCAACACTAAGTCAAACTGAAACGAGATCCAGTCATTAAGGAAAATGCTGCTCTTATATTCCACTTCACGGACATTGGCAGACTTTATTACAACTTGAGTGTCTGGATTCCTGCTTAGTAATTGTAGAATTGATTTCCGAATAATCTGCAGCCTTCGGATATAAACTTCAACTGGATAATTGCTTAAATGTGCCCATATGGTGATTGCTATAATTGTTTTATTTCCTCCTTTCATTCTATCCAGTTCATTTGCAATATACTGCATTTCATGGGTTGATAAATCAGTGCTTCGGAGTGGTGGACCATGCAATCGAAATGTCACTATGATGTTGTTTTCTATATCCACAGCAAGGTGTGGGCCAATTTTTTTGTCATTGCCAAGATCAAACTGGCGAAGACCTAAAATCAAAGATACATGTTTAATCATGTTATATCTTAACTTGTTATATAAAAATATAATCCTTGCATTTGAATACAGCACCTTTCACACCAGGAAGGTTATTTCAAAGCACTTCCCATAATGTGATTGTAAAATGTATTTGTGAATGACTGTGCATTTTGCAGGCAAATGTGGAAGACAATTTTGCACATTGCAATATCCCACAAACAGACAAGTGACTAACCACTTTATCTGGGAGATTGTTGGCCAGGACACCAGGAGAAACTTCCTTCTCTTTTCGAATAGTGCCCTGGGATCTTTCAGGTCCACCTGAACAGGTAGATGGGAGTATCAGTTTTTAACATCCCATCCAAAAGATGGCCCCCTCCAACAATGCAGAGCTTCTCCAGCATAGCTTTACAGTAGGGTTGTTGAATCCAGATTTGGACTGAGCTGCATGTGTGTGCCTTATGAACAACAACGTGAGCTGCACCAGTCGAAAATTGTTACATTTGGTGATGCATGTGTGAGTATCAGCGCCTTGGGACGTCCTCCCGACGTGAAAGGCGCTATACGAATGTAATCTTGTTGTTGTTGTATCCAATTACGTACAACCTGAATCAAAGACATACGCAGCAACAGCTTAGCTGTAGTGGAATCACTACAACAAAGGTATTGCATATGTGTGTATACATATTTCATCTTGGCAGGACATCCTATGGCACTTAATAATCCTGGCTTGGCACCCTAAAAGGGAGTAGGAGGCAGTGGGGACGGAAAGATGATCGGAAGCTCAGTCAAAGAGGTAGGTCTTGAGATGGACATTGAACAAGGTGAGGGAGGGAGGGAGGGAGGGAAGGAAGGAGGGAGTTAGAGGAACGCCAGGATGGAGTTCCAGAGAGTGGGAGCAGACAGGCTGAAAGCCCAGCTGAGCGAAGGGAGGGTTTGAAGAGGTTGCAGAGATAGGGTGGGGGTGAGACCATGGAGGAATTTAAACATAAAAATCCTAAACCTGTGCTCCCTCCTCCTCCAGGGAGATTAGTCATGGTACTGCCGAACTATCTCTTACAAAGGTTTCATTTCAAAAGAAAATTGGCTCTAACTTGCGAATAAGAGCCAAACTATTCAGTGAGCAGATATGTGAGAAATGTCATGAAAGCTGAGCCCTATTTGCTGCTTATCTGATAAGCTTATACTCACCCTTGCGAATGATTTATCTTAAAATGTACTTCATTCTGCTGAATCAATAAAGGTAAATAAACTGGAGCAGAAAGTTAGGAACTCATGCGAGGGTGTGGCTGGAGTATCATTGTAAACTCTGAAATTGGGGGGCACCAAATTAATTTTATATTTCACCTACAAAATACACAGTCAGTATTGTATATCCTTGCATTTGATATGACGCCTTATCATGTCTTTGAGACGTCTCAAAGCGCTTCACAGAATATACTGGAAAGTGAATTCACTGTATATTTTGTGGGCGAAACGCAGCAGCCAATTGCGCACAGCAGTGTCCCACAATCAGTCGTGAATTCAGTCATAAAAGGAATTATTACCCCTGGAAAAGTGATCCCCCAAAATACCAAAACGGATTGGATACAGAATGCTACATCTAACCTGGCAGAAATTCAATCAGATATTCGAACCACTGTCGTATAGTAGAATCTCCCAAAAAATGAACCACTTTATCCCATAAACAGTTTGTAATGTTTGCAGGAGTGTTGAAGTGGCGAATATTGCAGGTTGTTGACATCCACTGGTCCTTATAGTAAAAACCTGACGGCGAAGTCAGAGACTTGCCACGGACACAGGGTCCGAGATTTGCACCTGAAAATAAAAAGAGAAGCAGAGCTGAAAACAACTTTAAAAATGGGGCCATTTGTGAAGAAAGTACAAGTACACTACGGCCCGAAATTTTGGAACTCTCTCCCTCAATCCCTCCACGTCGTCTCCTCCTTCTCATTTTCAGATCACGCCTGAAGACCTTTCTTTTCGACAGTGCATATAGTCACTTCTCCCCCAAAGCAACCCCCAACCCACCCCACCCCACCCAGCTCAGTGTCAGGCTCCGCCACTGTGAAGCACTCTGAGCAGCAACCATACGTGTAGGGCGTTATATAAATACATGTTGTTGTACATAAAAGCAGAAAAATATTACAAACAGTCCTGTCGAAAATATTCTGTCAGCAGCTAATTTGAACCTGAGCAATACCAATCAGGAAATTCCAAAATTCCACCCTCTTCCTCGTTGAGATAATTCATCCCAATGGGACTGCAGAAGGAGAAAGTGTTAGAATATGATATATGTAATGAAATGCTTTAAGGCAGGGCCGCATAAAATTGTAAACGTTAAGTTGTTAATCTTGTTTATATCAATCAAAATGGCGGATAACATTATTTTGTACTCAAACCATCACTCAACATTTGTTAATAACACAAGTTGTTTTTGTCTGGTTAAGAAGAGATGGTCAACATGAAATGTTGAAGACAACCATTGGCTTTGGGAGGATACAAGCTGTTTTGTAGTCAAAACGCCCAGTTCTTGGGATAAACAGAAGTAACAGCGTGCTTCACTCTTTGCCCAGTTGTGAAAGGCCTACGTGCCTGATAATTGATTGGATGAAGAAAAAGGTATAAAGTTGAAAGATTGTTGACATAAAGCAGCAGAATCGGCAGGGAATCAGTCACACAGAGGCGAAGGGCCAAAGCATGCTGACTGCTCCAGAACCGGGTAGTAATAATAATAATAATAATAATACGTATTCTTACTGTGCTTATATTTGAATAAATTGAGTTAGCCACAAAACTTTATTGTCTGGTCTTTTGACTCAAACACTGGGAGTTGAGATCCCAACAGAAGGGTGAAGGCCTTACATTGCATTAGACTCTTCGCCTGATAGACATTCCTCAGGGCCGAAAGGTGCTATTGTTCCACTATTCAAATGCAAGGATTATTATTATTCGAGGCAAAAGGGGCACTACTGATTACGGAAACTTACTTCAACAGATACAGCAGCTAGTGACAATCTCCTGCAAATGCTGTTGTTTGTTATAAGCGCATGTCTGAAAGATTATGCACTCTTGAAAAATCGAACTGCTGATACAAGATTCATAGAATGGATGGAATTCCCAATTGCAGTCGTCCAAATCCTGCACTGGGTCTTCACTGGTAATGTTCATAGCCTACAATACAGCTAGCACATTGGAGACGTGTATTGATAATCCAGAGCATGCAGACTGCTCACTGGATTCCATATATGTATGATTTCTCTCCACACTTTTGATCATTCAGTCTATACATCATCAGCGCTGAGATAAAGTCCTGGAAATCCTGATCTAACACCATTGTGGGAGCACCATTGTTACAAGGACAGCAGCAATTTAATGAAGGCTCAGCACCTCCTACTCAAGGCAACTTGGGATGGCAATAAACAGTATCAGCAATGTTTTTTGGGTCAGCCAGGTGTCTGACATATGTAGAAACCCCTTACCATGCTTAAGAACATCCAAACCATGCCTCCCAACTAGAGATGGAAATCCCAGAGATAGATTGTTGGAATAGAATGAGCACTCTCTCCCTGGAGGGACACTTCCTGCTTACCTAATTCCGGAATGTATTAGGCGCAGGTTGGCAAGAGCTGAGTCTTGGGGACCTGTATCACCGACAACCCGAGAAAGAGATAAATAAAACTCACCCATTACTTCCTTTTCCTTACCACTGAACCCTGAGGCATTCTGCAATCCCTCCGAAGGTACACTGGCTGCAACCGCTGTGACTGCACTGAAATGTGTCACTGAGGATGTCGATTCTTGCTGTGGTGATTGGAGATATGGATTTTGCGGCTCCATTCCATGGGCATCTCTAGGTTTTCCCTCCTGGTCCTGGACCTTCCTTTCCATTTCCAACCTTACCACAGCTGGTTCTGCTGATAAAATGGGTGCAAATAATCAATTAAGAACTATTGAAAATACTGCATTGCCTTTGGCTTTCACTAAATTGATTATATTGGTCGTATCACTGTTGTAATAACTGTTATCACTGTAAATGATCTTTTCACAAAGAACACAAAATCATTCTTGCTCTATAATAATAACAATCCTTGCATTTGACATAGCACCTAATCACATCTTTCAGATATCTCAAGGTGCTTCACAGAATATACTGTGAAGTGAATTGACTGTATATTTTGTGAGTGATACGCGGCAGCCAATTGCACACAGCAGTGTCTCACAAATAGATGTTGATTCAAGTAACTTTTTTTTAAAGAATTAACTGTAATGGAAGACAACACCCAAAAAGTTAATTAAATAACACAATGAATAACAACTTAAAGCATTAGGTTCCACTCTTTTGAAAAGGAAACCACAATTTATGTGCAGTATGAGAAGATTACTCTTATCAACTTTAGTTATATTCCTTCTACTATATCAAGCTTTCAAACTCAACATAATCCCGACAATTTGTACTTTTCTTACCTGAATGAGACAAAGCCTCCACAGTTACATAACCTGGACCTTTGGGTAATATGGGCTCCATGATTTTGGCTATACTAAAAAAAGTGATCATCTTATTGTTAACATTTTTTTCAAAGTAAAACATCAATATTTAATTCAAGAAATTCACAATGGGCAATCTTACTGCTCATCCCATTCCTCAAAAGCGATCAACGCTTATTTAAAATGATTAATGGAAGTGATTCAAAAACGGCTTATCCTTAAACGGACAATTCAAGCAGCAACCAACATCAATTGTAAGTTAGTTGTAACAATAAGCCTATCATTGGCCAGCAATATATTATGCACAGTCAGGAAAACATGACTACACTATCACAGTAAGAAGGGCGGAAATATGACCTGGTAGTTCATGGCCTCGCTAATTCCATTTTTTTGGTCAGTCGAGTGTCTGACACATGGGGAAACCCACCACCGTGCTTAAGAGTATCCAAACCAAACTGAGAATTCCACGCACCCCACCTACACATGGGATTTCCAGAGATAGATTATTGGAATAGAATGCGCACTCTCTCTCTGCTTACCCAATTCCGGAAAGTTTTAGGTGCAGGTTGGCAAGAGCCAAGGCTTGAGGACCCCAAAGTATGCGTTGGGGTAACTGCTAGTCTAACCAGCTAAAACGCATAGGTTGCCATTGATATTGCTGTCTGGCAAGCTTTCCCACTGCTTGTCCAGCTAGGACCGCCTTCCCATCAGGGTTTTGGCTTGCAGTGTTAACAGGAGCGGAGTGGGATGACTTCCTGCCCCAGTGACTGGCCTGCCCTTCCAACTGTCATCGGCAGTGTCCTGAAATACTGTAGTCCTGCCTTGGTCAGGAACCAGACTACCTTTGGCAGGCATATCACATTGGAACCAGTTCAGCTCCAAGGACACCCCGCTTAACTTCCCTCACCTCAAGAGCAATAGTCTGAGATTCTAGTGGCAGAAATGGTTCTATATCATATCCATATACCCAATTGGGAATAAAAGGTAACATGAAATGAGTGAGAAAGTTAAGCCACATACCTTTCAAAATAGGGATACTCTTCGTTATATAGATTGCTATGATAGCCTCCTATAGAATGGCTTATACGAGTACTACAAGGTAGATTGTGTGGTTTATAACAGAACCAAGGCTCCCCAGTTCTGAGGTCGGTAAAGTTACAGAGTGGTACAATGTCGGGCAAGCAAAGATTGCATACAGTTATCTCGGTGGTATTTCCAGATCTGAATGTGCCAGCAAAGTACACCCTATCTGGATTTTCAACCTGCAACCTTTCAAATACTTGAATCGCTTCACTGGGATAAACCAAGGTAACGGATACTTCAACTTTCCCCGACCAGAATAAAGTAAAATTGATCTTGTACGATCCATTTTGGTAATCGTTAACTGTTCCCACTGAACCCGCTTTGAGCTCTGGGGTGTGGATCCGGGCCTGGAGATAGTCACCTCCGTATTGCTTCGGGTGTCCTACAAAATCATGCATGTGGACCATCACCTGTAACTGATCCCCAACGTGGAAAGTGTTCTGAGAGTTCAAAATAAGAAAATGACTGTGCGATGGGTCAGTGCTCTCCAGAAAGGGTGTGCGAGCTTGAAATGGCTTTGGCCATTCAATCATTTTCATCAGGAACATCTCCTCATTTCTTTCTTCATAGGTAAAGCTACGATTCTTGTACCCACAGTTAATCAGCCTAAGTATCCAAGGAACATTCTTCATATTCACGTGCTGATTGGTTGAGGGATAAAAGTTTGGTTGCGAGACTGAATATTTATGCTGTATAAAGAAACAAAAAACATGTCATCTTAAATTTAATATCCCTTATTGCTTTCTACCCCTACAGACACACTCCAACAATATTATTGAATCAAAGAAGGAGCTGGGGTGCCAGTTACGGCATGTACCTCTACAGACTCTTCACGTGCTTAGATTAAAGAGATCCAATTACATAGAACAGCCTGTACTTAATATTCTATATTTTCTGTAACTTAGACGAGGAGAGTATCCGAAATTATATGTGGACTCCTCTGAATGTATATTGTGTACATCACACTAACTCGTGGGAACTGCTCTCCTCAAGTGAATTGCATATCTCACACTCTTAGTCTAGACTGTTACTGTAATACAGTACTGGGGAAACAATGCCTTGTGACAAATACTGTCTTTAAGTGCAGATGTTAACTGAGGTACCATCTCTCTGTTCAAGAGGACATTAAAGATCTCACAGCACGAACAAAAAGAGAAGAAAATTTCTCCTAGTGTCCTGTCCAACCATCCCCGAGATAAATTGGTCATTCACTTGATCGTGAATGTTTAAGGGACATTGCTGTGAGCAAATTGGCAATTGCATTCGCCCACAAATATACAGTCACCACAACTTGCAGAAACGTTAAAACCACTTTGACACATTTTATCAGCTCATACCAAATGTAAGGATAATGAGTGCAGTACTCCATTGGAGAGGAGTTTCCATGAGTAAGGTCATGCTCGTCTGGCTCCCTTATTGAATTTAAGAACATAAGAACATAAGAATTAGGAGCAGGAGTAGGCCATTCGGCCCCTCGAGCCTGCCCCGCCATTCGATAAGATCATGGCTGATCTTCTGACCTAACTCCAATTGCCCACCCTATCCCCATATCCCCATTTAGGGTTAAAATTTGTAATCTTCCTTAACCCGTTTCATGTCTTGATGATCACAAGGAACACATGAAGGAATATCCAAAATTTCTTTTAATTGGCATTGGCAGAAACTTTAAAACCACTTTGACACGTTTTATCAGCTCATACCAAATGTAAGGAAAATGAGTGCAGTACTCCATTGGAGAGGAGTTACTTCAGAAATTAGCATGCTCTTCCCGGCATCTGGTAATACACAGCCCATTCCTCCATAACAGCTGCTGGAGGTTCAACAACAACAACTTGCACTTATATAGTTCCTTCGCCTTGCTCCCTCCCTTGCCTCCTTCAAGGCACATCTCAAGACCCTCCTCATCTACCACGCCTTGGTCACCCTCCTATCCCTACCCTCCCTGGCCTCCACCCCTCCTGATCCTAACCCTCTGCTCAGGTCCAAATCCCTGGCTATCCAGCACCTTGGGACATCCTCACAAAGCGAAAGGTGCTATACAAATGTAATTTGTTGCTGTTGTTGTTCAGTGTTTAAAAAAAACCAGGAACCTGACTTTAACTGACTATCACATACACATATGTGAAGAAACATGGTAACATAGGGATAATCTTGCAGGGATTTAATACTGCAACCATGAGCCTTGGTTAACATCGCAACTCTAAGAGAATTGGCTATATTATTCCACGTACCTCTGCAAGATACATGTTTAGAATAAGGATATAAGATATCAGCACCATCAGCGCAGAAAGAGTACTGTATATAGCTCTGGTGGTCTGTTCATCCATACTGGGAACCAAGAGATCACTATTGCCAAAACCAATCTGCTCTGCTTCCAGCTTCTTAAATCTGGAAAAAAAGATTAAGAAAACCAAATCCAAAATAAATCTACCGCTAAAACTACAGAATTTCACGTCAGTGCTATAGGATGGTGTAATTGTCTCTAAGGTAGAATATTCAGCTAACCATATAGTCTTGGCCTGTGGTTTAGTCACTGATGATTGGTAAAAACCTTCCTTAAGACAGCAGGAATAGACCAGCAATTTGTGTGAATCAGACTAATCAACGCTTATAGTCATGATCATACATAACATAATCATCCATAATTAATCATTATTTACAGCCACATAGGTGATTGTAATAATTAAAGTGAACTAGTTTGAATTAGACTGCATGTGACAATCTGGAAGAAAACAGAAGGACACAGTTCATTTATTTTACTCTTTCTCAGGATGTGGGCGACAGTGTTTATTGCCCATCCCTAGTTACTCTGAGAAGTTGATGGTGGGGTCTTCTCTTTAAACCACTTCAGTTACTTTGGTGTCCCGTCAATAATATTAAG
Organism: Callorhinchus milii; assembly: GCF_018977255.1. Taxonomy (NCBI): domain Eukaryota; kingdom Metazoa; phylum Chordata; class Chondrichthyes; order Chimaeriformes; family Callorhinchidae; genus Callorhinchus; species Callorhinchus milii. The sequence goes on along the minus strand of NW_024704745.1, from coordinate 9,930,666 downwards.
GGACACCATCACCAAAAGGAACTTTCACGATTAGAATTTTGACCTTGTGACGATGAGGGAAGGGTGATATAAGTCCAGGTCAAGGTGCTGCGTGACCTGGAGAACTTGCAGAGTTTCCAGGATGACATTGTCCTTGTTCGGGGCTACGTGTCCTCAATATAAAGGACACAATATAAAAAGTCAATTCACTTTGCAGTGATATTCTGTGAAGCGCTTTGGGACGTCTAGAAGATGTGAAAAGTGCTATATTAAATGCAAGGATTATTATTACTATTATTATTATTATTATTACTGGGTCCGAGAAGAGAATAGCTGTAGACCAAATACCCCACATGAGAGCAGACAGAGTTCTGTATCTAAACAGCAGAGTTACTTTTCTTCAGGACGGCAGCAATTGCTGTTCTCACAGTGGGAGTGTTGGCGAGGTTGCAGTCTGCTAAAAAAATCAAGACCGTGCTAAAAAAGAGAATTGAAAATTGAATTGAATTGAATTGAATTATCGGAGCTTGAAACTTCTAACTTGGTGTTAAAATTTGAGAAAAAAAATCAAGAAAAACAATTGTTAGTTAAAAGAAACTCAGGTTGAGGTGGAGAGATAGCCGTAGCAACTCTCTGAAACTGAGGTTTTAATTGACTCATTAAAACAAAAAAGGAAGAGAACCAACAGGCTCTCATAAAAGTATTAAATAATGAGCTGTTAAACAGGCTTGCGGTAGAAACACCAGCAGCGCTTTGAATTTGCAGCCGCGGCCAAGGATGCGTGCAATATAATCCCCACTGCAAGAATGGCAGAATGCCTGTTAAGATAAAATCTAAAACAGAAAGCGTTTTAGGTTTAAGATCGTGCCTGAGAAAAAAAGTTATTGAAGGGTAGTTAACGTCCGCAATTTCTATTGCTAATTTAGCCACTCTGCCAAATAAAGCAGCTGTTCAACAAGAACAACAACAACAACAAAATTATATTTCTAAAGTGCCTTTCACGTCAAGAGGACGTCCCAAGGCGCTGGACAGACAGAGTTTTGGATCCGAGCTGAGGGTCGGGGTGGGTGGGCAGGGGTTGGAGGTAGGGAGATCGAAAGCACGGTCGAAAAGAAGGGTCTTGAGGTGGGTCTTGAAGGTGGCGAGGGAGGGGGCGAGATGGAGGGACTGCTGGATGGAGTTCCAGAAGATGGGAGCAGATTGACGGAAGTGGGGCGAGCGAGGCGGGGGACGTGAAGCAGGCCGGAGCCCGCTGAGCAGACGGAGCGAACAGGGTGGTAAGGGGTTCGGAGGTCGGAGAAGTAGGGTGGGGAGCAAGACCGTGGAGGGCTTTGAAGGTGAGGACCACGATCTTGAACTGTATCCTCTGTGAGATCTACCTCCAATCTGTAAAGAGCCGGCAGTGGAAGGACTTCATAGATCCGGAATGGGATGATTTGGTAGCAGCCCTCAGTGAAATTAAACGTACTATAATCAGGGAGAAAGGGCGTGCTGAAAAAATTGAGCTGATCAGGACGTTAGGCCGGGGGTACAAAGTCAACAACTTGCACTTATATAGCACCCACCACGCAGGGTAACGTCTCAGAGCGCTTAACAGTGTCGGAGCCCCGACTCCGAGGCTGGAGTGGGGGGACAAGCATGGTCGAAGAGGAAGGTTTTCAGGCGGGACTTGGAAAAAGGGGATAGAGGGGGGCAAGGCGGAGGGGTTGAGGGAGAGTGTTCCAGCGTTTCGGGGCGTAGTGGCTGAAAGCGCGACCTCCGATGGTGGGGCGGAGGGTCCGAGGGACGAGCAGGAGCCCGGTGCCAGTCGAGTGGAGGCGCCGGTTGGTGGAATGGGGAGGGAGGAGGTCGGAGAGGTAGGGAGGTGCCAGAGAGTTGAAGGGATTTGAACACGAGCGTGAAGATCGTGAAGTCGATCTTGAAGTCGGCACCTCAGTGATCCCAGCTTCCAAAATCACTGAATTGTTTTCGACGAAACAGTGGGGCGAGATGTTTCTCATGGGCTGTGTCTCTGGAGCGGAGGGATTTATACTTCGGAAAATGTAAAAAAAAAAGAAAAAAAAAAACGAACGCTGCCAAAGGACAGTCGTCTGGTTGTTGACTTAATGTGACCGCAAAAGCCGCAGGGCCAAGCACCCGCTTAAAGCGGGCGTACACACCAGGGCGATAGATCAAAGCACACGGAGGAGGGGGACGAGGGGCGTAGCGAAGGGCCGGAGTCAGCTGAACCCCCACCTTTGTAAATCTTTGCCAGAGAAAAAAAATTAAAACACCACCATCGGACCCCGGAAATTGATTGGAAATCCTTCAAACAACCGTTAAAGGTTAAACGGCGTTTGGGAATAAAGCCGCTGCATCGGGCAACAAGTCCCTGCATTTTGAGATGTCGCGGCACCCCCCACCCCACCCCACCCGCCCCCCCAACCCGCTCATCCCTTATCCTTACGTCTGGGGGGGGGGGGCCTTTGACGCCGGCAGGACTTCCCCGAGTACTTCACAGGTTGCGCGAAGAAGCGCAGCGACTGTGTGATTTGACGGAGGGTCAGCGTCCGCCGCACAGCGGGCGACCAATTTTATCTCCAGGGGATCGCTGGGCCCCGGTTTACGTCGGGGGCAAAAAAAAAAAAAGACTCTTTCCCAAACGTGCCGCGAGATCTGGAGCGAGATCCACCTGATCAGGTCTCCACCTCGGACATCCGCGCGAGATCCAATCTCCCCCGACACCTCCCCCCCACCCCAACCCCACCACCTGCCTCAAACTCTCCTCGCTCGGCGCTGGATTAATTTCGTATCGACGAAGCCCGGTGCCCGCCCCCCCCACCCGCCCGTCACCAGTGAGCGGACCTCCTGCCGTCAGCGCCCGGCGGGGATGCCTCTTCTTTGCGTCCTCGCTCTCGCTCACGCTCGCGCGCGCGCCCGCACCAGTGGCCGGTGAGCCAACACTGAGCGCGTCGCCGACCTCAGGCGAAAAGCCGAGCGTACGTAGCCCGGGCCTCCTCCGTCGCCGCGGGCGACGGCAAATTGGATGCGCGCGGCGGGATTCAAGAGAGGGGGCGGAGGGCCGGGGAGGGTGGGAGTAGGAGGGTGACCGAGGGCACGGTCGAAGAGGAGTGCCTTGAGACGTGCCTGGAAGGAGATCGAGGGGTGGAGGGGTAGGGGCTGGGGGCGAGGCGAAGGGAATCTGGGATGGAGTTCCAGAGGGTGGGGGCAGAGAGGCCCGACCGTCGATGGTGAGGGTGGGGGTCCGGGCCGGCTGGGAAACGAACCCCATGTGATTTATTTAATATCGCTTATTGCCAATTTGATCAATAATGACGAAACGCTCCCCGATCCCATTTCCACGTTCGCTGTGGGCGAAGCCTAGTTCTGGGCTCCTCTGCTCCGTCGCAGGAATGTTTCTAGTTTATTGTTTTTGTTCTACCAGCCCCCGCCTTCTTCTGTAATCGATCTTCCTTCTGAAACCCGGGGGTGGGGAGCGCGGGGGTGGTTGGGGTGGAGGGGGGGGTTTGTCTCTCCTCCTTTTCGTTGATATCCTTTCGCTGTGCGCTAACGTGACACGGCGTGCGTTTAAGTGGTGAGAACGGGTTAAGGACTGAATTACAATGATAATATCAACAATAGCAGCAAACCTCGTATTTGAAATGGCGCCTTATCACGTCTTCGAGACGTCTCAAAGCGCTTCACAGAATAGACTGCAAAGTGCAGTGACTGTATATTTTGCGGGCGAAACGCGGCAGCCACTGGCGCGCGGCAGCGTCCCTCGAAAACCGCCGAGGATCGAGTGACCAGATTAGTGTTATTTTCAATATGTATCTGATTTAACACCTAAAATCGAGAGGTAAACTTACGAGTGCTCAATATTTGAGGCGTTTGTGGCACGAGGCGTTTGTGGCTGCCAGTCGCTTGCTCTCCCTGTCAGTTAGGTGCTGATACATTGTTTTACACCCGCAGGAACTTCTCCTTCTGCGCTCGAACTGCCGGGAGGACGTGCGGTTCGGATAATTGGTTATTTTTATTTCAGGCGGGAAATCCTCCTCCTCCTCCTCCCCTGCACTTGTCGGTTAGATGTCGTTGTGCAGGAGGGTTTCTTTTTTTTTAGAAAAACAATCCTCTCTAAACACTGACACTCGTTGATTGACGCACACGGCACATATGAGCTCTGAGAGGAATGGTGATGTGTGGCGCTGTTTGATGTCACCCGTCGAAGGGTGTGGCGCTTTGGTTGCCATCTGTCCAGTTTCCCAAAATCAGACGAAGGTCCATTACCATACTATATGTTCTTAATGTGCCATTAGGGCAATAAAAAATTTAACGATATTTAAGTTTGTCACACAGATGTTTTCCTTATTTCTTCTCCACTTTTTGAAATGATACCTCTGTTCTTCCTGCCATCGCAAGTTCCTCGGCAGCTTCTGTCTTCGCAAATAATAATAATCATCCTTGCATTTGATATCGCGCCTTATCATGTCTTCGAGGCGTCTCAAAGGTTTCACAGAACATACTGTAAAGAATAGTGACTGCATATTGTGTGGGCAAAAAGCGGCAGCCAATTGCGCACAGCAGTGTCCCACAAACAGTTGTGGATTGAGCGACCAATTTATTTGTTATTTTTTTTGAAGGAATTATTACCCCTGGAAAACTGATCCACTAATCTTCTAACAACTGGGTTGCTACTTATTGCTATGTAAACGGGCGCTTGGCGTAAGGAAACGTACCCAAGGTTTCACCCTGCCCGGGAATCAAACCCAGGTCCTCTCGCTTGCGAGGCGAGTGCACCACAAATGCTTGTCATTTTATAATTTTATTTCTATTATTTTACCAGTTTATAACTGAAGTGCACGAACAGCTCAGCTTTCAATTGTGGGAGGCACAGGTTCTGCATCTCACTGAAATGCATTCTACAAAAGTGTTGCTGGGTTTTCACTTTTCACTCGATTCCAGCAACGCTTGTAGTCACTGTCACATAAGAACTTAAGAATGTAAGAAACGCTAGACAGAACAAATGCTAGACGCCTTCCACCTTCAACCTTCCTGGCTGTCGCAAACACGTATGTCCCGAACTACCTGTGTGCTGTATCCCATAATGTTATTTCCCAAAACAAATCCATCTAATCTGCGTTTGAAGGAATCAACATTTCGATTGTTCAGTCACCAGTGAGCAAAACGAAGCAAGTGGCGGCCACAAAAGCAATGCATTGATCTTGGCGTCTGCCGACACCTCTCGTGATTAAAAAAAACCTGACCTGTGAGCCTGGGTTGCGGCTGGTCTGTGTGCGTGGAGTACTCCATAATTGGAGTCGAGGTACAGATCAGCCATGATCTAATGGCATGGTGGAACAGGCTGGAGGGGTTGAATGGCCTACTCCTGTTCCTATGTTCCTACATGAGGGCTGTCACACATGTGTGCACACAGCCCAGCCGCTTCCTGCGCTCACAGGTTCTCCCCCCCTCCACCTCCTCTGTCCCCCTCCTCTCTCCTCCCTCCTCTCTCCTCTCCTCTCTCCCCCCCCCCTCTCCCCCTCTGCCTGTTGGACCACACTGCTCTAGAGTCTTTAGTTCCTTGAGGGAGGCATCTCCTGACCACTGCGGGAGATGGGATGAAGGTGGGGGGAGGGTTGGATCCATTTATGTTGTGGGGTTGAATGAGATCAGCTGATATTTGCTTTGAGGCGTCTCGAAGATGTGATGAGGCGCTATACCAAATGCAAGGATTATTATTATTATTATTCCTGTAAAGCGCTTTGAGTATGTTATATTCCTCTGCAGCCACAGGGTAGCATGTAATTTAATTCAATTCATGTTACACTCATTTACAGGGCAGTGTCGTCGTTCAGTTCAATTACATGATGTAGCCACAGCGCTGTAATTCAATTTAAACATGCTATTCTCCATGGCAGCTACAGGGCAGCACTATACTTTAATTTAATTAATGTTATTCTCCATCGCACAAGATAAGGTAAGAATTGAACCAGGTAAGGGCAGGACCAGGAAGATTGAGCTGAGAGGAGAGGCAGCAGAGAAGAATAGAGTGGTCGACAGTGTCGAAGGTGGCAGAGAGGTCAAGGAGGACAAGGAGACAGAAGGAGCTCTGTTAAAATGTCATTTGTTTCCGTTCTGTGGGCGGCACGGAAACTCGATTGGAGGGGTTGGTAGAGGGAATGACTGGAGAGGAAGGAGCAAAGCTAGGAAGCAATGACCTGTTTCAGGACCTTGGAGAGAAAAGGGATGGTGGAGATGAGGCACTAGTTGGAGAGCAAGGATGGGTCCAGGGAAGGTTCCAGTGCAACAACAACAAAACTTGCACTTATATACCACCCCTCACGTAGGGTAGGGTCTCAGAGCCCTTGACAGTGGCAGAGCACGACTCCAAGCCGGGGGGAGGGGAAGTGACTGTAGGCAGGGTCGAATAGGAAGGTCTTCAGGTGCGACCTGAAAATGGGGACAAGGCGGAGGGATACAGGAAGAGTGTTCCAGAGTATCGGGGCATAATGGCTGAAAGCGCGGCCACAAATGGTGGAACAGAGGGCATGGGGAACATGCAGGAGGCCAGAGCCAGTCAAGCAGAGGCAGCGGGCTGTGGGTTGGGGGGTAAGCAGGTCGGAGAGGTAGAGAGGTGTCAGGGCATGAAGGGATTTGAAAATGAGCATAAGGATCTTGAAATCAACCCATTCGGTTGATTGGGTGCCAGCGGAGCCTGTCTGGATCTGGTATGATGGGAGTACAGAGTTAAGTGAGGGTAAGTCTGCAGGTAGCAGAGTTTTGGATCAGTTGCATCCTGTGCATGGTGGAGCTGAGGAGACCGGCAAAGAGGGCATTTGAGAAATCAAGTCGGGAGGTGACAAACGCATGGATGAGTGTTTTGGCCGCGTCTGGGGTAAGTTATGGTTGGAGGTGGGGTCAGATGTGGGAAAGGAAGTATAGTAAGATAATTGGACTTTGTTTGAGCTGTGATTGGCCCAAGTAGTTCTGTACTGACTTCAAACTCCACCTCTCTACGTAATATTTTGGTAAACAATTTGTCTGTGATCAATGAACATGTTTGCTTTGGTTTGGTGTAAGATTAGAAGTTTAGCCTGATGCCTATGGTGAACGAAAGAGGAGATGGTTTACTGTGTGTGGAAAAAGCAGTCTGTTCCTAAATGCTCTTTTCTCTCCACAAAATGTGATAGATTATGTTTGATGCAGCTAATGTGGAAAAAAATGGAAACATCTGTTTTTAATTTGTTTCCAATATGTGTTCCTCTCGCTGACAGTAAATTTTGAGTTTAAAATATTTTTTTTTCATTTAACGTGCAAATACACACTCGAGATGTTTGAAGCAATTAAGAGTGGGTTGAAAAAAGTAGTGTCTAGCCAGTTTAGTGTAAACCCATGGGTTTAACTGGATTGGTGTGGGATTTAGAGTCTCCTGTGGTTCTCGGAGGGCTTATATTTTGAAAAGGATCTATTTGGGTTTCAGACGCAACAGATCCAGCCACCTGTGGCGGGTGGTGGGGGAAGTGGTTGCCTCACACATTTTTGGGGCCGTTCCCTTTAAGCACAGTCGGGAAACACCACAGTGTGCACTACATACACCTACCACTCACCTTGATAAGACGCACTTGCCGATTTTGGATGGTGTTGCATCCGTACCAGAAGCATCAAACCCAGAAACATCACAAACACACTGCACATACAGTAGACAATCTAGACCTGTAATTTCCACCCTGTAGGTGGGAGGAGTGCCTCACCTTCTGTAAGAATGCTTCTTATCTGCTTGCGTCATTGTTTCACCTATCTCCAACTAGCAGCTAATAAGAGCTTTCTGCCCCAGGAATGTAAACTTGTTCACACAAAGGGTTTGGCTCGAGGGCTTGTTCGATTCCAACATTCTGAGATTGTACGTTAAGTGTTATCTTTGTCACATAGCTTGCATTGAATCTGTGTACAAATGTGAAAACACCTATATGAGTAATTAACATGACGTAGACTGAGGCGTGAAAGAATAGAAATGATAATAATCATAATTCTTGCATTTGATGTATCACTTCTTCAAATCCCTTCACTCCCCGGCACCTCCCTACCTCTCTGACCTCCTCACTCCCCAATCTACCAGCCGGTGCCTCTGCTCGACTGGGGTCTACCCAGTTAAAACAGCAAAGCTTGCCATTGATATTGCTGTCCGGCAAGCTTTCTCGCTGCTTGTCCAGCTAGGACCATCTTACCCATTAGCTTTGGCTTGCAGGGTTAACAGCAGCTGAGTGGGATGATTCCTGGTTCTCAGTGACCAGTCTGCCCTTCCAGGTCCTGCCGATCAGCCAGGCTGGCTATGCTGTCATCATCAGGGCCCTGAAATACTGCAAACCTGTTTTGGTCAGAAACTCTCCTGCTCTTACAACAACAACAACAACAAGATTCCATTTATAGAGCGCCTTTCACGTCAGGAGGACGTCCCAAGGCGCTGCACAGTTGGGTCATGACCCGAGCAGGGGGGAAATGGTCAGGGTGAGGGGAGGGAAGGGAGGGAGAGAGGAGGGGGGAAATGGTCAGGGTGAGGGGAGGGAAGGGAGGGAGCGAGGAGGAGGAAGAGAGTCGAGAGGGGAGCTGAAGGCACGGTCAAAGAGAAAGGTTTTGAGACCGGCCTTGAAGGAGGAAAGGGAGGAAGCAAGGCGAAGGCACTGGGGGATGGAGTTCCAGAGCCTCGGGGCTGAGAGGCTGAAGGCCCGACCACCGATAGTAGGGCGGTTGGGGCGGGGGACGTGGAGCAGACCGGAGCCAGAGGAACGGAGGGTACGGGCAGGTAGGTAGGGGGATAGTAGGTTGGAGAGGTAGGAGGGAGCAAGGCCGTGAATGGCCTTGTAGGTGAGGATGAGGATCTTGAAATCAATCCTCTGGGGGATGGGGAGCCAGTGGAGGCGAGCGAGGGTGGGTGTGATGTGGTCCCGAAGCCTGGTGCGGGACAGTACACGAGCTGCAGAGTTCTGAATGACCTGCAGCTTGTGGAGGGAGGTGCCGGGAAGGCCGGCGAGGAGAGAGTTCCCATAGTCCAGCCTTGAGGTGACAAAGGCGTGAACCAGGGTTTCAGCAGCGTGAGGGGTGAGGTAGTGCCGTAATCTGGCGATATTCCGGAGGTGATGGAAGGCGGTGCCAGTTGTGGTGCGGATGTGAGGGAGAAAGGACAGCTCAGGGTCGAACAAAACGCCGAGGTTCCTGACTGGCTTTGAGAGGTGGAGAGTGCAGCCTTGGATGCTGATGGTGTCAGCGCCTGAGGTGCGGAGGCGCTGACGTGAGCCAATCAGGAGGGCCTCGGTTTTTCGCACGTTGAGCTGAAGAAAGTTGTCTCTCGTCCAGGACTCGATGTCGGACAGGCAGGCTGTCAGGACATCGGTGGTCGTGGAGTTGAGAGTAGAGGAGGAAAGGTAGAGTTGGGTGTCATCCGCATACATGTGGAAGTTAACCCCATGTTTGCGGATGATGTCACCGAGGGGGAGCATATAGAGGGTGAAGAGGAGGGGACCGAGGACAGAGCCCTGAGGGACACCACATGAGACAGTACGGGGGGTGGAGGAGAAGCCATTCGTTGAGACGAAGTGAAGACGGTGGGAAAGGTAAGAGCTAAACCATTCAAGGACAGTGCCTTGAAGGTTGAGGTGGGAGGACAAGCGGTGGAGTAGGATAGCGTGGTCGACCGTATCGAATGCTGCCGATAGGTCGAGGAGGACGAGGAGACAGAGGGAGCCCTGGTCACAGATGGTCAGGATATCATTGGTGACCTTGACCAGGGCAGTTTCTGTGCTATGAGCAGCACGGAAACCTGACTGAAGGGGTTCAAAAAGAGAATGGGTGGAGAGGAAAGAGCGCAGTTGGGAGGCGACAACTCTTTCCAAGACCTTGGAGAGAAAGGGGAGGTTGGAGATGGGCCGGTAGCTTGATAGCTGCGACGCATCAAGGGAGGGTTTTTTCAGGGTGGGCGTGATGATGGCAGTTTTTAATGGAATGGGGACAGAGCCAGAGGAGAGGGACAGGTTTATGATGTCAGTGATGTGTGGGGCAAGAAAATGGAGCTGGGAGATAAGGAGTGGAGTGGGGATGGGGTCAAGGGAGCAGGTGGTTGGTTTTAGGGATAGGATGAGTTCAGTGACAGAGGGTGGGGAAACGGGTACGAAGGTGTGTAGGGGAGGATGGGTAGGAGTCGGAGTGTGGGAGGGAAGGGGTGGGTGGTGGGTGGAAGTTGGAGGGGAAGTGACCGCGGAGCGGATTCCCTTGATCTTGGATTCAAGGAAATCCAGCATCTCCTCGCAGTGAAGGTTGGAGGAGATGACCTGCGCGGGGTGGCGGGGGGGACGGAGGAGTCGGGATGTGGTGGAAAACAGTAGCCTGGGGTTGTTCTTCGCCTCCAGGATTATCCTGGAGTAGAAGGACGACTTGGCCGAGGCTAGAGTGGAGCTGTAAATTTTGAGGAGGTCCAGCCACTCTTCACTCTTCACTCGGTCTCTCTTTTGTTCTCTCTGTTCGCCCTCTAACTCTTTCTGTTCGCTCTCTCTGTGCTTGTGCAGTTACTCTCGCTCTCTTTGTTTGCGCTCTCTGTTTGGTGTTTCTGTCTCTCTCTATTCACTCGCTTTGTTTTTCCTCTCCCTTCTCTCTTTCTCTGTTCAGTCTCTCTGTCACTAGACATTAAAGATCCCATGGCACTATTCAAGAAGAATAAAGGAGTTTCTCTTGGCCAACAGATGCAATTTGTCATTCATTCTATTGCTGTTTGTGGGACATTGTCTATTGTACTTGCCTACAAAATATATAGTCACTACACTTCACAGTAAATCCTGTGAAATGTTTTGAGATGTCCTCTGGATGCAAACATTATTGTCATTATTTCATTAGAATAATTGGAGGAAGATACAAGTGGGAGTGCAGTGGCAGGAAAAATTATGTTTTTTCATATAAATGTATGTTTCTTTTCACAGCACAATTATTGTTCAATCTCTGTATCAGCACCAAAGAGTTTCTCAGATCCACAATTGCATCCATCAAAGAATCAGCAGATGGTGATGAGTAAATTTCCATGGTTGGCCAAACTGATAAACTGTGGCTACCTCGTTGAAAGTTTTACACCTGCAGAAAGAGCTGAGGGAATGTTCCTGTTGAAAATGATTGAATGGACAAACTCACCTAGAGCTCGCACACCCTTTATGTATGATTTTTCAGGACACCCAAAGCAATACGGAGGTGACTATCTCCAGGCCCGGATCCACACCCCAGAGCTCAAACCGGGTTCAGTGGGAACAGTTGTCGATTACCAAAATGGATCGTACAAGATCAATTTTACTTTATTCTGGTCGGGGAAATTAAGGTGTCCGTAAGCTTGGTTTATCCCAGTGAAGCGATTCAATTACTTAAATGGATACGTGATGAGCACACACATAAGGCGGCTTATCAAAGCAACTTCAGATCCGGGGATATCAGAGAGACAAGTAAGTGCAATCTTTGTTTGCCTGATGGTGTCCCTGTCTGTAACTTTACTGATCTCAAGACTGGGGAACCCTGGTTCTGTTATAAACCACAGAAGCTGCCCTGGTCTGCTGGGTCAACCATGCTAGATCCGGCTACAACACATCTTACTTAATCAGTGATGAAAGTCGTTATTTCACAAGGTGGGACACTTGCCATTTTTACAGTTATTTACTTTCTTCGTATCTTCCAATAGGGATATATGTATGAGCCGTAGAGTCACTTTCCTTTTGGTAGTGTGATTGAGGAGTCGGGGGATGCACAAAGGCCTGGGTCAGTTAGCAAAGGCTGAGGGCAGAGGAGTGCGTTGCGAGCAGATCAGAGCAGTAGGACAGTGCTAATGCGCACTGATTTGAGGCCTGAATGGCCAGTTTGTGTGTTATAACAAACTAGGATTCTCGCTATATTGCTTCACTCAGAGACATGGTGACAAAAATGAGGCATTTGTGCACTTATCGTTTCTTAGATGGGCCCCTCCTCAGCTTAGGCAACTTCAACCTGAAGATGGGGAAGGATGCGGCAAGGTGGAAGTATTGAGGGAGAATGTTTCAGAGTTTAGGTGCTTAGCGGCTGAAATCTAACTCTTGGTGATGTGGGCATTTGAGTAGTTGAGGCAGGAAGTGACAAACACAAATATCCTCCAACAACCTCTCCTTTCACATCAACTCTGCCAACCAAGGCCATGGTTACCCCCCTGGATTAGGTGATCCACTTTGTATCCACCCTTTCTGAGTCACCCTTTGGAACTCCATCTCACAGCCTCCTCCCTTCTTTCCTTCTTTCCTTCAAAGCCCGTTTCAAGACCCTCCTCTTCGACCACGCATTCGATCACCCTCCAACCCCAACCCTCCCTGCGCTCCCCCCTTCCTAATCCCAACTCCCACTTCGGGTACAAATCCTTGACTGTCCAGCACCTTGGGACATCCTCCCGACGTGAAAGGTGCGAAACAAATGTAATTTGTTGTTATTGTTGTCAGCTACAAAAACAGCCAAATATTTGGAACACTGTCAAGGTAGACAAATGTCAAACTGCTTGCTCCTTGCCCTCACCTTACACACTTTCCTGCCCTAACCAATCAGGCTTTAACCCGCAGGACAAACTATTTTTAACACATAACACAAAATAATGTCAATCCTCAGTTTACCGCTAAACCTCAGTGGCTTTGCCTTTGTACCGTTTCACTGCAGCTCTTGAGCTGGTACTGTATTAATGGGGAAGTAGACAGACCCACTTACATGAATAACTTCTATGTGCAATGAAGACCTTTTCTTTCTTATTTTCTTCACTGTGCATGATATGCAGCTGGGCAATGTTGGGCTTTCTAACCGACCAGGAAGGAATTTCGGGGCCTGTCCAGAACTGGCTGTTTAATGATGAGCTACTCTGAAACACTTCTGTTAAAGTCATCTTACTTAACATATTAAGGTGCCAAAGCTCTTGTGGTATGGACAAGTCACACTGTATGCATATAATAATAATCTTTGCATTTCATAAAATGCCTTATGTTATATATTATTATCATGTCTTCTAGACGTCTCAAAGCACTTCACAGAATATACTGTAAACTGAATTGATTGTATATTTTGTGGGCAAAATGCAACATCCAATTGCACACAGCAATGTCCCACAAACAGTCGTGGATTGAGGGACCAATTTATGATTATTATTATTAATATGATTATTTTTTGAAGAAATTATTACCCTCGAAAAGCGATCCACTAATCGACTAACAATCAGGTTCCTACTCACTGCGAGGTATAGAGGTGTGTGAAGTAAGGAAACTTGCCCAATGTTTCACCCTGCACGGAATCAAACCCAGGTCTCTCGCTTGCAAGGCGAGAGCTCTTACCACTGCGATACAGGCCTTCTAAATAGCTGTAAACTAGCTACAGCTATAAACATCATTCTGCATAAACTGTTAATTAATTGAAAAACAATACAGTGGCATAACTAACAAGAATGAACTGTGTCACATTTTCAGCAACGTCAACCTCCTGAAGCCCATATTACCCAAAGGTCCAGGTTATATAACTGTAGTGAATTCATTTCATGCAGGTAAGAACAATATAATTAGAGTAATGAGTAAATGAAAGGTTTGGTCTATGAAAGGGAACATAAATACAGCTCTTGGGATAATCCTTTCATACTGCAGATATGGTTGAGTTACTTTTTGAATAAAAAGTTGTCTAATGTATCTGGAGTTATTTATTTACCATTTGGGTGCAGATTCTTATTTAGAGCAAATAAATAATAATAAATAAATAATCCTTGCATTTGATAGGGCGGCTTACCACATTGTGGAGATGTCTCAAAGCGCTTCATAGGATATACTGTGATATACTGTGACTCTGTATTTTGTGGGCAAAATAAGATATCCAGGAATAAAAGCATGCCCTTTGTGAAAAAAATCCTTTATCCATCAGAGGAAACTAATTCTGCCACTGTAGTAAACTTAGGACATTTCTGATTTGTATGGGTCCCATACACTCTTAATATTTTTTTATCACTGTTTGTAACATTTTCTGATTGGCTCTACAAGTAGTTTCCACATAGAGCTACATAAAATATACAGCACAGAAACAGGCCACTCGGCCCAACTGGTCTATGCCGGTTTTTATGCTCCACATGAGTCTCCTCCTGCCCTTCCTCAACCAAGCCTATCAGCATAACTTTCTATTCCTTTCTCCCTCATGTACTTATCTAGCTTCCCCTTAAATGCATGATAATTGCCTCAACTATTCCGTGTGATAGCAAGTTTCCACATTCCCACTACTCTCTGGGTAAAGAAGCTTCTTCTGACTTCCCTATTTGATTTATTGGTGACTATTTTATATTTATGTCCCCTGGTTTCGGTCTCCCCACAAGTAGAAACATCTTCTCTGTGTTTACCCTATCAAAACCTTTCATAATTTTAAAGATCTTTATTAGGTCACCCCTCACCTTTTTCTTTTCAAGTCCATGCTTGTTGTGTCTTTCCTGATAGGTTTCCTCACAGTTCCAGTATCATCCTTATAAATCTCCTTTGCACCTTCTCTAGTGCCTTTAGATCCTTTCTATAATATGAGGACTAGAACTCCGGTACTCCAAGTGTGGTCTAACCAAGGTTCGATATAAATGTAGCATAACTTCCCTGCTTTTCATTTCTCGCCCTCTCTTTTCATTTCTATCTCAAGGCTTGGTTTGCTTTTTTTGTGGCCTTTAGTGTCGCTACTTTTAGCGATTTGTGTATCTGTACCCTAGATCCTTTTACTCCTCAACCCCATTTAGATTCTTATTTTCCAGGCAGTATGTGACCTCCTTATTCCTCTTACAGTGGAGTCCTGTAGCTCAGTGGTTAGAGCACTCGCTTTGCAAGCGAGAGACCTGAGTTCAATTCCAGGCAGGGCGAAACCTTGGGCAAGTTTCCTTACTCCACACGCCTAATAATAATAATCCCTCCAAAAAAAAAAACCAAAACAATAATAAATTGGTCATTTTCAATCTACGACTGTTTGTGGGACACTGCTGTGCGCAATTGGCTGCCGCGTTCGCCCACAAATATACAGTCAATTCACTTTACAGTTGTTCTGCGAAGCGCTTTGGGATGTCCTCTCGACGTGAAAAGCGCTATATCAAATGCAAGGATTATTATTATTATTATTATTACTTATCTATATTGAAATTCATTTGCCAATTAAATGCCCATTCAACAAGTTTATTGATGTCTTGTTATAATTTGTTGCAGTCCTCCTCAGTATTAACTACACCCCCTAATTTGGTGTCGTCCACAAATTTTTAAATTGTACTTTCGATCCCCGAGTCCAGATTGTAAATTGTGAACAACAGTGGTCCCAATACGAATCTATATGGAACACTACTTCCCACCCCCTGCCAGTCTGATTAGCCACCCTTTACCCTTACTCTCTGTCTTGTAACCAGCTTGCTATCCATTCTACTACTTTTCCCCTGACTCTGCATCTTACAATTGGAGGCGGCCATAGACACTAATCAACCACTTGGAAAAATGATAATCCATGGAGCATCAAGATTATCACGTTTTAGCATGTATTTCAATTGATTTCCAGTTATGGATCTCACTTTATTTTCAGGTGCCTTTCTTGGAGAATGTGTCCGTGGCAAGTCTCTGACTTCACCGTCAGGACCAGTGGATGTCAACACAATGCAATATTCGCCTCTTCAACACTCCAACAAACATTACAAACTGTCTTCGGGGAAAAGTGGTTCATCTTTATGGAGACTCCATTATGCGACAGGGTTTTAATTATTTTGCTAGAGGTCTCCCATGTTAGATTAAGTCATTTCATATTCTACTTATATTAATATAATCCAGTCTGTTTATGTGTTAATTTTTCAGTAGTTTTCTACACTATAATAATAATCCTTGCATTTGATATTGCCCTTCATCACGTTATTGAAATGTCTGAAAGTGCTTAATTGAATACACTGTAAAGTGAATTGACTGTATATTTTGTTGGCAAATATAACAATTACATTTCTTTGGCGCCTATCACATCAGGAGGATATTCCAACCTGCTGGACAGTCAGGGAAGGGATCCGCACCCGAGCTGGTGGTTGGTTGGGATCAGGAGGAGTGGAGGGCGGGGAGGGTAGGAGGATGACTGAAGGTGTGGTCAAAGAATACCAATGGTGTAGCATGCCAGACGGGGGATGTGAAGCAGGACAGAGCCTGCTGAGCAGAGGGAGCGGACAGGTTGGTAGGGGATGAGATGCAGAGTTCTGGATGATCTGCAGCCTGCGGATGGAGGAGTTGGGGAGGCCATCAAGCAGGGAAGTTGCGTCGTCGGGCCTGGATGTGATGAATACGCGTATGTGGGTCTCAGCGGCTTGCGATGAGAGACAATGGCGGAGGAAGCTAATGTTGGGGAGGTGCGGAAAGGCAGAGCGGGTCATGACACGTCGAACAGGACGTCGGGATTCCGTATTGGGTCTGTGAGGTGTAGAGTGCATCCATGGAGGGGGATAATAATAATAATAATAATCCTTGCATTTGATATAGCGCTTTTCACATCGGGAGGACGTCCCAAAGCGCTTCACAGAACACACTGTAAAGTGAATTGACTGTATATTTGTGGGCGAACGCGGCAGCCAATTGCGCACAGCAATGTCCCACAAACAGTCGTAGATTGAAAATGACCAATTTATTATTGTTTTTGGTTTTGGAGGGATTATTATTAGGCTCTGTGTGGAGTAAGGAAACTTGCCCAAGGTTTCGCCCTCTGCCTGGAATTGAACTCAGGTCTCTCACTTGCAAAGCGAGTGCTCTAACACTGAGCTACAGGACTCCACATGCTGTCAGCACCCATGGTGTCCATCACAATCCTGAGGTACCGACCAGTCAACAATTGGGGATGATTCCCCATGTACCTTCCAATCAATTCCCTCGATGGCTTCCCTTGGGCCGTGCAGTACCATGATCCTGCACTTGGTGGTGCCCACCACCATGTCCCATCGATTGGCTCAGTGTTCAAGATGCCGGGTGCAATGCAGAAGGTCTCCAGGCGAGTCCACCAGCAGCACAATATCATCCACAAACAGATGCGCCACAACCCTGTTAGAAAGGCCTGGAACAGATAATGCCAAGTCTTTCAATTTAAGCACGTTATACTCCATTGCAACCCAGGATAACGCTGAAATGCAATAATATACTGTACTCTATTGAAGCTACACAGTGGCCTTGTGGTTTAATAAAACATGTTTTACTCCTTTGCAGCCACAGGCACTGTAATTTAATAACACGTTGTAATCTGTTGTCGGACATCAAGTCCTGGACAAGAGTCCCATTTCCTACAGTTGAATGTCAATAAGACTGAAGCTTTCCTGATTGACTCCCGTCAGCGCCTCCTCACCTCAGGTGCTGACAGCATCACTGTTCAGATGCACTCTCCACCTCACTGGTACAGAACCTTGATGACTCTCAACTATCTTTTAAGGCCCACATCCGTGGCATTACCCATTCCACCTTCCCCTACCTCTGCAACATTGCCCACCTTCTTCAAGGCCATCTCAAGACTTTCCTTTTCAACTATGCCATCGGTCATCTTCCCTCCTCCACCCTTGTTCTCCACCCCTCTCCGATACCAACCCGCAGTTCGTGTGCAAGCCCCTCAACTTGTCCAGCCTGCCTTGGGACATCCCAACGTGAAAGGCACTATATAATCTGTGGCCTCACCCTGTGGCCAGTTACATAGGGTTGGTATTATGTGGTGAGATTACCTACACTTGTGGTCTGAGGCGTTGTCCGTCATGACATAAAGGCAAGTTGTAGTTGTTGTAGTATCTCTGAATGATACAACATTAAAAGTAGAAGTTTATTGAGACTGAGGCTTGGGTTGAAACTGTTGAACTCTGGAGTGTGAGTTTGCCGGTTTACCCTTTTATCTTTGGAATTTGCTAAATACAGTCACTACATTTTGTAGAAAAATGACTTTCTTTGAGATAAGACATGATGTTAAATGTAATAATCCTTGCATTTGATATAGGACCTTATCACATTTTCGACATCTCAAAGCACTTCACAGAATATACTGTAAAGTGTAGTGACTGTGTATTTTGTGGGTGAAACGCAGCAGCCAATTGCGCACTGCAGTGTCCCACAAACATTGAGTGGATTCATTGTTTTTGAGGATTAACCCCCGAAAAGCGATCCGCTAATCGACTAACAACCGGGTTCCTACTAACTGCTAGGTAAACAGAGGCTTGTGTGTGGAGTAAGGAAACTCGTCTAAGGTTTCGGCCTGCCCAGGAATTGAACTCAAGATTGATGATTGTTAAATACAAGGATTATTGTTGATTTTAACCTGGCTAGATTGCAGACAAATACAACTGAATCTTTGCACAGAACCTGAATCACCATTTGATGGTTTGACTTTTGTGACCAGGCTATGACCTAGACGCAAGGCACGTACACGCATATTGTTCAAAATAAATCTTAGAGGATTATACCTGGTACTTTCAGTAACATTCTATACCTACAATAAAAATATACGTAAGACAATTTCTTCATTTGTCATAGCAAGTCTTACAAAAAAATGTTTGGAAATAATGTAATAAAATGTTTTATGCATTTTTAAAAGGACACAAATATGAAAGAAATACATCTATTTCATTCTTTATAATGATTGGCTTTGGGTGTATGTCATGTGGCAGGTAATGTGCTATAGTCATCTCCCAGGCATCCACAAATGCTACATTGATGTCCTTGAACATTTTTTTCAACACTGAATCAAGCTGAAAGCAATTCCAGTCGTTGTGGAAGATGCTGTGCTCGGGTTTGAGGGCGCGTACATTGGCTGTCTTCATTATAATTTGTGTATCCGGACTTCTGTTCAGTAATTGTACAATTGATCTCCGAATATTCTGTAGTCTTCGTATGTAAACTTCCACCGGAAAAGTGCTGAAATGTGCCCAGATGGTGATTGCTATAACTGAGTTCTTTCCTCCTCTAATTTCATCCAGCTCATTTGCGATGTAATGCAGATGTTGACTTGAAACATCAGAGAATTCAATTGGTGGACCATGGCATCGATATTTCACCATGATCTTGTTCGCTATATCCACAGCAGTATAAGGACCATTTTTTTTAGTTTCGCCAAAATCAAACTTTGTAAGATCTAAAACCAAAGAGGTAAGATTATTAATCATATCAAACTGTACTTTTTGTACATGAAAGTCAACAATTTGGTTGAAATATTACACTACTGTAACAAATGAAAGAAAAGGTGAAAAGCTTAGATTTTAAAAAAAATCTTCCATTTAATATGGTGCCTATAACATTGAGATGTCTCAAAGTGCTTCAAAAGCAATTTCTGTCATATCAATGAACTGTATATTTGCAGGCAAACACAGCAGAAAATGTGGGTTCAGCAAGATTCCGTAAAACTTGGGTCAGTGAAAATG
This sequence comes from Callorhinchus milii, assembly GCF_018977255.1. Classification (NCBI taxonomy): domain Eukaryota; kingdom Metazoa; phylum Chordata; class Chondrichthyes; order Chimaeriformes; family Callorhinchidae; genus Callorhinchus; species Callorhinchus milii. Next base: position 9,911,282 of record NW_024704745.1, on the reverse strand, counting down.
TCCACCTGAAGAGGCAGACAGGATCTTGATTTAATGAATGATAGCACCTCCATCAATGCAGCATTCTTCCAGTGTTACACTGAAGTGTCGGCTTAGACCTACGTCCTAATAATAATAATAATCCTTGCCTTTGATACAGCTTCTTATCACGTTGAGACATCTCAAATTGAAGCACAGAATATACTGTAAAGTTAATGGACTATTTTTTGTGGGTGAAATGCAGCAGTCAATTCCGCACAGCGGTGTCCCACAAACAGGCAACAAAATATTTTTACATTTTTTTTTAAAAAGGGATTATTACCCCCAGAAAAGCAATTCACGAATCGACTTACAACTGTGTTCCTATTTACTGCTCGGTGAACGGAGGCATGTGGAGTAAGGAAACCTGCCTAATCTTTCGCCCGGTCCGGGAATCAAACGCAGGTCCTCTCGCTTGCGAGGTGAGTGCTCTAACCACTGAGCTACAAGACTCAAAATGTGGCGTTTGAACCCACAACCTTCTAACTCTTCCTGGGATGTGAGCAGCAACCTGTTAACCCGGAAATCTCACTAGATAGCACCAGAAGCGGGCTTCCAGTCTGCATGGGTCCACAGTAAACTAAATAAATCCGTGCTCAGTCAAGGACAGCTTCTAATAGGGCCATGAAAGCATCAACTCCTAACAGACAATAAAGGTCTGGTTCTAAGTTGGGATCTGCTTTTAAAAAAAACAGAATGGATGAAAGTTCTGAAATGTTCAATGTGGGTTGAAACGCCTGTAGCTTACCCGGTAGAAATTCATCCAAATATTCAAACCACTGTCGTATAGTAGAATCTCCCAAAAGATGAACCACTTTTCCCTGTAGACAGTCTATAATGCTTGTAGGAGTGTTGAAGCGGCGAATATTACATTGTGTCAACATCCACTGGTCCTTATAGTAAAAACCTGACGGTGAAGTCAGAGACATCCCACGGACACACTGTCCGAGACTTGCACCTGAAATAAAAAGAGAAGCGGGGCTGTAAATAAACAAAAAATGATGCACAGTATCTTAGATATTATTGTTATTCATGCATTTTTCGACTGATTTATGAATTTCCATGGAAATGACAACCCACAGAGGGGGCCTTCAGTAGATAATGTAGAAAATAGAGCTATGCAACCATAGAAAAACATTACAAACAACTATGTGCACCTGTTCTGTCGGTGTTAATGGGTATAGTTAATTTTCGTGGGATCATAAGATTAGTTCAAATGAAGAAGGCTTCTGCCCCATTCCCTCTGCTTTGCCCCCTTCTCCTATTTTAGATTATTATTGAAGATCTTCCTCTTTGACCGAGCTTATGGTCATTTCCTCCCCCCCCCCACTGCTCGGCATCAGGCTCCACCACTGTTAAGTGAGCAATTACAAAGCATTACAATCACCGAAAGGATCAATTTCAAGATCCTCTCACTTAATTGCCTCACACCTACCTACCTATCTGACCTGCTTACCCCCAACTCCACCATCCACTGCCTCCGCACAGTTGGCTCCGGCTTCCTGTTGGGTCTCTCGTGCCCTCTGTTCCACCATCGGTGGCCGTGCCTTCAGCTGCTATGCCCCGAAACTCTGGAACACTCTCCTTCAATCCCTCCACTTTGCTCCCTCACTCCTCCCCTTCAAATCCCGCTTGAAGACCTTCCCTTTTGATCATGCTTACGGTCACCTTCCACTCTCGGTCTCTCCTTGGCTCGTTGTCAGACTCCACCACTGTGAAGCGCTGCCGTATGCTACCCTGTGTGACGGGCGCTGTATTGATCCATGCATGCATGCATGCTTTGAGAAAGTATGCTTCATAAAAAGAGCTCTCGAAGTGCAAGTTGTTGTTCCTGCTAGAATGACTGGTGACATGTTTCTGAAGATGGGTGGATGCATTTCTCTCTCCATTGTACCCAAATTAATTCAAATTACATTGACAGTTCGGGTAGGGCTGAGCTTCAATTGTTCATGTCATGGTCAAAACACAGTATGAGCCCAAAACTATGTGCAGCATGTTGTGAATGTTATTTTAAATATCTAAACTGCTTGTCTCAATTCCTCCAACTTGTTCCCTCTTTGCCTGTCTTCAGATTGCACCTGAAGACTTTCCTTTTTGACCACATCTATGGTCATCTTCCGTTTACCTGTCTTCAATTTGCACTTGAAGACTTTTCTCACCTTCATGGTTCAGCATCAAATTACACTATTTATAGGCACTTCAAGACACAGCCGTATGTGAAGGTGCAATATAAATGCAAGTTGTCACATATTTGCATTTGGTGAACTTCTTCCATGGAAGAATAATTGGGAAATTTGGAACTTTTAGCAAGTCAACACTGTCCTTCAAGATGTTTGGAGGAACCTAGCTGTTAATGGCTACAGTTTGATCCCAGACATCCAAACTCTTATCCGTGCATGCTGTGGTCTGTAGAACCACATCAAATGGGTCCCAAACCCTAGATGATATCATGAGGATCAGAAGAGTGTTTTGTTTCTCCCAACCTGGTGACCTGAGCCAATTCCTAATGATGAACACAATGGTAATTTCTCCAACAACCAAGGAAAGACGGACCTTTCAATGACGGCACTCAGCCTCAAACTTCGCCTGAAGTGAGCAGCTTGAGGCAAGGTGGAACACAATAACAGGCAACATGGAAGAAATGATGGTTTGTATCACAAGATTCTTGAGAGATGCCCAGATGTTCTCAAGATCCTTAACATCAATCATGGAGTCCCATAGCATAGTGGTTGGAGCACTTGCCTCGCAAGCCAGGAGCCCCCGGGTTCGATTCCCGTGCAGGCGAAAACCTGAGGCAAATTTCCTTACTCCACATACCTGTTTACCTACCAGTAAGTAGGAACCAGGTTGTTAGTCGATTGTTGGATCGCTTTCCGGGGGTAATAATCTCTCTCAAAAAAAATGGGTCACTCAATTCATGACTTTTTGTGGGAGACTGCTGTGGATAATTGGCTGCCCCGTTTCACCCACAAAATACACAGTCAATACACCCTACAATATATTCTGTGAAGCGCTTTCAGACGTCTCAATGATGTGATAAGGCACTATATCAAATGCAAGGATTATTGAAATGAGTATATCAACTGACACGAATAACCTCTTGTTCCCAGTCTCTTGGAATTCATACACAACTGGCTTCACACTTAAAGGAATTTGAAAGCGGTTGGTCATATCTATATCTGAGTGTAACAATGAGGCTAAATACTATTCATTTCATGTTTGACTGGGTTGAGTTATTTTGGGGGCCTTGACATATATATATATATACACACATATATATATATATACACACACACACATATACATATATATATATATATATATACATATATATACATATACACATATATATACATATACATATATATAACATTTTTGATTAACATCAAACATCTGGCTGTCCTTCGTTACCAAAGTATGCAATTTTCTTACCTGCTCGAGACGAAGCCTCTACAGTTACATAATCTGGACCACTGGGTAATATGGGCTTCTGGAGGTTGACTTTGCTGAAAATGTGACCATATATTGTCAATTATGCTACTATATTGTTTCAGTGTAAAGAATGTATAGATCACGCAACAAAATGTCTACCATATGCAGTCTTTTCCATTCCTCAAGAGCATTTAAAGCTCAATCAATGCGAGTCAAACACGCATCTTTAATAGCTCATCCTTAAAAAGCCAGTGTTAGCAATTCCCAAGTTCTCCTTGATCAGCTGCAGTAACAAGTCCATCTTTATCCAGCCAATTATCATGCACAGGCAGGAAAATAGGGCTAGAAGTGTTTGTGTAGATAAAGAGGGGAAAGGCAGAGAAGGGATTTGAAAGAAAGGATAGTGATCTTAAGAGTTATCCACTTGGGTATTTGGACCAGTTAAATTTGCAGAGATGGGAATAGTAGGTGTGAGAAGCTTAGGGAGGGAGAGAAGAGAGATTTTTGGATGGATTAGAATTTATAGAGGGTGGAGCTAGGGAGGCCAGGGAAGTGTATCTGAAGATGACAAGGACATGAATGAGGATTTCAGTAACGGTGAATACATGTATTATAATTATACAGAGGCTAGAGGGACTGAATGGCCTACTCCTGTTCCGATGTTCCTATATGTTCACTGGAGTTGAAGGAAGAGTATAAATGGATAATATTCTGGAAATTGAAGGACAGCTGTGCGGTATGACAGACATTTGGGAGCTGAAAGGAATCCCAGGATTACACACTGACTGAGAGAGCAACTGCTATAAGCCAAACACATACGTCATAATCTCGGGTGTTTGGGATCACTTCTCAGCCATTTGGCTAAGATGCAATGTAGTCTCTGTGCTTATCAGCCACTCCTTGGCATGAGCACCCGCCAAAAAGATCTCCTGTTGCGATTCACTTGTATACTACGCAGTCACAACCAAATTTCCCCATAATGATTGAGCTTCTGGCAGAGCTTTCTCTTAAGCAATTGTTACAAATACCATGGCACTCGCAGATCAGGCAGAGCTAATTTCCTTGAGGAAAGTTGACACCTGCAGAATCTGAATGCTGATCATCCAAGAAAAATTGGCCAGTGCTCAAAATCACAGCACTTTTCCCCAATTAGAAGGAACAATGGCTTTCAAAATGGGCAGCTTTCCGTCAAAGCGGCAGGAGTCCAACAGGCTGCAATGGCTCCAAGCAACACTGAGGAAGCAATTGCTTACATCACAGCCTTCGTAACTGAGGCAAGGGTAAATAATACATGAAATTGGCCAGTCACTCTGTGACTTTTTGTGGCGCACTGCTGCGACAAATTGGCTGCTACATTCACCTATAAAACACCTATATTATATAAAGTAGAGTCACTCCACTTTACAAAATATCCTGTGAAGTGCTTTGGAACAGCTTCCCAACGTGAAAGGCGCTATATCAAATGTAAGCATTATTATTAGTAGAGGTATTAATAATAATGTAATTTACATAGATACCTTTTGGATGGATGGATCTCTCAAAGTACTTTACATCTCTCATAGCTAGTGAGTTAGGGAGTCAGAGCTCAAGAGGGTGGGGGGGGAGGAAGAGTTGACCAAAACAGTGGTCAAAGAAGTAAGTCTTGAGGTGGGCTTTGAAAGTAGGTAGGGGCGAGATGGAGTGGTGAGTCCTGAATGGAGAATGGTGACAGAATGGCTGAAAGCCAGATGCTGATAGTGGCCCAGGGGACATGGTGGAGGCCCGAATTCACTAAGTGAAAGTGAAAGAAGCAGCTGGAACCCTAGAGTTACAGTTATAGTTGTAGGAGGTCGGGTGAGGCAAGATTGTGGAGGAATTTGAATGTGATGTTTTTGGAGTACCACCTTATACAGGGTGATCCCCTTATAAGGTGCCCCAGGTCTGCTTATAATGGGAGTGAATTGTGAACCTGCAGTTTACCCGGTACACCGACATTAAAAACAATACCCCCCTGAGTTATCAGGTCTCTGTTGTTGTCCCTTCCTGTGCATCGAGTGCAATGCGATAAAATAAAAAAATAAAATTGGCTGTTCAATTCATAGCTCTTTGTGGAACTTTGCTGCGGTCACCTACAAAATACACATTCAATAATTACACTTCACAGTAAAATCCTGCGAAGCACTTTTGTCCACCCTCCAGGTGCGATATAAAATACAAGGATCATTATTATGTGCAGGAAATGTTGTTGAGGTCCTTGCTGCACATATTGGCACTATTGGAAGTGCTAATGGTGTCACTTTACAAAGGAAATTATGTCAGCAGTGACAATGATGCTCTTCAAGTCAGCCTTTTTGTTTGTATTAACCAACTTTAGTTGATGGAGCCACACAACAGCGTTATAACAGGGATGTGCTGTACACAAACACATTATGCATATTTTCACTTAAATTAAGTCTTACAAAATAAAATCTTCATGGTCCAGAGGCAATAGTGTGAATGCTCTATTCTCATGTTTAGTTTTTTTTAAAAAAAATGTCACTCTCCCATATTCTTTCCTGAAGACATTCATTCATGATGTGAAAGGTTTGACAAGTGCAGGTCAATCTTCAGTACCTCTTCCAAGTAGACCCTAGAACTACTCTAACCAGGCGCACTGTAATCCTCACTCAATTTTATTTCCTTGCACACTTTCCAGCAGATGTTCCTACATGATCATTTGGAACAGGGACACAACCAATATTTCCACTCACATGTCGAAGGAATGCTGAGGCCAATTGTAAATTTAATGTGCTTCGTACATGTAACCCAGTTTGGATTGGATAGATAAGAAAAGGGGGTTGGGAGGGAGGGGGGGTGGGGCTGGAGGGGCCGCGGGGGAAAAGAAGAGAGGAAATATATAAGAGAATGTAAAGCAGCATACCTTTGGAAAAAACGACTCTCTTCTGTCATTAAGAGACCATTCTGGTAGCCTCCTCTAGCATGGTTGACACGAGCAGAGCAGGGCAGCTTCTTTGGTTTATAACAGAACCAAGGTTCCCCAGTCTTGAGATCAGTAAAGTTACAGATAGGCAAATCATCAGGCAAACAAAGATTGCACTGAGTTTTCTCTGTGGTTGTCCCGGATCTGAACTTACTCTGGAAGTACACCTTATCTGGCCGTTCATCACGTATCCTTTTGAGCACTTGAATCGCTTCACTGGGATGAACCAAGCTTACGGACACCTTAACTTTCCCCGACCAGAATAAAGTAAAATTGATCTTGTACGATCCATTTAGATAATCGACAACTGTTCCCACTGAACCCGCTTTGAGCTCTGGGGTGTGGATCCGGGCCTGGAGATAGTCACCTCCGTATTGCTTTGGGTGTCCTGAAAAATCATACATGTGGACCATCACCTGTAACTGATCCCCAACGTGGAAAGTGTTCTGAGAGTTTAAAATAAGAAAGTGAGAATGTGACGGGTCAGTGCTTTTCAGTACGGGTGTGCGAGTTCCAGGTGAGTTTGGCCATTCAATCATTTTCAACAGAAACATTCCCTCAGTTCTTTCCACAGCTGTAAAGCTTTCATTCCTGTACCCACAGTTTATCAGTTTGACCAACCATGGAAAGTTATTCATCACCATCTGCTGATTGTTTGATGGATATAATTTTGGATCTGAGAAATTCTTCCAATTTGATGCTGGTCCAGAGCACGAATAATAATTGCACTGTAAGAAAACACATTGTTCAATAAATATTAAACTCACTTTTCTGGGTTTAAGAAGCAGTCTCAAGTCACACACTAACACAGAGATTTAAATTTCTCTAATCTATGACAAAGTAAATAATAAGTCCTCGCATTTGAGTCGTAGATCCTATAATAATTTGGTCACTCAATCCATGATTGTTTATGGAACACTGCTGAGTCCAATTGGATGCCGTAATTCGTCCACAATTTACTTTACGGTATATTCTGTGAAACGCTTTGAGACGTCTCAACGACATGATAAGTATTGTTTGAGTTAATCAAATGCAAGGATTATTATTACTAATGTATGACTTAGGGTATCATACGATTAATAAAAATAAGACTTATGCGAGTTTTACTGTTTTTTTGCTTCAGTAAGTAATTGAGCTTTGCACATAAACAAGTTACTTTGCTTTCTTTGTTATTGGGTTCCTATTTACTGGCTGCATCCTTTGTGTTAGGCTTCAATGGAATTTAATTCTACTGCTGATCTCATATTCAAACTAAAGAGCGGGTATTTGGCAGAAAGGAACACATACGTAATAAGAGTGCAGCTGCATTGTGTGTGAGGTAAGGTCAGAGGAGGAAACCAGTTCTGGTTGGGGACTAGAATGTGGCCTAGGAACAATAGCTTGAGATTGAAGTTGATGCTTAGGTTCAATTAGTTTTTTATTTGTGGGATTTTTGACCAGGATACATAAGAACATAAGAATTAGGAGCAGGAGTAGGCTATTCAGCCCCTCTAGCCTGCCCCGCCATTTGATAAGATCATGGCTGATCTTCTGACCTAATTACCTGCCCTATCCCCATATCCCCTAATCCCTCTATTTTTAAAAAATCTGTCAGTCTCAGCCTTGAAGATGTTCAAGGACTGAGCATCTACAGCCTTCTGGGATAGTGAATTCCATAAATTCACTACACTCTGAGTGAAGAAATGTTTCCTCAACTCTGTTCAAAAAGGCTGACCATTAATTTTAAGACTGTGACCCCTGGTTATAGATTCTCCTACCAGGGGAAACAGACCCTCAGTGTCTACTTTATCCAGCCCTTTAAGAATTTTACATGTTTCAATAAGATCTCCCCTAATTCTTCTGTACTCTAGAGAATATAGCCCTAGTTTATTCAGCCTATCCTCATAGGTCAGTCCCATCATCCCAGGAACTAACTGAGTGAATCTACGCTGCACCCCCTCAAGGGCAAGTATGTCCTTTTTTAAATAAGGAGACCGAAACTGCACACAATACTCTAGGTGCGGTCTCACCAAGGCCCTATACAGTTGCAGCAAGACTTCCCTACTCTTGCACTCTAAACCTTTTGCAATGAACGCTAACATGCCGTTCGCCTTCTTAGTTGCTTGCTGCACCTGCAACTAACTTTTTGAGACTGGTGTACAAGGAAGTACCAGGAGAAACTCCTCTTTTTGGATAAGTTCCACTTAAACAGACAGAACTTTAGTTTAATATCTAATGAGGGAGTGCATGTAGCCACAAGTAAGAGTCGGTGGCTCCACATATATTTGAGAACCACTGGCCTAGAGCCAGTACAAAGGAGAGCAACTTTTCAGTCTTGAACAAAGATTCAGGGAGGATACAAAATAAAAAATGGGATTAAAAAGTAAACCCAGAACAATACTTCACGATGAAGCAAAACAGATCAACAAGATGACGCAGGTTTAGGGTTGGAAAGGGAAATTTCAGGTCAGAGTTTTTCTTTAATAAGTGTAATAAACGACTGAAACAGCTTGCTAGGAAGGAGGAAGAGTATTTAGGACCGGGATGCTGGACTCAGTTTAAAATTGAAGACTTAAGTACGCTGAATGGTGCGAGATAATAAATAATAAAAAAATTCCTAAATTCAGACTTAATTTGGAAGCTGGTTTTCCACATACCTCTGAACGATGAATATTCGTAATTAGGATCAGCAATGTGATGAGCACCATTAGTAAGAAAAGAAACCGGGGAATGGAGAAAGGTAGAGATGCTTTTGTGTCTTGTTCATTCATACTGAGAGCTCAGAGAACACAAGTACTGTAATCAGCCTGGTCAGCACATCCTGCTTCTTCAACAAAATTAAATAAAGAGAATTAAGCAAGAAATAAATCATTGGTCATTACAGCTTGCATACGGTTTGACATGTTAGTTATAATAATAATATATAACAATCCTTGCATTTGATATAGCGCTTTTCACGTCGGGAGGACGTCCCAAAGCGCTTCACAGAAGACACTGCAAAGTGAATTGACTGTATATTTGTGGGCAAACGCGGCAGCCAATTGTGCACAGCAATGTCCCACAAACAGTCGTGGATTGAAAATGACCAATTTATTATTGTTTTTGGTTTTTGGAGGGATTATTCTTAGGCTCTGTGTGGAGTAAGGAAACTTGCCCAAGGTTTCGCCCTCTGCCTGGAATTGAACTCAGGTTTCTTGCTTGCAAAGCGAGTGCTATAACCACTGAGCTACAGGACTCCACGAATATATCAGCAAATAAACCTTTAAAGGGCAATAAGCTTATTTCCATCAGGGTACCATAGCATACCCTAACAAGCTCCGATTGTGTAAGAAGTTTATTCAGTGACTGGTTGAGCCATTGTAAGTAATTTTAGATGAAAAAAATTACTCAGGTTGGCAACCTTCTTTTGGATCAGGCCCTAAAGTTAGCTCGGAACATTATAAATTCAAACAAATATAATAATAATCCTTGAATTTGATATACTGCTTTTCACATCAGGAGAGCATCTGCCCCAAAGTGATACATTTAAATTTAAGATCATTAATCCAGTAATAATAATTATAAGAATAACAACATTACAGGATTTAATGTGAAATGTTATGACGCTAATTTGCACAAAAACAATTGGCCAGTTAGCACTGAAATTCTAGAAAGACCAAATCATCCAACTATTTAGGAAACACATTCCACATACAGTGGAGTCCTGTAGCTCAGTGGTTAGAGCACTCGCCTCGCAAGAGAACTGGGTTCGATTCCCAGCAGGGCAAAACGTTGGGCAAGTTTCACGCCTCTGTTCACCTAGCAGTAAGTAGGAACCCAGTTGTTAGTCGATTTGTGGATCACTTTTCTGGGGGTAATAATTCCTTCAGAAAATAAATAGTAATAAATTGATCGCTTCATCGACTGTTTGTGGGACTCTGCTGTGCGCAATTGACTGCCACATTTTGTCCACAAAATATACAGTTCATTCACTTTACAGCATATTCTGTGAAGCACGTTGAGATGTCTGAAAATGTGGTAAGGCGATATATTGAATGCAAGTATCATTATTATTATTCCTCTTATCTGCATTTGCCAGTAACTGAAAGAATGGTTGTCATATTCTGTCATATCCCATCAGAATGCTCAACAGCAACCAAACTCAGAGAGTTCCTAGCACCTTACTGTTTATCACTTCTCCAATGTTTCCCTTAAAATTCTTCTCAGTTATCGTCGCCCTAAACCTTCCTGCACTTCCTTTTCTGACAACCCCACCCTCTGCTCTAAATGCCGACTTATCTTAGGCAAATTAGACCTTCACTTCACCCCTTCTTGATCCACAGCTGCTGACTGCTCCCTCTCGTTTCAGAGCCTCTCCCTCCACATTAACTCTGCCACTCACGTCGGCCTGATCATTACCCAGGGCCTCACCGACTAAAATATCACCATGAATGACAATTCCATCTCAGACTATTATTTAAATCTCTCTTAATTCCTCCATCCCACTCCCTGCCACCCAACCCACTTCTGTGGAGTCCTGTAGCTCAGTGGTTAGAGCACTCGCTTTGCAAGTGAGAGACCTGAGTTCAATTCCAGTCAGAGGGCGAAACCTTGGGCAAGTTTCCTTACTCCACACGCCTAATAATAATCCCTCCAAAACTAAAAACAATAATTAAATTGGTCATTTTCAATCTACGACTGTTTGTGGGACATTGCTGTGCGCAATTGGCTGCCGCGTTCGCCCACAAATATACAGTCAATTCACTTTACAGTGTGTTCTGTGAAGCGCTTTGGGACGTCCTCCCGACGTGAAAAGCGCTATATCAAATGCAAGGATTATTATTATTATTATAATTATTATTATTATGTCAGGATATTGAATGCATGATGACTTAAGGAGAAGTGACAAGATAAAGCCAGTGTCGAGTAATCAGGAGTTTAATGTATTCACTAGCCAAATGTAGCAGCCGATTTGTGCACCTTTTTGTTTTTGAGAATATACGCTTATTTATAAATATATTTTGTACAACAGAAATCCCAAACAAACACAACGTACAACATCATCTGTTGCAATTCTTTTCCCTTTCTCCGACAACAAAAAACACTCCGTTGTTCACGGTACATTCCTTCACTGCACACGGAGGTTGTGCGCACATTTTTTTGAGACGCTCCCTTTAAAACAGTTAGCAGTCGCCCTTGTGTGCACCACGTCTGTGCGAGCGCACCGCACTCAACCCCGAGAAGGTGTCCCGATGTGCACGGCAATGTCCAACAAGCTGCCTTGAAGTGCATGACCAATTGTAACTGGAAGATTGCTTTTATTATTATTATTCTATCTCCTCCCAGCCCTGGAAAAAATTCAGCCCCTCTCCCCCTCTGCCGCCCTAGAATCATCTGAACTCTTACCCCCTTTGAGCCTCCACCTGTATCGACCTTAGCTCCTCGATCACTCTCCAGTACAACTCCCTGAGTTATTCTTGACATACTTGCTCTAGTCACCTGCCCCACTGCCTCCTTTACGATCCTCCTTACTTTTAAAGCCCTCCCTGGTCTTGCTCCTCCCTGCTTCTGCGACCTACTAAAACGTTACCAACCTGCCTGCTCCCCCTGTTGGCAGTCAGGCCTTGCCACCACCCTCTGGAACTCCATCCCAGAGTCCCTTCGCCTCGTCCCTCCCCTGCCTCCTTCAAGTCCCTTCCTCTTTGACCATGGCTTTGGTCGTTCTCCCTCCTCCATCCCCCTTGCCCTCCACCCCTTGATTCCAAATCTCGGCTTGGGTGCAAACCCTTGACTATGCAGCGCCTTGGGACGGCCTCCGCGATGTGAAAGGCACTATATAAATGCAATTTGTTGTTTTTGTTGTTGAGAGTGTAGTGGAATGAAATGCGCACTCTCCCTGGAGGGCACATGCTGCTTACCTAATTCCAAAGAGTATTAGACACAGACTGGTAAGAACCAAGGCTTGGTCACCCCAGGATGTGTGCTGTGCCACTGCTGGGAGCTCAACCAGCTAAACCCACATAGCTTGCCACTGAAAGCACTGTCTGGCAAGCTTTCCCGCTGCTCGTCTAGCTGGGACTCTTCCTACCCGTTAGGCTTGTAAGTTTTAACGGGTTGGGGGGGGGAAGAATCCCTACCCCCAGGGACTGGTCTACCCCTCCAAGTCCTACCAGTCAGCCGGTTTGGCTGGGCTGTCATCAGCAGTGCCCTACAGACCTGAAATCTTCTACGAAGCCACATACATTCTTTTCAACAACAACAACAACGACGACGACGACGATGACGACGACAACCACCACCACAACTGGCCATGTTCTCCCCACGACTCTTCTGTGGTATTATCTAATCTAGAAGAGGTCAATGTCAATCTTGCACATACATCTGTATGTATGTATGAATGAATGAATGAATGAATGAATGAATGAATCAATCAATCAATCGAGACCTCCTATCTGGAAAAAATAAACTCCCTAGCAAAAAATATATATTATATAACAGGTGAAATCCGTTCCTTTAACTGTTTTTGCTGATAATAAATATATAAATATATATATATACACACACACACACACAATTTCAACTATTATTTAATACTTTGTGGCCTGGACAATCCTTACCCCCTCTGGTGTGAAAGGCGTCTTGGCTTCCTCCTTTATTCCAGCAACAAAACCATAGCCTCCACCACCTCCTCCTCCAGCAGCTCCACCACCACCTCCACCTCCTGCACCAGCAGCTCCTCCACCACCACCACCTCCTCCTCCTGCACCAGCAGCTCCTCCACCACCTCCTCCTCCTCCTCCTGCAGCTCCTCCACCACCACCTCCACCTCCTGCACCAGCAGCTCCTCCACCACCACCACCTCCTCCTCCTGCAGCTCCTCCACCACCACCTCCACCTCCTGCACCAGCAGCTCCTCCACCACCACCACCTCCTCCTCCTGCACCAGCAGCTCCTCCACTTCCACCTCCTGCACCAGCAGCTCCTCCACCTCCTCTTCTTCCACCTCCTGCACCTCCTCCTCTTGTCCTTATCGGGTTGGGGTGTGAGTGGCTTTGGTTAATGACAGCCTTGCAATAGGCACTGGGACATTCCACTCCTCTATGTTCACATCCTCTCCAGCCACAAGCTCTGACCTGGCCGTCTCTCCCACATGATTGACAGGCAGGAGCCCCCCCCCTCCCACCCCCAATTTTCCAGCCACAGAGCAAATGGTTCATTACAGTGAATGACATGAGCTGCACCCAACCAGTGAGCACCACACTCAGCCTCTGCAGCAGCCTTTCCTTCTCTCTCTCTCTCTCTCTCCCCCTCTCTCCCTCTCTCTCTCTCTGCAGCCAGTTTGCTTTTATTAAAAGAATGATGATTAATATTATTATTAATTTTCTCAAAGGTGTACTGAGGCGCGATGTCGAATGCAAGGATTATTATTGTTTTTATTATTTATGCGGTTGGAAAGACGGTTGCTGTACCGAAGTGCCGGGTAGAAACGGTCGTTGTAAGCTCTCGCCGCTGAGCCAGAAGGTTCGTGGGCTCGAGGACCCACGTTGAGGCTTAAGAGCTCACGGTCTCGGCGAGGCATGACAGTGTAATGCTGGAGAGGGCGTGCTGCATTGTCGGAGGCCTCTCTGCCTGTTGTTCGGGTGGATGTCCTAATGATGCGAAAGGGGTGTTATGAATGTAAATTTGCATTGTGTTGAATTGATGTCAAATTTCCCCCCCCGGCACTATTTGAAAAGAGAAGGGAGTTTCTCGCAGTGTCCTAGCCAGCAATCTTCCAGTTACAATTGGTCATGCACTTCAAGGCAGCTTGTTGGACATTGCCGTGCACATCGGGACACCTTCTCGGGGTTGAGTGCGGTGCGCTCGCACAGACGTGGTGCACACAAGGGCGACTGCTAACTGTTTTAAAGGGAGCGTCTCAAAAAATGTGCGCACAACCTCCGTGTGCAGTGAAGGAATGTACCGTGAACAACTGAGTGTTTTTTGTTGTCGGAGAAAGGGAAAAGAATTGCAACAGATGATGTTGTACGTTGTGTTTGTTTGGGATTTCTGTTGTACAAAATATATTTATAAATAAGCGTATATTTTCAAAAACAAAAAGCTGCACAAATCGGCTGCTACATTTGGCTAGTGAATACATTAAACTCCTGATTACTCGACACTGGCTTTAACTTGTCACTTCTCCTTAAGTCATCGTGCATTCAATATCCTGACATAATAATAATAATAATAATAATCCTTGCATTTGATATAGCGTCTTTCACGTCGGGAGGACGTCCCAAAGCGCTTCACAGAACACACTGTAAAGTGAATTGACTGTATATTTGTGGGCGAACGTGGCAGCCAATTGCGCACAGCAATGTCCCACAAACAGTCGTAGATTGAAAATGACCAATTTATTATTGGTTTTGGTTTTGGAGGGATTATTATTAGGCTCTGTGTGGAGTAAGGAAACTTGCCCAAGGTTTCGCCCTCTGCCTGGAATTGAACTCAGGTCTCTCACTTGCAAAGCGAGTGCTCTAACCACTGAGCTACAGGACTCCATGTCACATACACACACACACAATTTATTTATCAATTAATTAATTGATTTATTTATGTATGTGTTTATACACCTTGACCAAAAAATCGTGATATCATTTCAATGCCTAATAACTCTTAAAGAAATAATGATATTTCTAGATAATAGGGTAGTTATCACGACTTTTTGATCGCACTGTACATATGCCTAACGCTGAATAAGTCGTCCATGAGTCCTTTTCCCATGGAGTGGCGTCAGGAGTTCATCAGGAATTTCTTGTACACAGTCATCACACTTCACAGTAAATTCTGTGAAGAATTTTAAGAAGTTTCGACAACATGATAACACGTTTTTTAAATGTAATTATTATTATCATTTTTTAAATGTGCAGAGGCAGTCACAGTCTGGCATATGATATGAACTCTAACTGCCTAGTTCGTGACATTAACCCTACCCAAGGCTGGACCACAAAGCCACTCACTCTGACCAGTGTTTATAATAATATATAATAATAATTGCAGTTGATGTCGCACCTTCTCAAGTCTTCGAGACGTCTCAAAGCACTTCACAGAATATACCGTAAAGTGAATTGACTGTATATTTTGTTGGGCGAAACGCATTAGCAATGTCCCACAAACAGTCCATTTGCTTAACAAATAATAATTTGGTCACTAAGTTTGGATTGAGTGACCAAATTATTATTTGTTAAGCAAATTGTTGGAATCTGGCCATTAATCGGTTACTTTCAAAAGCCACTGTCTGTGTGTCCTTTACCCTGCGTATTGTGTCACAAGAATATACCAGCTTGTCAATATCCACAAAATCGCCCCAAACAATACATGATGGTTTGAAATACTTACGTACAGATCTCAGGGTCAATTTATCTTTATTAAACTTTGGACCACAATAATCATCTTTAAAGTTTCAACAAATATAATGAATGAAAATTATACCAAAAAATTCCATCAAGGAATGGAGTAAAGGATTCCCTAACCATTTACACATACCCCAAGAGTCTGAAGAATAAAAGTAAAGATCTGAAGGATAATAATAAACAATAATAATCCTTGCATTTGATATAGCGCTTTTCACATCGGGAGGACGTCCCAAAGCGCTTCACAGAACACACTGTAAAGTGAATTGACCGTATATTTGTGGGCGAACGCGGCAGCCAATTGCGCACAGCAATGTCCGACAAACAGTCGTAGATTGAAAATGACCAATTTATTATTGTTTTGGTTTTTTTGGAGGGATTATTATTAGGCGTGTGGAGTAAGGAAACTTGCCCAAGGTTTCGCCCTGCCTGGAATTGAACTCAGGTCTCTCGTTTGCAAAGTGAGTGCTCTAACCACTGAGCTACAGGACTCCACATGATAGTGGTAACTGGGAAGGTCTGGAAATTACAGGTATTTCAGAGGTAATGGAGTGGGAAGGGTCAATTTGTATCAGTGTTTTGAAACATAAGAAATATATTTGAAAAAATAATCAATTGAGGAATTTGAGAGAGATAAAGTATACGATTTTGTTGTTTTGCTTTGGGATTTGCTGGATGAAACTCAAGGTATTTTCTTAATCTTATACATTCCCATGATCTGATTACGAAAATACTTCTTGCACCAGCCCTAATACAATGTTCAACTTGTTATAAAGGACACAGGTATGAAAGAAACATGTCTATTTCATTTTTCACAATTATTGGCGGAGGGTGTACATTGTGTGCCACGTAATGTGCTGCACTAATTTCCCATGCATCAACAAATGCCACGTTGATGCCCTCAAACATTTTTCTTAACACTTTATCTAGGTGAAAACTGTACCAATCACTGTAAAAAAGGCTGTACCGAACTGGATTAAGATCTCGGACATTGGCTGTCTTGAATATAATGTGTGTGTCTGGACTCCTGCTCAGTAATTCTACAATTGATCTCCGAATATTCTGCAGCCTTCGGATATAAGCTTCCACTGGAAGAAATGTCATATGGGCCCATATAGTGATTGCTATAACTGTGCTCCTTCCTCCTTTAGTGTTATCCAGCTGATTTGCAATGTAATGCAGTTGCCGGCTTGAAACATCAGTGTATCCAATTGGTGGGCCATGGCAACGATATTTCACCATGATCCTGTTTGCCGCATCCACACCAATGGAAGGACCATTTGCTGGAACAATGCCAAATTGAAACAATCTAAGACCTAAAAACAAGAGACAACATAATTAATTATATTATTTCAACTAAATTATATTATTTGTGCACAGATTATCAAATATGAAGAGGTGGGACAGATGGTGGACAGAAGAGGACGTGAGCAGGGTATGTGTCCTTGCCCCTGATTGGCCAATGGACCTGTCAGTCAAGCCAACGGCTCACCTTTAAGACAGGTGTTGCCTTTGCGTTTCCTGCCACCCCCAGTGTGTCTCCTGGTTCCCTGTAACCATCACGTGGCCCCCAGTTTGGGAACCAATGACCTACAGCAGTGTGGGACACAAGCATCCCGGTGGGAGATTTTATTCGGCTTGAGATCATTTTCAACATTCCAACTTCCACTCTCTTGCAAACGCCCTCCCAGGGCAGTGGCAGGAGACGGCAGTTGGGAGGACGCAGTGCGGAGAGTGGGAATAATACCGGCCATTGCCACAGACTGTCAGGAAGGCAAACGTGTCTCTTACCAACCACGTCCGTAGCAACTTAGTCCTGCTGCTCTCCTTACCGCCCAGCTCCACCTCCTCGCCCATCTCTTAACTGACATCATCAACCTCTCCTTAACCACTGGCACTGTTCGCATGCCTCTAAAAACAGAGGCCCATCCTCAAAAAAAACTGCTCACTCCCCCGCCTTCCCTGTCCCCCCATTGGTGGTCGGGCCTTCAACCTCTCTGCCCCCAACCTCTGGAACTCCATCCCACAGTCCCTCTGCTTCACCCCCTCTCTTGCCTCTTTCAAAACACAGCTCTAGACCCTCCTCCTCGACCTTTCCTTCGATCACCCTCCTGCCCCTTCCCTCCCCGCCCTCCACCCCTCCTGATCCCAACCACCCACCTCAGTTGCGGATCCCTGACTGTCCAGTACATTGGGACGTCCTGCTAACAAGATAGGCGTGATACAAATGTAATTTGTTGTTGTTATATTTGCTGACAAAATATACAGTCAATTCACTTTACAGTGTATTCTGTGAAGCGCTTTGAGACATCTCAACAACGTGATGAAGGTCAATATAAAATGCAAGCATTATTATTATTATAGAGTGTAGAAGACTGCACTGAAAATTTAACACATAAACTGACTGGACTATATTAATATAAGTAGAATATGAAATGGCTTAATCTAACCTGGGAGAACTCTATCTAAATAATCAAACCACTGTCTCATAGTGGAGTCTCCATAAAGGTGAACCAGTTTTCCACGTAGACAGTTTGTAACCTTTGTAGAAGTGTCGAAGCGGCGAATATTGCATTGTGTTGACATCCACTGGTTCTGAAAGTAAAAACCTGACGGTGAAGTCAGAGACTTGCCACGGACACAGTTTCCGACATTTGCACCTGAAAATAAAAAGAGAAGCAGAGCTGAAAATAAACAAGAACAAGGTCAAGTCAGAGACTTGCCATGGACACATTCTCCAAGAAAGACAAGTAAAAATAAAGTGAGATCCAAAACTGGAAATCAGCTGAAACACATGCTAATACATGGTAATCTTGATTCTCCATGGATTATCAATTTTCCAATTGGTTGATTAGCATCCATGACAACCTTCAATTGTGGGATGTAGAATCTACTTGTAGATTAAACCAGAAAATGTTACAAACATTGATGTAAAAATGTTTGGAGTGGTACGGAGCCATACAAATCAGGAATGTCCTGAATTAACATCTGTAGCAGAATGAGTTTCCTCTGATGGATAAAGGATTTTTTCATGCAAATATAGAGCATATTAATTATCTCAGACCAAAGTTACCACCCACACAACTCCATGTAATCAAATGATCAAAATATAGCGGCGCACAAAGTATAAATACATCATCAACTATCTAAATGCTAATTAGCTAATTAGTGTGGAGTCCTGTAGCTCAGTGGTTAGAGCACTCGCTTTGCAAGTGAGAGACCTGGGTTCAATTCCAGGCAGGGCAAAACCTTGGGTAAGTTTCCTTACTCCACATGTCTAATAATAATCCCTCCAAAAAAACCAAAAACAATAATAAATTGGTTATTTTCAATCGATGACTGTTTGTGGGACATTGCTGTGCGCAATTGGCTGCCGCGTTTGCCCACAAATATACTGTCAATTCACTTTACAGTGTGTTCTGTGAAGCGCTTTGGGAAGTCCTCCCGACGTGAAAGCGCTATATCAAATGCAAGGATTATTATTATTATTATTATTATTATTATAGCATGAAGGGAATGCTTTTATTCCTGGATATCTTTTATTCCCCACAACATACAGAGTTACTTTACAGTATATCCTGTGAAACTCTTTGAGATGTCTCAACAGCGTAATAAGACTCGATATCAAATGCAACAATTATTTATTTATTATTATTTATTTTCTCAAAATAACTCCAGATGTATTAAATAACTTTTTATTCAAAAAAGACTCACCCATATCTGCAGTCTGAAAGGATTACTCCAACAGCTGTACTTATGTTCCCTTTCATTGACCAAACCTTTCATTTACTCACTATTCAAATGATATAGCTCTTACCTGCATGAATTGATTTCACTACAGTTATATAGCCCGGACCTTTGGGTAATATGGACTGCACAAGGTTGACTTTGCTGGAAATATGACAAGGTTCATTATTGTTAGTTATGACATTATATTTTTTCAATTAATTAACAGTTTATATATCCTCAAAATCCAATTAGTACAAAGCTACGCCGCCTGCATAGTCACCCGCTATAAACTCCATACCCCCCTCACACGAATTCTAGCCTTGCTCCACTGGCTCCTTAACACCAAACAGATCGATGTCAAGATCCTCAACCTCACCTTCATGCCCTCGCACCTCCCCTTCAACCAGCTGATTCCCCAACCCACTACCCGTTGCTCTATTCAACTGGCTCCAACCTTCTGCTTGTCCATTGTGCCCTTCGTTCCATTATAGGTGGCCACCTTTACAGCCATTAAGCCCCGAAACTTTGGAAGACTCTCCCTCAATCCCTCTGCCTTGCCCCATCCTTCCCCATCTTAAGGTTGCACCTGAAGACGTTGCTCTTCGACTCTGCCTATGGTCACCTCCCCCCGGTTCAGCGTCGTGCTCTGCCACTGTCAAGCCCTCTGGGACACTAGCCTTGCTATACAAATGCAAGTTGTTGTTGAGAGGAGGGAGAAAAAGTCAGAGGAGGTAGAGCAAGAAGGGGTGAAGTGGAGGTTGAAGTCGTCTAAGCTGAGGAGGGGCCCATCTAAGAAAAGACAAGTACACAAATGCCTCATTTTTGTCACCGTGTCTCTGAGTGAAGGAATATGGCGAGAACACTGGAATGTTACAACACAGAAATGGGCCATTCAGACCTCAAATCAGTGCACACCAGCATCTTCCTACTTCTCCGATCGGCTCGCACCACACTCTTCTGCCCTCGCCCTTCGCTAACTAACCCAGGCCTGCTGTGCGTCCCCCGACTCCTCAATCACATTACCAAAAGGAAAGTGACGCTGCGGCTCATACATATATCCCCATTGGAAGATATGAAGAAAGTAAAGAACTGTAAGAACGGCAAGTGTCCTACCTTGTGAAATAACGTTCTTCACCACCAATGAAGAAAGATGTGTTATAGCTTAATTTAGCATGGCTGATCCGAGCAGAGCAGTGCAGCTTCTGTGGTTTATAACAGAACCAGGGTTCCCCAGTCTTGAGATCAGTAAAGTTACAGACAGGGACACCATCAGGCAAACAAAGATAACACTTAGTTGTCTCTTTGATATTGCCGGATCTGAAGTTGCTTTGATAGGCAATCTTATATTTGTGTTCATCCCGCATCCATTTGAGTACTTGAATCGCTTCACTGGGATGAACCAAGATAACAGACACTTCAACTTTCCCCGACCAAAATAAAGTAAAATTGATCTTGTACGATCCATTTTGGTAATCGACAACTGTTCCCACTGAACCCGCTTTGAGCTCTGGGGTGTGGATCCGGGCCTGGAGATAGTCACCTCCGTATTGCTTTGGGTGTCCTGAAAAATCATACATGTGGACCATCACCTGTAACTGATCCCCAATGTGGAAAGTGTTCTGAGAGTTTAAAATAAGAAAGTGAGAATGTTTTGGGTCAGTGCTGTTCATAAAGGGTGTGCGAGCTCCAGGTGAGTTTGTCCATTCGATCATTTTCAACAGGAACATTCCCTCAGCTCTTTCAGCAGGTGTAAATCTTTCAACGAGGTAGCCACAGTTTAACAGTTTGGCCAACCATGGAAATTTACTCACCCCCGTCCTTTCATTCTTTGATCGAAACAATTGCGGATCTGAGAATCTCTTTGGTGCTGATCCAGAGATTGAAAAATAATTTGACTGTGAAAAAATACACACAACTTTATTAAATACACCCACTTGTATCTTCCTTTAATGATTCTTATGAAATAATGACAATAATGTTTGTATCTGGAGAACGTCTCAAAACATTTCACAGGATTTACTGAAGTGCAGTGACTGTATATATTATAGGCAAGTCCAACAGTCAATTTGAGCATTGCAATGTCCCACAAACAGCAATGAAATGAATCAAATTGTATCTGAGGGATTGCTGGTTAAAATACTGGGAAAAAACTCCTGTGTCTTTTCGAATAGTGCCATGGGATCTTTAATGTTTAGTGAGGTACGGGGCTGAACTGGGAGTTAGATTTCTCAGATTTGGAGTTGATTTCTGTGACTAAATTGTATTGTCAATCTGCTCCTAATAGTATTAAGTGGTAAGTAATACAATAATCCTTACATTTTTGATATAGCGCCTTATCACACCTTGGAGACACCTCAAAGCGCTTCAAAAAATATTGTAAAGTGAATTGACTGTATATTTTGTGGGCATAAGTAAGATACCCATAGAGAATTAAGAGTTGCACTTTAATTTGATTAATGTTGCAACAACATGGTGTACGTGAATTAGTGCAATTAAGTGCATAATAAAATTTTTTTGACTTCAGTTAAGTACGACTCGAGTTTCTTTTAATAAAGGGTTAGCATATAAGCAACAGAACTGTTAATATGAGCCAATTATCATGGAACTGATCAATCCATATCTGAAGCCAATCACTGTAATAAATGGAATGGGATTAGATCCCGTTATTAGTCCTTAAAATGCATGAGGTTTCTCTTATAAAGAAACGGGGGAATGTTAGAAGAAACCACCCAAAAGGGTAGGAATTATCACATAGAGTACAAACTGAGAAGAGGGAGAGAGAGAGAGCAAGAGGGCACTCCCTCTTGTGAAAGAGTGAATGAAAGAATGAGTGAAAGAGAGAGAGAGAGCAAGAATGCAGACCGAGAGAGAGAAAGTGAGAGAAAAAGAGCCAAACTTGTGAGAGTGAGGAAGACAGTGGGAGCGAGCAAGAGAGGGAGGGAGCAGAGCGCGAGAAAGAGCACAGAGAGAGAGGAGAGCAACAGAGGGAGCAAAGCATGCAAGAGAGTGAGCAAGTGGGAGAGCGAGTAAGGAGGAGAGCGCGAGTGAGGGAGAAACAGCAAGAGATGGTGAGAGGAAGTGAGTAGTGCGAGTGACTGTCAACATCAGAGAAGGCGAGAGAGAGAGCTGCTCCACATACCTCCATGAGATAAATATTCATAACCAAAATCAGCAATACTCCCAGCCCTGTGATTAAAATGAAATTACGCCAGGATACAGAGATGGGATGAGATGCTTTTGTGCCTTCTTCAACCATGTTGAGCTCAGTGCCCCAGTGCCCACTGTCAGCTCAGCAAATTTACTTTCTTACACCTGAGAAAAGCAAATAACCAAATAAATTAGTTGATAATCAGTGTTATCATACAGTTTGCAACTACATTCTTGAGAATCTGTAAAAAGAATAAATTTCCTCCGAGCTGCACGTACATAATAACAATAATAATAATAATCCTTGCATTTGATATAGCGCTTTTCATGTCTTCTAGACGTCCCAAAGCGCTTCACAGAATATACTGTAAAGTGAATTGACTGTATATTTGTGGGCGAATACGGCAGCACAGCAATGTCCCACAAACAGTCATGGATTGAAAATGACCAATTTATTATTGTTTTTGGTTTTGGAGGGATTATTATTAGGTGTGTGGAGTAAGGAAACTTGCCCAAGGTGTCGCCCTGCCTGGAATTGAACTCAGGTCTCTCACTTGCAAAGCGAGTGATCTAACCACTGAGCTACAGGACTAATAATAATAATAATAATCCTTGCATTTGATATAGCGCTTTTCACGTCGGGAGGACGTCCCAAACCGCTTCACAGAACCCACTGTGAAGTGAATTGACTGTATATTTGTGGGCGAATGCGGCAGCCAATTGCGCACAGCTATGTCCCACAAACAGTCATGGATTCAAAATGACCAATTTATTATTGTTTTGTTTTTTTGGAGGGATTATTATTGGGCGTATGGAGTAAGGAAACTTGCCCGAGGTTTCGCCCTCTGCCTGGAATTGAACTCAGGTCTCTCACTTGCAAAGCGAGTGATCTAACCACTGAGCTACAGGACTACATAAGAACTTAAGAAATTCAAGATGAAAAAAAGACCAAGGTCTATACAGTTCACCTTCAACCTTCCTGACAGTCGTATGCACATATATTCCGAACTACCCATGTGCTATATCCCATAATGTTATTTCCTAAATGAAAACTATCTCATCTGTGTTTGAAGGAATCAACATTTCCTGCTTCAACCATCTCCCTCGGGAACCTATTCCACAGGTTTACTATTCACTCACTGAAATAGCATTTCTGTAGATTTGTTCTCAATTTACCCCCCTTTCAATCATAAGCCGTGTCATCTGGTTTTGCTATTCTGAGCTAGTTGAAAAACCTGTCATGATCTACAGCAGGGGTGGGTAAAAGACGGCCTGCGGGCCATATCCAACCTGCCAAATGATTCTATCCAGCCCTTCATTGTGTCCAGCAACAGAAAAAATTATAGTTTGTTCAGTCCCAGAAAGTCGCACAAATTTTGCATTTGAATCTGACCGGAAACATCACCCAATCACACTTCTTAGTTATGCGCACGCTCCCTTAAGTGTTGAATCAGGCTTATGCCAAATGTATGGATCAGGAAATTTTCAAACACACACGCGGCAATACTTTTCAACAGCAACCACGGCAATACTTTTCACTGAAGAGGACGTTAATTTGAAATGAATTTATCAAAGAAGCGGAAAGAGGAAGCTGAAGGCCGAATACTCAACAAAGATCGGACTTCTAAATATTTTTTTTAACCAATGTAGGTGGAAAATAAAACAAATAAAATAAAAAAAACAAAAATAAATTAAAAAATAAAATAAAGAAAATAAAAACAGTGTGCAGTTACAAAATAAAGTAAGCAATTTTGTATGTTTTGTATGAGATTTGTGATGTCAAAGACACAGCCCAGTTGATAATTTTTTAAAATACAGGTAAATCAAAACCCAAAGTTCCACCACCCTGTTCTACACAAACACATTTAAAGTTTACTGTTGCATTTTGCTAGTTTTACAATCTATTTTTTGATGACATTTTACTTCACTTTGTTAATAGACTATTACATGCACTTACCCAAAATATTTAGTGTTACCGACCAAGTATTTGCAGCAGTATTTCTCAGAACTGATGTTCCCTTCTGTTACTAACAACAGACGTGGAGGGTTGGGACTCTTCAAAGGCAAACAAATCCCAATGACAGTTCACAGGTGGAGATTTTAGTTCGCTACTTGTCGAAAACAAAACAATTCAACTTGTACATGGTAATCTCATGGCCCTTCCCTATCAGAAGAAAGAAGAAAATAGTCCCTCCTGTCAAATTGCATGGAATGCACTGCTGGAATGCATTTCCTGAAAGGGTGGTGCCAGAATATTCAAGATGGACTTAATTGCTAAATAGTTCAATTGAGGATGTTGTTAACCCTAACCCTACAGGAATTTTACTTTTACAATAATCTTTTCCACATCTTTTCAGGTGTAGTGCAGTTCTTTGTTGCAATACTGCAAAATCAGTTCAGCAACCATATCAATTCAAAACGTCAGTGAAGGAAACTGACTTCCCCCATTAATTCAGTCACTGCGCAAGAAGTGGAGTGAAACCTGACTTAGGCAACTTGATTCAACTTAGTTCAATTAAATATTTCTCAGAAATCATAGTGGTTTACCTCCTGGTTGCATTTCTCTTTCGGTCATTCACTGCATTGCTTCTCATGAGGTTGGACAAGGCACGGAGACGAGGTCCTGGATATTGTCAACTCCTTTACTGAAGAGTGAAGGGAAGGGAGGCAGGGTCAGAGGTTTGAGTCACAACCCCCCGCTTTGCCTCTTCTCTCATCACTTGGGGTCTCAGATCTTGGGGCCCTAAGCTATGGCTTACCCGGATAATGCATTAATTTGGTCCTGAACCTACCTCTCACTCTCTTCCAACATTGTCCTCCTTGCCTCA
This sequence comes from Callorhinchus milii, assembly GCF_018977255.1. Classification (NCBI taxonomy): domain Eukaryota; kingdom Metazoa; phylum Chordata; class Chondrichthyes; order Chimaeriformes; family Callorhinchidae; genus Callorhinchus; species Callorhinchus milii. Next base: position 9,885,816 of record NW_024704745.1, on the reverse strand, counting down.
GTAAAAATCATCATTCCCTTCATCAAAAATCCTACCGTCACTCCCTCCAAACTCTCCAATTACTGGTCCATCTCCTGCTTCCCTTCGTATCCAAATCCACTGTTATGACTCAAATTTGCACCCACTTTTCTTTCCACTCTTAGCCTTTCCAGTCCAACATCTGCTCCACCCACAGCACTGAGACAACCCTTGTGAAAGTAACCAATGATGACCTCTCTCTCCTTGTGCAGCTAAGATAATAATAATAATAATAATAATAATAATAATAATAATAATAATAATAATAATCCTTGCATTTGATATAGTGCTTTTCACGTCGGGAGGACATCCCAAAGCGCTTCACAGAACACACTGTAAAGTGAATTGACTGTATATTTATGGGCGAACGCGGCAGCCAATTGCGCGCAGCAATGTCCCACAAACAGTCATATGGATTGAAAATGACCAATTTATTATTGTTTTGGGTTTTGGAGGGATTATTATTAGGTGTGTGGAGTAAGGAAACTTGCCCGAGGTTTCGCCCTCTGCCTGGAATTGAACTCAGGTCTCTCACTTGCAAAGCGAGTGATCTAACCACTGAGCTACAGGACTACATAAGAACTTAAGAAATTCAAGATGAAAAAAAGACCAAGGTCCATATAGTTCACCTTCAACCTTCCTGACAGTCGTATGCACATATATTCCGAACTACCCATGTGCTATATCCCATAATGTTATTTCCTAAATGAAAACTATCTCATCTGTGTTTGAAGGAATCAACATTTCCTGCTTCAACCATCTCCCTCGGGAACCTATTCCACAGGTTTACTATTCACTCACTGAAATAGCATTTCTGTAGATTTGTTCTCAATTTACCCCCCTTTCAATCATAAGCCGTGTCATCTGGTTTTGCTATTCTGAGCTAGTTGAAAAACCTGTTATGATCTACAGCAGGGGTGGGTAAAAGACGGCCTGCGGGCCATATCCAACCTGCCAAATGATTCTATCCAGCCCGTCATTGTGTCCAGCAACAGAAAAAATTATAGTTTGTTCAGTCCCAGAAAGTCGCACAAATTTTGCACTTGAATCTGACCGGAAACATCACCCAATCACACTTCTTAGTTATGCGCACGCTCCCTTAAGTGTTGAATCAGGCTTACGCCAAATGTATGGATCAGGAAATTTTCAAACACGCACGCGGCAATACTTTTCAACAGCAACCACGGCAATACTTTTCACTGAAGAGGACGTTAATTTGAAATGAATTTATCAAAGAAGCGGAAAGAGGAAGCTGAAGGCCGAATACTCAACAAAGATCGGACTTCTAAATATTTTTTTTAACCAATGTAGGTGGAAAATAAAACAAATAAAATAAAAAAAACAAAAATAAATTAAAAAATAAAATAAAGAAAATAAAAACAGTGTGCAGTTACAAAATAAAGTAAGCAATTTTGTATGTTTTGTATGAGATTTGTGATGTCAAAGACACAGCCCAGTTGATAATTTTTTAAAATACAGGTAAATCAAAACACATAGTTCCACCACCCTGTTCTTCACAAACACATTACCGCTCCACTACCTGTGGGATCACCCTACCTGTTAGAGCTTCAGCTTGCAAGGTAAACAGGAAGTGAGTGGGATGACTCCCTGCCCCCAATGACTGTTCTGCCCTTCCAGGTCATGCCGATGAGCCAGGCTGGCTGTGGTGTCATCAGCAGTTCCCTGGAGTACTGCTGGCCGCCTGGCTCAGGAACTGGTTAACCAAAACTACCACAGAGTGCTGCTCGATTCCAGTATTCCATTGCCAGGCATGTCACCTTGGAGCCAGTTCAGCTCAAAGGAGATCTCGCTTAACACAAATAAATTGCAGGTGTCATCTTGTTACTACAACAACAACAACATTACATTTGTATAGCGCCTTTCAGTTCCGGAGGACGTCCCAAGGCACTGGACAGACAGAGTTACAGATCCGAGTAGAGGGCCGAGGTAGGAGAATGGGGAGTGCAGGGGGTGAAGCAGGAAGATCGAAAGTACGGTCAAAAGTAGGGTCTTGAGGTGGGTCTTGAAGGTGGTGAGGGAGTGGACGAGACGGAGGGACTTTGGAATGGAGTTCTAGAGGGTGGGTGCAGAGTGGCGGAAGGCTCGCCCGCCGATAGTAGGGCGAACAAGGCGGAGGACGTGAAACAGGCCGGAGCCCACTGAGCGGAGCGAGTGAACAGGGTGGTAGGGGGTCAGGAGATCGGAGGGGTAGTGGGGAGCAAGACCATGGAGGGCTTTGAATGTGAGGACCAGGATCCTGAACTGTATCCTCTGTGTGATGGAAAGCCAGTGGAATTGGGCAAGGATGGGGCAGATAAGGTTGTAGAGCCTGGTGCGGGAGAGGACATGGGCTGCAGAGTTCTGGATGATCTGCAGCCTGTGGAGCGAGGAGTTGGGGAGGCCAACAAGCAGTGAGTTTGCAAAATCGAGCCTGGATGTAATGAAGGGGTGTATCAGGGTTTCGGCGGCCTGTGGTGTGAGACAGAGTTGGAGCCGGGTGACGTTGCGGAGGTGGGGGAAGGCAGAGCGGGTCATGACACAGATGTGGGTTAGAAAGGATAATTGAGGATCAAACAAGGTCCCAGGGTTTCAGACTGGCTAACTACAAGAAGAAGAGCTGGAGAAACCTGTTTAGTTGCTTTTAGCCAGGCTATCAGAAAATTGTGTTAAACAAAACACAGAGCGGAGGTGGGGGAGTGTGTGCAGAGGGGGAGAGGGGTTACAGAGAGTGGGGAGGGGGACACTATCTCCTTCTCTCCCCTTCTCTCGCACACACACTTTCCCTATCCCCTCTCATTCTCCCACAATGCGGTGTTACATTCATTTGACAATCTATCTTTTGATAACATTTACGCTTCACTTTGGTAATAAACTGTTACATGCGCTTACCCGAAATATTCAGTGTTATGGACCACTATACCCCAAGTATTTGCAGCAGTATTTCTCAGAACTGATGTTCGGTTTTCTCACTAACACAGGTTGTGGAGTGTGTGGCTTTTCAAAGGCAGTGCAAAGATAAAAATCTGCGATAGCTACTCGTCTCATAAAAACTGAACTAGTGCATGGTAATCTCGTGACCCTTCCCTACCAGAGTTCTCTTTAGATGATGAGATTATTCACGAATGACCTGCCACATCGTAAGGAGAAACTGATATAGTCCCTCCTATGAAAAAAGTTGTAAAACTGTGAAATTGACTCTTGTAATTGGAAGCGGTGGAAACAGATTGTGCCAGAATATTCAAGATAGATCTAATTGCAAAATAATTCATTTGAGGATGTTGGTTAGAATTTTACCTTTATAATAATCTTTTCCATGTCTTTTCATGGAAAAGATTATTATAAAAAACTAGGAGGAAGTGCATGACACAAAACCAGGAGGAAGTGGAGTCCTGTAGCTCAGTGGTTAGAGCACTCACTTTGCAAACGAGAGACCCGAGTTCAATTCCAGGCAGGGCGAAACCTTGGGCAAGTTTCCTTACTCCACACGCCTAATAATAATCCCTCCAAAACCAAAAACAATAATAAAATTGGCATTTTCAATCTACGACTGTTTGTGGGACATTGCTGTGCGCAATTGGCTGCCACATTCGCCCACAAATTTACAGTCAATTCTCTTTACAGTGTGTTCTGTGAAGCGCTTTGGGACGTCCTTCTGACGTGAAAAATAGGTTAGGTGATTGGGCAGGTACGTGGCAGATGAAGTAAAATGTAGGGAAGTGCAAAGTCATCTACTTAGGTGACAAAAACAGTAGAGCGGGTTATTTTTTGGAAGCGGAAAGATTGGAATATGTTAGCGTCCAGAGGTACTTGGGTGTCCTTGTACACCAATCACAGAAAGTTAGTCTGCAGGTGCAGCAAGCAATAAGGAAGGCGAACTGTATGTTAGCATTCATTATGAAAGGATTAGCGTATAAGAGTAGGGAAGTCTTGCTACAACTGTATAGGGTCCTGGTGAGACCACACCTGGATAGGCTGACCAAGTTGGGCCTATATTCTCTAGAATATCAAAGAATTAGAGGGGATCTTATAGAAATCTATAAGATCATCAAAGGGCATGATAGAGTAGATAGTAGGAGATTGTTTCCCTGTTTGGAGAAACTAAAACTAGGGGTCACAACCTTAAAATCAGAGGCCAGCCCTTTCGCACTGAGTTGAGGAAGAACTTCTTCACTCAAAGGGTGGTGAATGTATGATAGATGATAGATTTCTTATTGCAAAAGGTATTAAGGGATATGGGGATAAGGCAGGGTTAGGTTATTACCTGGAGTAGATTAGAAGATCAGCCATGATTGAATGGCGGGGCAGGCTCGAAGGGCCGAATGGCCTACTCCTGCTCTTACATGTTATGTTATGTTCAGGTGTAGTACATTTATTTGTTCCAATATTCCAAAAAAACTGTTGAGTGACTATATCACTTCAAAATGTCAATGAATGAGCCTGAATTCCCCCATTAATTCAGCCTCTGCCCAAGAAAAGGAGTGAAACCTGACCAAGACAACTTGATTCAACTGAATTCAATTAAAAATATCTCAGGGTTGTTTTACTTTTTAGGTTGTACAATTCAATAATCTCCAAACGTTTTTGTAAATCCCGTGAGGAAGCCGAGGTGCAGCACGTCTCATTTTCCGTTTGTCCCTCAGTTGGAATTGTAATCTATCCAGGTGAGCTTTATGAAGAAGAGGGCAGTTGTTTTGCCAAGTTTGCTATCACACAATTGACCGTGTTCGCAAATACACCATTGATGAGAAACATTGTGAACTCAAGGCAATGGCAATCAAGAAATAAAATGAAGGTAAAATACTTTGATATGTATAACATTAAATGAAAATGTATCATTATTTGCTTTCACTTTAATTTTGAAAGAAAATCTTAATTTGTATGATTGCAAAAGTTAATCTCCCTCCTTTTTGATTGAATTTTAAAAGCATGTAAAACAAGCACAGCAAACAAGAACAAATAGACAGAACATTTCTAATGACAAATGCATCATGAAGATCAATTTTTATTTTTTCCTTTCTCGGTGGATCTGGACCTCAAAGACAACTTGCTCTGACAACCTGCTTCTCCAGAGCCACTGCATCATCTATGGAGAGGAAAGAATTCATATTGGACTTTGTGCGGTGTTTGACGAGAGCAGACATACCGCTTGAAAAAGCTCCTGTTTTCTATTCAAGTACACAAAACAGGGAGGGAATATTCCTGCACCATCACAGCTTTGTAGACTGTCGTGAGGATGTTTTGGAGGTGAATGGGCTGGATTTCACCCAGTTATCTGTAGCTTCTCATGTTTAGGAGATGAGCAGAGGAGCTTTCAGCTGCACTCTTCCTTTTTGTCAGGATACACTACGGGTGAGCACAAAGCGCACCTGGCAAAAACAACTTGCATTTATACAGCGTCTCTCACGCTGGACGGTGTCTTGGAGCGCTCATCCAGCAAACACACCAGCTTACACTGCACTGCAAATATCAGCTGATCCCATTCAATCCCACAACATAAATGGATTCAACCCCCACCCCTATCACTCCCACCCCTCAATCCAACAATTCTCAAGGGATCAAAGACTCTAGAGCATGTGTCAGGGTTACAGATAAGTTTGCAACTGTCCAGTTTTAAGGGAATCAGTACAGTATTTGGTCCGAAACATTGACCCGTCATTGCAGACATGCCAACATTCCTGGAGGGACGCAATAAAAAAAACTTATCTGTGAGCACAGGAAGCGGCTGGGCTGTGTGCACATATGTTCAAACTGTTCTCACAAGGCTGGCATATAGGAACATAGGAACAGGAGTAGGCCATTCAACCCCTCCAGCCTGTTCCACCATTCCATTAGATCATGACTGTGGCTTTCTCACTGAGTGGCTGTGTCTCTCATTGTGTGACTGTGTCTCTCACTGTGTGACTGTACCTCTCACTTAGTGACTGTGTCTCTCACTGTATGACTGTGTCACTCACTGTGTGACTGTGTCTCTCTTACTGTGTGACTGTGTCTCTCTCACTATGTGACTGTGGCTTTCTCACTGCGTGACTGTGACTCTCACTGTGTGACCTTGTCTCTCACTGTGTGACTGTATCTCTCACTTAGTGACTGTCTCTCACTGTATGACTGTGTCACTCACTGTGTGACTGTGTCCCTCTTACTGTGTGACTGTGTCTCTCTCACTATGTGACTGTGGCTTTCTCACTGCGTGACTGTGATTCTCACTGTGTGACTGTGTCTCTCACTGTGTGACTGTGACTTTCTCACTGTGTGACTGTGTCTCTCAATGTGTGATTGTGTCTCTCACTGTGTGACTGTATCTCGCACTTTGTGACTGTGTCTCTCACTGTATGACTGTGTCACTCACTGTGTGACTGTGTCTCTCTTACCGTGTGACTGTGTCTCTCTCACTATGTGACTGTGGCTTTCTCACTGTGTGACTGTGACTCTCACTGTGTGACTGTGTCTCTCACTGTGTGACTGTGACTCTCACTGTGTGACTGCGACTCTCACTGTGTGACTGTGGCTTTCTCACTGTGTGACTGTGTCTCTCAATGTGTGATTGTGTCTCTCACTGTGTGACCTTGTCTCTCACAGTACGACTTTGTCTCTCACTGTATGACTGTAGCTTAATCAGAATCAGAACTCCATACCTGAAGATCGATCTGAAGAGATGTTCTTGTTTAAACTGATTTAATTGTCAAACTCACCTGGAGCTCGCACACCACACTGTACAGCAATGACACAAAACACTCTCACTTTCTTATTTTAAACTCTCAGAACACGTTCCATGTTGGAGATCAATTACAGGTGATGGTCCACATGTATAATTTTTCAGGACACCCGAAGCAATACGGAGGTGACTATCTCCAGGCCCGGATCCACACCCCAGAGCTCAAAGTGGGTTCAGTGGGAACAGTTGTTGATTACCAAAATGGATCGTACAAGATCAATTTTACTTTATTCTGGTCGGGGAAAGTTGAGGTGTCCGTTAGCTTGGTTCATCCCAGTGAAGGGATTCAAGTGCTCAAAAGGATACGTGATGAACGCCCAGATAAGGTGCACTTTCTTAGCAGGTTCAGATCAGGAACTCTTGTGGGGAGCACCGTATGCAGTGTTTGTTTGCCTAGAACAGCACCAATTTCTGATTATACTGACATCAGAGCTGAGGAACCCTGGTTCTGTTACAAATCAAGGCATCCAATACAGCATTTCGTAAACAAAGGGCGGCAGACAGCGCAGCTCAGTGGTCAAGAGCAGCGTAGTACAACAAGCGGCACGTGGGCCGCTAGTGGGCCTGGCGAGTGATTTCAAGCGGCCCGTGGCATTTGCACCATTCCGACATCCACTCTCTCCCTCCCTTCCTCCGCCCCTCCATCCCTCTCGCCTCCGATGCCTGGGGAACATCTTCCCTGGGTAGCGGCAGGAGCCATCGGTTTGGGAGGACGCAGCGCGCAGCGCCTTGACTATAGTCGGTCAGGAAGGCGAACGCGTCTCTTACCAACCACGTCCTTAGCAATTAACCACCGGCTCCTGCCACTGCAGATACTGACCTGGCGCTTGGAAAAGAGAGTGGGAGAGGGGGGGAGTGAAAGAGGGGGGAGATTAATGGGTGGGGGGAGAGAGGAGAGATGGAGCGGAGAGAGAAAGGAGGGAGAGAGAGTGCGGGAAGAGGGGAAAGAGGGGGGACGGGGGAGCGAGAAGAGGAGAGGGAGGGGAGGGGACAGAGATATGGTAGGGGTGAGAGTGATATGGGAAGGGGGAGACAGGAGGAAGAGAGGGAGGGGGAGTGAGGGGGGGAAGGTGTGGAGAGAGAGGAAAATATTTGTCAAATATTTACAGAATTAAGACAGGAAAAATAAACTGAACTCAAGGCAGGAAAAGACTGTGTGGTTTAAGGCGTTAATGATAAGAAATGCTCATATAATGGATGAAAATGTCAAATTGACCTGCGAAAACTGACAATTAATGCAAGACGCCACTTTTGCGTCCTTTCCTGTTGACAGCTGTATCTTTTGCTTGCAGTTAGCGAATCTGTTGCTCTTCTGACTTGTTACTCTTCTATCGTTGGGCACGTTGGCATCCCTTAAATACCTCTATTGGTCAAGCACACCATCTGATCTCATCAACCTCAGTTTCCCCGAATCAATGAGGAATTCTTGGGACTGATCTCGTCAGCCTTGACTATCAGTCCAATGTGGATTCCTTGGGACTGATTTTGTTCATGAAAGGTTGACCTTGTTACCTTCAATCGTCCTGAAAGATTTTGGATCTTACAATACGTCCTGCTCCTCCTCTCTTCTCGTCACCTTCCCCTCCACCACGGAGACCGACAAAAAGAGGAGTGCAGCTGGGAGGTAAAGGCTGAGTTATCTTGCGGTAAATGTGGGAGCTCATATGAGACTCACTGGGATGATATTTCGGGGATGAGAGATTTTACTTGGATGAATTGAGGCTAGTTTCAATGGAACAGAAATTTTAAGAGCTCTAACAGAGTTTTGTTTAATTTTGAGGTGTATTATAACTCTTCCATTTTGTTATTGTGGCTTATCACATCTTCAAGATGTCTGAAAGCATCTCACAGAATATACTGTGAAGTGAATTGACTGTATATTTTGTGGGTGAAACACGGTAGCCAATTGCGTACAGCAATGTCCCACACACAATGGATTGAAGTGACCAATTTATTATTTTTTTAAGTAAGTATTACCCCTGACAAAGCGATCCGCCAATCGACTAACAATCGGGTTCCTACTTACTGCTAGATAAATGAAGGTGTGTGGAGTAAGCAAATTCGGCCAACATTTCGTCCTGCCAGGAATCGAACCCAGCTCTCTCATTTGCGAGACGACTGCTCTAACCACTGAGCTACAGGACTCCACTTTGCTAGTGCATACAAGGATAAATGATTTGAACTCGTCAGTGGTAACCAGAGGACATCAATTGAAGCTAATTACCAAAAGGGTAAAGGGAGAGGTTAGGAATATTTTTGCACACACACACACAAGGAGTTGTTAAGACATGAAAAGTCTGAAATTCTGGTAGCGAAATATTGAAAGAATTCATGTCAGTTTTAGTTTTCAGGTGTTTACTAACGTTCCTGGAGAGCTGAACATTTTCCCAAGAAATTTTCAGTGGCAATCAAAGTCTAACATGTGATGTGGACTCTAACTGCATAGTTCGTGACATTAACAAGCAATGGGGGAGACCGAGCGAAGGTGGGACCACAAAGCCATTCAATTTGATCAGTGTTCAGCAAATTATTGGAATCTGAAGAATAAAAGTAAAGATCTGAAGGATAATAGTAACAAGGAATGTCTGGAAATGACAGGCATTTCAGAGATAACTGAAAACTGGAACTCCATCCCACAGTCCTTTCTCTTGCTCCCTCCCTTGACACCTTCAAAGCAAGTCTCAAGGCTCTCCTCTTTGACCGCGCATTCAGCCACCCATTTACCTCTACCCTAGATGCCCTCCACCCCTCCCTGATCCCAAACCACTGCTCGGTCCAAATCCCTGACGATCCAACGCCTTGGGTCATCCTCCTTGAGACATCCTCCATGTACAAATGTAATTTGTTGTTCTTGTTTAAACATTCAATATATATTTGACAACATAATTAATTAAGGAATTTGAGAGATCGAGTATATTATTTTTATTGTTACAAAATAACCACATATCATAGAATCATAGAATATTACAGCACAGAAGGAGGCCATTCGGCCCGTCATGCCTGTGCTGGTTCTTTGAAAGAGCTACCCAATAAATACCACTCCCTTGCTCTTTCCCCATATCCTTGCAATTTTTTATTTTTCAAATACCTATTCAATTCCCTTTTGAAAGTTGTTGTTGAATCTGTTTCCATCACCCTTTCTGGCAGTGCATTCCAGACCATAACAACTCTCTTTGTGAAAAAACATTTCCTCATCTCCCTTCTGGTTCTTTTACCAATTATCTTGAATCTATGTCCCCTGGTTACTGACCTACCTGCCAGTGGAAGCAGTTTTTCCCTATCTACTCTATCAAAACACCTCATAATTTTGAACACCTCTATTCATCGCCCTTCACCTTCTCTGCTCGAAGGAGAACAATCCCAGCTTCTCTAGTCACTCCACATAACTAAAGTTCCTCATCCTTAGTACCATTCTGGTACATCTTCTCTGCACTCTCTCCAAGGCCTTGATATCCTTCCTAAAGTGTGCTGCCCAGAATCGACCACAATACTCCAGCTAAGGCCGAAGCAGCAGAACTTAGCAGAACTTCGTTGTTTTTGTACACTATGCCGCTATTTATAAACCCAAGGATCCCATATGCTTTTTTAACAACACTATTAGCCTGTCCTGCCACCTTCAAAGATCTGTGGATTAGTTTCGCTTTGGGATCTGCTGGATGAATCACAAGGTATTTTCTTAATCTTATACATTTCCATGTTCTGATTACCAAAATATTTCTTGCACCAGCCCCAATGCAATGTTCAATTTACTAGATAGGACACAAGTGTGAAAGAAACACATCTATTTCGTTTTTCACAATTACTCGTGGAGGGTGTACATTGTGTGCCACGTAATGTGCTGCAGTCATTTCCCATGCATCTACAAATGCCACGTTGATGCCCTCAAACATTTTTCTTAATACTTTATCTTGGTGAAAACTGTACCAATCACTGTGAAAAAGGCTGTACGGAAGTCGAGCAAGATCTCGGACATTGGCTGTCTTCATCGTAATGTGTGTATCTGGACTCCTGCTCAGTAATTCTACAATTGATCTCCGAATATTCTGCAGCCTTCGGATATAAGCTTCCACTGGAAAAAATGTCATATGGGCCCATATAGTGATTGCTATAACTGTGCTCTTTCCTCCTTTCGTGTTATCCAGCTGATTTGCAATGTAATGCAGATGTTGGCTTGAAACGTCAGTGAATCCAATCGGTGGGCCATGGCAACGATATTTCACCATGATCTTGTTCACCACATCCACAGCAGTGTAAGGACCATTTTGTTTAGTATTGCCAAAGTCAAACATTGTAAGATCTAAAACCGAAGAGACAACATAATTCATTATATGCACCACCATTAGCAGCTGGGCCTTAAACCACTCTGTCCCACCCTCTGGAACTCCATCCTGCAGTCCCTCCACCTCGCCCCCTCCCTTGCCTCTGTGAAGCCCCATCTCAGGACCCTCCTCTTCGACCGTGCTTTCAATCACCCTCCACCCTCCCCAAACCCGAACCCCAGTTCAGGTCCGAAATACTGATTGTCCAGAGCCTTCGGCACTATCCAAATTTAATTGTGTTGTTGTTGTGGCTCTATCTTAACTATTTTATATATTTATGCACAAGTTATCAATTCTAAAGAGGTGGGACAGATGGTGGACAGGAGAGGACTTGAGCATTGTATGTGGGCAGCTGAGAAAAATGCATCAGGTTGTCCTCACCCCTGATGAGCCGATGGACCTGTCAGTCAAGCCGACGGCTCACCTTTAAGACAGTTGTTGCCTTTGCATCTCCTGCCACCCCCAGTGTGTCTCCTGGTTTCCTGTAACCATCACGTGGCCCACTGTTTGGGAACCAATGATCTACAGGATGCAACTTGCGATGCCAGTCTATGCAGATTCAGCTGATTTGTCTCCAGTTGTATCCTAACACATACTCTGGGGTCTGCCAACCTGCACCTAATACACCCTAGAAATAGAGAATTGGGTAACTCCTTTCGGAGAGAGATTACATCCTCCATTCTAGACACGGAAGTTTCCATATGTAGGTGGGATGCATGTGTGAAACTCTGTCTGGATTCGATACTTTTATACCTGAGCATGGGTTTCCACATGTGTGGACACCTGACCAAATTAAATTAGACTTATTTAGTTATGAAGTAGGGGTGTGGAGCATAGAATGCGCTTTGGGAAATGTCTGTCTTTGGCGTATACTAGCAAGCCTCCAAGATACATACATTTACATCTTAAGGAACCATAATCCCATAGAGTGAAGTATATTCACCTACAAAATATACAGTCAATTCACTTCACAGTGAAACAATTTGAGACATCTTAATGACGTGATAAAGGGCAATATCAAATAAAAGGGTTATTACTTTTATAGAGAGCAGAAGATAGTACTGAAAATTTAACACATAAACTGATGGGACCATGTTAATATAGGTAGAATATCAAATGGATTAATCTAACCTGGGAGAAGCCTATTAAAATAATCAAACCACTGTCGCAAAGTGGAGTCTCCATAAAGATGAACCACTTTTCCCCGAAGACAGTTTGTAATGTTTGCTGGAGTGTTGAAGCGGCGAATATTGCATTGTGTTGACATCCATTGGTCCTGATAGTAAAAACCTGACGGTGAAGTCAGAGACTTGCCACGGACACAGTTTCCGACATTTGCACCTGAAAATAAAAAGAGAAGCAGAGCTGAAAATAAATTAGAACAGGGTCAAGTCAGAGATTTGCCATGGACATAATCTTTATTAAAAGTAAAGTGAGATCCAAAACAGAAGCACATGCTAATACATGGTAATCTTGATGCTCGATGGATTATCAATTTTCCAATTGGTTGATGAGCATCTATGACAACTTTCAATTTTAAGATGTAGAAACTACTTGTGGCACAAATCAGAAAATGTTACAAACAATTATGAAAAATGTTTGGAATGGTACGGACCCATACAAATCAGGAATGTTCTATTTTTACTAGAGTAGCAGAATTAATTTCCTCTGATGGATAAAGGATTTTTTTTCACAAAGGGCATGCTTAGCTTATTTTCCCCACAAAATACAGTATATCCTGTGAAGTGCTTTGAGATGTCTGGACAACGTGATAAGCCGCTATATCAAATGCAAGGATTATTTATTTATTATTATGTATTTGCTCTAAATAGGAATCTACACCCAAATGTTAAATAAATAATTCCAGATACATGAAACAACTTTTTATGCAAAACTTGACTCACCCATATCTGCAGTACGAAAGGATTACCCCAACAGCCGTACATATGTTCCCTTTCATTGACCAAACCTTTAATTTATTCATTATTCTAATTACATAGTTCTTACCTGCATGAATTGATTTCACTACAGTTATATAACTCGAAGCTTTGGGTAATATGGGCTTCAGGAGGTTGACTTTGCTGAAAATGTGACACAGTTCATTATTGTTAGTTATGTCACCATATTGTGTTTGAATTAATTAACAGTTTATGCAGAATGATGTTTATAACTGTAGCTAGTTTACAGCTGTTTATGAGTCTTGTAGCTCAGTGGTTAGAACACTTGCTTCGTAAGCGAGAGACCCAGGTTCAATTTCTATCAAAGCGAAACATTGAGCAAGTACTTACTCCACTCTTACTTTGTTTACCCAGCGGTAAGTAGGATCCCGGTTGTTAGTCAATTGGCAGATCACTTTCCGGGGGTAATAATTTCTTACATTTTTTAAAGGGTGATAATACTGTTTGTGGGACACTGCTGTGCACAATTGGCTGCTACATTTCACTCACAAATCAGTAAATTCTACTCCGTTGGGCCCTCCGTTCCATTATGGGTGGCCACTCTTTCAGCCATTGAACCCTGAAATGTTTGAAGACTCTCCCTCAATTCCTCTGCCTTGCCCCATCCTTCCACACCTTCAGGTTGTGCCTGAAGCCATTCCTCTTCGACTATGCCTACAGTCACCTTCCCTCGGCTCAGCCTTGTGCTCTGCCACTGTCAGGCACTCTGGGATGCTACGCTTGCTATACAAATGCAAGTTGTTGCTCAGAGGAGGGAGGAAAAGTCAGCAGAGGTAGAGCAAGAAGTGGTGAAGTGGAGGTTGAAGTCATCTAAGTTGAGGAGGGGCCCATCTAAGAAAAAACAGTGCACAAATGCCTCATTTTTATCACCATTCTCTGAGTGAAGGGATATGGCAGGAATCATAGAATGTTACAACATAGAAACTGGCCATTCAGTCCTCAAATTTGTGTGCACTAGCACTTTCCAACCTCTCTAACCTGTTCGCACTCCACTCCTCCACCTCGCTGTTTGTTCACTAACCCAGGCCTGCTGTGCATCCCCCGACTCCTCAATCAAATTACCAAAAGGAAAGTGACGCTGCGGCTCATACATATATCCCCATTGGAAGATATGAAGAAAATAAAGAACTGTAAGAACGGCAAGTGTCTACCTTCTGAAATAACGACCTTCATCACCAATTAAGTAAGATGTGTTGTAGCCAGATCTAGCATGGTTGACCCGAGCAGAACAGGGCAGCTTCTGTGGTTTATAGCAGAACCAGGGTTCCCCAGTCTTGAGATCAGTAAAGTTACAGATAGGGACACCATCAGGCAAACAAAGATTGCACTTAGTTGTCTCTCTGATATTCCCAGATCTGAAGGTGCTTTGATAGGCCGCCTTATGTGTGTGCTCATCACGTATCCATTTAAGTAACTGAATCGCTTCACTGGGATGAACCAAAATAACGGACACCTCAACTTTCCCCGACCAGAATAAAGTAAAATTGATCGTGTACGATCCATTTTGATAATCGACAACTGTTCCCACTGATCCCGCTTTGAGCTCTGGGGTGCGGATCCGGGCCTGGAGATAGTCACCTCCGTATTGCTTTGGGTGTCCTGAAAAATCATACATGTGGACGATCACCTGTAACTGATCCCCAACGTGGAAAGTGTTTTGAGAGTTTAAAATAAGAAAGTAAGAGTGTTTTGGGTCAGTGCTGTTCATAAAGGGTGTGCGAGCTCCAGGTGAGTTTGGCCATTCAATCATTTTCAACAGGAACATTCCCTCAGCTCTTTCTGCAGGTGTAAAACTTTCAACGAGGTAGCCACAGTTTATCAGTTTGGCCAACCATGGAAATTTACTCATCACCATCTGCTGATTCTTTGATGGATGCAATTTTGGATCTGAGAAATTCTTTGATCCAGAGTTTGAACAATAATTGTGCTGTGAAAAGAAACACATATTTACCAAAAAAAAAGGTATTTCCTAGAGAAAGCAAGCAATAGAAAGAGAGCAAACAGGAGAGAGCAAGTGAGATAGAATGAGACAGAGAGCGATCAAGACCTCTGCTTTTATTGCAGTGGGAGCAGAGCAAGGGAAAAAGCGAACAAGTGAAAACAGCAGAAAAGAGAGCAGAGCGAGAGAAAGAGAAAGAGCAAGCAAGAGAGAGTGAGCAAGAGAGAGAGAGCGAATGAGGAAGAGAGTGTAAGCAAGGGAGAGATAGCAAGAGAGGGTGAGAAAGTGAACAAGGCAAGCGAGAGCCAGAGCAGAGCAAGTGAGAAAGCGGGTCGTGTGAGTGACTATCAACATCGGAGAAGGGGAAAGAGAGCTGCTCCACCTACCTCGATGCAATAAATGTTTATAATCACAATCAGCAATGCTAGCAGTGAGATTAAAGTGAACATAAGCCGGGATATGGAGAAAGGACGAGATGCTTCGGTGCCTTCTTCAACCATGTTGAACTCAGTGCCCAAGAGCCCACTGCCTGCTCTGCAGCTTTACTTTCTTACACCTGAGAAAAGCAAATAACCAAATAAATTTGTTGAGAATGAATGTTGTCATACAGTTTGCAAATACATTCTTAAGGTTCTGAGAAAAGAATAAATTACTTCCTGTACGTAGACTAATGACTGGCAAATAAAGTTCAATGTGGATGTATCCAAAGTCCTGCATAAAGTAAAAACTACATTGGCTGAAATATCAAAGCGCTCGAGTTGACCCATTGTTCATCGTGCCTAAGGAATATCAATAATTAATAGCGATAAAAAAGCATAATGCACATGACTCATCTGTTCTGCTGGCGGTAGCACAGGCAGCCACACACAGTGCATTTATCTCACAGATGCCAACTAACTGCAGTGCACGGCTGTGTAGGTGTAATCAGGTTAATAATGTTGCCAATTAAACTCCAAAGAAAAACCATTAAATCCTTTGAAAGAAGTGTGTTTTTGTTGCAGACTAGCTGTACCCGGTGCAGCTACGCTTGCAACCAAAGGATCCAGTATGGAATGTGGATTTCAGTGATACCACTCACAAACCATTTAACACGTCATACACCATAAGCAAAACTACTAAACATGCGCGATGAGCTTGTTTAGGTCATAGCTTATGAACAATAGAAGATCTTATCAAAGCTATGCTCGCCGAAGGAGTTTGCTGTGTGATCCTGCAGGTCCTCGAGTTATTGCAAGGCTTCCGTGTAGATGACATCTGCAGTTTTTCCTCCTTCGGCCATGATGTGCAGGTTTTGAGATGAACCCACACATGAGCATCCAACATAGAATTGTCCATGGGAAAAGCAGAGTGTATTCAAGAAAATGCCAGCAACCTTTAAGCTCTGCCCCGTGCCTTGTTAACTGACATGGCAAAGCACATTTGACCAGGGAATTGGAGCCCTTTGAACTCAAACGGGCAGTCACTTGGGGGCAGTGGGATGCTGGGAGGAATGAATACATCTTCCTCTTTCAACTGACCAGTCAGAATAGTTGCTTCAATAACATGTGCATCAACTGCTTTACCGCCAACCTTGTTCCATTGCATAGCTTTGGTATATCTAGATTCCTCAGCAGCATGATTATGCATTCGACCTTTATTATGTGTTTGTGTGGAGGCATACCAGATGGTTCCAAAGAGTTTAAATACTCAGTTGGGTAGTTGACAGCATTTTCGATGTCAGGAACAGTATCTATCGACTTGTACACAGTTTCTTGGCCAGGGACGTCATTGAATAGTTGGGAGTTGATCTTGCTGTCAGACTCATTTCTTGGAGCAAGGATTGCTCATTGACACAAACACTTATGATTTGTGTAGTTATAGCTGAGGTTCGGGAAAACTTTGTTTTTGAGCTCTGCTGTATCTTGTACAATGGTCCCACGGGCATCTGAATTTGGCCATCTGTTGGATCCGCTGGAATTTTGTCATCCCCAATTTCCAGAAGGAGGTCCATATGCCCCAGCTGTGGAACTGCCTTGAAGATGGACTTGCATGTTTGTCCTGAGGTTCATCTTCCCCGCACATGCCCACAGCCTGGAAGCCTTAAGACTGGCATTCAGTTTGTCAGCACGGGTACCACATCGTATGACAGGTAGGGTCTGGCGGAAGTCACCCGACAAAATAAGTATCATTCCTCTTATTGTCGGGGTGTTTTCCCTGATGTCCTGACGTGTCCTGTCCAGAGCCTCAAAGGCATGCGTGTGCAACGTGGGGCATTCATCCCACACAACGGTTTTACAGTCCTTGATCAATGTGGCTGCAGCTATACTGTTCTTGATATTGCACATTGGATCCTCTGCATGAGAAAGGTTCAGTGGCAGTTTGAAGGCAGAACGGGCTGTCCTGCCGCCCATAAGTGGAGTTGCTGCAATACCAGAGGATGCAACAGCAAGTGCAATGTTTGCTATACAAATGCAAGTTGTTGCTGAGAGGAGGGAGGAAAAGTCAGCGGAGGTAGAGAAAGAAGGGGTGAAGTGGAGGTTGAAGTCGTCTAAGCTGAGGAGGGGCCCATCTAAGAAAAGACAAGTACACAAATGCCTCATTTTTGTCACCATTCTCTGAGTGAAGGGATATGGCAGGAATCATAGAATGTTACAACATAGAAACTGGCAATTCAGTCCTCAAATTTGTGTGCACTAGCACTTTCCAACCTCTCTAACCTGTTCGCACTCCACTCCTCCACCTCGCTGTTTGTTCACTAACCCAGGCCTGCTGTGCATCCCCCGACTCCTCAATCAAATTACCAAAAGGAAAGTGACGCTGCGGCTCATACATATATCCCCATTGGAAGATATGAAGAAAGTAAAGAACTGTAAGAACGGCAAGTGTCTACCTTCTGAAATAATGACGTTCATCACCAATTAAGTAAGATGTGTTGTAGCCAGATCTAGCATGGTTGACCCGAGCAGAGCAGGGCAGCTTCTGTGGTTTATAACAGAACCAGGGTTCCCCAGTCTTGAGATCAGTAAAGTTACAGACAGGGACACCATCAGGCAAACAAAGATTGCACTTAGTTGTCTCTCTGATATTCCCAGATCTGAAGGTGCTTTGATAGGCCGCCTTATGTGTGTGCTCATCACGTATCCATTTAAGTAACTGAATCGCTTCACTGGGATGAACCAAAATAACGGACACCTCAACTTTCCCCGACCAGAATAAAGCAAAATTGATCGTGTACGATCCATTTTGGTAATCGACAACTGTTCCCACTGAACCCGCTTTGAGCTCAGGGGTGCGGATCCGGGCCTGGAGATAGTCACCTCCGTATTGCTTTGGGTGTCCTGAAAAATCATACATGTGGATCATCACCTGTAACTGATCCCCAACGTGGAAAGTGTTTTGAGAGTTTAAAATAAGAAAGTAAGAGTGTTTTGGGTCAGTGCTGTTCATAAAGGGTGTGCGAGCTCCAGGTGAGTTTGTCCATTCAATCATTTTCAACAGAAACTTTCCCTCAGCTCTTTCAGCAGGTGTAAATCTTTCAACGAGGTAGCCACAGTTTATCAGTTTGGCCAACCATGGAAATTTACTCATCACCATCTGCTGATTCTTTGATGGATGCAATTGTGGATCTGAGAAACTCTTCGCTGCTGATCCAGAGATTGAAAAATAATTTGGCTGTGAAAAGAAACACATATTTAGATTAAAAAAATCATTTTTCCTGCCTTTGCACTCACACTTGTATCTTCATTTAATGATTTTTATGAAATAATGACAATAATGTTTGTATCTGAAGAATGTTTCAAAACACTTTGCAAGATTTACTGAAGTTTGGTGACTGTATATATCGTAGGTAAGTGCAAAAGTCAATTAGAGCATTGCAATGTCCCACAAACAACAATGAAATGAATGACAAATTGTATCTGAGGGATTGCTGGTCAAAACACTGGAAAAATCTCTTTAATGTCTAGTGAGGTATGGGACTGAACTGGGAGTCAGATTTCTCAGATTTGGAGTTGTTTTTCTTGACTAAATTCTATTGCCAATCTGCTCCTAATAGTATTAAGTAGTAAGTAATACAGTAATCCTTACGTTTTTGATATAGCGCCTTATCACGTCTTCGAGTCTACTCAAAGCGCTTAACAAAATATATTGTAAAGTGAATTAACTGTATATTTTGTGGGCAAAGATAAGATAGCAAGAGATTGTTAAGAGTTGCACTGTAATTTGATTAATGTTGCGACCACATGATGTACGTGAATTAGTGCAACTAAGTGCACAGCAATAAGCAACAGAACTGTTAATATGAACCAATTATCATGGAACTGATGAATCCATAACTGGAGCCCATCACTGTAATAAAGTGAATGGGATTCGTTCCCGTTGTTAGTCCTTAAAAGCATGAGGTTTCTCTTGTAAAGAAATTGGGGGATGTTAACAGAAACCACCCGAAAGGGTAGGAATTGTCACATAGAGTACAAACTGAGAAGAGGGAGAGAGAGAGCGAGCAAGAGGGAGCGAGTGAGTGATAGAGAGAGAGAGCAAGAGAGAACAAAAGCAGAGGGAGAGAGAGCAAGTGAGAGAAAAAGAGCGAACATGAGAGGGCGAGTGAGAGCGAGTAAGGCAGTGGGAGCGAGCAAGAGAGAGAGGGAGCAGAGCGCGAGAAAGAGCACACAGAGAGAGAAGAGCCACAGAGGGAGCAAAGCATGCAAGAGAGTGAGCAAGGGGGAGAGCGAGTAAGGAGGAGAGCGCGAATGAGGGAGAAACAGCAAGAGATGGTGAGGAAGTGAACAGGGTGATCGAGAGACAGAGCAGAGTGAGTAAGGAAGTGTGTAGTGCGAGTGACTGTCAACATTAGAGAAGGCGAGAGAGAGAGCTGCTCCACATACCTCCATGAGATAAATATTCATAACCAAAATCAGCAATACTCCCAGCCCTGTGATTAAAATGAAATTACGCCAGGATACAGAGATGGGACGAGATGCTTTTGTGCCTTCTTCAACCATGTTGCTCTCCTCTTCAACCCCGACCTACCAGAATTTTGGTAGTTCGGGGTATTAAAGGATACGCGGAGAAAGCGGGAAATTGGATTTGAATTCTAGTAAAGATATAGATCAGCCATGATCTAATTAAATGGCGGAACAGTCTCGACGGGCTGAATGGCCTACTCCTATTCCTACGTTCCTATGTTGAACTCAGTGCTCCAATGTTCTCTGTCAGCTCAGCAAATTTACTTTCTTACACCTGAAAAAAGCAAATAACCAAATAAATTAGTCATACAGTTTCCAACTACATTCTTGCGGGTCTGTAAAAAGAATGAATTTCCTCCTGGCTGCACGTACATAAGAACATAAGAAATGCAAGATGAAAAAAAGGCCATATAGTTCGCCTTCAACCTTCCTGGCGGTCACATGCACATATATCCCGAACTACCCATGTACTATATCCCATAATGTTATTTCCTAAATGAAAACTATCTCATCTGTGTTGTACTCTCACGCACCAGACTCCGTGACCCCATCACTCCCACCCTCGCCCGACTCCACTGGCTCCCTGTCCTCACCTCGTCCTCACCTTTAAGACTATACGTGGCCTTGCCCCTGACTACCTCTCTGACCTGCTCACTCCCTACCAACCTACCCGCTCCCTCTGTTCAGCGGGCTCTGCTCTGCTCCATGTCTCCCACCCGGCCCGCCCTACCATCAGTGGCCGGGCTTTCAGCCTCTCTGCCCCTACACTCTAGAACTCCATCCCACGGTCCCTTCTCCTTGTTTCCTCCCTTGCCTCCTTCAAGGCTGGTCTGAAGACCCTTCTCTTCGATCGTGCCTTCGGTCGCCCTCCCATCTCTCTGCCTTCCCTCACCCTTACACCATCCCTCCCCCATGCTCGGGCCCCGACACCTGACTTCAGCGCTTTGGGACGTCTTCCCGACGTGAAAGGCGCTCTATAAATGTAATGTTGTTGTTGTTGTTGTTGAAGGAATCAACATTTCCTGCTTCAACCATCTCCGTAGGGAGCCTGTTCCACAGGTTTACTATTCACTCACTGAAATAGTGTTTCTGTAGATTTGTTCTCAATTTACCCCCTTCAATCATAAGCCGTGTCCTCTGGTTTTGCTATTCTGAACTATTGAAACAATCTGTTATGATCTACAGTGTCTAGCCTGTTTAGAATCTTAAATGCAGTAATCATATCTCCTCTCAATCTTCTCTTTTCCATCATGAACATGCCCAATTTACTTAGTCACTCCTCATAGTCCAGATCTTCCTTTCCCTCTATCATTCTGGTTGCTCTCCTCTGTATCCTCTTGATTTCTCCCATATCCTTTTTGTACTGCAGTGACCAGAACTAAGTACGGTTTCACCAACGATTGATACAGTGGAAGAATTACCCCACTATTTTGGCTTGCTATTCATTTAGAGCACTCGCTTTGCAAGCGAGAGACCTGAGTTCAATTCCAGGCAGAGCGAAACCTTGGGCAAGTTTCCTTACTCCACACAGAGCCTAATAATAATCCCTCCAAAACCAAAAACAATAATAAATTGGTCATTTTCAATCTACGACTGTTTGTGGGACATTGCTGTGCGCAATTGGCTGCCGCGTTCGCCCACAAATATACAGTCATTTCACTTTACAGTGTGTTCTGTGAAGCGCTTTGGGACGTCCTCCCAACGTGAAAAGCGCTATATCAAATGCAAGGATTATTATTATTATTATTATTATTATCTTTTGATACATCCTAACATCTGGTTTGCTTTACTCACTGCCCGCTTTCTTTGCTTTCATTACTGGCCTCTCAAGAGCAATTGTATCAAAGGCCTTACTGAAATCCTGATATATAACATCCTCAGCCTTACCCTTACCCCAACTGAACATCAGCTAGATCGAGGCCTTCCTGATTGGCTCGCACCAGCGCCTCCGCATCTCGGGCTGGCAGCATCAGCCTCCACAGCTACACACTCAACCTCTCTAAGCCAGTCAGGAACCTGGGTGTCTTGTTTGACCCTGAACTGTCCATTCTCCCCCACATCCGCGCCATGACCAGCACTGCCTACCACCACCTCCGCAACATTACCAGACTCCGCCACTGCCTCACCCCTCAGGCTGCCGAAACCCTCACCCACGCATTCGTCACATCAAGGCTCGATTATGGAAACTCCCTCCTCCTCGGCCTTCCAACTCTTCCCTTCACAAGCTGCAGATCATCCAAAACTTACCAGGCTCCATGACCCCATCACTCCCACCCTCGCCCAACTCCACTGGCTCCCCATCCCTCAGAGGATCAAATTCAAGATCCCCGTCTTCATCTTTGAGGCCATCCATGGCCTTGCTCCCTCCTACCTCTCTGACCTGCTGACTCCCTACCATCCTGCCCACTCCCTCCGTTCAGCGGGCTCCGGCCTGCTCCATGTCTTCCGCCCTACCATCGGTGGCCGAGCTTTCGGCCTCTCTGCCCCCATACTCTGGAACTCCATCCCACAGTCCCTTCGCCTCGCTTCCTCTCTTGCCTCCTTCAAGGCCGGTCTCAAGACCCTCCTTTTCAATCGTGCCTTCGCTCGCGCTCCCACCTCTCTGCCTTCCCTCATCCCTACATCACCCCTCCCCCATGCGTGAAAGGCGCTTTATTAATGTAATTTTGTTGTTTTTGTTGTTACCCTTATCAAACTCCCTTGTCACATCATCAAGGAAAAACAGTAAATTAGATTGGCAAGACCCACCCCCCTTCATGAACCCATATTGGCTATCATTTATAATTTTATTTCTGTCCAGGTACTTTGTGATTTTATCCTAAATAAGAGTATAGACTGTACACTGATTGCTGCCAAGCAAAGCTCAATATGGACATTTAAATTGTACTGCATATAGGTTGTAAAATGATGAAACACAAGTACAGTATTCCATTGGATCAAATATTTAAATGTATACATTGACTCATCAATCATTATGCCCAACGAGGTATCAACAATGAATAGCAATAATTACGGCATACAGAACTCTGACTTATATTGCTAAATCCGGATCAACAGAGAGCTGGCAGCTGTGTGTGAGAAGAACACATTGAACGGTTTTATAATTCACTGTACACGGTTCGTCTGTTTTGCTGGTGGCACCACAGGCAGCCACATCCGGTGCAATTACTGCATTAGGGAGCGGACAGATTGATAGGGGGTCAGCAGCTTCAAGGAGATCTCGCTTTACACAAATAAATTGCTGGTGCCATCTTGTTAGTATAACAACAAGACCTGGAGAAACCTATTTACTTGCTTTTAGCCAGGCTGTCAGAAGAAAATTGTGTTAAGCAAAACATTTTTTTTGATAAGTCAGGTGTCTGATACAAGGGGAAACCCATCACTTTCTCTATTCCCTCTCCATTTCTCTCCCCTTCACCCTCACATTCACTCCCCACCCCCTCACAATCTCTCTCAAACTATCTCCCCCTCTCACACTCTCCCCTTTTCCCACTATCTCTTTCTACTTTCTTGCGCTGCATTCCTCCAACAGCCGGCTCCTGCCCTGGGAGAACATTCACCAGGGAGTCAGGGAGGGAGGGAGGGAGGGAGGGAGAGAGGGAAGTTTGAAATTGTGGAAATGGTCTCAGACGGGATAAAATCTCTCACCAGGCTGCCTGTTGGACCATGCTGAACTATAGCATATCCACAACATTGTACACAATTCTCCCACAATGCGGTGTTAAATAATTTGTAAAGTTTATTTAAAATACAGGTAAATCAAAACCCATAGTTCCACCACCCTGTTCTACACAAACACATTTAAAGTTTACTGTTGCATTTTGCTAGTTTTACAATCTATTTTTTGATGACATTTATACTTCACTTTGGTAATAGACTATTATATGCACTTACCCAAAATAGTCAGTGTTATGGACCACTATAACCCAAGTATTTGCAGCAGTATTTCTTAGAACTCATGTTCCCTTCTGTTATTAACAAAGGACGTGGAGGGTTGGGACTCTTCAAAGGCAAACAAATCCCAATGGCAGTACACAGGTGGAGATTCTAGTTCGCTACTTGTCGAAAACAAAATAATTCAACTAATACATGGTAATCGCATGGCCATTCCCTATCAGAGTTGCCTTTAGAAAGAAGAAAATAGTCCCTCCTGTCAAATTGCATGGAATGCACTGCTGGAATGCATTGCCTGAAAGGGTGGTGGAAGCCGATTCGATAACAACTTTTCAGAGAGGAGCAGTTAATTATTTTGGGAAGACAAGATTACAGGGCGATGGGGAGAGTGCGGGGGAATGGGGTTGATTTGGATAGCTCTTTCAAAGAGCCAGCACACACACAATGGGCCGAATGGCCTCCTTCTGTGCTGTATAATTCTATGATTCTATGAATTGGAAGCGGTGGAATCAGTTTGCGCCAGAATATTCAAGATGGAGTTAATTGCTAAATAATTCAATTGAGGATGTTGTTAGCCCTAACACTACCCGAATTTTACTTTTACAATATCTTTTCCATGTCTTTTCAGGTGTAGTGCATTTCTTTGTTGCAATATTGCAAAATCAGTTCAGCAACCATATCAATTCAAAACGTCAGTGAAGGAAACTGACTTCCCCCATTAAATCAGTCACTGCCCAAGAACTGGAGTGAAACCTGACCAAAGAAGGGGGAGGGGGCGACTAAGATGGGGTGGGGGGGCGAGGGGGCAACAGAGAGGGGGCAGGGAGCGACAGAGAATGGGTTAGGGGATACAGAGAGGTGGGAGGCGTTACAGAGAGTGGGGAGGGGGACACTATCTCCTTCTCTCCCCCTCTCTCGCACACACACTTTCTCTATCCCCTCTCATTCTCCCACAATGCGGTGTTACATTCATTTGCAAAGTTGATTTCAAATACAGGTAAATCAAACCCATAGTTCCACCACCCTGGTCTATACAAACACATTTAAAGTTTACTGTCGTATTTTGCTAGTTTTACAATCTATCTTTTGATAACATTTACGCTTCACTTTGGTAATAGACTGTTACATGCACTTACCTGAAATATTCAGTGTTATGGACCACTATAACCCAAATATTTGCAGCAGTATTTCTCAGAACTGATGTTTGCTTTTCTCACTAACACCGGATGTGGAAGTTGTGGCTTTTCAAAGGCAAACAATGCCCAATGGCACCCTAACCCTGAGACAGCTATTCATCTAATACAAAATAACTGAACTAGTGCTAGATCCAGGTGGCATATTTTAGCATGGTCAGGTGACACTAGACAGGTGGCTTTAATAATTGCCTTCTTCAATAGTTTCATCACTTTGGTATGTTCCTTCGTCCCCTTTTCTTTCACCTCCTCATCACTTATAGTCTTCTTCAGCAACTCATACAGTTGTCTCCCCGTTCAGCAAATTGTGGTAAAAGTGACCTTCGTGTATCCCACAAGATTAGCATTCAGGGGCTGAGAAAGATTTTAACACTGCCGCCCTCCTTTTATGGAATATGGTAGGTGCATTATGAAACCCCTGTGGCAGACTAGCCCAGGTGCATTGCTGGTCCTCAAAAGTAAACGCAAACCTGCATTGATCTTCTGTTCGCACTGGAATACTCTAAAATCCAATTGACATGTTCAGGGTGGAAAACTATTTGCAATTTGCTGGAATTTGTAATAACAATGTTGGAAGCCTCCATCACCACAGATGAGCAGGCGGAAATTACCTCATTCAACTTTTGGTAGTCAATAGTTAGTCACCATGAGCCAGCAAGTTTCATCACAGGCCAGATTGGGAAATTAGATGTAAGTGTCCCTTCATGTATCACCCCTTGTTCCAGCAATACCTGTATTGTTACTTGCACACACCACGTCTCTGGCACTTCTGGCACTGAATACTGCTTCATTTTGACATAATATGATCCATTAATGTCTTCCAGTCTCTGCATCCTCCATATTCCCCCCCCCACCCCCACCTCTGCAACCTCCAAACCCCCTACCATCCTGTTTGCTCGCTCTGCTCAGTGGGCTCCGGCCTGCTTCACGTCCCCTGCCTCGCTCGCCCCACTATTGGCCGGCAGGCCTTGGACACTCTGCTTCTATCCTCTGGAACTCCATCGCATTGTCCCTTCGCCTCACCCTCTCCCTTGCCACCTTTAAGATCCATCTCAAGACTGTCCTCTTCCATCGCGCTTTCGATCTCCCTGCTTCCCCCCACTAACCTCCACCCTCCCCGATCCCGACCGACAGCTCGGATCTGAAACTCTGTCTGTCCACCTCCTTGGAACGTTCACACGTTCTCAGGAGATTTGTCAAGAAAGCCATCTTCTGCTCCCTTGTCCAGAGACTTTCGGGCACACAAAATCTACATATTCTGTTATGTATCACCCTGTTGCAGTTGAAGGTCAGTTAAGATCCGCATGTGCATTCTCAATCCCTTTTCAACCGGTGTAAATCAACAGTCTCACTTCAAAGTTTCAACAAATGTAATAAATGAAAGATGTACAAAGGCAACTATTAACAGATAGTTAGATCTTGCACACATGTATAGTGTATAAAATATTAATCAGTCTATTTGCATGATTAAAGACAGTCTTTGTTTAGAGTCTGATACAAATAATCAAAGAAGAATAGGAACACAAAAAGAAATGTCAGAATTAAAAAAAGGTCAGTATAAGAAATCGAGGTAACCATTTACACATATCCCAAGAATCTGAAGAATAGAACTAAAGATCTGAAGGATAATGGAAAAGGGAAGGTCTGGAAATTATGGGTATTTCAGAGTTAATAGATTGGGGCGGGTTCAATTTGTATCTAATGTTTTGAAACACTAGATATATATTTAATAATAATAATAATCCTTGCAATTAATATAGTGCTTTTCAGTTCTTCTAGACGTTTCACAATAAATGTAAAGTATATTTGACAAAATAATCAATTGAGGAATTTGAGAGAGATAGAGTACATAATTTTCTTGTTTTGCTTTGGGATCTGCTGGATGAATCACAAGGTATTTTCTTAATCTTATACGCTCCCATGTTCTGATTACAAAAGTATTTCTTGCACCAGCCCCAATGCAATGCTCAACTTGTTAGAAAGGACACAAGTGTGAAAGAAACACATCTACTTCATTTCTCACAATTACTCCTGGAGGGTGTACATTGTGTGCCACGTAATGTGCTGCAGTCATTTCCCATGCATCTACAAATGCCACGTTGATGCCCTCAAACATTTTTCTCAATATTTTATCTAGGTGAAAACTGTACCAATCACTGTAAAAGAAGCTGTACCAAATTGGATCAAGTTCTCGGACATTGGCTGTCTTGAATATAATGAGCGTATCTGGACTCCTGCTCAGTAACTGTACAATTGATTTCCGAATATTCTGCAGCCTTCGGATGTAAGATGCGACTGGAAGAAAGGTCATATGGGCCCATATAGTGATTGCTATAATTGTGTTCTTTCCTCCTTTATTTGCATCCAGCTGATTTGCAATATAATGCAGCTGTTGGCTTGAAATATCATTGAATCTAATGGGTGGGCCATGGCAACGATATTTCACCATGATCTTGTTCACCACATCCACAGCAGTGTAAGGACCATTCTCTGGAGTATTGCCAAATTGAAATAATTTAAGATCTAAAAACAAAGAGACAACATAATTAATTATACCTTAACTAAATTATATTTTTGTGCACAAGTTATCAAATATGAAGAGGTGGGACAGATGGTGCCAGGAGAGGACGTGAGCAGGGTATGTGGGTGGCTGAGTAAAACCCGTCAGGGTGTCCTCACCCCTGATTAGCCGATGGACTTGTCAGTCAAGCCAACGGCTCACCTTTAAGACATGTGTCGTCTTTGCGTTTCCTGCCACCCCCAGTGTGTCTCCTGGTTCTCTGTAACCATCACGTGTCCCCCAGTTTGGGAACCAATGATCTAAAATAGTGTGGGCCAACAGGCAGCCTGGCAGGACTAAGTTTCTAAGGACGTGGTGGGTAAGAGACTCGCTTGCCTTCCTGACAGACTGCAGTAATCACCGGTATTATTTCCACTCTCCGCGCTTCGTCCTCCCAACCGCTGGCTCCTGCTGATGCCCTGAAGGCGTTCACCAGGGAGGGAGGGAGGGAGGGAGTGGAAGTTGGAAAGTTGGAAATGGTCTTGGGCCCGATGTGGCCTGCGGCCCGCCAGCCGGCCCACGCTGGATGCGACCCACGGACCTTTGTCAAATAGGGAATCCAGCCCCTGTATAGTGAAGCACTTTGAGACATTTCAATGATGTGATCAAAGTCAAAATCAAATGCAAGGATTATTATTATTATAGAGCGTAGAAGATTGTACTGAAAATTTAATTTAACACATAAACCTCCCTTTCCTCTCCAAGGCCCTAAACGAGTTGTTGCTTCCCAGCTTCACTCGTTCCTCTCCCACCACTCCCTTCAAACCCCCCCAATCGAGTTTCCGTGCCGCCGACAGCACCGAAACAGCCCTGGTCAAAGTGACAAATGACATTCTGTCCATCTGTGACCAGGACTCCCTCTGCCTCCTCGTCCTCCTTGACCTCTCTGCTGCTTTTGACACCGTCAACCACTCTATCCTCATCCACCGCCTCTCCTCTCACCTCAACCTTCATGGCTCTGTACTTGAATGGTTCAGATCATATCTCTCACACTGCCTCCACTTCATCTCCACAAATGGTTTCTCGTCTAACCCCCACGCCGTCTCGTGTGGCATTCTTTAGGGCTCTTTCCTTGGTCCCTTCATCTTCAACATCTATATGCTCCCTCTTGGTGACATTATCCGCAGACATGGGGTCAACTTCCACATACATGAGAATGACACCCAACTGTACCTCTCTGCCTCCACCTTGATTCCGGAACCACTGCTGTCCTAACAGAATGTCTGTCAGACATCAAATCCTGGATGAGAGCTAACTTTCTTCAGTTGAACGTCAACAAGACTGAGGCTCTCCTTATTGGCTCCTGTTAGCGCTTCCTCACCTCAAGCGCTGACAGCATCACCATCCATAGTTGCACACTCCACCTTGATAAGCCAGTCCGGAACCTTGGGGTCTTGTTTGACCCTCAACTATCCTTTCTATCCCACATCCGTGCCATGACCCGTTCTGCCTTCCCACCTCGCAACATCGCCTGACTCTGTCACTGTCTCTCAATGCATGCCGCTGAAACCCCCATATATGTTTTCATAACATTGAGGCTTGACTATGCAAACTCCCTACTTGTCGGCCTCCCTAACTCCTCCCTCCATAGGCTGAAGATCATCCAGAACTCTATAGCCTGCGTCTTCTCCCGAGACCGTATCACCCCTTCCTCGTCCGACTCTACTGGCTTTCCATCACACAAAGGATACACTTCAAGATCCCAGTACCTCAACTTCAAAGGCCTCCATGATCTTGCTCCACCCTACCTCTGCATCCTCCTAACCCCCTAGTATCCTGCCCCCTCCCTACGCTCATCGGACTCCGACCTGCTTCATGTCTCCCGCCTTGCCCGCACTACTATTGGCAGGCCTTCTGCCACTCTGCCTCTACCCTATGGAACTCCATTCCGCAGACCCTCTGCCTTGCCCCCTACCTTGCCTCCTTCAAGACCCATCTCAAGACATCTCCTATTCGACCATGCTTTCATTCACCCTGCTTCCACCCCTGCCCTCCACTCTCCCCAGTCCCAAGCTCAGATCCGAAACACGGATTGTCCAATGTCTTGGGATGTCCTCCTGATATGAAAGTCGCTATACAAATGTAATTTTGTTGTTGTTTTTGTTGTTGTATATTAATATAAATAGAATATGAAATGGTTCAATCTAACCTGGGAGACCTCTAGCAAAATAATTAAACCACTGTCGCATAGTGGAGTCTCCATAAAGATGAACCACTTTTCCCCGAAGACAGTTTGTAATGTTTGCTGGAGTGTTGAAGCGGCGAATATTGCATTGTGTTGACATCCACTGGTCCTGATAGTAAAAACCTGACGGTGAAGTCAGAGACTTGCCACGGACACAGTTTCCGACATTTGCACCTGAAAATAGAAAGAGAAGCAGAGCTGAAAGTAAACTAGAACAAGGTCAAGTCAGAGACTTGCCACAAATACATCCTCCAAGAAAGACACGTAAAAATAAAGTGAGATCCAAAACTGGAAATCAACTGAAACACATGCTAATACATGGTAATCTTGATGCTCCATGGATTATCAATTTTCTAATTGGTTAATTAACGCTTATGATAACCTCCAATTGTAAGATGTAGAATCTACTTGTAGACCAAATCAGAAAATGTTACAAACAGTGATATAAAAATGTGGTAGGGACCCACACAAATTAGGAATTTACTACAGTACTAAATTTACGACAGTAGCAGAATTAGTTTCCTCTGATGGATAAAGGATTTTTTCATACAAAAATAGAGCATATTAATTATGTCAGATGTCTAATCAAATGATCAAAATATAGTGCACAAAGTATAAATACAGCATCAAATATGTAAATGCTAATTAGCACAAAGGCATGCTTTTATTCCTGGATACTTTTATTGTCCACAAGATACAAAGTCACTTTATAGTATATCGTGTGAAGCTCTTTGAGATGCCTCAACAACATAATAAGACCTGATATCAAATGCAAGGATTATTTATTTATTATTTATTTGCTCTAAATAAGAATCTGATCCAAAATGTTGAATATATTGTTCCAGATGCATTAAATAACGTTTTATTCAAAAAGTGACTTATGAAAGGATTACCCCAACAGCCTTACTTATGATCCCTTTGATTTACTCATTATCAAACCTTTCATTTACTCATTATTCTAATTATATTGTTCTTACCTGCATTAATTGAATTCATTACAGTTATATAACCTGGACCTTTAGGTAATATTGGCTTCAGGAGATTCACCTTGCTGAAAATGTGACACAGTGCATTATTGTTAGTTATTGGAAGCAACGACTCATTCCAGACCTGGGAAAGAAATGGGAAATTGGAGATAAGGCGGTAATTGGAGAGCAAGGATGGGTCCAGAGAAGGCTTTTTGAGGATGGGGATTGTGATGGCTGTTTTTAAGAGGGTATGAACGGTGCCAGAGGTTGATGATGTCTTTTATAGAGGGGCAAGGAGTTGGACTGGGAGGCAAGGAGAAGGCTCGGGATAGGATTAAGGTAGCAGGTTGTGGGTTTCATTTTGAACATGATGGAGATGAGAGAAGAGTAGGAGATGATGTCCTTCGACTCCTTAATCACATTACCAAAAGGAATGTGACTCTATGGCTCATATATATTCGAAGATTTGAAGAAAGTAAAGAACTGTAACAACGGCAAGTGTCCTACCTTGCGAAATAACGACGTTCATCACCAATTAAGTAAGATGTGTTGTAGCCTGATTTAGCATGGTTGACCCGAGCAGAGCAGGGCAGCTTCTGTGGTTTATAACAGAACCAGGGTTCCCCAGTCTTGAGATCAGTAAAGTTACAGACAGGGACACCATCAGGCAAACAAAGATAACACTTAGTTGTCTCCCTGATATCCCCGGATCTGAAGGTGCTTTGATAGGCCACCTTATGTCTGTGCTCATCACGTATCCATTTAAGTAATTGAATCGCTTCACTGGGATGAACCAAAATAACGGACACCTCAACTTTCCCCGACCAGAATAAAGTAAAATTGATCTTATACGATCCATTTTGGTAATCGACAACTGTTCCCACTGAACCCGCTTTGAACTCTGGGGTGTGGATCCGGGCCTGGAGATAGTCACCTCCGTATTGCTTTGAGTGTCCTGAAAAATCATACATGTGGACCATCACCTGTAACTGATCCCCAATGTGGAAAGTGTTTTGAGAGTTTAAAATAAGAAAGTGAGAATGTGACGGGTCAGTGCTTTTCAGAAAGGGTGTGCGAGCTCCAGGTGAGTTTGTCCATTCAATCATTTTCAACAGGAACATTCCCTCAGCTCTTTCTGAAGGCGTAAAACTTCCAACGAGGTAGCCACAGTTTATCAGTTTGGCCAACCATGGAAGGTTATTTATCATCATCTGCTGATTCTTTGATGGATGCAATTTTGGATCTAAGAAATTCTTTGATCCAGAGTTTGAACAATAATTGTGCTGTGAAAAGAAACACATATTTACCAAAAAAAAGCTATTTCCTATTTCCTGCCTCTGCACACCCACTGATACCCTCCTCCAATTGTTTTAATGAAATAATAACAATAAAGTTTGCATCTGGAGGATGTCTCAAAAGGATTTACTGTCAAGTGTGCAGTGACTGTATGTTTTGTAGGCCGTGAAGTATACTGACTGTATATTTTGTCGGCTCGTGCAGCAGCCAAATTGGACATTGCAATATCCCACAAACAGCAAGGAAAAGAATTACAAATTGTATCTGGGGATTGCTGGCCAAGACTTTTTGTATAGTGCCATGGGATCTTTTATGTCTAGTAACAGAGAGATCGAACAGAGAGAAAGAGGCAGAGAGAGAAAACACAGAGAGAGTGAGCACAGAGAGAATAACAGAGAGATCAAACAGAGAGCTCATACCAAAAGAAAGGGAGTAAGTGAGAAAGCAGGTCGTGTGAGTGACTATCAACATCGGAGAAGGGGAAAGATAGCTGCTCCACCTACCTCGATGCAATAAATGTTTATAATCACAATCAGCAATGCTAGCAGTGAGATTAAAGTGAACATAAGCCGGGATATGGAGAAAGGACGAGATGCTTCGGTGCCTTCTTCAACCATGTTGAACTCAGTGCCCAAGAGCCCACTGCCTGCTCTGCAGCTTTACTTTCTTACACCTGAGAAAAGCAAATAACCAAATAAATTTGTTGAGAATGAATGTTGTCATACAGTTTGCAAATACATTCTTAAGGTTCTGAGAAAAGAATAAATTACTTCCTGTACGTAGACTAATGACTGGCAAATAAAGTTCAATGTGGATGTATCCAAAGTCCTGCATAAAGTAAAAACTACATTGGCTGAAATATCAAAGCGCTCATCGTGCCTAAGGAATATCAATAATTAATAGCGATAAAAAAGCATAATGCACATGACTCATCTGTTCTGCTGGCGGTAGCACAGGCAGCCACACACAGTGCATTTATCTCACAGATGCCAACTAACTGCAGTGCACGGCTGTGTAGGTATAATCAGGTTAATAATGTTGCCAATTAAACTCCAAAGAAAAACCATTAAATCCTTTGAAAGAAGTGTGTTTTTGTTGCAGACTAGCTGTACCCGGTGCAGCTACGCTTGCAACCAAAGGATCCAATATGGAATGTGGATTTCAGTGATACCACTCACAAACCATTTAACACGTCATACACCAGAAGCAAAACTACTAAACATGCGCGATGAGCTTGTTTGCTGTGTGATCCTGCAGGTCCTCGAGTTATTGCAAGGCTCCCGTGTAGACGACATCTGCAGTTTTTCCTCCTTCGGCCATGATGTGCAGGTTTTGAGATGAACCCACACATGAGCATCCAACATAGAATTGTCCATGGGAAAAGCAGAGTGTATTCAAGAAAATGCCAGCAACCTTTAAGCTCTGCCCCGTGCCTTGTTAACTGACATGGCAAAGCACATTTGACCAGGGAATTGGAGCCCTTTGAACTCAAACGGGCAGTCACTTGGGGGCAGTGGGATGCTGGGAGGAATGAATACATCTTCCCCTTTCAACTGACCAGTCAGAATAGTTGCTTCAATAACATGTGCATCAACAGCTTTACCGCCAACCTTGTGCCATTGCATAGCTTTGGTATATCTAGATTCCTCAGCAGTATGATTATGCATTCGACCTTTATTATGTGTTTGTGTGGAGGCATACCAGATGGTTCCAAAGAGTTTAAATACTCAGTTGGGTAGTTGACAGCATTTTCGATGTCAGGAACAGTATCTATCGACTTGTACACAGTTTCTTGGCCAGGGACATCATTGAGTAGTTGGGAATTGATCTTGCTGTCAGACTCATTTCTTGGAGCAAGGATTGCTCATTGACACAAACACTTACGATTTGTGTAGTTATGGCTGAGGTTCAGGAAAACTTTGTTTTTGAGCTCTGCTGTATCTTGTACAATGGTTCCACGGGCATCTGAATTTGGCCATCTGTTGGATCCGCTGGAATTTTATCATCCCCAATTTCCAGAAGGAGGTCCATATGCCCCAGCTATGGAACTGCCATGAAGATGGACTTGCATGTTTGTCCTGAGGTTCATCTTCTCTGCACATGCCCACAGCCTGGAAGCCTTAAGACTGGCATTCAGTTTGTCAGCACGGGTACCATATTATATGACAGGTAGGGTCTGGCGGAAGTCACCCGACAAAATAAGTATCATCCCTCCCATTGTCGGGGTGTTTTCCCTGATGTCCTGACGTGTCCTGTCCAGAGCCTCAAAGGCATGCGTGTAAATTTCAGGGGAGCCAGGGAATTGAAGGTGTGGAGAGATGGTCATTCAGCAGCTTGATGGCTGCATCAGGATTGCTGCACGTGGAGGGCCAGAGGGAGAGGAGGTCCGAGGAAAAGAGGGTATTTGTAACCCTGTCTGTATGTCTGTCTGTGTGTCCATCTACATTTCATATTGGATCATTTGGTTGCAGGCGAAGCTGCAACGGGTACAGGTTATAAATACGTTGATGTTTTCGGTTTCGAACACAGCTTCTGTCTGAGAATTCAATATTATCAACAGCCTCCGCGTATAGAAGTTACTCCTAAACTCTGATTTAGATCCACTTGTGACTATTTTATACTTGTGCCCCCATTAGAATGTAAACCAATCGTGTCAGTTAAATATACAGTCAATTGACTTTACAGTATATTCTGTAAAGCGTTTTGAGACATTTGGAAGATGCAAAAAGCACTGTATCAAATGAAAGGATTATTATTACTATTATTAACCGATCCATACATTGTGGTTGAGAGGGAGGAGGGAGAAGTGGGGGTAAAAGAATGTAACGAGGGGGGAGTGGTAGATGGAGAAGGTGGTATGGATGGTCAGGGTGGGGTGGGAGGAGACATGGGGGGAACCTGTCTCTACATTGAAAGAGGGCAGTTTTTCCCTCCTGAAAACCACACAAAAGCTGATTTATTATTTGATACACAATGAGAAATTAAAGGCAGTACCACCCCATGCCTTCAACCGTTGATCCGGGCAACATTTCAATAGCAGTTCTATTCAGTCCCAGGTTAATCTGACCACTTACATTGAGGCAGCCAGATCTCATGTCATGTCTGACTGATCTCTGACACTTGTGACAGAATTGGTTCTTTCCACAGTACTGATTGAAAGTGGAGGCTCATTGTATCGAACTAATACAATTTGACGCATAGATCATACAGATCACCTGCTCCCTCGACCCCATCCCTATCCCTCTCCTTACCTCCAAGCGCCACCTCCTTGCCCCTCTACTCACTGACATCATAAACCTCTCCCAATAATCTGGTACTGTTCCGACACGGTTAAAAACTGCCGTCATCACGTCAACACTCCTATGCTTAAAAAACCCTCCTTGGACCCATCTCTACTGCCAAACTACCACCCAATCTCCAACCTCCTTTCCTCTCCAAGGTCCTGGAATGAGTTGCTGCTTCTCAGCTTCGCTCCTTCCTCTCCCTTCTCGAAAAACAACAACAACAAAATTACATTTATAGAGCGCCTTTCACGTCGGGAGGATATCCCAAAGCAATCCAATCAGGTTTCCGTTGATACTGGAGTTGATACTGGAGGAGGCAAAGTAGATTTGTGGTCATCCACATACGTATAGAAGTTTACCCCATCTGTGGATGACATTTCCCAGAGGGAGTATATAGATAAGGAAAAGAAGAAGGCCAAGGATGGAGCCCTGGGGTACCCAGCAGGTAACTGGGTGGGGGTGGGAGGAGAAACCAAGATGTTGCCAAGATGAAATGGAGGTGGTTGGTTAAGTAGGACTTGAACCATGCGAGTGCGGTGCCACTAAGGTGGATGAGGGAGGGGACGTGGTGGAGGAGGATGGCGTGGTCGACTGTGTCGAATGCCGCAGAGCGTTCCAGGAGAACAAGGAGGCAGATAGAGAGGATGTTGTTTGTGACTTTGACAAGTGCTGTCTCTGTGCTGTGGGTTGGATGAAAACCAGACTGCAGGGGCTCGTGGAGGGAGAGGTGTGACCAAACTTGACCTGTAACAATGCATTCCAGGACTTTGGCAGGGAAGGGTTGATTGGAAATGGGACGGTAGTGTGAGAGATTAGAGGGATCAAAGGTGGGTTACTTGAGGAGTGGTGTGATAACAGCGGTTTTCAGGGGGAATGGAACAGAGCCTGAGGAGAGAGATTAGTTGACAGTATCGGTCAACAGTGAGGAGAGGAGGGGGAGTTCAGACCAGCAGCTGGATGGGGAGGGGGTCAAGGCAGCAGGTGGTGAACTTCATCCGGGTGATTGTGGTTGAGAGAGAGGTGGGGGCAAAAGAATGTAAGGGGAGGGGGGAGTGGTAGATGTAGAAGGTGGTACGGATGGTCAGTTGTGGGGTGGAAGGAGACATGGGGGGGACGACAATGCAGCCAAGCAGATGTTTTCAATTTTTGAGGTGAGGAAGTCTAGGACAAGCCCAGGGTGAGCAGGTGGGTTTGGAAACAGCCCTGAATTTCAGGGGAGACAGGGAATTGAAGCTGTGGAGAGATAGTCATTCAGCAGCTTGATGGCTGCATCAGGATTGCTGCACGTGGAGGGCCAGAGGGAGAGGAGGTCCGAGGAAAAGAGGTTATTTGTAACCCTGTCTGTATGTCTGTCTGTGTGTCCATCTACATTTCATATTGGATCATTTGGTTGCAGGCGAAGCTGCAACGGGTACAGGTTATAAATACATTGATGCTTTCTGTTTCGAACACAGCTTCTGTCTGAGAATTCAATATTATCAACAGCCTCCGCGTATAGAAGTTCCTCCTAAACTCTGATTTAGATCCACTTGCGACTATTTTATACTTGTGCCCCCATTAGAATGTAAACCAATCGTGTCAGTTAAATATACAGTCAATTCACTTTACAGTATATTCTGTAAAGCGTTTTGAGACATTTGGAAGATGCGAAAAGTACTGTATCAAATGAAAGGATTATTATTACTATTATTAACCGATCCATACATTGTGGTTGAGAGGGAGGAGGGAGAAGTGGGGGTAAAAGAATGTAACGAGGGGGGAGTGGTAGATGGAGAAGGTGGTATGGATGGTCAGGGTGGGGTGGGAGGAGACATGGGGGGGAACCTGTCTCTACATTGAAAGAGGGCAGTTTTTCCCTCCTGAAAACCACACAAAAGCTGATTTATTATTTGATACACAATGAGAAATTAAAGGCAGTACCACCCCATGCCTTCAACCGTTGATCCGGGCAACATTTCAATAGCAGTTCTATTCAGTCCCAGGTTAATCTGACCACTTACATTGAGGCAGCCAGATCTCATGTCATGTCTGACTGATCTCTGACACTTGTGACAGAATTGGTTCTTTCCACAGTACTGATTGAAAGTGGAGGCTC
This sequence comes from Callorhinchus milii, assembly GCF_018977255.1. Classification (NCBI taxonomy): domain Eukaryota; kingdom Metazoa; phylum Chordata; class Chondrichthyes; order Chimaeriformes; family Callorhinchidae; genus Callorhinchus; species Callorhinchus milii. Next base: position 9,848,452 of record NW_024704745.1, on the reverse strand, counting down.
ATTGTATCGAACTAATACAATTTGACGCATAGATCATACAGATCACCTGCTCCCTCGACCCCATCCCTATCCCTCTCCTTACCTCCAAGCGTCACCTCCTTGCCCCTCTACTCACTGACATCATAAACCTCTGCCAATCTTCTGGTACTGTTCCCACACCATTAAAAACTGCCGTCATCACTCCTATGCTTAAAAAACCCTCCTTGGACCCATCTCTACTGCCAAACTACCACCCAATCTCCAACCTCCCTTTCCTCTCCAAGGTCCTGGAATGAGTTGCTGCTTCTCAGCTTCGCTCCTTCCTCTCCCTTCTCGAAAAACAACAACAACAAAATTACATTTATAGAGCGCCTTTCACGTCGGGAGGATATCCCAAAGCACTCCAATCAAGTTTCCGTTGATACTGGAGTTGATACTGGAGGAGGCAAAGTAGATTTGTGTGTCATCCACATACGTATGGAAGTTTACCCCATCTGTGGATGACATTTCCCAGAGGGAGTTCATAGATAAGGAAAAGAAGAAGGCCAAGGATGGAGCCCTGGGGTACCCAGCAGGTAACTGGGTGGGGGTGGGAGGAGAAACCAAGATGTTGCCAAGTTGAAATGGAGGCGGTTGGTTAAGTAGGACTTGAACCATGCGAGTGCGGTGCCTCTAAGGTGGATGAGGGAGGGGACGTGGTGGAGGAGGATGGCGTGGTCGACTGTGTCGAATGCCGCAGAGCGTTCCAGGAGAACAAGGAGGCAGATAGAGAGGATGTTGTTTGTGACTTTGACAAGTGCTGTCTCTGTGCTGTGGGTTGGATGAAAACCAGACTGCAGGGGCTCGTGGAGGGAGAGGTGTGACCAAACTTGACCTGTAACAATGCATTCCAGGACTTTGGCAGGGAAGGGTTGATTGGAAATGGGACGGTAGTGTGAGAGATTAGAGGGATCAAAGGTGGGTTACTTGAGGAGTGGTGTGATAACAGCGGTTTTCAGGGGGAATGGAACAGAGCCTGAGGAGAGAGATTAGTTGACAGTATCGGTCAACAGTGAGGAGAGGAGGGGGAGTTCAGACCAGCAGCTGGATGGGGAGGGGGTCAAGGCAGCAGGTGGTGAACTTCATCCGGGTGATTGTGGTTGAGAAAGAGAAGTGGGGGCAAAAGAATGTAAGGGGAGGGGGGAGTGGTAGATGTAGAAGGTGGTACGGATGGTCAGTTGTGGGGTGGAAGGAGACATGGGGGGGACGACAATGCAGCCAAGCAGATGTTTTCAATTTTTGAGGTGAGGAAGTCTAGGACAAGCCCAGGGTGAGCAGGTGGGTTTGGAAACAGCCCTGAATTTCAGGGGAGACAGGGAATTGAAGCTGTGGAGAGATAGTCATTCAGCAGCTTGATGGCTGCATCAGGATTGCTGCACGTGGAGGGCCAGAGGGAGAGGAGGTCCGAGGAAAAGAGGTTATTTGTAACCCTGTCTGTATGTCTGTCTGTGTGTCCATCTACATTTCATATTGGATCATTTGGTTGCAGGCGAAGCTGCAACGGGTACAGGTTATAAATACATTGATGCTTTCTGTTTCGAACACAGCTTCTGTCTGAGAATTCAATATTATCAACAGCCTCCGCGTATAGAAGTTCCTCCTAAACTCTGATTTAGATCCACTTGCGACTATTTTATACTTGTGCCCCCATTAGAATGTAAACCAATCGTGTCAGTTAAATATACAGTCAATTCACTTTACAGTATATTCTGTAAAGCGTTTTGAGACATTTGGAAGATGCGAAAAGTACTGTATCAAATGAAAGGATTATTATTACTATTATTAACCGATCCATACATTGTGGTTGAGAGGGAGGAGGGAGAAGTGGGGGTAAAAGAATGTAACGAGGGGGGAGTGGTAGATGGAGAAGGTGGTATGGATGGTCAGGGTGGGGTGGGAGGAGACATGGGGGGAACCTGTCTCTACATTGAAAGAGGGCAGTTTTTCCCTCCTGAAAACCACACAAAAGCTGATTTATTATTTGATACACAATGAGAAATTAAAGGCAGTACCACCCCATGCCTTCAACCGTTGATCCGGGCAACATTTCAATAGCAGTTCTATTCAGTCCCAGGTTAATCTGACCACTTACATTGAGGCAGCCAGATCTCATGTCATGTCTGACTGATCTCTGACACTTGTGACAGAATTGGTTCTTTCCACAGTACTGATTGAAAGTGGAGGCTCATTGTATCGAACTAATACAATTTGACGCATAGATCATACAGATCACCTGCTCCCTCGACCCCATCCCTATCCCTCTCCTTACCTCCAAGCGTCACCTCCTTGCCCCTCTACTCACTGACATCATAAACCTCTGCCAATCTTCTGGTACTGTTCCCACACCATTAAAAACTGCCGTCATCACTCCTATGCTTAAAAAACCCTCCTTGGACCCATCTCTACTGCCAAACTACCACCCAATCTCCAACCTCCCTTTCCTCTCCAAGGTCCTGGAATGAGTTGCTGCTTCTCAGCTTCGCTCCTTCCTCTCCCTTCTCGAAAAACAACAACAACAAAATTACATTTATAGAGCGCCTTTCACGTCGGGAGGATATCCCAAAGCACTCCAATCAAGTTTCCGTTGATACTGGAGTTGATACTGGAGGAGGCAAAGTAGATTTGTGTGTCATCCACATACGTATGGAAGTTTACCCCATCTGTGGATGACATTTCCCAGAGGGAGTTCATAGATAAGGAAAAGAAGAAGGCCAAGGATGGAGCCCTGGGGTACCCAGCAGGTAACTGGGTGGGGGTGGGAGGAGAAACCAAGATGTTGCCAAGTTGAAATGGAGGCGGTTGGTTAAGTAGGACTTGAACCATGCGAGTGCGGTGCCTCTAAGGTGGATGAGGGAGGGGACGTGGTGGAGGAGGATGGCGTGGTCGACTGTGTCGAATGCCGCAGAGCGTTCCAGGAGAACAAGGAGGCAGATAGAGAGGATGTTGTTTGTGACTTTGACAAGTGCTGTCTCTGTGCTGTGGGTTGGATGAAAACCAGACTGCAGGGGCTCGTGGAGGGAGAGGTGTGACCAAACTTGACCTGTAACAATGCATTCCAGGACTTTGGCAGGGAAGGGTTGATTGGAAATGGGACGGTAGTGTGAGAGATTAGAGGGATCAAAGGTGGGTTACTTGAGGAGTGGTGTGATAACAGCGGTTTTCAGGGGGAATGGAACAGAGCCTGAGGAGAGAGATTAGTTGACAGTATCGGTCAACAGTGAGGAGAGGAGGGGGAGTTCAGACCAGCAGCTGGATGGGGAGGGGGTCAAGGCAGCAGGTGGTGAACTTCATCCGGGTGATTGTGGTTGAGAAAGAGAAGTGGGGGCAAAAGAATGTAAGGGGAGGGGGGAGTGGTAGATGTAGAAGGTGGTACGGATGGTCAGTTGTGGGGTGGAAGGAGACATGGGGGGGACGACAATGCAGCCAAGCAGATGTTTTCAATTTTTGAGGTGAGGAAGTCTAGGACAAGCCCAGGGTGAGCAGGTGGGTTTGGAAACAGCCCTGAATTTCAGGGGAGACAGGGAATTGAAGCTGTGGAGAGATAGTCATTCAGCAGCTTGATGGCTGCATCAGGATTGCTGCACGTGGAGGGCCAGAGGGAGAGGAGGTCCGAGGAAAAGAGGTTATTTGTAACCCTGTCTGTATGTCTGTCTGTGTGTCCATCTACATTTCATATTGGATCATTTGGTTGCAGGCGAAGCTGCAACGGGTACAGGTTATAAATACGTTGATGTTTTCGGTTTCGAACACAGCTTCTGTCTGAGAATTCAATATTATCAACAGCCTCCGCGTATAGAAGTTACTCCTAAACTCTGATTTAGATCCACTTGCGACTATTTTATACTTGTGCCCCCATTAGAATGTAAACCAATCGTGTCAGTTAAATATACAGTCAATTGACTTTACAGTATATTCTGTAAAGCGTTTTGAGACATTTGGAAGATGCGAAAAGTACTGTATCAAATGAAAGGATTATTATTACTATTATTAACCGATCCATACATTGTGGTTGAGAGGGAGGAGGGAGAAGTGGGGGCAAAAGAATGTAATGAGGGGGGAGTGGTAGATGGAGAAGGTGGTATGGATGGTCAGGGTGGGGTGGGAGGAGACATGGGGGGGAACCTGTTTCTACGTTGAAAGAGGGCAGTTTTTCCCTCCTGAAAACCACACAAAAGCTGATTTATTATTTGATACACAATGAGAAATTAAAGGCAGTACCACCCCATGCCTTCAACCGTTGATCCGGGCAACATTTCAATAGCAGTTCTATTCAGTCCCAGGTTAAGCTGACCACTTACATTGAGGCAGCCAGATCTCATGTCATGTCTGACTGATCTCTGACACTTGTGACAGAATTGGTTCTTTCCACAGTACTGATTGAAAGTGGAGGCTTATTTGGTTCTCATTGTGTCAAACTAATAGAATTTCACACATAGATCTTACAGATCACCTGCTCCCTCGACCCCATCCCTACCCCTCTCCTTACCTCCAAGCGCCACCTCCTTGCCCCTCTACTCACTGACATCATAAACCTCTCCCAATCTTCTGGTATTGTTCCCACACCATTAAAAGCCATTATGAGCATGCATTCTGAGCAGAGGGACAGGGAGAAGAGAAGAGCGGAGATTTCGGAGAGGAAGGAGCCAGGGGGTTTTGTAGCTCGGTAAACCAGGAGAATTTTGAGTGAGAGAGAGGAGGGATGATAGAGGGTGAGGTGCTCAAATGAGAAGAAGCAGCCAGAGGAATAAGGGGATAGACCGAGGAAAGCTTGGGAGATGAGGGCCACCCCGCGGCCATGTTAGTTAGGGCGGGGGGTGTGGTAGAACGTGTAGCCCAGAAGGGGAGACTTCAACTAGGGGGACAGAGTCACTGGGGGAGACGGAGACGAGAGTGGTTTGGAGAAGATTTTGGTGTCGTGGGGGAGAAATGACCGTGGAGTTCGAGGAGCGGGGAGTACTGGTGAGGGTATGGATGAGGGAGGGGTGTTTGCCTTTCGGAGGCGGTTGCTGCGGAGAGAGTGAGCGACGGGACAGTTCGGGGTGGCTGGATCGGCTGCGGGCTACAGGAGACAGCACGGGCGGGGGAGATGGCGGTGGTGGTTTGGGAGGGAGGGGGAGAGGTGGGATGGTGGTTATGGCTTAGGTGCCAGAGACTGGAAGGGAAGGGAACGGAGGGGTCATGGATAAGATATAGCCAAAAGACAATTGAGTTGACTTACCCTCTGAAACTGACGCACGAAAATTACATCGCACCGCACTTCACCTGGCGCCCGGAAGTGACGTCCGGCAGTGGCATTCGGTCGTTGGCTCACGTCGACGACATTTTGAAAATGGCGTCCATGCGCCCAAGGCAGCTGAGACTTCTCCTGGCTGCCGTTCACCCGCCCCGTGGCCCTGGCACATGTCGTACAGGCACAGACTTGTAAAGCTTTCTTGTCCCACCGGCGCTCAACCACGGCCTCCCCGTGCCCGCCTTTTGTTGATCGAAATCTTCGATGCACGTCCCCCCCTCCTCCCCTTCCTCCTCCTCCCTCCCCGCTCGCAACTCCCTCTAGGTTGACCTGGGTTTTTCGAGGCCCCTCCATCAGAAACAGGTCATTAGGCCAACTGGTCTGTGCCGTTGTTTATGCTCCACATGAGCCTCCTCCTGCCCTTCCTCTACTAAGCCTTTGAGCAAGCCCAGTCGAAGAGGCAGGTCTTGAAACAGGTCTTGTAGGAGGCAAGGAAGGGGGCGATGCAGTGGGACTGAGGGATGGAGTTCCAGAGGGTGGGGGGGCAGAACGGCGGAAGGCTCGTCCACCAATGGTGGGCAGGTGAGGCGGGAGACGTAAAGCAGGCCGGAGCCCGCCAAGCGGAGGGAGGGAGCAGGATGGTAGAGGGTTAGGAGGTCGCAGAGCTAAGGGGGGGGGGGCGGAGGAGAGGGCCAGTGAGGTCTTTGAAGGTGAGGATCTTGAACTGTATCCTCTGTAACAGGAAGCCAGTGGAGCCGGGCGAGGATGGGGGTGATAGGGTCGCGGAGCCTGGTGTAGGAGAGGACACGGGCTACAGAGTTCTGGATGATCTACAGCCTATGGAGGCAGGAGTGGGGGAGACCGACAAGCAGAGAGTTTGCATTGTCAACCCCGGATGTAATTAATGCGTATATGAGGGGCTCAATGGCCTGTAGTGTGATACAGTGGCCGAGCCGGGCGATGTTTCGGAGGTGGGCGAAGGCAGAACGTGTCATGCCACGGATGTGGAGTAGAAAGGATATTTGAGGGTCAACAAGTCGCCAAGATTCCGGACTGGCTCAGTGAGGTGGAGTGTACATTAAAAACCAGTATCCCATTTATATTGATGAATACAATATGCACTGATCAGAATAAATTAAAAATATTTATTTGTCACAAGCATGGAATTGACAACACCCTGAAGACATAAATTAACTCAGAGATATAATACATTAAAGGCACTTATGGTTTGAGCCAGTTGGTGACTAACTTCTTATTAGAAGTCCCTCCTTGGTATAAGCTGTGCCTACCTGCCCCAAACACTCAGTATTTATATACCTTTGGTGCTCTGCCACTCACAAAAAGCACAGGAATAATTAAAACTGGCAGTGAGACTCCATACAGACAAGAGAGCAACATTCTTACAAATGGAAATAACTGAGTCAGTTTGCAAACAGGTGGAAATAGCTGAGACTGAAGCACCATGCAAAAGAGATTTGTAACATCCTTACTGCCTGTGGGGGTGGTGGTCCCCCCAACACCCCATTGGAGTGTCAACATAGTTCTAACGTCCTAAAGCCTGATGTGGGGCTTGAACTCACAACCTTCTGACCCAACAACAAATTACTCTTGTACAGTGCCCTTCACATCTAAAAAAACGTCCCAGTGCGCTGGACAGTCAGGGTTTTTTTGACCCCCCCCCTCCCCCCCGGAGTTGGGGTCAGGAAGGGTGGAGGGCAGGGGTACTGGGGGTTGGGAGTGTGGCTGAAAGTATGGTCTAAGAAGAAGGCCTTTAGATGGGACATGAAAGAGACAAGAGGGGGGGGGGGGGGGGGGGGTGAGGCGGAGAGATTGCAGGATAGAGTTCCAGAGTGTGGGGGCAGAGATGCTGAATGCCTGACTGCCAGTGGTGGGGCGGGAAGTACAGGTAACCTGAAGCAGGTTGCTGTCCGCCGAGCAGAGGGAGCGGACAGGTTGATACGGAGTTAGGAAGTTGGAGAGGTAGGGGAGAGCAAGACCTGAGAACCAGGGTTTTGTACTTGATTCTCTGAGGGATGGGGAGCCAGTGAAGCCAGGAAAGAATGGGGGTGATTGGTTCGTGGTCCCAGAGGCGAGAGTACTACCAGCGGAGCCAGGCTGACACACAATAGAATGAACTGGAAACAACAGAAGTGACTGGGAACACTCAGCAGATCAGGCAGCGTCTATGGGGAAAGGAAAGTGAGTCAACGTTTCGGATCCACGACCGTTTCTTCAGAACTGTGGCATGTTGGGAGACATGTTGAGAATGAATTGGGATGTAATCCAACAACAAGAACAACTTGCCTTCATATAGCACCTTTCACGACGGAAGTCATAAATGATTGATCTAATTTACAACACAAAAAAACTGCACTTGATTCATCCCAATGAACATCCTAACAGTTGAGAACTGTTCAAAACGTATCTTATTTGACTAAAAAAAATACCTTAGCGATACTCGGTGTTTAGATTAAAAATAGTAAACACTTAAAACAGATCTTGCAGTTTTGACATTTTTAGTATTCTCAGTCAGAATCTTCAGATGCCAAAACATTGATTGGAATAAAATTTCATTATTTTGTGAAAGGACACACATGTGAAAGAAATGTATCTATCTCATTTTTTATAATGATTTGCTGTGGATGTAATTCATGTGGCAAGTAATGTGCTACAGTCATCTCCCACGCATCCACAAATGACACATTGATACCCTTGAACATTTTTCTCAACACTACGTCGAGCTGAAATGAGTCCCAGTTATTGTTGTACAGACTGCCTTCAGGTGTCAGAGCCTGGACATTAGCTGTCTTCATTACAATTTGTGTATCTGGATTTCGGTTTAGCAATAGGAGAATAGATCTCCGAATATTCTGTATCCTTCGGATGTAAATTTCTACTGGAAAAGTGCCAAAGTGGGACCATAAGGTGATTGCTATAATTGTATTCTTTCCAGCTTTAATACCATCCAGTGCGTTTGCAATGTAGAGCATGTTTGGAGTTTCAATGTAGAATCGGATTGGAGGAGCGTGGCAATGATATTTCACCATGATCTGGTTTTTCATATCGATAGCAAGGTGTGGACCGGTATTTTCATTATTGCCAAGAGGAAACCTCTTAAGCCCTAAAACAAAAGAGGTTACATTATTAATCAGTATAAGTAATTTTCTAATTAGAGTTAACAAAAGAGATATTGTACGATATCGCTGAGCAGTGATATTATCTGATCTGAGCCCCCAAAATGTGCCAGTTTACCAAGGTAATAACAGAGTTCAAAAGTGACACTTCCAAACTTGATCTCACTGGTATGAAGAGTATAGTTTTGCAGTATACACACATCATCCCATTTATGCCAGGAACACAAGAGCTGGTGCAGTTGTTCAACCACCACAGCTTCTAAGTCAATGGATAAAGCCCACACCGGAAGATGCGTAGCATGGACCTGGTGTAAGTGGTTTCTCACCCAATAACATAAGAAATGCTAGACCAAAAAAGACCAAGGTCCATCTAGTTTGCCTTCCACTTTCCTGGCAGTCGCAAGGAGGCGCTGACAGCATTGATCCGTTCACTCTACCTCAAGAAGCTGATCTTGTTCGACCCCCATCTGTCTTCCAAGCTCTCCACCTAGGGTCTCACTCAACTTTCCCTCATACCTCTGCACATTACCCACCTCTACCATAACATCTCCCCCTGGGCTGCCGAGACCCTCATTCGGGCTTTCATTATATCTAGCCTGCCCAGGAATCAAACCCAGGTCCTCTCGCTTGCAAGGCAAGTGCTCTAACTAATATGCTACAGGACTCCACATGCACCCATTTCATAGAGAATGTAGGGGTCTGATTCTGGATTGGGATATTATTTACACATTAAGTAGAATGGACAATAATACCATAATGTTGACTATAAAATAAATATCTGGAGCTAACCTGGTTGAAATTTAGTTAAATATTCAAACCACTGTCGTATAGTGGAATCTCCAAAGAGGTGCACTATTTTCTTACGAAGGCAGGCTGTAATGTTTGGAGTGTTGAAGCGGTGAATATTACAGGTTGCTGACATCCATTGATCCTGATAATAGAAACCTGACGGTGAAGCCAGAGATTTACCACGGACACACCGTCTGAGATTTGCACCTGAATATAAAGAGAAAACCAGGGCTGTAAACAAATGTACAGTAAATGGAGGAGTAGTTTACACAGAAAAACTCAGACTCCTATTCTTTTGACATTGATCAAGTGTACATAAAAAGATATTTTTAGGATGCTTAGGATATAGTGCATCAATGTTAATGTTGCTTGGAATCTGCTTTTAAGGTCCTGAGAAGCATATTGTATCAGGAAAGGCCTGAANTTTTTTTCTCAAAAACATTCATTAATTTCCCTAACGGTACTTTGTAATATTTAATAAGGATGGAATTTGTGGAATTTGATAATGTATTGCTGTTCATACAATTTTCAACTCTAAACAAATTTAATCTCTAAAAGTTTATACAAAAGAGGTTAAAATAGCAGAAAACAGGTATTATTCCGGTTTCTGAAGCTGAACCATATATTATTCATACTGTATTTCAATATTTCTAAAATAAAGATTATGATATTGAACATAAGGCTATTTTATATCAATGCTAAATTCCAAGAACAGATTTCGGTGGAATAAAAATTTCATTCAAACTATTTACTTTTATAGCATACAAAAGTCCTTTATATTGTGGAATCCTGTAGTTCAGTGGTTGGAGAATTCGCCTCGTAAGTGAGAGACCTGGGTTCGATTCCCAATAGAGCAAAATGTTGGACAAGTTTCCTTACTCCACACGCCTCTATTTACCCAGAAGTAGGAACCCGGTTGTTAGTCGATTGGCGAATCGCTTTTCCAGGGGTAATAATTCCTTCAAAAAAATAAAGTGATCACTTCGATCCACGAATGTTTGTGGAACACTGCTGTGCACAATTGGTTGCCAGTCACGGAGCCTGGTGTGGGAGAGTACACAGGCTGCAGAGTTCTGGATGATCTGCAGCCTATGGAGGGAAGAGTTGGGGAGACCGACAAGCAAGGAGTTTACATAGTCAAGCCTCGTTGTTATGAATGTGTGTATGATGGTTTCAGCAACCTACAGTGTGAGACAGTTGCAGAGCCAGGTGATGTTGCGGAGGTGGGGGAAGGCAGAGTGAGGTAGAAAGGATAGTTGAGGGTCAAACAAGATGTCAAGGTTCTGGACTGGCTTAGTAAGGTAAAGTATGCATGCATGGATGGTGATGCTGTCAGCGTCTGAGGTGTGGAGGCACTGATGGGTACCAATCAGGAGAGCCTCGGTCTTGTTGACGTTCAATTGAAGAAAATTAGCTCTCATCCAGGACTTGATGTCTGACAGACATTCTGTCAGGACAGCAGTGGTCCTGGAGTCAAGGGTGGAGGCAGAGAGATAGAATTCATTGTCATCCGCATACATGTCTGCGGATGATGTCACCAAGAGGAAGCACGTAGATATTGAAGAGGAGGGGACCAAGGTCAGAGCCCTGAGGAACACCGCACAAGATGGTGCGGGGGAGGGGAAACTGTGGAGATGAAGTGGAGTACAGCCCCCGTTATGGGGGGAGGTGGGGAGGGGGTGTCAGTCCTTCAAAAAATTTGAGCCAAAGGCTTTTTAATTCAACAAACATCAAAAAAAGGTTAAATATGAAATTTGAAATGCACAGTAATATTGAAATTGAGTTTTTTACACAGGTCCACACAAAAATATGCTGCACATATCGATACACATATGTTTACATATACATATAATGCACAAAAAATAGGTGATTGACATCACTAGCATCTGTATTTTCATCAACCGCTATGGATTTGTTATAATATTAATAATCTTTGCATTAGATATAGAGTCTTATCACGTTTTCTAGGCATTTTAAAGTGTTTCACAGAATATACTGTAAAGTGAATTGACTGTATATTTTGTGGGCGAAACATGGAGCCAATTGCACACAGCAGTGTCCCACAAACAGTCATGTATTGAATGGACCAAGTTATAATTTATTTTTTGAAGGAATTATTACCCCCGGAAAAGCGATCCGCCAATCGACTAACAACCAGTTTTCTACTTCTAGGTAAACAGGTGTGTGGAGTAAAGAAACTTGATCAACATTTCTCCCTGCTGGGAACCAAACCCAGGTCACTCGCTTATGAGGCGAGTTCTCTAACCACTAAGCTATAGGACTCCCTATGTGATGGATTATGGATTTCGTCTGATCATCGAATGGTGTTGCTATTGCCAGGATTCATCGTCACATAGCAATCCACATAAGGATGACACAAGCATCTGCAGTATGAAAGGATTACTCAAATAACCCTACTCATATCCATTTGAGATGCATTTGATTTGCTTGATATTCCCACAATATTTATGTTTCGTACCTGCATGAGTTGAAGCCTTCACATTTACAAAACCTGGTCCACTGGGTAATACAGGTTGTTGGAGGTTGACTTTGCTGAAAATATGGCACAGATTATGGAATCATAGAATCAGAGAAATTTGCAGCACAGAGGAAGGCCATTTAGCACATAAAGTCTCTCAGAGCAAGGTGTTCATTCAATGCCACTGCCTTGCCTTATCCCAATACCGCTTCAAGCCTCTATCTTTCATATACCCATCTACTTGCCTCTTGAAACCCACAATGGACTCTGCCTCTACTACTTTTCTTGGCAGGGCATTCCACATCCCAACAACTCTCTGAAAGAAAAACACTCTCTTTTTGTTCTCGTCACTATCTTAAAATGTGTCCCCTGTGTCACTGACTTCCCTACCAGTGGAAATAGTTTCTCTGTCAAAATCCCTTATCATTTTGTAAACCTCTAACAGGTTCCCCCCAATCTTTTCTGCTCCAATGAAACATTGGAATAACAAGAGCCAATTTCATCAATCTCTCCTCCTACCTATTGTTTATTGCCATTTATGTCACTGGATATTTCAATTCTGAACATCTCATGTAGAAATGTTTACAACTTACACTCTCACTATTTCCACTCCTCGAGGACTTTCAATGTGGTTGAGTTTGAAAGCCAATATGATACTGAAAACAACAACAAAATTACATTTGTATAGCCCCTTTCATATCGGAAGGATATCCCAAGGTTCTGGACAATCAATGTTTTGGACCTGAGCTGAGAGTTGGGATCAGGGAGGGTGGAGGGCAGGGGGTGAAGGAGGATGATCAAAGCCATGGTCGAAGAGGAGGATCTTGAGAAGGATTTTGAAGGAGGAAAGGGAGGGGGCGAGCCGGAGGGACTTTGTGGGATGGAGTTCCAGAGGGTGGGGGCAGAATGGCTGAAGGCCCACCCGCCAATGGTGGGATGGGCGAGGTGGGAACATGAAGCAGGTCAGAGCGGAGGGAGTGGGCAGGTTGATAAGGTGTTAGGAGGTCACAGGGGTAGGGGGAAGCAAGGCCATGAAGTGCTTTGAAGGGAGGATAGGATCTTGAACTGTATCCTCTGGGTGATGGGAAGCCAGTGGAGTCGGGTGAGGATGGGGGTGATAGAGTCATGGAGCATGGTGCAGGAGAAGATACAGGCTGCAGAATTCTGGATAATCTGCAGTCTATGGAGGGAGGAATTGGGGAAGCCGACAAGCAGGGAGTTTGCATAGTCTAGCCTGGCTATTATGAATGCGTGTATGAGGATCTCGGGGGCCTGCAGTGTGAGACGGTGGTGGAGTCAGGCAATGTTGCGGAGGTGGGGGAAGGCAGAGCGGGTCATGGCACAGATGTTACGGACTGGCTCAGTTAGGTAGAGTGTGCAACCTTGGATGGTGATCCTGTCCGCGCCTGAGGTGTAGAGGTGCTGATGGGAGCCAATCAGGAGGACCTTGCCAGCAGTGCTGGTGGCCATAAGAACAGTCAAAGAGGAAGGTTTTCAGCCAGGACTTGAAAAAAAAGGAGAGTGGGGGGCAAGGCGAAGAGATTGAGAGAATGTGTTCTAAAGCTGTTTCTGTGACATTGCTGTACACAAATTGACTGCTACATTTGTTTACAAAATGCACAGTGATTACATTTTACAGTAATTCCTACTAAGCATTTTAAAGCATTTGCACCTTCATACCAGGTTCTAAGTTTACCCTCTATGACACATCCCCATGTCATCAAAGTGGAGGAGGGCTTTGTTTTAATGCAGAGCTCTGAGCTTGTGAACACAGACAAGTACATTAAAATGTATCACTGCACACCAATGCAATACAAAATAACATTTGTATATCACCTTTCACATCAGGTGGACATCTCAAGGCATGGACAGTCAGGGATTTGGAACTGAACCGAGGGTGGGCTAGGTTGGGATAAGGGAGGGTGGAGGACAGGATGGCCGAAGGCACGGTCGAAGTGGAGGGTCTTGAGACGTGCCTTGAAGGGAGGGAGTGAGGCGAAGGGAAGTGGGATAGAGTACCAAAGGGTGGAGGCAGAGAGTCTGGAGGTCCGACCACCAATGGTGAGGCGGGGCGGGCCGGGGGGGGTGAGACGTGGAGCAGGCAGGAACATGCTGAGTGGAGGGAGCAGACAGGTTGATATGGGGTTAGAAGGGCACAACGGTAGGACGAGGTAAGGCCGGGGAGGGTTTTGAAAGTGATGACGAGGATTTTGAACTCTATCCTCTGAGAGATGTGGAGCCACTGGAGACAGGCGAGGGTGATGGGGTCAGGGAGCTTGGTGCAGGAGAGGACACAAGCTGTAGAGTTTGGATGATCTGCAGCTTGTGGAGGGAAGAGTTGGGAAGGCTGACAAGCAGGGAGTTGGTGTAGTCAAGCCTATATGTGATGAACACGTCAATGAAGGTTTTGGCGGTCTGAGGGGTGAGGCAGTAGTGGAGTTGGGTGATGTTGCAGAGGTGGGATAAGGCAGAGTGGGTCATGGCATGGATGTGGGGGAGAAAGGACAATTGAAGGTCAAACAAGATGCCTAGGTTCCTGACTGGTGAGGTGAAGTGTGCATCCACAGATGGTGATGCTGCCTGAGGTGTGGAGGCGCTGATGGGAGCCAATCAGGAGAGGCTGGATCTTGTTGAAGTTCAACTAGAAAATTAGCTCTCGACAATAATTCTTGGCATTTGATATAGCGCCTTATCATGTCATTGCGACATCTCAATAACGTTTCATATACTGAATATACTGTAAAGTGAATTGACTGTATATTTTGTGGGTGAAAAGTGGCAGCCAATTGCTCGTAGCAGTGTCCTCAAAAAAGGCATGAATTGAATGACAACANTTTTTTTAGAATGATCCGCCAATCAACTAACAACCGGGTTCCAACTTACTGCTAGGTAAACAGAGGTGCGTGGAGTAACAAAACTTGCCTAAGGTTTTGCCTTGCCCGGGATTCAAACAGGGGTCCACTCGCTTACGAGGCGAGTGCTCTAACCAATATGGTACAAGATTACAAGTTGAAGGGTGGAATTACTTCTGTCAAGGTTGAACGTTTGGAGATCACTATGGCCCTTAGTTAAATTAAACCAGTTTATGCAAACCATCATAAATCCCTAAATAAGTGATATGCCCTCTGGTTTGGAATAGGTGCTGCCATCTGTACACCAGAAAACTGCAGAAATCCTTATCCACGTAAGGGCCCAGATATGGAATTAAGTCAGACTGCTATGTCAGTGAATTGTTTTCGTTCCATGCATTAATTAACAATCTTGCAGATTATCAAAAAAAATCACTTTTTACACTTTTCTAGCTTTTCGCTAGTTCAGAAATGACCAAAAGGTGGAGTGAAACTTGGACTTCCATGAATTGTATGGGTGCATCAACAACAACACACAACATTTGTATACTGAGCTGTAAGTTTTGAAACTAACTTTCTATTAATGGCAGATCTGCTTCTGTGACGCACATTTACAGCTCAAACAAGCGGTGAACAAGAGTTCGAACTAGAATGTTGAGAAGCTACCTTGTGAGAAAACGACCTTCTGCTCCTTTTAAGAGGCCTTTCTTATATCCTCCTTTAGCATGGTTGAGACGAGTAGTGCAGGGGAGCTTCTTTGGTTTGTAACAAAACCACCGTTCACCAGTCTTGAGATCAGTAAAATTACAGAGTGGTGCAGTCTCAGGCAAGCAAACACTGCACATAGTCGTCTCTTGGACAGACCCTGATCTAAATAAGCTCTTAAAGTACACCTTATCTGGCCGTTCATCACGCAGCCTTTGAAGGACTTGAATTCCTTCACTGGGATGAACCAAGGTAACGGACACCTCAACTTTCCCCGGCCAGAATAAAGTAAAATTGATCTTGTACGATCCATTTAGATAATCGACAACTGTTCCCACTGAACCCGCTTTGAGCTCTGGGGTGTGGATCCGGGCCTGGAGATAGTCACCTCCGTATTGCTTCGGGTTTCCTGAAAAATCATACATGTGGACCATCACCTGTAACTGATCCCCAACGTGGAAAGTATTCTGAGAGTTTAAAATAAGAAAGTGAGAGTGTTTTGGGTCAGTGCTGTTCATAAAGGGTGTGCGAGCTTGAGGTGGCATTGGCCATTCAATCATTTTCAATAAGAACATCTCCTCAGATCTTTCTTCAGGTACAGAGCTCTGATTCTGGTAGTGACAGATCATCGGTTTGACAGTTGCAACAACCTTCTTCATTTGTATCTTCTGCTTCAATGATTGATAGGATCTTGGAAATGCGAAATCCTTTGAATAAGGTGCTGTTTTCAAAGTTGTAGAATGAGTATCCTATGGAAAGGGGTACATTTGTTTCCAATAAATATTTTTCCTACTTTATGCTTCTTTATGCCACATGGCGACACAATCAACATGACAAAGAAACTGAGTTGGGGGGATTCATCTTGTCACAAATTTACAGCTATCTGGTTTCATCAAATGGCAGCTCAGTCTGCTTTCTCAGTTACTAAAAATCTCAGCTGCATCTGGCTTCGTTCCTTTATACCCTATGTACACTCTTTATGCTGGTGCAAATTGTCTATTGTCATTCAATTCAGGTTACGCTGACCAAGGATCTTGTCAACCAAACTTATTGAGGGGTTGGAGGGATTGGATCATGAGGAGCAATTAGGTAAACTGGACATTTTCATGCTGGGAAGTGAAGGTTGAGGGGCAATATGATTACGATCTTTAAGATGCTAAAAGGACTAGATAATGTAGACCATGATAAGCTGCTCTAACTTGTACTGAACAGTAGAACCAGAAGAAATGGGCTACGATTGAAGGGGGGCAAATTCGGGAAAAAATCTATGGAAACACTACTTCAATGAGCGAGTAGTAAACGTATGAAACAGGTTCCCTAGGGAGATGATGGAAGTAGAAAATGTTGTTTCTTTCAAGAACAAATTAGATAAATTTCTGTTTGGAAATAATATTTCGGGATACAGTGTACAGTTTGGGACACGGCATGTCATGCGACTGCCAGGATGGTGGAAGACGAATTGGATGGACCTTGATCTTCTTTCACTTAGCAAATTATTATATTCTTGTGTGGGATTGCTGATAGATTTCTTTCCTTTGGCTGATCAAGCTCAGTGAGGCGTCCTAGAAAGGCGTCCTATTATATGTTGTCAAAGTACTTCATTTCATATTGGTCAATGAAGGATTAAACCCTGTCAACTGCTTTACTGCCCTTTGAAAGAGGTTTTTCCTGATAATAAAGTTGGTGCTTGCCTCCTGACAAACAGTCCCTTAAAAGAGCAGTGCTTGGAATCGAAAGCAGGAAAAAAAAGTCAGATCTGTTAGTACAAATGAATTAATTAATCAATAAAATATTAAATCTGAACTGGGAATATCACAAGATCAAGATCACAAGATTGGTCCACCCAATTTCATCCCTCCAGAACACCTACTCCACCATTCCCCCATCGCTGCATCAAGGTATTTTTTAAATGTGTCTACCATTTATTGGTAACCAGTCATTGATTATCCTCTGTGTAAAAACTTCTTGGTATTTGTCCTGAAATTGGCTTTTTTTTTACATTCCAAACCTATTGTTCTGGGTTTACTTTTTCAATACCATTCAAAATGTTATACCTCACTATGACGTCTCCTCTGCATCACCTTCTCTCAAGACGGAATAGGCTTAACTTGTTCAATCATTGCTCATTATAATCAAGGTGTGGCTTGAACAGAGCACCGTACAGCCTAAGAATAACATCTGGGGATCTGAACTCAACTGATTTAGGAATGTAGCCCGGAATCTGTTTTGTCTTTGGTCCCTTTGTTTTCTCCCTCTCTTGCCTCCATCAAAGCACATCTCGAGCCCTTCCTCTTTGACAGGCGCATTTGGCCACCCTTCTACCCCTACTCTCCCTGCCCTCCACCCGCCTGATCCCACCCCCTGCTCAGGTCCAAATCGCTAACTGTTCAGCGCCCTGGGACGTCCTCTCAAAGTGAAAGGTCCTATACAAATGTAATTTGTTGTTGTTGTTGCCTTGTTTATTGTGTGGAAGCTGAGGTCTTGGCCACTGTTGGTGGTGCTGATAGATCAGATGGCACGCAACAAGCCAGAGCCAAGGAGGCGAGAGAAGATAAAAGCGATAAGGATGTGCCAAGGAGTGGATAGATGTACAGGTGAGGACAAGACCTTGAAACTGATCCACTGGGAGCCACTGAAGACTGACAAGGGTTGAGGTGATGGAATTGCAGAGTACGCACAGATTATTCTAGTCCACCTACCTGCATATGATGAATGTTCATAATCAGGATCAATATTGCTATCGTCACCACTAGTGTAAAAAGAATCCGATATTTGGCGAAGGAATAAGACATTTTTGTCAACCGTTCACCCATACCGGTTGGTGAAGGGGCACCCATATCATAAACCATAAGCAGTCTGTTCAGGACATTCGGCTTCTCAAATCTATTGTTAAAAGATAAAAAAGCAATTAATAACTTCACTGGTAAACAAAGAAACCATACAATTAAAAGTCTCTTATCATTGTTCACAGTTTACAATTGAGTATTTGTCTACCTTATCAAAACCAGATGGCACATTTGCTTAACTTTCCTCTGATCTGTGTTGAGTTTCAAGTTAATTGTTTAGGCAGCAGGAGTGCATTTTGAGACAAGTTTATATTTTTTCTAATCATCTTCACTCAGCAGTTTTCAGTACTTGTCACAACATGGAGTGAAAATACGGTATGTGATCAATATTACGAGTGGAATTTTTTGCCCCAAATTAATGATCTCTTCTATTGACAACATGTTTGTCTACTGTTTTGGAACATATAATGAGTTTGTGGTCAAGACGAGAGATCACAAGTTAATTGAAACTGAACAACTACAATGGTAACTTTCAATTTTCAGTGTGAGGTACAGGTACATCAAAGATCCTGATGGATCAGCCTTGGAATACTGCGGACCTGCCAAAGAAGGCTGGTTCGATTCCGACATTTCATTGAGTTTCTGTCAAGAAGAGAGAAGAGTGGACTACAAGCAAGCAGACCTGTCAGTTAAAGGATTACTGCAAGCAAGCCAACACTTCGACTCTTCCCAAATGCAGACTTGATCATCTGATAATATGGAACTGCACACAAGAGTCGTAAGCATATTGTAACTGTTAAACTCCATACCCTCATCACACCAGTCCTTGCCAGGCTCCAATGGCTCACAATTACTGAACAAATCGATTTCAATATCCTCTCACTCGTTTTCAATGCCTTTATCCCTTCATGGCCTCACATCTACTTACCTATCCAATTTGCCTAACCCCCACTCCCCCACCTGCTGCCTCTGCTCAGCTAGCTCGGGCCTCCTGTTCGTCCCTCGTCCCCTCTGCTCCACCATTGGCGGCTATGCCTTCAGCCATTACACCCCAAAACACTGCAACTGTCTCCTTCAATCCCTCTGCCTTGCCCTCTCCCTCCCCACTTTCAAATTCCACCTAGAGACCTTTCTTTTTGATCGTGCTTACGGTCACCTCACCCCTCCCTCTCCCTCTGGCTCAGGGTCAGACTCCACCGCTATCAAGTGCTCCAGGATGCTTCCCCACATGAAAGGCGGTATATAAGTGCAAGTTGTTGTTGTATACTATGCCATTCTAGCTTGATAAAGAAACATATTAACCTGAATATTGTCTTTCAAGTAACCTTCACACTAAAAGTAATAGAGTTACAACCCTGAGGCACTTACACAAGATGCAGACTATTTAGTACTCTGCAGTTAGTATTCTTTCCCAAACCAAGCTCTGGGAGCTAACCACTCCCATCCTCATCTGGTTCCAATAGCTTCTCATCCCACGGCGGATCGAATTCAAGATCCTTATTCTCACCTGTGGTCTAGCTTTGTGACTTTCTCAAATCGTTCCGAGCTCGCTACTCCCTTCACGCAGTAGGCACTGGCCTCCCAGCCCCACCATTGGCAATTGGGCTTTCAGCCTACTTCATCCATTCTCTCGAACTCCATCCTGGAGTTCCTCTGAATTGCTCCCTTCCTCACCCCATTGAAGGTCCATCTCAAGACTTATTACCGCTTTCAACATCCTTTCAGTCATCTCTCTGCTCCCCACTCCCTCAGCTCCCACCCCCAGCTCGGATACCAAGCCAGGATTGTTCAGTGGTTTGGGACATCCTCCAAATCTGGAACTCGCAACTTACACACAAGCGCAAGCACAAAAGTTGTGAAAATATTTGCAGAATAAAGGGTCTTTCCTTTTTGATAAGAAAACACAGTAATAATTGTTGCATTATGATTCAATTTTATTATTCAATATATGATTCAAAAGTGAAAGTGGTACCAATTGAGCCAGGCTGTCATGCACTATAATAATAATAATAAAAAATTAAGAATATTGATTGTTATGATTCAGAACATCGAGTTCTATAAAGTTACCATGCCTTTAATCATATTCCTTCCCCATGCACTTTAATAATAATATTATTATTATTATTATTATTCCTTCCCCATGCACTTTACAGAATATGCAGTAAAAGTTAATTGATTGTGTATTTTGTGGGCGACACATGGCAGCCAATTGAACACAGCAGTGTCCCACAAACATTCATTGATTGCGTGACTAAATTATTATTTTTTAAAAAAATTTTTGGAGGGATTATTACAACAACAAAATTACATTTGCATAGCAACTTTCACGTTGGGAGGACGTCCCAAGGCGCTGGACCATCAATGTTTCGAACCCGAGCTGGGAGTCCGGATTGGGGAAGGTGGAGAGCAGGGGGAGAAGAAGTGTGATCAAAGGCACGGTCAAAGAGGAGGGCCTTGAGATGGGTCTTGAAGGAGGTAAGGGAGGGGGCGAGGCGGAGGGACTGCGGGATGGAGTTCCAAGGGGTGGGGGCAGAGTGGCTGAAGGCCCGCCCACCAATGGTGGGGCAGGCGAGGCGAGGGATGTGAAGCAGGCCGGAGTCCGCTGAGCGGAGGGAACAAGCGGATTGGTAGGGTGTTAGGAGGTCGCAGAAGTCGGGGGGAGCAAGACCATGGAGGGCTTACGCCCATAGAGCAATCCATCAATTCATTAACAACCAGGTTCCTGCTTAATGCTAGTTGAAACAGAGGCGTGTGGAGTACGAAAACTTGCCTAAGCTTTCGCCCTGTCCTTATGTTAGGTACAAATGCCTAAACCAAACCAATTACATTTATTAAACTCTATTCCAGATTAATCAAACAAAAGATTGGCTAAATCTGGTGCTGTCTGCAAATTAGCTCCTGCGTTTGCCTGCAAAATATGCAGTCACTGCATTTTACATAAAACTCTGAAGTACTTTGAGACATTTTGATATGTACTTTATCAAAAGTATTATAATTATTATTATTACCTTCTTTACTTCTGAATGATTAAGAATGAAAACTCATTTAAAAGGTATAAAGCCATTTGTATTTTTGAGTGAGAGAAAAATCAAAATAAGTGAAATTTTAAATAATAGACAGAGACCAGAGCGTAGGTAACAACACAGGTTACTTATTCGCACACAATAATTGCACTCCTCTGCCAGAATACAAATATGGTGAGTTCCCACATCAAAAGAAACACGAATACACTCTGTCCCACACTGATTAAAGACAGGTTTAGCGATTTAAAAAAACATTAGCATACCTGACTTTCCTCCTGGATTCTCTTCTATGTTCTGTACCTTGAGTCACTTTGCTGTGTTCAGTTTAGTCCTATATTTCACAGGTGTTTCCCAGCCACAGATTGCCAATTGCATTTCAATTATTTGCCCATGAACTGGTGGAATCCAATTCCCAGTTGAACAATTTTACAACTTACATTGTGTCATATATTCATGTTGGGCAAGCTTTAATGCTCTACCTGCCGCTGTTTAGCCAGCAGTAAGGAGGAACCCAGTTGTTAGTTGATTGTTAGTTGGATCATGGAGGGAGTGAAATCAGAGGGAGGAACCTATTGCAAATTGGAATAACAGAGGGAGGAACCTATTGCAAATTGGAATAACAGAGGGAGGAACCTATTGCAAATTGGAAAATTGGGTAAATTTCCTTAATCATCACAGCTCTGTTTGATTGCCATGTGACCATGAATCATGGAAAACATTGCAACACCACTCGATTATCAGATGAAATCCATAATCTATCAAATGTGTAGTCCTGAAGCTCACTGATTAGACCACTTGCCTCGTAAACGAGAGACCTGGGTTTGGTTCCCGTCAGGGAGAGCTGTTGACCAAGTTTCCTTACTCCACACACCTCTGCTTACCTGGCAAGAACTAGGAACCCAGTTGTTAGTCGATTGGTGGATCATTTTTCTGGAGGTAATAATTCCTTCAAAAAATAATAATAATAAGTTGGTCACTTCAATCCATGGCTGTTTGTGGAACACTACTGTGTCCAATTGGCTGCCATGTTTCGCCCACAAAATATACAGTCAATTCACTTTATAGCATACTCTGTAAAGCACTTTGAGATGTCTCGAAGACGTGATAAGGCGCTGCATCAAATGCAAGGATTAATATTATCATTTCCATTCCCCGCAGCTCAATGCGCTGCAGTTTGTCAGGAAGTCCCTCAGTGAAAGCAAGTTGGTTTTGTGACCAACCGCGTCTTTCAATACCCCAGCTCCTGATGCTGCCATGAGAGGATGGTTCGCTGGGGAGATAGGGAGCAGGCGGACTGGCCACTGGTTGGATTACCCATAGTGTGTCTCTCCAGAGAGAGAATGCACATTCCATTCATAGAGAAATTTCCATGTGCAGCTGGCATAATAATAATCCTTGCATTGGATATAGCATCTTATCACGTCTTTGAGACATCTCAAAGCGCTTCACAGAATATACTGTAAGGTAAATTGACTGGTTATTTTGTGATCGAAATGCGACAGTCAATTTGTGTCCCACAAACAGTCGTGGATAATTCATGGAGCTCTCAGTCAGATCTGCATACTCACAAGTATGGTGATGGGCTTCCACACGTGTCAGACACCTGGTTAACCAAAAACAAATGCCGGAACCTAAAATTAGTAATCTTTTAATAACTTTATAATCTAAGTGAGAGACCTGAGTTCAATTCCAGGCAGGGAGAAACCTTGGGCAAGTTTCCTTACTCCACATGCCTAATAATAATCCCTCCAAAAACCCAAAACAATAATAAATTGGTAATTTTCAATCCTCAACTGTTTGTGGGACATTGCTGTGCGCAATTGGCTGCCGCGTTCACCCACAAATATACAATCAATTCACTTTACAGTGTGTTCTGTAAAGCGCTTTGGACGTCCTCCCGACGTGAAAAGCGCTATATCAAATGCAAGGATTATTATTATTATTATAATGGGATTTTTATTTATCAGTATTAGAAAGATCCTGATATTTGAAGGAAAGAACGAGAGCAGATTCTATATTTTACTTATTGTTTAATAATCCACCAGAATTGGTAACATAGGCTTAGGTGAACATTTGGTTTTGAATGATGATCGTACAATTAAATGTAATGCTGTATTAAAGGCAGATGCCAAAATTAATCATAATGTATGAAATTGGGAATACAAATTTTGGAGTATGTATTCTAGGTAGGAATTAGCGGGAAAACAGAATTTGTTGGAAGGTCATTTTGAACAAATGAATTAGTGAAACGCAATCCTGTGAAGCGTTTTGAGACGTGTCTGCAGCTTGATAAAGCACCATATCAAATGCAAGGATTATTATTTTTAATTATTACTATTACTCATCAAACTACAATTGTTGCTATCCACTTGCTTTATCAGACACTTCTTCACCTTATCCAATCAGCTATTTTGCACGCCTAAGCACAGACATTGAATGTCAACAGGCGATTGAACAAGAGAGGGAGTATCCTGTACTTAACTGCTATTTAATCCCCTTGTTTGCAAGTCCACACAACCGGGTGCGCACAATTCCCAGCAGTGATTACTGCAAGGCGATCAGGAGTAGGGATTCTGTCCGATTTCACCACCGCCTCAGCTAAGATCAATATCTCAGGCTTAGATATTGGAACAATTTGGGATCTTCTTGTGGCATTCAGTACAACCCTGTGTACTGTATGACCCAAAGAGCCACCAAGGGAGCTCAAAGTAATACTGATTATTAATCAGATAGTTTTTTATTTTTTCAAAAAAGGATGTTGAAAGAACAAAATGCATTCCACTGTTTATCTTTCATTCTCTTAATCCCTTATTGTGTCTTTTGAAAAGCTCCTATGGCGCTTATAGGTGGTCTTCGTTACTCACGCTCATGTTTCTCTTTACTCACTCTTTTCCCTTTCTATTATGATCCTAATGTTCACATAATGTTTGCAGATCACAAGAGTGTAACTGCCCTACAGTTAAAAATTAACCTCAATTAGACAGCAGTTTCGTAATCTCAGTGTTTTTGGAGATTATTGAGATTATTTTTGTGGAGTCCTGTAGCTCAGTGGTTAGAGAACTCACTTTGCAAGTGAGAGACCTGAGTTCAATTCCAGGCAGGTCAGGGCGAAACCTTGGGCAAGTTTCCTTACTCTACACGCCTAATAATAATCCCTTCAAAAACCAAAAACAATAATAAATTGGTCATTTTCAATCTACGACTGCTTGTGGGACATTGCTGTGCGTAATTGGCTGCCGCGTTCGCCCACAAATATACAGTCAATTCACTTTGCAGTATATTCTGTGAAGCGCTCTGGGACGTCCTCCTGATATGAAAAGTGCTATATCAAATGCAAGGATTATTATTATTAAGGACACTGGGAAAAACTCCTTTCTCTTGGGAGAAATATCAAGGAGTCCTTGCTACTACTCTTGATTTCCTTATGTAGAAATGGTTCTTGTAGATATTGAAATACTCGATTGTGGCTTGTATACAGAATATGTTTTTGATCAAAATAATTTTTCTCAGTTGCTTTAATAGTTGCCCAGCAACAAGATCATTCCAACAATCTTTCAGGCATCAAATTGACAGCCTTCGAAGATGGATTGAAAAAGCTGTACAGAGAAATGGTACGTGTAACTTTGTTGTAAATGTTATTTTCTCATTCTTATAACTGCACCACCGTGAATCAAGTTTAGAACTTCTCTAAGTCTACAGCAATCTGCAGTGGTTATTTGTACATGCCAGTGTACATTTGCATTCTCGTGAAACTGTTGACATGTTTTACGTGTTGACTCCGTGCACTTATTTGGTGCTCAGATCTTTTTAATCCATTTCTCACATTTGTTTTATTTGCATATTTTTCTGTTTTCTCAGCAAGCGTTCACCTCCCTCGAATAAGACATGCAACCAATGGATTTAACTGGTATGGCACCGAAAGACCTATTCGGAAATATCTTGCATCAAGGAAGATACCGACCCACATGTATCCCTATTGCGGCTGAACGTTATAATAATAATAATCCTTGCATTTGATATAGCGCTTTTCACGTCGGGAGGACGTCCCAAAGCGCTTCACAGAACACACTGTAAAGTGAATTGACTGTATATTTGTGGGCGAACGCAGCAGCCAATTGCGCACAGCAATGTCCCAGAAACAGTCATATATATGGATTGAAAATGACCAATTTATTATTGTTTTTGGAGGGATTATTATTAGGCTCTGTGTGGAGTAAGGAAACTTGCCCAAGGTTTCGCCCTCTGCCTGGAATTGAACTCAGGTCTCTCGCTTGCAAAGCGAGTGCTCTAACCACTGAACTACAGGACTCCACGTTTGCTGAGCTGTAAATGTCTGCACTTTATTAAGCACGTTAAATATACAGAGTTTCATTTTTCTGATTTTCACCTTCTTGAAAACACAAATTGTGAGTAGAGATCCTTTAGCACAAATTGTAAATTTACAAATTTACAAATTGTAAACTGTGCCGGCCGCCAAAACAAACTACCATGTATGTGTTACATTTTGGGACAAGGACCAATGTAATGACTACAATCGTGGTTTCAGATGAAATGTTGAACCGAGGTCCCATCTGCTTGTTCAGGTGGATGTTAAAGATCCCGTGGCCATATTCGAGAAGAGAATTTCTCCCGGTATCTTGGCCAACAGTTCCCCAAAATGAAATTGGTCACTCACTCCATGGCTGTTTGTAGGACACTGCTGTGTGCAAATTGGCTGCCACATTTGCCTACAGATATACAGTCACTACACTTTACAGTTAGAGCTGTCCTCCATCATGAAAGGCACTATATTAAACAGAAGTATTATTATTATCACAGAACAAAGTATTTGTAAAATATTGTACTGTTTATTTAAACCAACCAATTCAATCTTCACCAAAGATTCATGAGATTTCCTTTACAAAATATACCAGTTACTATTTCAAGAGACATATTGCCTCCTCGTCGGCTCATGGTTCCTCAGCATCTACCAGCAAAACCGCAATGAAGGAAGATAAGGATAGCAGAAAGAAGGCAGAGAGCTGCAGTCCACAACAGTCAGTAGAAGGTTCGGCTACTCTTCCAGATTTTATACCTGGAGTAAGTGTTTACTTCTTCAACATATCGGAGTCAGAAAAGAAGAAACTCAGTTGTTATTTAGTAACATATCCTTTTCCTATGTACGGGATGAATACTCATGTGGAACCACAGACATATTCCATATTTTCTAATGTTTTTAGACGTCCAAATCAGCACAGTCAGCATCGCCTGTAATAAAACTGAAGGCACCTTCTCACCTTATCCTCTGAAACGCTTTCCTTCTTCCTCTCTGTCTTGCAACCCTCAAACCCCCCCCCCCCCCAACCACCCACCCCAGCTGTCTTTAAATTCTGCCTTAAAACCTACCTCCTTGACTGTATTTATGGTTTGGGTCCCCCCCTCCCTTGGCAACTTGGCATCTGCCTCTGTCTTTAAGTATACTAGATGAAGGTTGCTATACAAGTTGTTATGATTTAAGTTGCCAATTACCAGTTTCATAAATTAAACCAATGAACACAACCATGTTCGTGATGGTGAGCAAATCAAGAGGCATTAATTGATGATTGAATCATGGTTTGAATATCTCTTTCTGAGAATTTGGATTGTGATTTGGAGATTTCATTTTTATTGCATACATTTTCACGTCCGTTAGTTTAAGTCTACTATTTCTTCAATTTCTGGGCTGATCATACTTTAAGTAGTAATCACATCTGAACACCACTTTCAACCATTGTGAATTTAACTCCAGATCAAAGGGCTTTCTTCATCTGAACCTCTTTTGTGATCTTGTGAACATTTAAAGAAAGCTAGGAAAACAACACAAAAGGCATTAAGATTGCGTGTAATTAATCCACTGCTAACCTGAGTTGAGATGCAAAATAATTAATGTTTTAGTACCAAACCAAATGTCTTTCAATAAAATTCTGTTACAGGTGTTCATTCTATGAAACGCTTTGAGATGTCTAGAAGATGTGAAAAGTGCTACACCAAATGCAAGGATCATTATTATTATTCCTCTTTAAACCTTTCAAAATGTTAGATATTATACAGATATTTGCTAGATCAATGAACTCTTTAAATCTTAAAGATCAACCTTATATCCTACTTCATGGTGTTTTTAATCAGTTATCGGAGTCAGCTTATTTATTGCTTCATTGAAAATAACAAACAATCGACAGAATGGGGAAAGAAAAAGCAATAATTTTAACAAAAGCTTTCATAGATTCCAGTGTAAATTAGTGGAATTCAGCACAATGACGTGCCTGGCCTCTTCATTTGCTCTTAGGGTTGATGATGATGAGTCAGAAAGACCAGGATAATTGGGTTTTTGGTCATTTTTGGAAAACCCTTGTTGGTTATCATAACTTGTGGGCAAGTGAGGAGGGTCATTCATGTGCGAGTAAAGGTCAATTATAATTAGGTCATCTTATTTTCTTTTTCATATTTTACTCTCCGTTATAGGTTAAACACTTGTGAATTTCAGTGTGAAAGGAGACCTCTAATCCTTGTATGTGATATAGCACCTTATCACGTGGTTGAGGCGTCTCAAAATGCTTCACAGAATTTATTGTAAAATTAATTGACCTAGACAATAAAGCACAAAGAGGAAACTCATAGATACTGCATAAAATCTGTAGATCTTAGAAATGACGATGATCTTGTGTCAGTATTATAACAGAGGTAGTTTAAGTTGTTAACTCCAATGGCAACTGAGTAGTTTGGTTTGAATGAACAAGATACAATACTTTTAGAAGAGAGAGAGGAGAAAATGGCAAAATTAGTTTTAAATCTGAAATTGTCGTTTTCGTTAACCTTAAACCTCATTCTTGCATTATAACATGTTGGTGAGGAGACAAGGCATGTTTTCTGGACCAAGTTGGTACAATGATTGACATTGCTAAAGCTTGCTGAAGCTTTTTTCAACATGATGGCCAAAGAGTTGCTGGGAGTGGGATTAGCATTACATTACCATTTATGACATGATGAACAAAATAGCAAAAACACATCATTTAAAGGAGTTAACTGCTTTACATAGCAAGCATAGACAAGTTGAGCTGCATGTCCTTCTGCGCTGAAATTTCTATGATTTTAACCGTCAATCCTCCAGCACAATATAAAAGTATATCCTGACTGACATTATGGTGTGTTCTGACTCTAGGAGTTGCAAAGCTGCCTGCAAGAGAATCCTACAGCACTGGTAGTGCAAGCTCGATGGCTGGAGGTTTGCTTTTCAGAACAGAAGAAAGTTAGTCCTTCTGCACATGAAATAAAACTAAAAAACCCAGAGTAAAACCAAAGTTTGTTTCAATCAAATACTACACTGTAAAGTTGTGTTTTATAAATGTAAGTAGCATAAATAAATAAAAAAAAATAATAAAATACAAGATTGGATTAATAATATTTAGGCTTTGTTACTTATTTTATCAAAATTCCATTACAATTTGTTTCAGAGTTTTGTTGTTTCAGTAACGTTGTTGTTTTGGCAACAATGAAGTTTCCTTTGATTTTCGGACTCAAACTCACTTGCTTTTCATTTTCCCTTTTCTCACGAACCGTGACAACAAATTGAGAGGAAAAAAAGTCAACTGAAATTTATAAAGGGTTTATACTTTCCTCCCCTCCTCCAGCCCCCCTTTCCCAACTTAGGAAACTTTCCCTTTGGGCTTGAGTGGAGTTTACTGAATATGAAGGTGGGCCAGATAAGGGCAAACCAAAGTTCTGCAAAGGATGACATTCAAAGTCAAGTATTCTGTATAGCTAAGAAACCAGGCTTTGTTTCTTAGCTACAAGGTTTTCTGTTAAATGGTTGCGTTGCTGTTCAGTGCCCAGGAAATGACATATGATGCTGTGCCTGTCAATGAATTATAATCACCTCAAGAATTTAGGCTATTATCCTGAAAAAATCTCAACCAACAGGTTCAAATTTGACTTGCAGATGTCTGTCAGAACCGTCAGCTCATTGTTTGGGCGGATACTCAAGTGCAGTAGTCTCCGGGAGGACTGCTGCTTGCCTCATCCTTCGGATGAGACAACAACAACCACTTGCATTTACATAGTGCCCTTCACACTGGCTAGCATCCCAGAAGTTAACAACAAGATTACATTTGTATAGCGCCTTTCACGTCGGGAGGACATCCCAAGGCGCTGGATCATAATCTAGTTTGAAAAAGCTAGCATACTACTGGGAGACCACTGTAATGTCAGAAGTATCAGCCTTCGGATGAAATGTTAAACCACAGCCATGTCTCTCTGTTCAGGTGGACTTTAAAGATTTCATGACACCACTGGAAAAGAGAAGGGATTTTCTCCTGGTATCCTAGCCTTTGGATTCGAGGAAGTCCAGCATCGCCTCGCAGTTAGCATTCGTTCTGAGGATGGGTGAGGCGTGAGAGGGTGGGCGGAGGAGCCGGTTTGTGATGGAGAAGAGGAGCCTGGGGTTATCCTTAGCCTCCTGTCTTGGAGTAGAATGACGATTTAGCGGAAGCAAGGGCGGAGCAGTAGGATTTGATATGGTCCAACCAAATCTGCCAATGGACCATTAGGTTTGATTTAAGCCAGATGTGCTCGGTGGAACGTGCCTGTACTTTAAAGGAGCAGAGGTGGCTGGTGTACCAAGGTGATTTACGTGAATAGGAGATGGTTAGGGGAGGGGAACAAGGGAATCAAGAGTGGAGGAGTGGGAGCTGTGGAGAAGAGTGACTGAGGAGGATAGGTCATTGCGGGAGGACGTTCAGAAGGAAAGGAGTTCAGATGACTCCAAAGCATCTGAGAGTGGGGGGAGATTTTTTTCCAGGGGCACTATGAGATGGAGGTGGGTTGGGTGGCAGTGGGGAGAGGGATTGAAGTGTTAAGGGAGATGAACTGATGGTCCAAGATCGCTTTATCAATGATGGTGAGGTCCGAGACGATGAGCCCCCAAGTGATCACCAGGTCGAGGGGGCGGTGGAGTGGATGTTGAGGGAGAGACTGAGGGAGGAGATAAGGGAGGAAAAGTCAGCAGAGCAGGAGGGGGTGAAGTAGGATTGAAATCACCAAGGATGAGGAGGCGTTTGGAGCAGAGGGAGATGGAAGATAGGAAGGTGGAGATTTCGGGGATGAAGGTGGGGGAGGACTTGGAGTAGATAAGGAGAATTTTGAGGGATAGGTTGGAGGGGTGATAAAGGGTAAGGTGCTCAAAGGAGGGAAGGTTCCAGAGGAGTAAAGGGATAGGCCAAGCAGGGAATGGGAGAGCCTTACCGCCATCATGGCGGTTAGGTCATGGGGTGTGATGGAAGGTGTAGCCGGGTGGTGTGGCCGCTATCAGGTTTTGGCTGGAGAGATCCAGGTTTCAGTTAGGGCGAGAATATTAATGTTTTCATCAATGATGAGGTCTTGGATGGTAAGTGTTTTGTTGGAGAGGGAATGGACGTTTTGTAGACCGATGCGGAGTGGACAGTTGGTGGCAGAAGGTGGGGGAGGGGGGACGACTGTCAGGGAGGGTAGGGATGTGGATCAGGGAGGAGAGGTCAGCCCCCGTGGTTGGGGACCGGTGAGTCTTGCGGTGAGAATGGGGGATAGGATAGTCAGAGTGGCTGCTGATGGACAGCCATCAGCCACTCCCACGATGGGCCTTATGGAGGATTCGCAGGTTGGATCAGAGGGAGGCTGTTGGGACAGCGAGCAAGGATAAAAGTCAGGAAGGACGGTGGGCGAGGAGGACTGAGCGGGAGTAAATGAGGGTAGTGGACAGGTGTGGGGGCATTATGGGGAAGCAGCTCGCGTCGTTGGCGGCAGCCAAAATGCACACGCGAGCTGTCCCCAGCTGTCCTTCCTTCCCCACATCCGGTCCCTGACCAGGATCGCCTTCCTCCACCTCGGTCACATTGCCCGCCTTTGACCGTACCTTACCCCAAATGCAGCCAAAACACGCGTGCAAGGGTTTGTCACCACCTGTCTGGATTACTCAAACCCACTCCTCGCCAGTCTCCCCAACTACGCTATTCAAAAAAATCAAGCTCATTCAGAACTGTGCTGCACCACACATTTACCCGGACCAAACTCCGTATCTCCATCTCACCAGTTCTGGCCAGGCTCCATTGGCTCCTGATCACCAAACAGATCGACTTCAGGATCCTCACACTCATGTTTAAATCTATTCACTCCCTGGCACCTCCCTACCTCTCTGACCTCCTCACTCCCCAATTCACCACCCGGTACCTCCGCTCGACTTTCACCGGCCTCCTGCTCGTCCCTCGCACCCTCCGCTCCACCTCTGGAGGTTGTGCTTTCAGCCACTACACCCCTAAACTGTGGAACACTCTCTCTCAATCCCTCTGCCTTGCCCCCTTTCTCCCCTTTTTCAAGTCCCACCTGAAAACCTTCCTTTTCAACTGCTCTTATGGTCACCTCCACCTCCCCGCACATTCACACCCCGGCTCGGAGTCAGACTCCGTCACTGTTAAGCGCTCTGAGACGCTACTCTGCGTGGAGTGCACTATATAAGTGCAAGTTGTTGTTTTATAAAGATACATCTTAATGTGCGTTTTGAAGGTGAGTTTACCCCCATCTACCACTCCCTCCCTCTTTGGCTTTGGTACCAACAAAGCCATGAGCACTATCATCTCTGCTCCCCTTGGCACTGTCCCCTCTAGCCTCCTGCAGCCGCCATGCCTGCGGGCTGAAGGTGCCTGGCTGATCGCTCTGCTCCCAGTCTCAGCGTGCACGTCCAGCTGCCACCCCGACCCGCCACCCCTTCCCACATGCCCCCACTCCTACACCCCACCCTTTGTTGCTCCCACTCAGTCCCTTCTCTCCCCGTCTTCTCTCCCTCCAGGACCCTCCCACAACCTCCTTCAGCTCCAGCCTGGGCATTCTCTGCCGGGCTTACCGCTGCACTCGGCGATGATTGTCCCAGAGCAGCCACCCCAACTGCCCCATCACCCACCTACTCCGGAAGGCCTGCCTCCACCACCATCACACCAGTCCTTGCCAGGCTGCACTGGCTCCCAATTACCGAATTTCAAGATCCTCTCATTCATTTTCATGCCCTCGCACCTCTACCTATCCGATTTGCTTACTGCTAGGCTGGCTCCAGCCTCCTGTTCATCCCTCGTCACCTCCGCTATACCATCGGTAGCCATGCTTTCAGCCACTACCCCGTGAAGCTCTGGAACTCCCTCCCTCAAACCCTCTGCCTTGCCCCCTTCCTCCCCTCTTTTAAATCTCGTCAAAAGACCTTCCTTTTTGATCGTGCTTAGGGTTACCTCGCCCTCCCTCTGGCTTGGGGTCAGACTCCATCATTATCAAGCACTCTGGGACACTGCCCCACATGAAGGGCACGGTATAAGTGCAAGTTGTTTTATCACATCTCCCCGCTCCGTTTTTCACTTCCAAACTTACCTCTTTGACTACACCGGTAGTCATGTCTTTCTTACCCCTTTTCTGTTGCTCAGTGTCTAATCCAGTTACTGTACCATGCTCTGCGACGTTACCCTATGTAGAGGGTGCTATATAAATGCAAGTTCTTGTTGCAATCAAATAAAATCACGTATCTGGTTATTTGGCACACATGCACCCAACTAAGAACTTTCGACAATGTTTCAGCACTGGCTTCACTTCACAGGGTCAGCTTTAACAGATAGGCAGGCATGAGTTATACAGTGTGCTGCTAAGGTGGGACATTACCCCATGTTTAAACATAGATGTTGAGTCAACAATGTTATAAAGTTATTGGAGATTGTGTAAAGCAAGCCATTAAAACACATTCCGAGATAGAAAAACAGTTTCAACTTTATAGTGCCTTATCACTTTAAATTGTTTCAAAAGTTAACAATTATTGTCGAGTACAGTAACTTTTTGGGGCAAAAAAGGCATGTAACTTATACAAAGCCACAATTCTTTCATCCAAGCCTCATAGAAAGTGATCTAACTCCAGTGACCTGCAATAGTAGATGAAGGCAAAAGAAATCATAGAAATTTATAGCACAGGAGGAGGCCAGTCGGCCCACCGAGTCTGTATCGGCGCTCAAATTAAGGTGTTCATTCAAACCCACTGCCCTGCCTTATGCTCAAATTCCTTCAAGCCTTTATCCTTCGTACACCTGTCTACTTGCCTCTTGAAACCCACAATGGACTCTGTCTCCACCTTACTTGGCAGGGCATTCCACATCCCAACAACTCTCCTACTGAGTCCTGCATCCATTAATCAAGAAATGGATTGTAGTATGGACATGGTTCAGTTTGCCTTTTACGGAAATTGCTGTAATTGAGTAAATAGGAACATAATTCCTCAAAAGTACATATTTACCCACGTAATTACTCTTTCGCTTATTAAAGATAATAAACCAACAACTTGCATTCAGTTGATTCCAATGACGGCTCCCACATTTGAGAATCATTCAAAATTTATTCTCATTTTAAAAGGACAGTCGGTGTCTACGTTAAAAATAGCGAATAAATTTAAGGCAAACGTTTTTGTTTCAACACCATTTGTAGTTTTCTTAGCCTGTCACACAATTTGTAACTTACGGTTGCCTTAAGGTTAACTGGAACAAACTTAATGCAATGTTTTATCCTATTTCAAAGGACAGACATATGAAAGAAACACATCTATTTCATTCTTTATAATAATTGGCTGTGGATGTAACTCATGTGGCAGGTAATGTGCTATAGTCATCTCCCACGCATCCACAAATGCCACATTGATGGCCTTGAACATTTTTCTCAACACTAAGTCAAGCTGAAAGCAGGTCCAGTCATTATTGAAGATACTGCCCTCAGGTGTAATACTCTGGGCATTGGCGGTCTTAATTACAATTTGAGTATCCGGACTCCTGCTCAATAACTGTAGAATTGATCTCCGAATATTCTGAAGTCTTCGTATGTAAACTTCTACTGGAAAAGTGCTGAAATGGGACCATATAGTGATTGCTATAATT
This sequence comes from Callorhinchus milii, assembly GCF_018977255.1. NCBI lineage: Eukaryota > Metazoa > Chordata > Chondrichthyes > Chimaeriformes > Callorhinchidae > Callorhinchus > Callorhinchus milii. Next base: position 9,814,504 of record NW_024704745.1, on the reverse strand, counting down.
GTGTTCTTTCCACCTTTAAGTTCATCCAGTGCATTTGCAATGTAATGCAGGTGTTGGCTTGAAACAGTAGAGAATCGGATTGGTGGACCATGACAATGAAATTCTACCATGATCTGGTTTTCCACATCCACAGAAAGGTGTGGCCCAATATTTTTAGGATTGCCAAGATCAAACTGTTTCAGATCTAAAACAAAAGATTTAACATTATTAATCATAACAAATCAGACAATAATTGTGTACTCAAACATTAGAAGATATGACAAGGATTTGGGTCAAATTACCAGAAACCTCAAGTCTGTTGAAATGATTTCACCTGGAGCTAATAGATTACTTGGTACTATTGCACCAATGTCATAGAAAATAATAATAATCCTTGCATTTGATATAGCACCTCATCACATCTTCAAGATGTCTCAAAGCACTTCACAGAATGTACTGTAAAGTGAATTGACTGTATATTCTGTGGCGAAACGTGGCAGCCAATTGTGCACAAGTGTCCCACAACAGTCGTGCATTAGTGACTAATTTTCTTTTAAGGAATTATTAACCCCAGAAAAGGGATCCACCAGGTTACAATTACTATGCAAAAAAGCTGCAATCTTCTTTGGTAGGCTATAATAAACATTTCTTGACATGTGTACAGACAGGTGGATTTCAGGATAAAAGCAATGTCCTGAATCTGAAGTCTGTACCCTCCAATAATAGATGTAAGCTGAGGTATTGATCTTAGAATGTGGAATATTTGAGACGTCTGGAAGACGTGATAAGGCGTTATATCAAATGCAAGGATTATTATTATTATTAGTGCTTTTCTGCCTGATATAATCCAAGTCTCCGACTCACATCACGTTTTCAGGTAGGACTTGACAAAAAGGGAGAGAGGGGCCAAGCGGAGGGATGAGGGAGAGTGTTCCACAGTTTCGGGGCATAGCAGTGTCTGCGCAACCACCAGTGGCTGAATGCGCAACCTCCAATGGTGGAGCGGAGGGCTTGAGGGATGAGCAGGAGGCTGGTACAAGGCGAGCGAAGGCTCGGGGTGATGGATTGGGGAGTGAGGAGGTGCCAGGGAGTGAAGGGATTTGAAAACGAGTGTGAGAATCTTGAAGTTGATCCATTCGGTGATGGGGAGCCAGTGGAGCTTGGCCAGAACTGGTCAGATATGGGTATGGAGTTTGGTTCGGGTCAGTATGCGGGTGGCAGAGTTTTGAATGAGCTGGATTTTTTGAACAGTGGAGCTGGGGAGACCGGCGAGGGGTGCTTTGGGAATAATCCAGGCAGGAGGTGTTTCAGCTGCACGCACGCACGAGGGTTTCAGCTGCATTTTGGGTAAGGTACGGTCAGAGACGGGCAATGTGGCTGAGGCGGATGAAGGCGGTCCTGGTCAGGGACCAGATTTGGAGAAGGAAGGACAGCTGGGGGTCAAACCGGACGCCAAGATTGCACACTGGTTCAGTGAGTCTGAAAGAGAGGTTGGGAGGTTTAGGAGGTTAGATCCAAGGAAGTGAAGACTGTGAAGTGAATTGACTGTATATTTTGTGGGGGAAATGTGGCAGCCAAATGCGCAAAGCCATGTCCTGCAAATGGTTGTGGATTGAGTGACCAAATTATTATTTATTTATTTTTGCAGGGATTATTACCCCCGGAAGAGCGATCCGCTAAATGCCCAACAACCGGGCTCCTACTTACTGCTAGGTAAACAGAAGTGTGCCAAGTAAGGAAACTTACCTAACGTTATGCCCTGCCCGGGAACCAAACCCAGGTCCTCTTGTTTGTGAGCTGAATGCTCTAACCAATACGCTAGAGGACTCGAATATTATTACTGTCACAACAAATGAGAAATGGCTGAAACTAACCTGGCAGATATTCAGTCAAATATTCAAACCACTGACGTACAGTGGAATCTCCAAAAAGGTAAACAATTTTTCCACGAAGACAATCTGTGATACTTGCAGGTGTGTTAAAGCGGCGAATATTGCAGGTTGTTGATATCCAAAGGTCCTTATAATAAAAACCAGATGGTGATGTCAGAGGTTTGCCATGGATGCAATATCCAAGAACTGCTTCTGCAAATAAAGGAGAACCATGAACAAAACTGAATCGTACGGCAACATACTACATCTTAGGCTCAGATTATCAATGCATTTTCCAATTCATCGATCAGTTTCTGCAGTAATGACAATCCACAGTAATACATTTAGTTGTCTTTCTACTGTGCTCTCGTCACTTTCCTAATGATGATTCACAGCAGAGCCTTTAGTTGTTTGTGCGTAAAGCACCTAAAAACAGAATTTTTAAAAACATTGTGCAGCTCTTTATAAAAACAAGATTATTAATTACTGTCTGGAAGTCCTTCACAATGATCTTCCAAATGTAACATTATAGTTATTATAGGTCTGAGATACTCAGATTGTATCAGACCAGGCATGAGCTATTCGGCAAATATAGTTGTAAATATTCTGCAAATATATTTATACAAAACATGGATAAAAATGGATCTAAACTGATTAAGCCTTTAAGTAAAAATATTTGATAACCTAAACACACAGCATTGAGGATAAGCAACATGACTGCCAATCAAGACACTCTCTCTCTCTTTCTCTCTCTCAAAATCAGTTATTGATCTAATTCAGAGATCTGGAACATTGCAGATCATGCAATTACACTTTACTATAAAATCCTATGAAATGCTTTGAGATATCTCGATAACATGATAAGAAGCGATACCGAATACAAGGAATTATTATATTGTCTGCACTAGAATGGAAACAAAATCCAGCCCATGTTTAGTTTGACTTTTAGATTGAATGGGATATGTAATTCAATGACTTGCTCTATTGTGACAACGAAGTACATTAGAATACCACCCTCACAGGTGCAGGAAACCTTCTGATTGAAATTTCATCCTAGCCCACAAAGGGAGAATCCTAGAACAGGAGTCCTGTTTCGAAAACCAGATTCAAAACATTCAAGCAGATTTATTTTGGTCACTTAGGTTTCTGGCAAATGTGGAAACCCATCGCCATGCTTAAAGAGTAACCAAACCAAACTGAAAGTTCCACGCACGTGGTAATTTCCAGAGGTATTGGTTGGGATGGAATGCGCACTTTCTCCCTGGAGGGGCATATCCTGCTTATCTAATTCCGGAAAATATTAGGCACAGGTTGGCCAAACCCCAGGCTTCGGGACCCCAGAGGGTGCGTTAGGGTACTGTTGGGAGTCTAACCAGTTAAAACCACATGCATAGCTTGCCATTGAAAGTACTGCCTGGCGAGCTTTCCTGCTGCTTATCCAGCTCGACCACCCTAACTGTTAGGGTTTTTGTTTGCAGGGTTAACGGGATCTGAGTGAGAACAGTCCCTGCCTCCTTTCAAGCAGACTCAAAGGATCAAGATTCAAAAGAGATTTGAAAATGATGAATGGAATAGGTTTAATAATTGGCAGAAAATGATAAAACAGAGAAAGGGAAACACATTTTCATCTGAGGTGATTAGCTTGGTCTGCATTCTTTCATAACACGCAACTATTTTCTTTTGTCTCCAAAATAGGTCATGGGTGGTTACAAAGATTTGCTTTCCATGTTAATTCAACCCTGGAGTTGTGTGGAGATAATATATTTTTTTAAATCACAATTAAATGGTTCCCTAAATCCAGTGATGCTAAATGCCTTTTTTTTGCTATCATCATCTTGAAGATAAAATTTTCCAATGCTGGACTCCCTAGCTCCACTCTCCAGAAGCTTAATAATCCTTGCATTTGATACAGTGCCTTATCAAATCGTCGAGACATCTCAAACCTACCAAGAATAGAGGGGAACCAAGAAGGCAATGTGAGCGAGCAACTTGGGGAAATTAATATTAGTAAAGAAATGGTTTTAGATAAATTGTCAGGTCTTAAAACTGATAAATCCCCTGGACCTGATGGCCTACATCCTAGGGATTTAAAAGAGGTGGCTACTGAGATAGTGGATGGTTTGTCTTTGATCTTCCAAAATTCTCTGGGATTCTGGAACGGTTCCCATTGATTGGAAGATTACAAACGTCACACCACTATTTAAAAAGGATGAGAGAGAAAGATGGGGAACTATAGACCAGTTAGTCTGGCATCAGTGGTAGGGAAAATTCTTGAGTCCTTAATTAAGGATGTCGTTATGGGATTCCTGGAAGACCGTAACAAGATTAGGCAGAGTCAACATGGCTTTACAAAAGGGAAGCCATGCTTAACTAATCTTTTAGAGTTTTTTGAAGATGTATCTAGCAGGTTAGATAGGGGGGAACCAGTAGATGTAGTATATTTAGATTTTAAAAAGGCATTTGACAAAGTGCCACACAAAAGGCTATTGCACAAGGTTAAGGCCCACGGGATTAATGGAAACATGTTAGCATGGATTGAAGAGTGGCTAACGGGTAGAAAACAGAGAGTAGGGATAAACAGGTCATTCTCGAATTGGCAGGATGTGACTAGTGGAGTGCCACAAGGATCAGTGCTTGGGCCTCAGCTATTTACAATTTACATCAATGATCTAGACGAGGACATTGAATGTAACGTATCTAAATTCGCGGATGACACTAAACTAGGTGGGAGAGTAAGCTCTGAGGATGATGCAAAAGGATTGCAACGGGATATAGATAGGCGAGGGGAGTGGGCGAATAGGTGGCAGATGGAATTTAATGTGGGGAAGTGTGAAGTTATTCACCTAGGTAGAAAAAATAGAAAAACAGATTATTTTCTAGAGGGGGAGAGATTAGATAGTGTTAGTGTGCAGAGGGATTTGGGTGTCCTTGTACACCAGTCTCAAAAAGTTAATTTGCAGGTGCAGCAAGCAACTAAGAAGGTGAACGGCATGTTAGCGTTCATTGCAAAAGGTTTAGAGTACAAGAGTAGGGAAGTCCTACTGTATAGGGCCTTGGTGAGACCGCACCTAGAGTATTGTGTGCAGTTTCGGTCTCCTTATTTAAAAAAGGACATACTTGCCCTTGAGGGGGTGCAGCGTAGATTCACTAGGTTAGTTCCTGGGATGAGGGGACTGACCTATGAGGATAGGCTGAATAAACTAGGGCTATATTCTCTAGAGTACAGAAGAATTAGGGGAGATCTTATTGAAACATATAAAATTCTTAAAGGGCTGGATAAAGTAGACACTGAGGGTCTGTTTCCCCTGGTAGGAGAATCTATAACCAGGGGTCACAGTCTTAAAATTAAGGGTCAGCCTTTTAGAACAGAGTTGAGGAAACATTTCTTCTCTCAGAGGGTAGTGAATTTATGGAATTCACTACCCCAGAAGGCTGTAGATGCTCAGTCCTTGAACATCTTCAAGGCTGAGACTGACAGATTTTTTTTAAAAAACAGAGGGATTAGGGGATATGGGGATAGGGCAGGTAATTAGAGTTAGGTCAGATGATCACCCATGATCTTATCGAATGGCGGGGCAGGCTCGAGGGGCCAAATGGCCTACTCCTGCTCCTAATTCTTATGTTCTTAAAGCACTTCCCAAGATTTACTCTAACTAGAAAAAGATTCATTAACAACTTTCAAAAAGGAATTAGATAGGTACTTGACAGGGAAACAATTGCAGGGATATGGGGAAAGAGCGGGGCAGTGGGACTGATTGGGTAGCTCTTCCAAAGAGCCGGCACAGGCACAATGGGCCTCTACAGTCTTGTCCTATTTTTTACAGCTCTACATTCCATCCTGTATGCTTTGTTCGTCAGACTCTGGTCTATTGCTTATTTATCCTCCCATGGTAGCCAAAATTTCAGATGAAACATTCCTTCCAAACCAGTTTGTCTTACTACCTCACTTATCAACTTCAAAATCCTCCCCAAAGTTATATTTCTGACCTTAGCTTTGATCAACATCTTTAAATCTCTTATTTCCCTGCTTAGTGTCCACTACAATATTTATCGAACACTTAAGAGACATTCATTTTAGATGAGACATTATAAATTCCAGTGCTGTATAAATATATCACCATGAGTAAAATTCCACTTGGGTCTAGATTTACTCTGTTAACGTTGCATTTTATAGCCCAGGATTTGACAAATTCTTAATTTTTGAAACCGGTTTTCTGTAAATTATTGTAAGAACTACAGAAAATTAACATCATAGTCCAAATTCAAAGCCCTCCACAGCCTTGCTCCATCCGACCTCTACAGCTCCATCCTGCTCCACATCCACCGCCTGGCATGCCCCACCATCAACGGTTGGGCCTTCAGCTTCTCTGCCCCCACCCTTTGGAACTCCATCCCAGTCTCTCTGCTTTGCTCCCTCCCTTGTCTCCTTCAAGGCACATCTCAAGACCCTCCTCTTTGACTGCGTCTTTGGTCACTCTCCTACACTCCTGATCCCAACACCTGCTTGGCTCCAGATTCCTCACTGTCCAGCTCCTTGGGAAGTCCTCCAGACTTGAAAGGCGCTATACAAATGCAATTTGTTGTTGTTGAATTCAAAATTTGCTCTAAAATTTTACATGAGTAGAATAATTCTAGACCCAAATGCACTTTCTTCCCATGATTGGTAAGTAGATTTTGTGTATAATGCAAAGGGCTTGCTTTGCAAAATTATAGCTTTGGTCAGGATTTATTCTATAAACGCTAATTAACACAAAGAGTACTTTACCATTGCAGGAAAATCTTATTTATTCTAAACAGGAATCTTTACCCCAAATATTAAGTAAATAATTCAGTAAATTACTGCACAATGCATTACATTGCACTCTATTCAAGAAATCACCAGTATCTGCAATATCAATGTATTAATCCATTCTCTTAAGATTAGTCCCTCTAGTATACTTTTAATTTGCTCATTATTGTAATGATTTGTAGTTTTCTTACCTGTGTGAGACGAATCAATTACAGTTACAAAACCTGGACCACTGTGTAATATGGGCTTTTGAAGGTTGAGGTTACTGAAAATGTGATACAGTAAATAATCAGTTACATCACTATATTGTGTCAATTTAAAAACTGAATAGCTCATTCAGCAAGAAGTCAACACATTATCTCAGTCTTCAAGAGGCTTGGTCAATGTAAAATTATACTAATAGTGTAGAAAGAACTGAACAGGTTTTTTTTGCTGGTCTTCTGGTGAAGGCTACCAGTGTAGCTCTGAAGCTTGTAGAGCAGAAAAGCACAGGTTTGATTCCTAGTCAGTACTGGGTTAGGTGAAACTCTTCTGGGCGCAAGTTCGAGCACTATATTGAAGAAAGAATTTGTTTTACCGCAATGCCACTCCTCGATGGAGCCACTAACCTCGGCTGGAAAGTGTGTGTGTAAGTGGCATGTGGAAGGACTGGTTTAGATTTAACATAAGAATATGAGAAATTCTAGACAAAAAATGACCAAGGTCAATCTAGTTCGCCTTCCACCTTCCTGGCGGTCACGTGCACATATGTCCTGAACTACCTAAGAAGAATCAACACTTCCTGCTTCAACTATCTTCCTAGGGAACCTATTCCACAGGTTCACTATTCGCTCACTGAAATAGCGTTTGCGTAGATTCGTTCTGAATTTACCCCCCTTCAAATTGCAGGCTTTGTCCCCTGGTTTTACTATTCTGTGATACAATACCTCCCTTCGTATTAGCGAACTGGCTTGCCAAGACTCAGTCTAGATTCAAAACAGAGAAACTATCACTTTGTCAAGGTCCTGTTGGATACCAGTAGAATGATGCCCCAGCGAGAAACAGTAACTTCAGGACAGTAAAATATTGTAAAATTAACATTCTGTTTAAAGGTAGCTAATCCTTGATTGGCTGTCCTGGCATTAACCCTTGTTAATAATAATAATAATCCTTGCATTTGATATAGCGCTTTTCACGTCGGGAGGACGTCCCAAAGCGCTTCACAGAACACACTGTAAAGTGAATTGACTGTATATTTGTGGGCGAACGCGGCAGCCAATTGCGCACAGCAATGTCCCACAAACAGTCGTAAATTTAAAATGATCAATTTATTATTGTTTTTTTTGTTTTTGGAGGGATTATTATTATCTTTGTTATCTGTATTATGCCAATATAACTCCCCACTGAAGCCAGGGACTCTAATCCCTTTTATGTTTTTACTGTTGACAAGACGTGTGGTACAAATTCTAAGTCCAAGTAACCCTTTTTATAACGATTTTTTCTTTATTCTTCTCCTTTTGTGTTTGTGCCTTTTTCTTGCCAATTCACCAACCATTGCAAGTAATGTGACCATTTATTATTAATAACAATAATATTTACACATGATGTAACGACTTTCACATTAGAAGGATGTCTCAAAGTACTTCCCAGGATATACTGTAAAGTGTAATGACTGTATTTTGTAGGCGAATGCGGCAGCCAATTTGCACATAGCAGCATCCCACAAAGTTAATTATTAGCCAGAATACCGGGAGAAATTCCCTTCTCTTTTTAAATAGTGTCATGGATTCTTAATATCCATCTGAACAAGCAGAGAGAGACCTTGGTTTAATGTTTCATCCAAACAGTAGCATTTCCAACAATGCAACGTATTAGAGTGTCAACCGAGACTATGTGAATTGAAAGACCAGACATGGGTTTTGAACTCACAACCTTCGGACTGAGCCAGGTGTACCCTCTCAAACCCATTTATAATTCTAAACATTTTTATTTGGTCTGGTTTCTGTCCTGCCCACAGCGATGGCCCTTGTCAGAATCGCAAACAATGTAGTTTTACTCTACACACACACTTTTTAACGGGGATTACTGGATCACAATTAGAATAAAATATTGAAGATACAAAAAAAATTGATGGAAAAAATTACATGTTTTTCACATGCTCAGGGTCTTTTACATTGTAACTAAATTCAGTTTTGTGCAATTGGGGTTGACTGCGGTGTCTACCCAATGTCTACGGATTATTCAAGATTAGACAGATTTCCCCCTTCTCTAGCCCTGTGGGCAATGAAACCGATTTAAAACCCCTACTGCTGCCTTGTCTGAGATTAACTAATTCAGCACAACCCAAGAATTTAACTGGGGATTGTACTGGTCTGCATAGTGTAGCAACTGAGTCATATTCAGATTTCTGAAAAATTATAATCTGATTCTGCGTCACAAGCTTATGTTTCAATAAAGTGAGGAGTGCAAACAAAATATGGGTGACAATGGTACGACATACCTCCTGAAATAGCGACCCTCTTCACCTATTAATAGGCCCTTCTGATAGCCTGCTTTGGCATGGTTAACACGGGCAGTGCATGGGAGCTTTTTTGGTTTGTAACAGAACCAGGGTTCCCCAGTCTTGAGATCAGTGAAGTTACAGAGTGGTGCAGTCTCAGGCAAACAAAGATTGCATGTGGTTGTCTCTGTGGTAGCACCAGATTTGAATGTGCTTTTAAAGTACACCATATCTAGTCGTTCTTCACGCAATCGTTTATGCACTTGAATCGCTTCACTGGGATGAACCAAGGTAACGGACACCTCAACTTTCCCCGACCAGAATAAAGTAAAATTGATCTTGTACGATCCATTTTGGTAATCGACAACTGTTCCCACTGAACCCGCTTTGAGCTCTGGGGTGTGGATCCGGGCCTGGAGATAGTCACCTCCGTATTGCTTCGGGTGTCCTGAAAAATCATACATGTGGACCATCACCTGTAATTGATCCCCAACATGGAAAGTGTTCTGAGAGTTTAAAATAAGAAAGTGAGAGCGTGACGGGTCAGTGCTGGTCATAAAGGGTGTGTGAGCTCTAGGTGGGTTAGGCCATTCAGTCATTTTCAACAGGAACATTCCCTCAGCTCTTTCTGCAGGTGTAAAGCTTTCATTCTGGTAGCCACAGTTAAGCAATCGGAGTATCCAAGGATGCATCCTCAACTTCAAGAGATCCTTTGCTGATGAATACAATTTTGGAACAGGGATGGACTTGAAATTTGACACACTTCCAGAAAATGAATCATACTGTAAAAAAGTAAAAAATTTTAAATAAATATTTTTTCCATCTCCTGCCTCTACATCGACTCTGATGGGACCACTGAACGTTAAGCACAGACTACTGTGTACATTTGGAGATTTTTTTAAACTTTTACACATGGGATGGAAACAATAACAATTTGCATCTAAATAACTCCTTTCAAGTAGGATGAACGTCTCATAGCCTTTAGCAAAGGACAGCGGGATTTGGACAGTGTAGAGAGAGCATGGTTGGTTTTGGTCATGGAACGATTTGAAAGTGAGAAAGAAGATCCTGAATTCGATCCGCTGGGGGATGGGAAGCAAGTGGAGCCAACCGAGGACAGGGATAATCACCTTCGGAAACTGGTTTGAGAAAGGACACAGGCTGCAGAGTCTTGCATGGTCTGCAGCTTGGTAGGGAGGAGCAGTGCTTTGGATTAACTGAACCAGGACATGGAACTGGGATGGCCAAAAGGGTACGTTTTGAGGCTGTAGGTTTTCCTCAAGTCTGTGTTGGTGAGAGAAGGAGGTACTATTTGAGCTCTGAGAAATAACGCAGAAAATACCGGGGTAAAGTAGGAAATAACACTAGAGTTGGAGTAAGTGTAAGCACTAATCTGTAGCCATAGTGAAGTGTCAATTTAAGTTAAAAATAGTCAGTAAACTAGCAAATAAAGATAGTAAATTTTAAAAGTGTTTGTGCTGAACAGAGTGGGGGAAGGCAGTACTCAAAGAACTCTGAATTACCAAAATGCGCACTTACTAGCAAACGTTGGAATCGCATTGAATCGCGGGAATTTAAGTGCTTCTGCCGTGCGTCAGCCGTTCAAGGCTATGTTGCCGCAATTCAATGCAAGCCGGCCAGTAAGTGAGGGAGGATGGGGGAGTGGCACTACAAAGTTAGATGATTAATATGACTAATGCAAAGAAACCTAATTGGTTTTGATAGGCAGCATGTACGACTTAGGCGATTATAAGATTTATAAAGATAAGATTTATGCAAGTTTTACTGTAGTTAATTGAAAACCGTTTAAGAAGATTATACATAGGAAGGCTAGGTCTTTCTAGATTTTAGTTTATAATCCAAAATTTCCTTGTAACAATGTGGGATAACAGCTCAGCAAATTAACATATCAGCACAACATACGTCAATGACAAAGAGTTGATAGAAGCAGCTAAACAGATACTTACCTAGAAGCAAGGAGGAAGAAATAGAAAAAAATTAGAAATCTCGAGAATAAGAAAAGGCTGTTTTGTGAAGAATGTAAAGTGTGCATCTTCATTTTTTTAAAAAAATCTTTATTTTAAAAACTATACTTTCTATCTGAAGGTTTCCACTCAAACACTCCTTTACAATTTTCATTCTATTGAATGATTCTACAGTTGCAATAAAAGGCAGAATAATCTAATGAAAATTCATTTTTTTCCCATTTAATTAATGTATAATGTGTCACAACAGGTTGGAACTGACAAACTACTGGTTTAGGGCAGAATACCAAATAGTAATTCTTAAAACTTTGAATTACGTGTCTTTGGACGCACAGAATCAAAAAACAGTATTTGGAATCTCTTCAGAAACATATGTAATTGCTTTTTATTATTCGCCAAAGCTCTTTATAAAAAATCCAAAATAGTCTGCACTGTAGTTGCTTTTCACATAACCAATTACTTCCCATTTCAGCATTATTATTTTCTTTTAGATACTGTTGATTTACTGTATCAAAGAGACTAGAATTCCTAGGGAGTGCCAGCTTTTTGGAAGAGCTACCCAATCAGTACCACTTCCCCGCTCTTTCCCAATATCCTTGCAAAGTTTTCCTTGTTAAGTACCCATCTAATGGTCTCTTCATCCTATCTTCAGATCTTTACCGTATTGTAAATACGTCTCTTCCAATTTGTGGTGTGTTTCTAGATGTCTGCAGATGCTCACTTTGTCTGGATGTTGGTGTTCTACAAAGAACATTCTCCCTATTTCTGTAAAAAGATGCTGTGGAGTCGGCCAATATAATGTTTAACAGGAATTGAGCAGTGTGGGGATTTATCCTGTGGCTTCACTTATTCCCCCTCATAATCAACCTTTTATTTATGTGCTCCTATATTTTAGAAATAGTAATAACCTTCTTTTAAAATAGATGAAATGATCCTATTTGAAACCTTTTAAATTATGAATGTTCTTTCTGAATTTCAAAAATTCTTTGTTTTCTGGTGTTGAGTATCATATTTGTACACTGCAGTAGTGGGTTGAAGATTGGCCAACTGATGGTTATCTACACTTGTCATTTACAGCACCTGTCTAACTATGCTTTTGGTTTTCAATCATGTTTCCCTGTGAGACCCATTTTAACTATAGGTGATCTAGCATGAGTTGCGACGAGCACTTGCACCAAAGTCCCTTGTGCGCTGCTGAATAACTTTCAAATTGTTTACAAAAAACTTTTAAAATGTATTTGGGGAGAGAAGAGCTCTGTGTGAAATTTTGAATAACATAAGGAGTAAAATTCTGCCCAGATTTTCTTGTTGCAAAAGGCTTTGTTGTCCACTTAAGATTAGTTATGATAATGGGTCAGAGGTATTATTGGTCTCACAATCGTATCATGGATTCTGTAGCTCAGCGGTTAGAGCAGTTGCCTTGCAAGCGAGAGACCTGGGTTCAATTCCCAGCAGGGCGAAACATTGGGCAAGTTTCCTTACTCCACACGCTTCTGTTTACCAAGCAGTAAGTAGGAACCCAGTTGTTAGTCGATTGGCGGATCGCTTTTCTGGGAGTAATAATTCCTCAACAAATAATATTGAATTGCTTACTTCAATCCACGACACTGCTGTGCACAATTGGCTACCGTGTTTCGCCCACAAAAGATACACTTTTCAGTATATTCTGTGAAGTGCTTTGAGACGCCTCGAACGCATGATAAACTGCTGTATCAAATGCAAGAATTATTATTATGAATTGTCTGTTACAGTGTGTCCTTTGTTGTGTTTCATTGATTGGCGATCCTTTCAATACAAAAAGCACAAGTATGAATGAATTCCTGTAAATTTATACGGCACAAAATAATTACAGGGCCAAGCAAGCCCACAAAAAACATTCCAACACTCACCAATTAAATATTTAACTTTTCAAATTTGGTGTTGAAAAGTTACAATTTAAAAAAAACTCAATTTTATCCTAGTGCGTATAAATACTGTTGATGATTCACTGTAGGATGAAACCTAGCTCTGTGCCGAGTTACCTAACGTCAGCTTGTTCGGAGGCTGGGCTCTATATTTGGTCTCAGTGGCAGTGGCAAAGGAAGTGGAAAATCAGCCTAAGTTACTGTTCCTTAAATGCTAGAGATCCCTGATGACGAGAGTCATTTTTCTACTATTTCTCCTCTCTGCTCCTGACTTTTTCCTGGTTTCATTCTTACCCATTACAGAATCTTCACTTTGTCTTTCCAATGGAATCTCTCCCCAACGCTGCACAGTCACATGCGGATGTTCCGCGGGAGGTTTATTCTCAGTCCTCTCTTTTTCACCATCTAAACGCTCCCATTTGGAGTCCTGTAACTCAGTGGGTGGAGCACTCGCCTCGTAAGCGAGAGACCTGGCTGTGCGCAATTGGCTGCCGCGTTTCGCGTACAAAATATACAGTCAATTCACTTTACAGTGTATTCTGTGAAGTGCTTTGAGACGTCTCGAAGCCGTGATAAAGCGCTAAAAAAACACATCTTTTTTAAAATTAAAAATCAAAAAAAAATTTTGATAGGTCTTTGGGGAGAGAAAATCTGTGTAAAATTTTGAAAAATATAGGTAAAATTCTGCTCATATTTTCTTGTTGTAAAAGACTTTGTTGTGCAATTAGACAAGTAATGGTAATGGGTCAGACGTACACCAGACTCTCAATCGTATCATGAATTGTCTGTTAGAATATGTCCTTTGATGTGTTTCACTGACTGGCCATCCTTTCAATACAAGTATAGGGCAGTGCACAAGAATGATTGAATTCCTGTAAAATTATACGGTACAGACTAATTACAGTGCCTAGTAAGACCATAAAGAACAGTAACATTCACTAATTATTTTTTTTTTAAAAAGACAAAATACTACAGATGTTGGGAATCAAAATGAAAACAGCAGTCGCTGGGAACACCCAGCAGGTAAGGCAGCATCTAAGGAGAGAGGAAAATGAGTTAAAGTTTCAGGTCTATGATCTTTTGTCAGAATCGCGTGTTCCCAGTGACTTCTGTTTTTATTTAACTTTTTAAATTTGGTATTGAAAACCTCTGATTTCAAGTAGGGAAGGGAAAATTAGGGTGTGTTTGTTCTAAATGCAAATCGGTTGAGGAACAGAAACTACTGCTCAATGATTATGAGATAGCAAAGAAACTTGAAGAGATGCTAAAGGAACAAAAGCAGTTTGCATTGAACTGCACCAGTCAATGTGACAACCGAACATTACATTGTGGAGGTGACATACGGGAACCAAGTACTAGATTCCTTTGAGGAAGATGAGGAGAGGAGGATTGAGACCAAGGACAAGGCAATGTTGAATTTATACAAAACCTTGGTTAGACCACATTTGGAGTATTGTTTCCAATTCTGATTAAGAAGGATATAGCAGTGATGAAAGAGTACAGGGTATTTTGTGATGACGATACTAGGGCTGGCGAGTTACTGTTATCAGGGTAGACTGGATAGTCTAGAATGGATAGGTTGGGCCTTTTTTCACTAGAGAAGAGATGTTTAAGTGGAGGCCTAAGAGAAGTGTTTAAAATTATAAAAGGCCTCGATAAGGTTAACATAAATGGGATGTTTCTACTGTAAGCCGTAACCTTGGGACAAAAATTCAGCAGCGCACAAGGGACTTTGCAGCAAGTGCATCATGACTCATGCTAAATCACCTTCAGTTAAAACAGGTCTCACACTGAGGTATGATTGAATAGCAAAAGGATAATTAGACAGGCTCTGTAAATGACAATTGAAGATAACTAGTCTCCTTTGAGCTTTGAAGAACACATTATTATTATGATGATGTTTTCCAAGGCTGATTTTCCCCTCCCATTGCCACTGCGACCAATTAAGAGTGCTCCACCTCTGAACAGGCTGAGGTTAGGTAACTCGGCACAGAGTAGGGTTTCACCCTGGGATTTCTAGTCTCTTTGATCATCAATAGCATCTAAACGCACTAGGATAAAAGTAATTTTTTTTTAAAAAATTAATGATAATATTTCAATACCAAATTCAAAGGGTTAAATGGAGGGTTAAATACTTAATTAGTGAATGTTCCTTGCGGTCTTGCATGGCACTGTAATTATTCGGTACTGTACAATTTTCTGCTTCTTAAACAGCACATTTTACTCTTCAGCAGAATTACACTGTTCCACATACCTCTATACGATGAACATTTAGAATCAGCATCAGCAACACGATCAGCACCATAAACACAAAAAGAGACCGGGGTATGGAGTTAGGAAGAGATGCTTTTGTATTCTGTTCATCCATACTGAGAGCTCAGAGAGCACGAGTACAATCACCAGCCTGGTCAGCACTGCCTGCTTCTTAAATATGAAAAAGGAAACAATCAATCAACAAACAACAGTCACTAACAGTGATCATTAGCTACAGTGAGTCCTGCAGCTCAATGGTTGGAGCACTCCCTCACAAGCGAGAGACCTGGGTTCGATTCCCTCCCGCAGGGCCAAAACTTGGGCAAGTTTCCTTACTCCACACACCTCTGTTTACCCAGCAGTAAGTAGGAACCCAGTTGTTAGTTGATTGATGGATCACCTTTCAGGGGTAATAAGTCCTTCAAAAATAAATAAATAAATAAATAAATATTTTTTTGTCATTCAATCCATAACTGTTTGTGGGACACTGCTGTATGCAATTGGCTGCCGTGTTTCGCCCACAAAAGATACAGTCAATTCACTTTACAGTATATTCTATGGTTTACTTTGGGACGTCTCGAAGACATGATAAGGTACTATATCAAATGCAAGTATTGTTATTATTGGTGGGTGGATACAGTTTAGCAATTTGATAATAATAATCCTTGCATTTGATATAGTGCTTTTCATGTCTTCTCAACGTCTCAAAGCACTTCACAGAATATACTGTAAAGTGAATTGACTGTATATTTGTGGGCGAAACGCAGAAGCCAATTGCACACAGCAGTGTCCCACAAGCAATCGTGAATCGAAGTGACCAATTTGTTATTTTTTGTTCTTGAGGGATTATTATCCGTGGAGTACTGTAGCTCAGTGGTTACAGCACTCGCTTTGCAAGCGAGAGACCCGAGTTCAATTCCAGGCAGAGGGCGAAACCTTGGGCAAGTTTCGTTACTCCACACAGAGCCTAATAATAATCCCTCCAAAACCAAAAACAATAATAAATTGGTCATTTTCAATCTACGACTGTTTGTGGGACATTGCTGTGCGCAATTGGCTGCCACGTTCGCCCACAAATATACAGTTAATTCACTTTACAGTGTGTTCTGTGAAGCGCTTTGGGACGTCCTCCCGACGTGAAAAGCGCTATATCAAATGCAAGGATTATTATGATTATTATTATCAGATGTGTGGAGTAAGGACACTTGCCCAAGGTCTCACCCTGCCAGGAATCGGACCCAAGCAAGCACTCTAACCGCTGAGCAACAGGATGACAGAGCGATACATCAATAATCAAACTCATTAATATCAGGGTCCTCAACTGTACAGGATGAGAGGCAAACCATATACTGTTTACATTTACGTAGCATTTAATATATATATAGCACTGTTCATGCCCAGAGAGGGAGGGAGCATGTGGGTGGGACTCCAGGATCATGTTCCTGAGATTGGAGGCAGAAAGGCTGAAAGCGTGTACAGTAAGGAAACTTCCATGGTTCTTCAAACTGAGTTACATCCACACAGGATGATGTGATCGGAACCTGAGGTACGAAGGCAAGAAGGACAGTCTCCGTCTTATTCACATTTAACTGAAGAAAGTTAGAGCTCATTCAGGCTTGCTGTCTGACAGGCAATCGGTCATAAAAGTCATAAATGGTCCTGAGATCAAGGGTGGAGGCAGAGATAGAGATGGGTATCATCCACATACATGTGGAAGTTTACCTCATGTTTGCGAATGATAACACCAAGTGGGAGCACATAAATAGTGAAGAGGATAAAGGCCTGAGGAACGCCACATGGGATTGTGTGGGAACAGGAGAAGTCTGGGAGGGACAAAGTGGGATAGGCAAGATTGAAACAACAACAGCTTGCGCTTATATAGCGCCCTCCACGCAGGGTAGCGCTTCTGAGCGCTTAACAGTGGCAGAGCCTGACTCCGAGCTGATGGGGAGTAGGGAAGGGATCACCTCGCCCTAGCTCACCAGGCCGTTTCTGTATTTTTATTTAAGAACTAGAGAGAAATACCCATTGCAGCTTCGCTTGCAACCAAAGGATCCAATATGAAATGTAGATTTACACACAGACAGACGCACAGACAGATATTTCATCCTATATATATATATATTACTCAGCTGGGAAGATTCTTGTGGGAGGACTCCTATCAAAGATACGCTAATCGAAGGGGTTTACTGCGTAATCCGGCCGCTCCTTGAGTTAGTGGAGTCCTGTAGCTCAGTGGTAAGAGCACTCACTTTGCAAGCGAGAGACTGGAGTTCAATTCCAGGCAGAGGACGAAACCTTGGGCAAGTTTCCTTACTCCACACAGAGCCTAATAATAATCCCTCCAAAAATCAAAAACAATAATAAATTGGTCATTTTCAATCTACGACTGTTTGTGGGACATTGCTGTGCGCAATTGGCTGCCGCGTTCGCCCACAAATATACAGTCAATTCACTTTACAGTGTGTTCTGTGAAGCGCTTTGGGACGTCCTCCCGACGTGAAAAGCGCTATATCAAATGCAAGGATTATTATTATTATAGCAAGGCAAAAAAACTGCCATACATTTGTTGCAGAATATATTGTTATAGATGTATCTCTTTAGAAGGGTCTGTGCTTTCCTCTGTGGCTATCTTGTTGCAGAAACCATGCATTTTGGGGCTTAAAACCCTCCCCCCCCCAAAAAAAAACCCAAAATAGCCATAACACTCACGCATGCAAGACCTTCCCAATGAAGTACAAATCATGTCTTTACGTCAATCGGTTATTGCGTTACTGGCGGATACACAGACAAGACAGACGTAGACACACACATATAGCCTCTTCATCTTTATTAGTATACATTGTGGAAAATTTCTTCACTCTGTCCTGCATTTGGAAACCGTTTTTTTTAAAGGACCTCTCTCTCCCAACCCCCCCCCCACCCCTAATTTTGGATTTACCTTTTCATTCATGTTTGTGATGGAAAATATCCACTGACCCCCCTCAAAGCCACGGCCCCCTCTAACCCCAATGGCTTTTCTTGCCCCCACTCCCTCTTGCTCTCCTCCCATTCGGAACTCAACAGTCTGCACTCACGACTGTTTGTGGAACATTGGTGTGCGCAACTGGCTGCCGTGTTTGCCCACAAAATGTACAAAGACAATAAAATTACATTCATAGAGCATCTTTCACATCGGGAGGACGTCCCAAAGCGCTGAAGTCAATCCACTTTACAATATATTCTATGAAGTGCTTTGAGACATCTTAGTAATGTGATAAGGTGCCGTATTAAATGCAAGGATTATAATTATTATAAGTGCTTCTCCTGCAGTTAAGTAGTCTTATAAAACTCACCATCAGGGCTCACAATTGAAGGCATAGAGAGACAGCACTTTTGCCAGTGGAACTTCCCGTCAATAAAAGAAAAAGCTATTAAACACGTATTGACTCCATGTACAGCAGGAGCTTTTGAAATGTCCTCTTTTGAAATGTCCTCTTTTGAAATATCCTCTTGAGAACACCCATAGTTGAGTCTGCCTCATTTCTTTAAACTGCATCTCTCACAAGCATCTGGTACCTTTTCCCCTCTCACTTTTCCCCCCACCAAGCTCTATATTTAGGAGGAACCTTTACACAGGTCCACTGATTTTGCATAGGCAAATTATTCAGTAAGGCTGCTGCACTGAAGGTTACTTTCCAATTCAAATTCAGTGAGGATGATAACATGTTCTGACAAGAGTGTAGACCTCAGAAGTGCATGAGCAGCAGAACATTTCCAGTCACTATCCTGCATTTCACAAGCTGCGGTTTCCATGTAGGTTACTCAGCTTAAGCATGATGATGGGTTTCCACATGTGTCAGACACTCAGCTGGCCAAAAAAAAAGGCAAACTGCAATTTGCCACTTAGCTTCTTTTCTCTGCAAAACAATATAATAATGATCCTTGCTTTTGAAATAGCGCTTTTCACACCTTCTCGACGTCCCAAAGCGCTTCACAGAATATGTTCCCCACACTATCAGGAGAAGAATGACAATTTTATTTGGGGGTGAGAATGCTGGTCAGGACACCAGGAGAATCTCCATTTCAGAGATTTATATATATCTTTGTAAATCTTTAAAGCTTTGCAAATGTTTGTAAATTTATATGTTTACATACATCTATATAATTTTCCCTTTTTTTTAAAATAGTACGATTAGATATTTAATCAGCCAGTAGTGTTGAACGATTTGAGACTTCCTTCCTACGTGAAAAAGGCACTGTGTAAATATTAGGTTTCTGGAAGAGAAACACAAAAAGTTTGCTCATGCAGCCTGCGAATGTTTCACAAACAAGGCACATGTCCCTCGAATGCCAATAGGTTGCGCACCCACTTGAAAGGGCAGACCAGTCAATGGGGGAAGAAAGTCACCCAAACTACAAATCTCTAAAAGTAGGTAAATAAGACAATGAAAAACAGCCAATGGTGTCTCGTTTTTTATATTCAGAGGGATAGAGTATAAAAGTGAGGATATAATGTTGAATTTGTATAAAACCTCAGATTATTACATATATATAATTATGTAACCCCCTACAACCTGCCCGCTCCCTCCGCTCAGCCGGCTCTGTCCAGCTCCACGTCCCCTGACCCACCCACCCCACCACTGGCGGGAGAGCCTTCAGCCACTCTACCCCCAACCTCTGGAATTCCACCCCCCAATCACTCCGCCTCACACCCTTCTCGATCAGCAAACAGACTGCGTTATCTTGCACAAACAAATACTCAAATACTCCGGCCCTCAGCAGCCAAAAGGTTAGACCACCTTGATCAAGAGTGATAGCAGAAACCTAAGAAGAGTAAACAAAGACACCTGGTAATTTTTTTTTATCCTTGCATTTGATATAGCGCTTTTCACATCGGGAGGACGTCCCAAAGCGCTTCACAGAACACACTGTAAAGTGAATTGATTGTATATTTGTGGGCGAACGCGGCAGCCAATTGCGCACAGCAATGTCCCACAAACAGTCGTAGATTGAAAATGACCAATTTATTATTGATTTTTGTTTTTGGAGGGATTATTATTAGGCGTGTGGAGTAAGGAAACTTGCCCAAGGTTTCGCCCTGACCTGCCGGGAATTGAACTCAGGTCTCTCACTTGCAAAGCGAGTGCTCTGATCACTGAGCTACAGGACTCCACATTGGGGGTCTCCTTGCAGCTGAACTGGCTCCAAGGTGACATGCTTGGTAATGAACATCTGAATTAAGTCAGCCCTCTGTAGCGGTCTCAATAGTCCGGTTCCTGAGACAGGAGGGTCCGCAGTATTCCAGGGCACTGCTGATGACAGCACAGCCGCCTGGTTCAGCGACAAGACTTGAAAGGGCAGACCAGTCATTGGGGGAAGGGAGTCATCCCTCAAGCCAAACCCCTAAAAGGTAGGGTGGTCCTAGCTGGACAAGCAGTGGAAAAGCTTGCTTGATAGTGCTATCAATGGCAAGCTATGTGGGTTTAGCTGGCTAGACTCCAGCAGTTACCCCAACGCACACTCTGGGGTCCCCGAGCTTCGGCTCTTACCAACCTGCACCTAAATACTTTTGGGATTTAGGTAAACGGGATGTATTGCTCCCGGAAGAGAGCACCCACTCCGTTCCAATCCATCTCTGGAATCCTCAGTTTAGTTTGGATAACTCTGACGCGTGGCGATGGGTTCCGACATGCGTCAGACCCACCCACCCCCCACAGCACCTCACACTCCCCGCCCACCCCACCCTAAAAAAATGATCTTGCACAAATCATGGTGCGCGTGAAAAAAAAATGTTGCGAATAAAAATAACCATTTAAATCCGTTTTCCCTTCAATATTACGTCTTAATATATATATTTTTTAAAATAAAACAGTGGACGCATGATAATCACCACCCAACCACCACTGCCCAACTACCCAACTACCCAATAGCACACACACACACACATATATGTATATATAAAGCAGTGCTTTTGAAAACAACCCCTTCCAACCATTGCACCTTTTTTTTTTGAAAATCACTCACTCACTTCCAAAGGCTCCCCCAACTAGTTAGGTGGGTGGAAGGGATTGCACTGCGAGATGTTCACAGGGCGAGGGAGACAAACTGGGTGGGGAGGGAGGGAGACAAACTGGGTGGGGAGGGAGGGAGGGAGGGAGACAAACTGGGTGGGGAGGGAGGGAGGGAGGGAGGGAGACAAACTGGGTGGGGAGGGAGGGAGGGAGGGAGAGGGAGGAATGGAGACAAACCAAAATGGAAACATCATTGCAACATTGCCAACCCGCAAAAAGAAGTTACATTGCAGTTTCCTTTCCAAATAGATACACTTGATCATTAAGATGGTTACTGTGTTCTAACAGGGGAGGAGAGGGGGAGAGGAGAGAGGGAGAGAGAGGGGGGGGGGAGGAGAGAGGGAGGGGAGGGGAGAGGAGAGGGGAGGGGGAGAGAGGGGGAGAGGAGAGAGGGAGAGAGAGGAGAGAGGAGAGGGAGAGGAGAGGGGGAGAGGGGAGGGAGAGGAGAGAGGGGGAGAGGGGAGAGGGGGGGAGAGGAGAGAGGGGGAGAGGAGGGGGGGGGGGGTGAGAGAAGGAGAGAGGGGAGATGGAGAGAGGGGGAGAGAGGAGAGAGGAGGAGAGGGGGAGAGGAGAGAGGGGGGGGAGGAGAGAGGGGGAATGAGAGAAGGAGAGGGGAGGGGGAGAGAGGGGGAGAGGGGAGAGGGGGAGAGGAGGGGGGGGGGGTGAGAGAAGGAGAGAGGGGAGGGGGAGAGAGGAGAGAGGAGGAGAGGGGGAGAGGAGAGAGGGGGAGAAGGCCCCCTAATTGCTTTGGGGTGGCTGGTGGGGTGGCATTTTGAACGGAATAAAACGGTATACTTTTTTTTCACATGATCGATGGGGAGAAGTTTTTGTTTATATCATTGATATAAATACAATAATATATAAATACAATAAATATAATAAATAAAATAGAAACACTTACTGAAGAATTTCAACATCCAGGAAAGGTCTTCTCTCTCTCTCTCTCTCTCTCGTGTGTGTGTGTGTGTGTGTGTGTGTGTGTCTCTCTCTCTGTCTCTCTCTGTGTGTCTCTCTCTCTGTCTCTCTCTGTGTGTGTGTCTCTCTCTGTCTCTGTGTGTGTCTCTCTCTCTGTCTCTCTCTGTGTGTGTGTCTCTCTCTGTCTCTGTGTGTGTCTCTCTCTCTGTCTCTCTCTGTGTGTGTGTGTCTCTCTGTCTCTGTGTGTGTCTCTCTCTCTGTCTCTCTCTGTGTGTGTGTCTCTCTCTGTCTCTGTGTGTGTCTCTGTGTCTCTCTGTGTGTGTGTCTGTGTCTCTCTCTCTCTGTGTCTTTCAGCCATGAAACACAGAAGATTGTCCAACACAGTTTTGTCCAGCCATCAATCCAGGTCCAGGTTCAGGTTTTTTTTGGGGGTGGGGGGGGGGGGGGGGGGGGGGGGGGGTGGGGGGTTGGTTCTTCTCCTTCTTAATGATGATGTTGTTTCCCCTGACAATCCATCCAGCTTCAGACAAACATCCCAGGATGATCTGGAAATTTCCAACAAGCCAGTTTTAAAAATGAAGCCATTTACTTCCATCCTCTCTCTCCCTCCCCCACTCCCCTCCCCTCCCCCCCCCCCTCCCCCCCCCCCCCACATCCTCACATTTAAGAGTTACTTCTCGTATTGCATCACTGGGGGGAAGTGGAGGGGAAACCAGTACAAGTGTATTATTTTGGTGCACTGATTTGACGCCACAGCAAAAAGGAAAGGAAGCATCTGAGGACAAACCATGGTCACCTCCACCACCTCCTCCACCAGCACCACCTCCTCCTCCTCCACCAGCACCACCTCCTCCTCCACCACCTCCTCCTCCTCCTCCTCCTCCAGCACCTTCTCCTCCTCCACCACCAGCACCTTCTCCTCCTCCACCAGCACCTTCTCCTCCTCCACCAGCACCTTCACCAGCAGCTCCTGCACCTCCTCCTCATGTCCTTATCGGGTTGGGGTGTGAGTGGCTTTGGTTAATGACAGCCTTGCAATAGGCACTGGGACATTCCACTCCTCTATGTTCACATCCTCTCCAGCCACAAGCTCTGACCTGGCCGTCTCTCCCACATGATTGACAGGCAGGAGCCCCCCCTCCCTCCATCCCCTCCCCCAACCCCCCCTCCATCCCTCCCCAACACCCCCCCCCCCCAATTTTCCAGCCACAGAGCAAATGGTTCATTTCAGTGAATGACATGAGCTGCACCCAACCAGTGAGCACCACACTCAGCCTCTGCAGCAGCCTTTCCTTCTCTCTCTCTCTCTCTCTCTCCCTCCCCAACTAACCAGCCAACCAGATCCCCCCCCCCACCCACCCCAACCCCCTTCAGAAGATCTAACTGTGCAATGCGGCTTCCAATACAGCCAGTTTGCTTCTATTTATATATCCAGTAAGATTGTAGCTGTATTAAAATGCTGGGGAGAAATACCACCCACCACCCAACCTCTCTCTCTCACCACCTTGGTGGCTTACTGTCTGTGCAGGCGAGAAAGATACCACCCTCACGGATAGCACACGTTAGGGTTAAAAATAACAGTATTATTAGGGTGGCATTGCAGTGCTTGTGCACGTGGGGAAAAACTTGCCAAGATCCTGTCAATTTTGTTGCTGTGGGGGTGAGGGGGTGGAGTAGGGTGGGGGGGTGTGTTGCAAAGAGATGGAAATGAAAGCGCAAGTGGTCGGTGTGCCCGGCCAAGAATTAAAATTGGTCAATCGTTTCGCGGCGAAATGGGCTTTTGCCCTGCGCAAACTGGCGACTTCCTTCGCACACAAGTGACGCAAGTCGTTTTGCGGTAATATGCAAAGCGCTTTGAACGTCCTCCCGATGCGAAAGGTAATAAACAATAATCCTTGCACTTGATACAGCGCCTTATCACGTCTTCGAGACGTCTCAAAGCGCTTCACCGAATAGAGCTCTGTGTGAATTGACTAATGTTTTGTGCTATATCAAATGTAAGGATTATTATTATATACTTTTAATATTTAAAATAAGACGAAAGTTATTTCCAGACTCGACATGAAGCATAAATTGAATTTTAAAAAAAAAATCATTTGCTTCGTGGTTGCTATGGGACATTGCTGTGCCCAAAATTCACTGATGGGGTCACCTAAAAATAGTTAGCTGCAGTGAAATCATGCAAAGCTCTTAAAGATTTGGCAGATTGCTTTTCCTCGGGGTAATAATCCTTTCAAAAAAAATAAAATATTTAAAAAAAACATGATCACTCACTTCACGACTGTTTGTTGCACACTGCTGTGCGCAATTGGCTGCCGAGTTTCGACCACAAAAATATAGTCAATTCGCTTTACAGTATATTCTGTGAAGCGCCTTGAGACATCTCAAAGACGTGATAAGGCGCCATATCAAATGCAAGGATTATTATTATTGAAAGGTATCCTACAACTAGTGAAAAATAGGAAGCACATGTAAAATAAAATACAAATTTATATTTATATGGAGCCTTTCACATCAGTGGGGAGGGGAACATCATGATGTACCCACAGTGGGGATAGAACTTGTCTGTGGGGAAGCTGAAAGAGATCTGGAGAAGTTAGTTGACTCATCACTCAGTCAAAGACAGTAAATAAATACCAGGATCCTGGATTTATTTTTAATAAAACTTGTTGCTGTGATAGGGAGACGTTAGCGTGGGTATTCTGAAAGGATGAAATGAAATGGCTTTGACGGTCCTTTTCATTTCAATCTCTTTTTTAAAATCTTATGACATATTTTGATGATGTGATATAATAGTAATTGTATTTGATATAGCTCCTTGTCACATCATTGGCAGGCTGGCCTTCTGCCACTCTGGAACTCCATCCCAAAGTCCCTCCACCTCACCCCCTCACTCGCCTCTTTCAAAACCCTTTTCAAGACCCTACTCAAGACCCTCCTCTTCGACCGTGCCTTCGGTTACCCTCCTACTCCCCCTGCCCTCCACTCTCCCCGATCCCGCCCCCCCAGCTCGGGTCCGAAACACTGATTGTCCAACGTCTTGGGACGTCCTCCCGAAGTGAAAGGCTTTATAAAAAAAAATTGTTGATGTTATCAGGTTCCCAACTTTATATTTTGGCTAAACTTTTCCACTGCTGGCCTAACACAAGTAATTAATAAGTCCATAAGCACAGTGGAAAAAAATCCATGCATGATAAACCATACTACACTATTTCAGACTACAGCTCTTAAAAAGCATTCATCAACACATTCGGCAGAACATTTCGAACTCGCCAGAGAAGGCTGGATAATTCAGAAATTTTACCCAGATTCTGTCAGACAGACAGTTCCTTACAAATCATAGCTTTCAAGTTACTGTATAATCGCTCATTGTTGATGGAAGTACAGGATTAATAGATAATCCTTGTATTTGATGTAGCATCTTACCACGTCTCAAATACAGTATTCACAAATAATGCAATATTCACAGAATACCATATATTGTAAAGTTGATGACTGTAGGCGAATCGCTGCAGACAATTGTGCACAGCAGTGTCCCACAAAGAATAGTGCATTGAGTGACCAATTTTTTTTGGGAGGGGGTAGAGATTATTATGGTGAAAACCGATCTGCCAATAGCCTGACATACCAGGTTCCTACTTACTGTTAGGTAAACAGAGGTGTGTAGAGTAAGGAAACTTGCCTAAGGTTTCGCTCCACCTGGGAATCAAACCTGGGTTCCCTCACTTGCGATAAACAATAGTTGTCAAGTCTGGGATTCAAAAAGAGCACAAGTGAGACTTTTTATGTACATTATATAGAATATAAAAAACAATGTAAATAGTAATTGGTTGAAACATGAGTGACTGTTTTGTCAAAGAGTATCCTGGGATTATGCTCTATTCAAATGGAAATCTATTGCCAGTAATCAACAGTCAGTGCTAGGACTTCAAATAAAGATATAAACAGCAAAGCACCAGGCTGAGACGGATGAGAGAGGCTGGGTTCTCATCTGAGCGTCTCACTTCACACTAACTGGTAGAATCAACACTGGGAGAATAGGACACGTATATGCTCATCCATGACCTTTGTAAGTTTGTGATCAAGGAGGATGTAAAAGCAAAGTAACTGTAGTCATTTATGTAAAGAAGAACATCATCAGTTCACAAAACATTGATGTTTGGAAAAAATCCATTTTGTTTTTATTAAGAACACAATTTGAAACCAAAGTACAAAAATAAATAGGATAAATAAAAATGCAAGTAGAACACACTATTTACCTTCCCCTTGTAGAGATAATTGAATGGAAGAGATCGTGGAATACAATTCCCCCCACCCCCCATCTCTTTCCAGCACCTTGAGATGTTATTCATTGTGAAGAATGCTATACAAATTGGTGTAATTCCTGTAGATGCATTTTGTTTTGTCAAGTACACAACATTTGAAACCAACATTGTGATATAAATGCAACTTGGTGTTGTAATCTGTTTGAGTGAATTATTGCTGGGAGATGCAGTGAATTGGTGCTCGTCTCGAAAGTCCAGAAGAAAAAAATTCTTAATTACTCATCCTTAATTTTGTGAGCTTCACAAATAATTTTTCAAAAGTGGAATTCTATATAAATCATTGAAAGAGGCATGGCAAGTTATGAAAATACGTTACGTCAATTCTAGTAGATTTTACCCTCTTTTCACTTGCATGGTATTTCAGTGAAGAAATACAGTACCAGTATGATTTTGAACAAATTTAAATTCGAAGTAAAATAGAAGGCAGATTTTAAAAAACTTTATTTCTCCCAACTCCAAGGAAATGTAGCTTTGCTCATCATTCAAGATTATTGGATCTAATTTTTGAACTCTAAATCAGAAAGATTCATTTTATTTCACTTTGGCCAAATTATTATTCTTTATTTAATTTTTAAAAAAAAGAGATTATTACATCCGGAAAAGTGATTCGCCAATCACATAACAGTCATGTGCAAATTCATTCAATAGACCAAGATGCTCTTCCTGTTTAGTCTGACACATCAACGACAGTGAAATTAGAATCTCGATAATATACAACATTTAATAAACCATTTGGCCACTCTGAGTGTGTTTGTATTAATTAATGCACTGGTGGGATTTTATTTTAAAACTTAGTTCCTTCTGTTTTTTTATCTTTTTTTCATATGCTGTACATAGAACTTATTTAGATTTTGCATTTGTTTTAAGTGCAAACCACAATATGGTTTTAAGTGCAAACCACAATTCTAAAAGGATACATCTGCTTATTAGAATAAGCAAAAAAAACTGTTTACATTGTTTGATACAAAATGTTAAGTTAACAGCTACTGAAAATAATAATACTTACATTTAGTATAGCACTTTTCACATAGGGAGGACATCTCAAAGCACTTCATAGGATGTACCGTAAAGTGTAGTGACTGTGCTTTGTGGGCAGACAATTTGTATACAGCAATGTCCCACAGACAGCCATGAAATGAAGGAACGATTTCACTTGGGCGATTCTTGGCCAGGACACCGGAAAGAACTCCATGGTCTTTTAAGTGCCATGGAGTCTTTAATGTCCAACTGAACGGGCAGATGGAACTTCAGTTTAATATCTCATCTGAAGTACGGCACCTACAACAATGCAGTACACCCCCAGCACTACATTGGAATGTCAGCTTCGACTATATGAGCTTCAAGTCCCGAAGGGGGTTGAACCCACAACTTTCTGGCTCAGAGGCGTGAGTGCTACCAACTGAGCCAGATTGACACACAAAGTGAACGCAGGTTACAACTGAAACGTTTGTACATAATAGCCAATACACTTTATGGATGCTGAAGTAAAATATAGTTTACTTACGTAAACACACAATTTGGAAAAGAACTTTACATGCATATTTTGTTATTTCATTATTTTCCCATAATACCAGTCAAGGAAATGTACTGGTGCATACAATGTGTCAATGCCCAATATTGCAAGCATATATTCATATTTCTTTACAGAAATTGAAATACAACAGGCCATCACTTCCTCACATTAATTATTTTCTTCAGTTTGTCAAGTCTGTTAGTAAACACACCTATTATTGAAGGATTACTTTAGCTCAACCCATTGCATGCTATAGTGAAATTCAATTAATTGAATATTCGATAATTGAATAATTTGGTTTATTGAATAGAGTTTGGAGCTACAGAAGAGTCTCCTATTCGGTTTAGTCTGGTTATATGAATAGTTTGGTGTATTAAGGCCACCAGCAAACATGCTTCATATGTTACAGAACATATTTGTACAATTCATTTTACTTTTCCTTTTCTTTACATAACAGTTACTCATCTGTGTATACTTATTCCCACCTTTAATATTCTGTTCTTGTTGAGGCATGGTTTTACAGGTGCCAGCACTTGTCTGTTGCCTTCCTCTGTAAGAATGACAGTGAGTGTTGGCAGTTGTCCATTACCTATTTGATTGGGAATGGAGTTGGGACTGATTATTGCTTCACTCAATAGTTGCACAATTGTACTTCCCAACAAGAACAACTGAGCAGCGATAAGGAGCATGAACCCTAATTGACTGCCCCACTTCCTCACCTCGATTGCTGAGACCAATTCAAATACGTCACTTTCACTCAGCACAGACTCTTGAATTGAGCCCGGGTACTTCCTGAAAGACATGGCTCCAAGTTATACTGTGATTCACACTTACCTCGTTTGTTCCATTTGTGTGTTTCAATACCATCATTTTCTCACTATACTGGAATACTAAGATACATGCATACAATGATGGTACTTTGGTCTGTCAAAATTGATGGGAGGTTTTATTTCATCTGGAAAGGGTAGCTCTGAATTATTTAGTCTGGCAAGATTATCCCTCATATAAAATGTTGCTTTATTTAAAATGACTGCTGCTAAGGTAATTAGTAATCATATTTCAAAAACTATCAAAATGAAATCAAGTCAAATTCATAAAAAGTGCATTGCTCCTCCAAGAGTGTTACTATAAAGTTTCTACAAGCACACAGCAAATTATTAATTTCAGTCATGCTATTCATGGTGGAAAAGAGACTGACTATAGGGAGAAATTCCACCTGGATTCAGATGTATTCTGTTTATATAGCATTTTAGTGTGTATAGAATTTGGCAAATTTTTGAATTCAGTCTCAACTTTGAAGCTGGTTTTCTATAGCTCTTAAAAAAATTATAGAAAATCTAGCTTCAAAATAAAGGCTTTATTTACATATTTGGAATATTCTGGATGCTCTAAAATGCTACTTAAAGTAGATCTGGATTTAGATGGAATTTTTCCCCATAGAAGAGGGATGGAAAGAGAAAGCGATAAACTTCAGCTAAATAAATAACTAGACAGGCTTAGGATGATGGAATAGAAAACGTATTACTGTAAACATTGAGTAGTGAGCATCAGCAAAATTCCATTAGTGGTTAGGATAGTCACACGCAAATCTAGATAGCATCCATATGATGGGCATTAATTACAAGCATTAAAGATAAACTACAACATTTCAAATTAGAAAAGATCACAAGGTTTGGGAAACGGAGTTACAAGACATTTGTTCGATTTTTTAAAAATTGCAATTAATAAATTTTACGTAACTAACAAAAGACATGAACTCTGCTAAATTTACAGCACTGGAGGCACATTGGGCTTTCCGTGTTTTGTGGGCACACAGAAATGAAAATTGAAGAATTATAAAGAAGAAGAAGAAAATTGTGAATTATAAATTTTGAATTTCCTTAAGTGGTTCAGCTCGTATCGATATTCTACTCGGTCTTAGACTGGTGCTGACCTTTCATTTGTTCTTCTTTGGAATCTAACATTCCATAAATACATTCTTCTGCTTGACTGTACATTTCTGTTCTGCCAGTATTTGTATCCCTTGGACTCTTGGCATTTGTTTCCCCAGACACTTCTACAGAAATTTCACAAAGAGAATCTTGATCATCCTGTCTACTACCAGTTTCTGTCCTTACACTACAATCTGCTCCATCCTCTGCCGCTTCCAATTGCTGAACTGAATTGAGATACTGCTCTATAAGGCTGTTGTCCTGTTCACTGTTGGAGCTCTCCTTGCTGCATACATTGTGGCTGGAATCTGAGCCTTCTGTTTCCTCAGTTAGGAGTTCATTATCTTTTTTGGCCATTTCTAAGGAAGCTTCTACAACTGTGCTGTTGCTTCCTTCTGAGGAGCTCTGGCAAGAGTTCAGGGAATCTTTGAGATATTGATTGGCAATGTCTGAAGATTGAAAACCAGAATCGGGGAATTCTTGCATCAAATCTATTAAGTTGGTGCCTTGTCTACAAATAGAGCTTGCATGATTATTCAATAATAGGGACTGTGGTTGACATTCAGAATGATGGACAGATATTGGCTGTACAAGACTTGGAGTGAGTTCATTGATATCAGAGTCCAGGAATACGGTCTGTCTCTGAGTCACGGACATCTTCCACTCCTGGAGACTCCGAACCTTGATTGCAAAAGAAAACACAATGTTATCATTTCATCTAAATACATTATTCAAATATGCCCCAAACATTCACTTTCTATACTTTGTTTAGTTAGAAATTGTGTTTATATAGACTCAAGCATTAAGAAATGTCATACATGGGCTAAGATGAATAATAATAATCCTTGCATTTGATGTAGCACCTTATCACGTCTTCGAGATGTCTCAAAGCGCTTCACAGAATATACTCTTAAAGTGAACTGACTGTATATTTTGTGGGCGAAATGTGGCAGCCAATTGTACACAACAGTGTCTCACAACAGTCGTGGATTGAGTGACCAATTTTTTTTCAAGGATTTATTACCCCACTTCCACATGTATGTGGATGACTTAACTTCCCTTGTATCTTTCTGCCTCCACCTTGACTCCACGAACACTGCTGTCCTAACAGAATGTCTGTCAGACATCACGTCCTGGATGAGAGCTAACTTTCTTCAGTTGAACGTCAACAAGACCGAGGCTCTTCTGATAGGCTCCGATCAACGCTTCCACACCTCAGACTCTGATAGCATCACCATCCATGCATGCACACTTTACCTTACTAAGCCAGTCCAGAACCACGGCATCTTGTTTGACCCTCAACTATCCTTTCTACCTAACCACTATGCTATGGGACTACATATTTTTTGATTTTGCTTCTACAGCTTTTTGGGGCAGTCAATTCCACATTTTCACAATCCTCTCTCTTCTGATCACTTGTAAGTAGGAATGAAACCAGAAAGGCACAGTTGCAGAGATGCATCAGGGAGTACAGATGGTGAAGGAGAGTGGAATACATGAACAGAAATAGGGTTCGGTCTATACATCTAAACGTAGTATTTTACATAGAACTAGATTTACTCTTGGTGCCTGCCTTTCATTCTTTTACATTATTTTTGTGATGAGGACACAGACTTTAAATCAGACACAGAGTTTATGAACAACCATATATTACGAGTGGTTACCTGGTTCCATAAGAACTTTACAGCTTCTTCCTGTACCAGCCTTTGAATACGTTCTTCTTCACATTCTTTCCTCCACCTACAGGGATCCAAAGATTGGACAAAAGAAAACTAGTATTAAAATCTAATTTCTCTTCCTGTGATCACTTGTGACCCCAGCTTTTATGTTTTCATAGACAGCGTTTAAAGCCGTGTTTTAGTCAATTAAAATCACTTTTCAAAATTAATACCACATAGATGAGTTGCAAAGAAGCAAAAAGGCAAGAAACTAATTTTAAAGTTAGAAATATAAAAAAATGCAAAAATAGGTAGAATAAGATGAAGAAAGGTAGTTAAATCTAATTTAAACTCAAGTTGCAGAAGCTTAAACCAAAAGCCAAAAACATGCACTGTTCAAGACCTAAGATACGTTCACACCTTTGTTGAAGATATATTGTAGAATCAAGACTAACACATTCTATAGGAATTAAAATTTTGCCGGATGAACCACATAAATTGGAGTTTCTTAGACTTCTGATATCACATTTCAAAATAAGTGTAAAAAAAATTCTTAAGAGAGACCAAGTTCAAACATTAATTGTATTAGGAACTCAAAATGGGGTCAAGAATTCAATACTCACAAAACAAATTAGTTGCAAAATTGTGGATTCCAGTTCCTGACTTGTAAAAATCTGGTAACAAAATGTGGAGCTGGCAAAAGGCTAGCGTTCTGCTTGTGGTTTTTTTTTCCCCCAAACCTTCCCCACCCTCCACACACCACCAATTCAATAAGGTTAGTCAGACATTATCCACCCTTGCCAAACTTGAGATTCTAGACTCGCCATGTGTGAGTTTCACACTCCAATATTTGCAAATATCTGATTGTCATTTTGTTCCCAGGCTCATCGTATGTGTGTAGGAACAGGCTCGAAGGGCTGAATAGCCTACTCCGGTTTCTAAAACAGGAATCACAATAACTCAACAAAACCAGTGAGTGAATATCATATTTTGGACCGCAATATAAGACAAGTCAATTGGATAATATTCAAATCTTTAAAGAAAAACTCTGCTACTTCCCTGAGTACTTCTTCAGTCAAGTACTCAATGTGTTCCTGCATCCTTCGTAATCGAATTTCACTGCGCACTTCCTTGGTATTTATATGGCAGTTCCTGATGTAAAATCCTCGCCAAAGAGCTTGTATTTTTGTGGCTGCTTCATTCATTTCATGCATAACCTGTACATCGGTTTCAAGGAATCCAGATTGACCACGTTGATCAGACTTGTCATTTTTTATCGCAACATTCCATTCATTTTCCATTGCTCCCTGATTAGCCAAACTAATTTGGCTTTTTGTTAAAGGACAGGATACTGGGTAGCTGCTTGCACTTGAAGTGAGACTGACATCAGATAGCAATGCATTAGGTACACAGAATAGCTGATTGTCATTTCCTACTTTACTTTGTTCCCTGGCTCTTCCTATGTGTATCTCACGCTCTTCTGTTTTTTGTCCAAGCCTTTGATGTTTTTGGTCATCACTTTCCTCATTATTAAGTTGGGTTTCTAAATATGAGACTGCTATGACACAATTTTCTGAAGCTAGAAGATCATCAGGAAGCCCTAGATCACAGGAAGGTGATGATGGGGACAATAGAGTGGCCACAGGCATAAATGTAGATTCTGATGATAGAAGGCTACAATTCAGTTTGTCTTCATCAGTCTGAATGTCCTCTAAGAAGAGTTCACTTTGGCAACATCTTGCAGTCTGTCCAGCAAGTGGTGACAACCTCTTGAGTACATAGGAGTCGTCATCTTGGCCACTTGTTCCAACCCATGAATTAATTTGAATTACAGGCTCTGGAATGTTGTCATAGAAAAAAAACAGAAAACAGAATACAAAATAAAAAATATTATTCATCAACGGTGCAGGGTGTCAACACCGATAAAACTGAAGACCTGTTAGCTTAGAGGTTTAGTGCCTGTTTCACAAGCAGCACTGGCAGGAGGTTAGAAACACATTTTTTATTGCTTATCTACCCATTTGATCAGCAAATTATACATTTAGCAATAGGCCCAGAAAAGCCAAACAACCTTGTAGTGTGAAGTTCCAGTTCCCTGGCACACCATCCAATGGGCCAGGGAACTGGAACAAGCAGCGTTGCATAAGGTGACATCTATTGATCCCTCCCACCCCAACACCTCTTCTATGACTCCAGCAAAGAATTTGGTTAGGTTAGTCAGACTTTTCTTGTCCAGCTAGTTACTGGATGACTGACACATACAGAAATCCATGACCATCAAAGAATTCAATAAGGTTAGTCAGACATCATCCACTCTTGGCAAACCCATGATAGCACTCCCTTAATCAGCTTGGGTCTATTTTGCTATTTTGTGGGCAAAAGGCAATACATAAATGCAGTCAGGATTATGAGAGCATGATGGCGTAAGTGGTAGTGATAAATCAAGCCAGCATTGAATTTTGTGGAATTTACTTACGGTACAGGTTGTTAAATAAATACTGTATACAAGCCAATAAAAATAAGTTCAAACCTTTGAGAAAGGATATAAAGACAATAACTTAAGCGCTTTTTTTCCTTACCTTTTGCAACATAATTATGAGTTGTGCTGTTATGTTCACTTTGAAATGAAAGGTCCTGAGTTGGGCCTGACTGCAGACGACTGCCTCTATTTTGAAACTTCTCTATCAGTTCCAGCTGATGAAGCCTAGTATCAAAAACATAAGCAAAAGAGAGAATGCAAAAAATTAGTCACCCAAAAACAAAGCCAGATTTTCAACTTGTTCTTCATGAATATACTCAATTTGCCTTACGGGTGTCTAATGTTGATCCACATATTTTAAAAAAAGCAAAGAAAATTTAACACATTTGGCTGTTTAGCTGCACAATTTGAATTTTTTTTAGTAAAATTAAGGTTAAATTATGGAACATGGATTACCAATAGATAGTTTCAGACCAAGGGAATGTTCTGAATGAAGCAAGAAAAGACCAGGGTGGGAGTGTTCCCATTCTCTTAAATTCTTTATTGAGAATCCCTACCCACTTTTTCAAGTACACTCCCCAATGGGCAACCAAATAGTGACACAAACGTGTTCTGCGGAGATGTCAAGTATGACCATTTTGATCGAAATAACTAGAGGAGTATTATAATTTTTAAATTTTTTTATTCTCTTTTTTATATAGAATGATATGACTCTTACAGACTCACACCTCTAACCAGATTTAAAAGATTTGTCAGATCAATAATCATAGGATTTGATACATCTCTCACCTCTAACCCTCTCTCAGTTGCAACTTTGTCTTTACGTTATAAAAATTACTATGATCATTCTGCATCTTAACTTTCTCTCATTTCTCCCAAACTTCAAATCTTATTCCTCAACCCTATATTCGCTCTGAATTTGCTTCTTGCTAAAGTCATTCGTTTCTCAGACCTCAAGACTTATGTTACCTTCCCCAATGTATCCTCCCTTATACTATCTACAGGTACTTGAAACCAAGCTTGGCATCTTTTTTTGCTCATATTCTTCAACGTGCAAATGTACTGGGTAGTATAATATGAATCTATGTGTAAGTGTGAATAGCGCTTTATAAATGCAAGTTATTTTTGTTTAGTGACAAAAACTAAAATGGATGAACATAAAATATTTTCTAGTCAATATCATATACCTGCCCTTCACCTTCCCTGATCTCGATCCCCAGCTCGGGTCCGAAACACTGACTTGGGACGTCCTCCCGACGTGAAAGGCGCTATACAAATGTAATTTTGTTGTTGTATCCATAAACATTTTTGCACTTAATAATTGCCATGGAATCATAAAACTGTTACAATTATACACAAAAGTAAACAACATAAGAAATGCGAGATGAAAAAGACCAGTTCTAGTTCACCTTCCTGGCAGTCATGTGCACATTTGCCCCAAACCACCTGTGTACTATATCCCATAATGTTATATCCTAAACAAAACTATCTAATCTGTGTTTGAAGGAATCAACACTTTCTGCTTGAACCGTCTCCCTAGGGAGCCTGTTCCACAAGTTTACTATTTGCTCAAAATAGTGTTTCTGTAGATTTATCCTGAATTTACCTCCTTCAATCACAAGCCGTGTCCTCTGGTTTTACTATTCGGGACTTGTTGATACAGCCTGCCATGATCTAAATGGTCTTGCCTCTTTAGAATCTTAAAGACAGCAACCGTATCTCCTCTCGATCTTCTCTTTTCCAATGTAAACGTATCTAATTTACTTAGTCGCTCCTCATAGTCCAGTCCCTCCATTCCCTCAATCTTTCCGGTTGCCCTCCTCTGTATCCTCTAGGTTTCTCCCATATTCTTTTAGTTCTATGGCAATCAGAACTGTACACAGAACTGTAAGTACATAAGTTTTGTAATAATTTACAAAGCAGNAAAAAACCTTATCTGTGACCGGGGGACGTGTGTGCGCATGCGCCAGTCTCATGAGAACTGTTTGAATTGTTCTCGCGAGGCTGGCACATATGCGCACACTACCCAGGCGTTTCCTGCACCCAAAGTTAAAGTTTTGTCTTTATATTGCATTCGGCTTTACTGATATGTTGACCAATTTTCATGTTTATTTCTTTTAATGTGGGCCATTCACAAAAATTGGTCTTGAAGATTGATTTGAAAAAATGTGTATTCCGTGAAAATTTGAAATGCAAAAAAAAATTACATCTATTACACTTTCACTGTGGAAAAAAAATACAAATCTGGCTAAGAAACCAAAAAGTTTGGCTGCGTTTAGGTTATATGCTGTCAATGTTTACCTCTGTTTATTTAGAATTTTCTCAAGTTTGGCATCTTCTGCAGATTGCAGTGCTGGAGTGGATGCGAGAGGACAGACTGAGGCCAGATATTGGACCAGTTGCACATGTTGACTAGGTCGAAATGACCGACCTTTCCCTTGGCTGTAAAGCCACTCTGCTTTAAGGCTGAAACAAAACAAATTGTTTTAAGCAAATACAGTGCTTTTCTCTGATATACAAGTGATTGTGCAGAATCTTTGATAACCTCATCTAGAATACACTCCAATATAAAAATAACAAAAATGCTTATAGCTTTTTTGTTATTAAAAAACATATACTGTGCTTGTTAAAGAGCAAGTCTCGTGGAGTCCTGTAGCTGTGGTTAGAGCACTCGCTTTGCAAGCGAGAGACCTGAGTTCAATTCCAGGTCAGGGCAAAACCTTGGGCAAGTTTCCTTACTCCACACGCCTAATAATAATCCCTCCAAAACCAAAAACAATAATAAATTGGTCATTTTCAATCTACGACTGTTTGTGGGACATTGCTGTGCGCAATAGGCTGCCGCGTTCGCCCACAAATATACAATCAATTCACTTTACAGTGTGTTCTGTGAAGCGCTTTGGGACGTCCTCCCGACGTGAAAAGTGCTATATCAAATGCAAGGATTATTATTATTATAAGCGTAATTTTTCATAGGTCAATAATGAAAGAACAAGAATATTCAGCTCATCTCAACCTACATTTAGAGCTCTAGGTCCTCTTTATATTTAATCAATAAATATATCAAATGCAAGGATTATTATCAATGAATTAATCTTTCCCAGACTATGTCCACAGCACAGAAACAGCTTTGGTCAAAGTGACAAATGACATTTCATCTATCTGCAACCAGGGCTACTTCTTGACCTCTATGCTGCCTTTGATACCGTTGACCACTCTATCCTCCTCCACCACCACCTTTCCTCTCACCTCAACCTTCATGGTTCTGTCCTTGAATGGTTTCGCTCCTACTTCTCACACCATCTCCACTTCATCTCCACAAACGGTTTCTCCTCTAGAAAAGCACCATCTTGTGTGGCGTCCCTCAGGGCTCTGTCCTTGGTCCCCTCCTCTTCAACATCTATATGCTCCCTCTTGGTGAAATCATCCGCAGACACGGGGTCAACTTCCACATGTATGCGGATGACACCCAACTCTATCTCTCTGCCTCCAACTCTCAACTCCAGGACCACTGCTGTCCTGACAGAATGTCTGTCACATCAAGTCCTGGATGAGAGCTAACTTTCTTCAGTTGAATGTCAACAAAACCGAGGCCCTCCTGATTTGCTCCCATCAGCGCCTCCATACCTCGGGCGCTGACAGCATCACCATCTAAGGATGCACACTACACCTCACTAAGCCAGACCGGAATCTTGGCGTCTTGTTTGACCCTCAACAATCCTTTCTACCCCACATCCGTGCCATGACCCTCTCTGACTTTCCCCACCTCCGCAACATCGCCCGGCTCTGGCCTGCTTCACATCCCCACCTCGCCCGCCCCACCAATGGCAGGCGGACCTTCAGCCACTCTGCTCCCTCTCTGGAATTCCACTCCGCAGTCTCTCTGCCTCGCCCCCTCCCAAGACCCATCTCAAGACTCTTTCTCTTCGACTGTGCCTTTGATCACACTCCTTCCCCACCTGCCCTCCACCCTCCCCGACTCACAGCTTGGGTCTGAAACATTGATTGTCCAGCGCCTTGGGACGTTCTCCCGGTGTGAGAGGCACTATAGTAATGAAATTTTGGTGTTGTTATTCCCCCCGATTAAAGTTATGTTCACAAAAAAAAGTATCCATTTATTAAGATTTTGAGTGGAGGGTCAAGCGGCACCCAACTCACAAGTAGAAAAGGGAGAGAAACATTTCAGCTTGATTACTATTCATTCATCCCCACTACAAGAGACATATACAAGGTGAGTAAGGAGGTTTAAATCAGCTTCAATGTCCCCATTCTCTCCATAGCCTTGCACTTACAGTTCAACTTCACACATGAAGAGTGGCCACTAAATGAGACACTGGAGGGCTGCCTCTCCCAGTTGTAAAAATGTACACCAGTGAAAGGAAAATGGAGTAATATTAAACAATAATCCTTGCATCTGCTACAATCCTTTAGCACAAAAACAAAGCATCTAAATAGTAAACAGCCTAAAGAGTAAACATTGTTTAGTCCCCCAAAGAAATACCTTTGAGAAGGAGAGCGGTGGGATGGGGGGGGGGGGGAAAGAAAACTGAAGTAGAAAAACAAATTAGAAATATAAAAAGTAAAAAGTGTTTAATTTTCCAGAACTGTTATTGTACAAATTAATACAACAATTTTACAAATATGACACTTCAGCTAGAATTGTTCTATATACAATTATTTAAGACTAGCTGTATCGGTTGCACATTGTTAAGAGTCTCAAAGCATCTAAAAGGTAAACAGTCTAAAGAGTAAACATTGGGAAATACCTTTGGGAAGGAGAGTGGTCAGCTACGCCTGCAACCAAAGGATCCAATATGGAATGTAGATTTCAGTGATACCACTCACAAACCATTTAACATGCCATAAACACTGTGTATACAACTTAAGCAAAACTGCCATTCTTTTGTGATGAGCTTGTTTGGGTTATAGCTCATGAACGATTGAAGATCCTATCAAAGCTCCATAGCTCATGAACTATAGATCTTATCAAAGCTATGCTAACCGAAGGGGTTTAAAGTGTGATCCAGCAGGTATTCAAGTTATTGCAATTCAGCCGTGCTGTTCTTTGTGCTTCAGTTTCATTTAATTGGCCTTCTTGCTTTTGTTTGGCATTTTTTTATTTGTACTTGAAAGGCTTGATGTTCGCTTAGGCATCTTTATCTTGTTCCCTGTAACGCACAATACTACAGTGCCACTGGGAGTCGGCACGGCCACTAGGTGTAACCAGGTGCAGCACAAAACTGCCATATGTGTGTGATGAGCTTGTTTAGGTCATAACTCATTAACTATAGGAGATACCCACAAAAAATATGCCCATGACACTACCAAATGCAAGACCTTTCTGATGAGGTATAAATCATGTCTCTATGTCAATCGGTTATTGAGGTCTTGGCTGACACACAGACAGACACTGTTGTCTTATTAACATAGAAGATAAATAAATTTCAGTTTACCTTTCTTTCTGTGAGATTATATAACCATCCAGAATCTGGAGGGTTAGACACCAACTGACGATATAGGGTCTGTAGTCAAATCCAGGAAGGGAAGGTGTAGCCATCACACATGGATTGTTCATGATTGACAGCTGCTCCAACTCACGAAGGAATCCCAGGTAAGAAACCTAATAGAAAACAACTTATACAATTTTAAAACTAGCAAGGAATAAAATGAATATTAATAATAACCCTTGCATTTGATATAGTGCCTTATCACGACTTTGAGATGTCTCAAAGCACTTCACAGAAAATACTGTGAAGTGTAGTGACTGTGTTTTGTGAGCGGAACGCTACAGCCAATTGCACACAGCGACGTCCCACAAACAGTCGTGGATTGAGTGACCGCATTATTATTATTATGAAAGGATTATTATCCCCAGAAAACGATCCATCAATCGACCAACAAGTGGGTTCATACTTACTGTTGGTAAAGTATGTTGACAATCAGAACAACTGAAGATAATTCAGATTTTAACATTTCCACTTTCAATATACATTGACCCTGGAATCATTTATTATATTTGTCTGTCTGCAACTAACATTTACATTACCAACACTTGAATATTCCCCTTGCTTCAATTGATAGTTTATAGAAATAAATGTGCAATACCTCATTTAGGTCTCTAATTTCATTCTCAGCCAGTGATAGGATGCTTAAACCTGACGCCAGGTGACTGGAAGCAGAGCGGAGAGCGGTGATGGTATTTCCATGCAATAGAAGCGTCTGTTGAATTAAAAATATATTTATGAGTTTAACTCCTTAGCATATTGTTGAATTTCCTAAAGCTTTGGAACTTTGTAAACCAGAAAACATCTGGAATTAAAGTCATGACATCAGTGGAGGAAGTAAAGGTTTGATGGATCAAATGGCTTCCTTCTGTCTTGTGATTCTATGATTAATGTCTCACAGGCCTTTTTCACAATGCTCCATTTAGTAGTGATTTTTTTAAAGTTGGATGGCTGTCTGACACATGTGACTGTGTATATAGACAAACATGACAGCCAAATTTATGCAC
This sequence comes from Callorhinchus milii, assembly GCF_018977255.1. Classification (NCBI taxonomy): domain Eukaryota; kingdom Metazoa; phylum Chordata; class Chondrichthyes; order Chimaeriformes; family Callorhinchidae; genus Callorhinchus; species Callorhinchus milii. Next base: position 9,773,859 of record NW_024704745.1, on the reverse strand, counting down.
AGCAATGATCCCCAATATCCAATGAAGTGAATGACTAATGTTTTATCTGAAAGATTGTTGCTGAAAACATCAAGAGAAACTCCCTTCTCTTTTCTAATTGTGAAAATGAAATCTTTAAAATCCCCACCTGAACAGTCAGATGGAACCTTGTTTAACATTTCATTGAAGAAAAATATTTCTAACAGTGGAGCACTCCATCAGTGTCAGCCTAGACTGAGTTCAATATCCCAATGTAGGGCTTGAACCCATAACCTTCTCATTTACAGGTGAATGTTAACGTTTTAGTAGGATGTCAAATATCCAGCTTACCTTAAGCGAGGTGAGTTTGGACACATCACCTATCAGGGAGATATTGTTGTCAGACAAATCCAAATGTCGAAGCAATAAACAGCTATTAACTGGATCCATTATCTGTAAAAGGAAAAACAAACACTAAATTGTTGGAATGCAAAAATAGATCAATTGGAATCAAAGTTTTTCAACCATGGTATTCTAAAAGTGCAGCTTTCGTTAAACACAAAGAGGAATCAACAGGCTGCAAATGGAGGAGGATATGGCATATATTACCATGATTTTGGCCGAGGCCTGCAGAAAGGATCCTTCTCCACATTTGGAAAATGCAAGCTACATCCTGAAGCTGACAAAGACGCTAAACTACATCAGTTGATCACTGCGCTCACGATTACCATCTCCTCAGCACAATGTTTTTCGCAAAGGGACTCCTGGTGTATGATGCAGTGGAAGATAATTTTGTTTCAGCAAACCTACCAAACCATTTTTACAGCCGGCCATCGATTTTGCACCATCCGTCATGAAAATCCGCCGTATTTACTGACAGTTGAAGTAAGAACTTTGTAAATATCCAACCCCTTTTTAGCAGTTTTCAGAGAAGTAACTCTTCATGAACAACATTGGTTCTGATGAAAATGAATAGCTGACTGCTATCAGTAACGTCAGTGCTCTCATCTAGAGCTAATGAGAAGTATTTACATTTTTCAACGATTGTCCTGAGCTTTGTATTCATGTGTTCATGTCACTTATTCTCCTTGCTAGTTTGGTGAGACAGTGCTACACGAGCCGTATATTTGTTGTATTGTGTCTTGTGTCATTTGCTGTAGGACCTTCTGATGTTGACCTTCTTCAACACAGATATTACTTGCAAGCAAACAAGGCAGAGGTTTTCCATTATTTTCAATGAACAAGGAATCAATTTCCCACTTACACTGAAATCCTCTATTTTCCACTTCTATCTTCCGTTTCCTACTCAGATTCATATTGTTGCTGGGTCTAACCTCCATTTCCTCAAGTTACACGAGACAAGAGTAGCATGGATCCTGCCTAGGGCGGAGGAGCTGGAGGAGTCCTCCGGATCCGCCCCTCTTCCTCTCACTCTCAGCGACCACAAGAGGCACAGATGGGAGATAAAACTGTGAAGTCTGAAATGTTTTGGGGGCTGCATAAAATCACCCGCTGGGCCACTGGTGGCCTGAGAGCCACCTGTTGGATCAGATTGGTCTAGGTTGACACTCTAGTGCAATGTGAGCAGAGCCCTGCATTGATGGAAGCCATATCATCATATGAGATGTTAATTGAGGTCCCGTTTAAGTCAATGTTAAAGATCCCACGCTAATATTTGAAAAGAGTAGGGATGGCTAATAATCTCCATATAAAATTGGGGTAATTCACTTCATGGCTGTTGTGAGATACTGACAAATTGACAGCTGCTGTGTTGGCATACAGGATGTAATACCCCTAGACATTACAATAAATCTTATGAAGCAGGATGTCCTCTTTTGAGATGTTCTCCTGATATGAAAGGGGTTATTTGAAATGCAAATAATTGTTTTATTTATCCATTTTCTTTCAATATTTGTGGTAATTTTCCAGCGCATGATCTATTCATATTCTATTTGATTAATCTGTACACGCACATTATTGTGTGTAAGAAAAAAGATAAGCAAAGAATTAGCTGGCGCAGTATGGGTCTTATGACCCAAAGGGACCCAAGGCTAGTTTGCTTTCAAGTGAGGTACGTCACCCTTTCCCAGTGAAGATCACTACCACAATCTCTGAGTTAGTTGTCATGTTATCTTAATATAGTAAATCTCATAAGATGCATCAGTCGGGACTATAATATTTAATATGACTTGTGCGAAGTTAGACAGGACCTTGATTTAACATCTCATCCGATTGACAGCGCCTCCAACAATTCAGCACCTAACCCCACCCCAACATAGGAATTAGGAGTACGCCACTCGGCCCCTCAAGTCTTCCCCGCCATTCAATAAGATCATGGCTGATCTTCTAACCTAACTCCATCTGCCCACTTTATCCCCATATCCCTTAATCCCTTTATCCTTTAGAAACACTGCACTGGAATGTCAATCTGGACTATATGGGTTCCAAGCTCCTACATGGGGTTTGAAACCACAATCTTCTAACTCCGAATCACGCTGATTCATTAGTTATTTAAAGCGGCTTATTGTAAACCGAGACTAATTCCTTAAATATTGGGTACTCAGAATTTTGAGCTCCATATTGCCTCCAGGATTGTGATAACATTGCAGATATATATGAGCAAAGCACAATACCTTAATGTTGTTTCCAGCTAAATTAAGCCATTCTAGCTGAACGAGATCCTTTAGGCCTTCCACATTTCCAATACTGTTGTGAGGTAAGTTTAGAACTCGTAAATTTACCAGCTTTGCCACCCCATTCATCCGCACCAGTCGGTTGCTGGCTACAGACAACTGCAAGAAATTTTACACAAAATAAGCATAAGAGTATCACAGATATGATTTGAATCAACTACATAACCTATTCAAATTTCATAAAAAAATACAACTGGTGCTCTTCCTTTACAAAAATTATCCATTTCCAGGGAAACCTAGAAAAAAAATCACTATTCACAATGCTTTTCACTGATGAGTTTGGATTAGTGAACTTGAAACAAATCTGAAATTACGCAGCATTAACGTTACAACTCCATTCTTGCGCTCCAGAAACCAAACAGTACACAGATTAAACCAAGCAATATACAAACATTGAGAAATTCAGCCTTTAAATGAACAGTTCATTCAGGATATATATATATAGGTTTGTAGGTACAAACCAACAACCTTCTTCCTGCTTCAAGAAACATGACACAGAACCACTTTTAAGTTAATGAACTCATTTTGAAACTAGTTAGAAACTAATGAAACCAACCAACCACGAATTAGCCCCACGTTTAATAATTTGTCTGCTGTTTGCTTTTATAGAGTTAAAGACACTATACAAGTGTTATTTTGTTGTTGTTATAACTTTATGCCATCGTTTCTCAAGTGTGAGATACTGAAAAGGTATCAAATCAGTCGTAATGACTTTTTTAACAAAAAAAATCTCTTCCACTTTATTCATGTTGATTTGTTTGAGTGATTAAACGCATTTTTTCATATCTGGATTCAAATCAAGCCTGTCTTCTCCATCTTCTCTGCTCGAGGGGAAACCAGCCCAAGTCTCTACTCACGAGTAAAACCCCATTTCGAGGATATCAGAGTAGTGAATCTCTTCTGCATTTTCCCTTGACATCCTTCCTATAGGGGGTGACCAAAATGGAAACAATACTCCAACTGCAGCATGACTAATGATTTATATAGGTATACGTTTGCTTTTATATTCAATGCCTCCATTTATAAAACAGATTCACCATTAGCTTGTTTTTACAAAAAAGTTTTGTCAACTGCCCTTTAACTTTAAAGATTTTTATAAATTAACCCCTGGGTTTCTCTGCTCTTTGATTCTTTTGTTTTGATGATTTAATGTACATTTCTTCTCATTTTTCCCTATGGGCACTTGGTTTAGAGGCAAGCTGCACATCCAGTTTGAAATGTTAGTCTCCCAATAATGTTCCATTTCATAAACACTGAACCCTGACCACTGACACCATTTCTGTTGCTGAAAAAAAAATTCTTAACTGGAAACCAGAATCTTTGTCAATATTGGATCCATTGGATTGAACAATCTTCTGCAAAGTATCTTCGGGTAGAATTATTTTCAATTTCAGACACCAGTTGGACTTTATTTTTTAAAACAAAATGTCTCGACCCTCATTTGGAAGGACTCCTATCCTGAGCAGGTGGTCATTCCTTGGACATAGATATGTATAAAATGGTTTTATTTGAATTTCCGGGGATTATTGATGCCTCTGTAAACCATAACAATTCATAGACATTTTGTAATTTGATTTATTTATCCTTTCATGACCCTCACCACCAGAGTTATAATATGATACAAAAGAGTTCAATTCTGGTGGTGTTTTTCTCCTTTGCCTATTTGCTGTTGCTGTGGTGCTTTTAATGCTATATTTTATTCTTGATGAATGTATAACTTTTTGAATTACTGATGTGTGCTTGATGTTGCAAAAATACAGACTCAAAGAACGAGAGCAACAAAAGAGAAAGCAAGCGAGTAAGTCAACAGTGAGTGAGGTCATACAGATCAAGGGGGCCACCTATTGTATATTTCCTGAAATTAACCTGGATAAGCATTCTACAAAATGTTTTTCCGGTCAGCTGGGTGTTTGTCACACGAGTAAACCCATCACATTCTTAAGAGTATCTGAACCAAACATGCATCCCACCTATATATGGAAATTAGAGAGATGTTTGTTGGAATGGAATGTGCACTCTCTCCCTGGAGGAATGCATCCTGCTTACCTAATTTTGGAAAGTATTAGGCACAGGTTGGCAAGAGCCAAAGCTTAGGGACCCCAGAGTGTAAATTGGTGTCTAACCAGCTAAAACCACATAACTTGCCATTGAAAGCAATGCCTGGCACACTTTCCCACTGCTTGTCTAGCTAACTTATTAAAATTAAACTTAATTTATGAGTTCTTATATCCACTTTTGCCCACTCCCCTAACCGATTTGAAGACACGTTTGACTGTATTAAAACCTCATACATTCAAAGCGAGCAGCGATACAGAGAAAATTTAAACTCAAGCCCCCAATTTTTTTTATTTCTTTGTATTTTTCCTTTTAGACACACTCAATGAGACAAATGGCACCCAAAATGCATAGCTCTCCCTTCAGTGATACTAATAATATCAAATCATTGTGACTGTTAATCATTGTGATCCAGCGCCTTGGGACATCCTCCTGACATGAAAGGCGCTACATAAATGTAATTTGTTGTTTGTTGTTAAAGCAGCCTGTGATAACTGATACGTAATGAATACAGAGCGATACTGAAAAAAATCCCAGATTCTTTATCTAATATATTCTACGAGTTTGATTTCAGCTTCGGTGAAGGTTGGATGCTACAGTGTCCTTATGCCCCTTCAAAAAAATACTGGCTCGGGTGCCTACTCACAACCCAGTGATACCCCTTTCTGTTTGGGCATCAAATGTGGATCCAGTTCAACTGTGTAAATCTATGTTTAAATATTTGACACTCAATGTGTTTAGGGGAAGGGTAAAGAGAATGGTTTATATTCAGGGACGTAGGTCTAGAATTCAAACATTCCAGTCCATTCCACTGAGGTTTATTTATGTTAAACTGTGAATGCTGGTTGTGTTTCTTCTGCACATGGTGGGCGCACGTGCCTCCTTCAAGGCACATCTCAAGACCCTCCTCTTCGACCGCGCCTTCGGTCACCTTACTGCCCCTACCCTCCCTGTCCTCTACCCTTCCTGATGCCAACCTCCTGCTTGGTTCCAAATCCATGTCTGTCCAGCGCCTTGGGACTCGACTGTTGTGAAAGGCGCTATATAAATGTAATTTTGTTGTTGTATACAAATGTAATTTGTTATTGTTAATACCTGAAATAATAAACAATTTAACAAATTACAAGGGAGGCGGTTACCAATACTTTTGAAGTTGTATCCAAACACAAGTCAGTGTCGTCAGATGGAAACGGATCAGATTGAAAATAAGACAATGTGGTGGCTCCATATAAAAGTAGCAAATCTATGTACTAAATGTGCTTATCCACTGCAATCACACCAATACTCCTTTAAAAGATAGCATTATCACTTACTTGTACTAAATCTTTGCATTTTTCCACATTTTCCAATTTAGTCAACTGATTCTTGTCGAGAATCAGAGTGTAGGTATCTGCTGGACACAGAGAAACGGTATCCAAATGCTGCAATCCTCTCTCTGTTAAATCAACCAGACGATCTAAAATCACATAAAAAGAGAACAATCAATTTGTTCTTGTGTTCTTCAAGAATAACAAAGAAAACAAGAAAAACATTACATTTATATATTGTCACAGTGAATCGAATTGTTCAATACCAAGCAAAGGAGGGGGCTGGTGACTTCAGGTGTGGACAAAGCTATTTTTTTTAAAAAATGTAGAATGTACAATAACAAATAAACAACTTTCATTCATATGGCATGCTTCACACAGCGCAGTGTTATTTAGACACAATTAGAGAGGGATGAAATATGAGGGAGAAAAATTAAATGAGTGTGAAAGGTTGGGGGCATAGTTGTTGAAGGCTTGGCGGCTGACGATGGGCGTCTGAAACATGGAGAAACCCATCAACATGCTTAAGAGTATCCAGACCAGACAAAGTTCTACATTTGCGACACATGGAAATTTCCAAGTCTGGCAATAGTACATATTTTCCCCAGAGGGACATACCCTGCTTCTAATTCCACAGGTTGGCAAAAGCCAAGGATTGGGGACCACAGGGTGTACACTGGAGTACTGCTCGAGTTAAACAGCTATGAACCACCTATACTGCAAGTTAACTTGTGGAACTGGTTTCAAAATAGAATTGCAAAAAATTCAAACATCCAAGTGGAGGATAAAAGCACTGTGAATGGTGCTCTAAACCAGTATTTACCAAATTGACAACTGACGTAAAGACTGATCTCACAGAGAAAGTGAAATAACGTTTCATACAGCCTGCAAAAGTAACGTTAGATAAGATAGCACAATTTATATCAAATTAAGATTCCTACTGCTCAGAATGTGGGATTGATGGAAACTGGTCCCGCAAGAAAATGGCCGGTGACAAGTCGCGTCGCTACAATTTCCATTGATTTTAAACAGTTTGCAGAAGATTTTAAAAAAAAACGTGGTCACTCAATCCACGACTGTTTGGTGGACACCGTTGCGCGCAATCGGCTGCCGTGTTCTGCCCACAAAACACAGTCAATATACAGGAGCCCTGTAGTTTAGTGGTTACAGCACTCGTCTGACCAGCGAGAGGACCTGGGTTCGATTCCCCGGGCAGAGCCAAAACGTTGGGCGAGTTTCCTTACTCCGCGCGCCTCTGTTCACTGTAAGTGGGAACCCGGTTGTGAAGTCGATCGGAGGGTCGCCTTTCCGTGGGCAACAACATCCTTCGAGTAAAAATGACTTGGGTCGCCCGACCCACTCCCACGGCTGCTTGTGGGACGCTGCCGCCCGCAACTGGCTGCCGCGTTTCGCCCACAAAATACGCCGTCAATTCCACTTGGCGGTATACCCTGCCAAGCGCTTTGAGACGTCTCCAAAATGCCATAAAGGCAAGGACGACGATGATTGTATTATTATTACAATAAGGGGACTGGTCACGGCTGAGGAAATTCAACAGAGCCAGTTAATAATAATAATAATAATAATCCTTGCATTTGATATAGCGCTTTTCACGTCGGGAGGACGTCCCAAAGCGCTTCACAGAACACACTGTAAAGTGAATTGACTGTATATTTGTGGGCGAACGCGGCAGCCAATTGCGCACAGCAATGTCCCACAAACAGTCGTAGATTGAAAATGACCAATTTATTATTGTTTTTGGTTTTTGAAGGGATTATTATTAGGCTCTGTGTGGAGTAAGGAAACTTGCCCAAGGTTTCGCCCTCTGCCTGGAAGTTGCCAGTTACAGCGAGAGTGCACCAACCCAAGAACCGTTGGCGAGGAGCGGCTGCGGGCGCCGTTACTACAGGGTCTGGTGGGAGTTGTGGTTCCCTCGCGAGTCGCCGACTCCTGCGGAGGCCGTCGCCCCGGCCCGCGACAGACTACAACTCCCAGCATGCCGCGGGCGGGGGAGGAGGGGAGGGGAGCGCCGAGGCCTCCGGGCTCGAGCTCGGCCAGTGAAGCAACCGTCGCCGTGAAGCGCCGGTGACATTGTTTTGACGAGAACCCAACACGCAGCCAGTTCCCGCCGGCTTCACTCGCGCAAACCAACGGTTTTTTTCTTCAAAAAAAAGAGGCAACCTTTTCACGCCCAAGGCGCCGTTTAGGATGAAACGCTTACATTCCGTGGCTCTGCCCTCCACCTCCTCCTCCTCCTCATGTTGCCGTCGCTGCTGTTGTTGCGCCGCCATCACCCATCAACTTCCCGCTTGGGTAACGCCAAGCAACCGCCGTGTCACCTGATCACCTCCTTGACCAGGACTGGGCGGGTTTCGCGTCCAATTGAGCGGGTCTTTTTTTTTTGGGGAGGGGTCCTGTGCGGAGTGGAGCGGGTGGGGGGGTAGAAACGTGCGCCTAATTTTTAATGTTTCAAAAATTTCGACCTGCACGAACGAATCCTCTCGTATGCCAACCCCACCTTCCAAGAGCTTTTTCCTTTTCTCGCCCAGTTTTCAAAAGCGCCCCAAAAACCCTTAAACCGACACCCGGACACTTCCCGACCGGTCACGGCGAAGCAGGCGCGATGGGGAGCCGACTAAACGGGCTCCTGTGTGGGTGGGCGAGTGGGGGCCTACTTTCGGCCATCTTGGGGCCTACCCACAATCCTCCTCTCTCTCTCTCTCTCTGCGCCATCTTCAGCCGCCGACATGAAGTGAGTTTCGGGGCCGCGAGAAACCCTCTCCATCCGTTTCCATCCGCTGCGTTCTCGTCGGCGTTCGGCGACTCGGGGCGCCGACCTGTGACCGCGGAGGGCAGAGGCGGGGATGCCGATTGATATTTGTGTCTTCCCCTCCACTTAGGGTCGAACTGTGCAGCTTCAGTGGGTACAAGATCTACCCGGGCCACGGCAAGCGCTACGCCAGGATCGATGGCAAGGTAATGGGCGGCTCGGTGCAGTTCCTGCTGTGCTTCCTCCGGTTCCTGTTGCGGCGGCGCGAGTGATCATTCCGGTCACAGCTCACGAGGGAGGGTCGAGCGTTGTCTTTTTTTTAAAAATTAAACCCCCCCCATCAAGAGAGACTCCGGGCCCCCGAGAGCAAAGGAAGTCCGGGTGGTCAAACAGAGACGACTCGCCCCGGACCGGTTTGCACGGGCACGGAACGAGATTTCGGGTAACGTCCGGTCCGGTTCTCTTTTAGGTTTCGGTGGTGCCCACCCACACCCCACACACACCCCACACACCTCACCCCCCACACCCCCCCACACACCCCACCCCCCACACACCCCCAACCCCCCACACACACCCCCCACACACACCTCACACCCCACACACCTCACACCCCACACACCTCACCCCCACACACCCCCCACACACACCCCCACCACACCCCCCACCCACACCCCACACACCTCACCCCCCACACCCCCACACACCCCACCCCCACACACCCCCCACCCACACCCCCCCACACCCCACCCCCCCACACCCCACCCCCCCCACACCCACCCCCACACACCACCCACCCCACCCCCCACACCCCACACACCACCCCCACCCCACACACCCCACCCCCCACACACACACCCCACCCCCACACACCTCACCCCCACACACCCCCACCCCACACACACCCCCACACACCACACCCCCACACACCCCCACCCCCCACACCCGTCAAAACTTTTCAAGCAAGTTTAGTTTCTCGGTCGACGCAGCCCCCCCCCCCCCCCCGACCGATACGAGGTGCAGTGTCGGCAAGAGCAAACGCTGTAAATACCCTCTTTTTTTACGCACACACACTCGGGGCAATTGACGTTCAGTTGCCGCGTATGCGTCAAGTCGTTGATGTGCAACTTTTAATATACAACCAACCCCTATGTTTAGGTCAATTTCCAGTGGGGTCGGCTTAGGACTTTGCCAGAGGATGAGATAATTGTGTGGGGGAGGACGAGTTTGCAGGGCTGTGGGGAGACGGGGGAGTGGGGTTGAATTTTGGATAGTTCTTTTCAAAGAGCGGACGCAGACATGATGGGCCGAATGGCCTCCTCCTGTGTTGTATAATTCTATGATTCCATGACTAACGTTCTTGTCTCCATAAGTAGAAGGCTTTACATTAAGGAGTGATGCGCCTAATGTCTCTTTATGGTCATTCAGATTTCAACAGTTTGCGTTTTTGGCTAAGAGAAAACCCCAGACTCTTTTAAGTAATGTAGCATTATAACGGTTGACAAGAGGCGCGCTTGCCTTCCTGGCAGCCTGCAGTAACAGTCGGTATTATTTCCACTCTCTGCGCTGCCTTTGGAGGACCTTCATCAGGGAGGGAAGGAGTGGAAGCTGGAATGTTGGAAATGTTTTCGGGCTGGATAAAATCACCGGCCGGGCTGGATGCCGCCCGCGGACCTTTCTCAAATAGGGATTCCGACCCATGGAAGCCAAAAAGTTGGACCACCCTGTCCTAAGTCAAAACGCCGCTCCCCTATCCTCCATTACTGCCGCACTTACCAGCTGCACTTTCCTTACAGTATATACAGAAAATCCAAAGAATTGCAAATTCTGGGTTTTGCAATCACTTGTTAAACTACTGTCGTATGAAAGTGTTTAATCAGAAAGTCTGTACCCACAATATGTTGATAGTTGTGTTACTAACTATTTTTATAGTTATACTTGATAGATGGGACCAGTGATGTGTAATTAAGGTGTTACTGATCAGTTTCTTCAATGCAGGTTTTTCAATTCCTGAATTCAAAATGCGAGTCAGCATTCCTATCCAAGAGAAACCCTCGACAGATCAACTGGACTGTCTTGTATAGACGCAAGCACAAAAAGGGGCAATCTGTAAGTAAACATTTCAGTATTGTGGTTAGGTTAGGCTGTGGTATGTTTGTTGTGGACATTTGTTGATGTGATCATTCCATTTTGTCAGTCTCTTTTGAGTTGATTCTTAAATTGTTAATGAAAGTATTATTTAATATTAATTTTTTGGACTGTGATTGCTTTTTACCGCTACGGTTCAGTGCATGCAGCTCATAGTGAACAATTAGTCTAGTTTGTATGAGGACTGAAATGGCAAGAAGTAGCAATTGTCAACGCAGACCAATTCCTTTATGTTCTAGGATTCTACAACAACAACAAGATTGCATTTATAGAGCGCCTTTCACGTCGGGAGGACGTCCCAAGGCGCTGGACAGTTGGGTCGGGACCCGAGCAGGGGGGAAATGGTCAGGGTGAGGGGAGGGAAGGGAGGGAGCGAGGAGGGGGTAGAGAGTCGAGAGGGGAGCTGAAGGCACGGTTGAGGAGAAGGGTCTTGAGACCGGCCTTGAAGGAGGAAAGGGAGGAAGCAAGGCGAAGGCACTGGGGGGTGGAGTTCCAGAATTCTACATTTTCTTCCTTTTTGCCCAGAAAACCACTCTTGACCAGTACTTGATCTGTCAAGGAAAAGTAGTAAGTGGTCAGGACATCATCTGTTTGTCAAGAGTACGAATTGATTATTTCTAAGCATTTGTTGCAGATGCCCTCTTTCTGCTAAAATCAAGTCTTTTACTCTAACTTTTCTGAAAGAATAAGTATGTATGTTGTAACAGTAGTTTTAGAATGTCTCATGGGTCAACCAAAGCAAATTGGTAAAAGAGAAACAAAAGTTGTGTTTCATAATTACCTGTTTCTTTGGTTTTCAGGAAGAGATTCAGAAGAAGCGCTCTCGCCGTGCAGTGAAGTTTCAAAGAGCTATCACTGGTGCCTCTCTGGCTGAGATTTTGGCTAAGAGGAATCAGAAGCCTGAAGTGCGCAAGGCTCAGCGTGAACAAGCAATCAGGTGAGATGTCATGTTTTTCCTCTGCTGTACAGGAATTCCTGCCTCTTGTTTTCCTGAAGGTTCTTGCCTCTTGATGGTATACAATTGTGGGGTGAGTTGGCAGCCTGAACAGTGATCTTTGGCTCACTAGAGTTGAGACATTATTTTTTTTGATGGTATACAATTGTGGGGTGAGTTGGCAGCCTGAACAGTGATCTTTGGCTCACTAGAGTCGAGACATTTTTTTAAAAAAGTTTTAGTTCATGAGGTAGTTCAACTGACAGCATTGCTTAAGTTACAAAGTACATTTATTTACCATGATTGGATTGCTTTTCCAGGGTAATAATTCCTTTTTTAAAAAAATTTTGGTTTGTGGGACACTGCTGTGCGCAATGGTCTGCCGAATTTCACCCACAAAATATACAGTCAATTCACTTTACAGTATATACAGTGAAGCGCTTTGAGACGTCTTGAAGACGTGATAAGGCGCTACATCAAATGCAAGAATTATTATTGTATTACAGTACAAATTTTAAATCTTTTTTGTTTTCATTTAACAACCCTATATCGGTGTAATGTGCTGTTGATGAAAACAGATCCCAAGGTACACTTTATGATGCATTCAGTTGGTAACCGAACCAGATTCTAATACTTAATACTCTTAACAGGGCTGCCAAAGAAGCTAAGAAGGCCAAGGCTGCAACGAAAAAAGTCACTGCACCCACAACTAAGGTTAGTGAAACAAGCATTTTGTTGAATCAGGGTTCTGTTTAAACTTTCTATTTACTGTGGGAATTGTTTTTATATATATTTTTTAAAAAGACAGAATACAATTTTACATGAATTAATTTCTTTATTGACTGTTTCAAACAAAATATGGTTTACTAGAACATGATGTCATTGAATTGATGCTACTGACAAAATATGAAGTTTTGTGTAAATCTGCAAATAAACATCTTATTAGATTGTTTTATTGAAAGTAATGCATAGTGAGGGTGGCTTCAGGGGAAACCTTAAGAGCTAAATGTTTAGTCTCATTTAATTTCCTTGCTATTCTGGCTTGCTTTATACACACAAAGAATGGGACTATAGTAGATGAGAGATTTGATACACTACTGGGTGAGCATGTCTGCTCTGCATGCTTATGGCATGTATGATTTGAAGGCGTCAAAGATAATCTGTTATTGTAAAATTCACTTTGGGTGGGAAACTATTTTTACTACTGGGTGTATAACAATTTATGTATAGTATGTAAATCACAGCATAGTTGGTTATATTGAGGCATCCTGAAACTCAAATGGACTGACCTGGCCAGCCTTTTCAGAATAAAACAATCTTGACTGGATGTAGTTCTTATGCTATCTTTAAAGTGTTCGAATAGACCTATTTGCTCAATTTACATATCATACAAGTAATAAAAGCAGTAACAGCATCTTAAGAGATTCATGGGACTTGTCTAACGAGGATATATCTACCTGTTGAGGCTGAGATTATGTCTACTTTTTTAGTCTCACTGATTGATGAGCCAGATAACCGAGTCAATGCCTTTGATTAAATTGATTCTGCCAACTTTCACCAGTTGTCTCCTTATAGTGACATTAATGCTTTCATCATTCATTCAAATTTTAAAATGAAAGCAGAGCTGTGACTTACAGATAGTCGGGAATATAGGTTCCGTTTATGAATCTTGTTTTCACAATGCTTCCATAATGTAAAGTGGTACTTTTCTTCTGCAGGCTCCTCAGAAGTCAGTAGGCAAACAAAAGTTTGCCAAGCCAATGAAGACTCAGGCTCCACGTGTTGGTGGAAAACGCTGAAGATTATAAATAACCATTCAGTGTTTTCAGTAATAAAGCCTGAATAATAAAATGCAATGACTTGTTTTTCAAAAACTATATAGTTTGAATTACACAAACATCCTGAATTGCAGGAAGACAATTGACCATACTAATAATGTCAGCAGTTGGTTTTAAAGAACTACGTTAAATACAGCAATGCTGGGCCGTGATTTTGAATATCGTGACGTAACAAGCATTTCCATTAATCCTGTCAAAATGGACTGCCACATTGCCCTGGTCAGGACCACTTTCCTTCACCATGTTGCCCGCCTCTGGCTGTAACTCACTCCCTAAAGCTGGCGAAACCCTCATCTACGCCTTTGTCACCTCCCACCTCAACTACTCAAAACACCCTCCTCGCTGGTCTCCCCGCTCCACTATTCATAAAATTCAACAAATTCAAAACTGTTGCCTGCATTCTTACGCTCACTAAACTCCGTACCTCCCTTACCCTAGTTCTTGTCAACCTCCATTGGCTCCCGTCAGAGTGCGTCAATTTCAAGATCTTCACTCTTGTATTTAAATCCCTTCACGCCCTGGCATCTTCAACCGGGTTCTCTCCCTACACCGCTACCTGCTGCATCCCCTTAACTGGCTCTGGCCTCGTCCCTTGGATCCTCTGCCCCCACTATTGGCCGCCATGCTTTCAACCACTACTCCCCAAAGCTGTGGAACTCACTCAATCCCTTTGCCTTGTCCCCTCCCTATTTTCATGTCAGGCTTGAAGACCTTCTTCAACCATACCTAATCACCTTCCCCTGGCTCAGCATTGGGCTCTGCCACTGTTGAGCGCTCCCGAGATGATGTGAAGAGTGCCATAAGTTGTTTACCCCCAAAAATTCTGTATTTAGAAATCACTACAAGAGAGGTAATTTCATAGGTTTTAAGCTGGATGAATGAGAACAGACTTATAGTACTTTTATAGTGGCATTGACATGATTATTCTAGATTCTTTATGGAGACATCAAATAAGGTTTGAAGACATTTAAGCACAAGGAAGAAGTAGGAATCTGTAATTTACAAATTGCATTAACGTTATTCCTTTTGAGTGTCATTTAGTTTAAAATGTGAACCTGTTGTTTTACTCCTCGAAACAACTCCATTTAATGATCTGCTTCTGAATGCAAACTTCTCAATTTAAAATGGTCATTCAATTTATTGCTATTTGTGAGACATACTTGATCCTGTATGGTTTGTCTAACCAGTCACTGCATTCCAAAGTAATCTATTATGCAAAGTACATGGAATCATTTTGACCATGAATTATGTTGAATGCAACATTGTAGGTTTACACTCCACTGCATTGCTGGAGGCGCTGTCCCTTGGATGAGATAAACTGAGGTTCCATCCGGCTGTTCAACAAAACAAAATTACATTTGTATAGCGTCTTTCACGTAGGGAGGACGTCCCAAGGCACTGGACAGTGTACAGCATTTCAGACCTGAGCTGGAGTCAGTGGGGAGAAGGGAGGGGAAGGGGGTGGCTAATGACATGGTCGAAGAGGAGGATCTTGAGACAGGACTTGAAGGAGGTTAAGGAGGGGGCGAGGTGGAGTGATTGGGGGATGGAATTCCAGAGGTTGGGGGCAGAGTGGATGAAGGCTCTCCTGCCACTGGTGGGGTGGGTGGGTCGGGAGACGTGGAGCAGGACAGAGGCGGCTGAACGGAGGGAGCCGGCGGGTTGATAGGGTGTTAGGAGATCCCAGAGGTAGGGTAGGGTGAGGCCATGGAGAGCTTTGTAGGAGAAGACCAGGATCTTGAACTGAATCCTCTGAAGGATAGGGAGCCAATGAAGTCGGGCGAGAATGGGACAGATGGGGTCATGGAGTTTGGTGCCGGAGAGGACAAGGGCTGCAGAAGTTCTGGATTATCTGCAGCCTGTGGAGGGAGGAGTTGGGAAGGCCGACAAGCAGGGCGTTTGCATAGTCGAGCCTGGAGGTGGTGAAGGCATGAACAAGAGTTTCAGTGGCCTGAGGGATGAGGTAGTGGCGGAGTCGGGCAATGTTACGGAGGTGAGGGAAGGCAGAGCGGGTCATGGCTTGGATGTAGGGAAGAAGACAGTTGAGTGTTGAACAAGACACCTAGTTTCCTGCCTGGCTTGATGTATGCAACCATGGAGGTTGATGCTGCCAAAGCCTGAGGTGCAGAGGTGCTGGTGCGAGCTAATCAGGAGGGCCTCAGTCTTGTTCACATTCAACTGTAGGAAATTTGCCCTCATCCAGGACTTAATGTCCAACAGGCAGTCTGTCAGGACAGCAGTGGTCCTGGAGTTGAGGGTGGAGGCAGAAAGATAAGAGTTGGGTGTCATCTGCAGACATGGAAGTTGAGTATGTAGATATTAAAGAGGAGAGTGCCAAGGACAGAGCCCTGGGAGACACCAGCTGCGACAGTGCAGGGGCTGGAAGAGAAACCGTTGGAGGCAACAAAGTGGAGACGGTGAGAGAGATAGGAATTGAACCAGGCAAGGGCAGGTCCGCAAAGATTAAGTAAAGAGAGGCAGTGTATGAGGATGGAGTGGTTGACAGTGTCAAAGGTGGCAGAGAGGTTGAGAAGGACAAGTAGGCAGAGGGAGCCCTGATCACAGATGTACAGGTGGACAATAAAGATCCCATGGTGCAAGAGAAAGGCTTCTACTGTCCTGGCTGACGATTTCCCACATAAAATTAGTAATTCATTTCATTGCCGTTTGTGGGACATTCTTCTGCTACTTTTGCCTGTAAAATACACAGTCACTCCACAGCAAATCCTGTCAAGCACTTAGAATCATTGCATCGATGTGATAAGGCACTATATGGCCCTGTTTGCCGGTGACAGTTCTAGGGTGAGGTATTCTGTCCCTGGGGCCAAATTTGCTCTGTCTTGAGTTCAGGAATAAAATTGAGCAAATAAAAATAAACTTATAAAACAGTTAACGCTCATCAGAGAAATAGCCATGAATCAAACAAGCTTCTCCAGTACTGCCAGGACCAGAAATAATAACGCTTGCATTTGATATAGCGCCTTATCACATCGATGAGACGTCTCAAAGGTGTTTCACAGAATATACTGTCAAGTGGATTGACTGTATATTTTGTGGGCGAAACGCGGCAGCCAATTGCGGGCAGCGGTGTCCCACAAACAGTCGTGGATTGAATGACAATTTTTTTTGGGGGGGGAAGGATTATTACCCTCAGAAAGTGATCCGGCAATTGACTCAACAACCAGGTTCCTAATTACTGCTAGGTAAACAGGAGTGTGAAGGAAAACCCGGGTGGGTTCTCTCGCTCGCGAGGCGAACTCGCTAACCACCGAGGTACGGGTTTTTTGTTTTGTTTAACACGCACATATAACATGGAGTCCTGCAGCTCAGTGGTTAGAGCACTCACCTCGCAAGTGAGAGACCTGGGTTCGATTCCCGGCGGGGCGAAACCTTGGGCAAGTTTCCTCACTCCACACGCCCGACAATAATCCCTCAAGAAAAAAAAACAAAAGCCCAAAACAATAAAATTGGTCACTTCAATCCGCGACTGTTTGCGGGACCCGGCTGCGCGCAATTGGCCGCCGCGTCCCGCCCCACAAATACACGGTCCGTTCACTTTACCGCACGCTCCGCCGAGCGCTCCGAGGCGTCGCGAAGACGTGAAAAGCGCTGTATCGAAACGCGAGGGTGATCCTTTATCATCATCGTTATCATCGTCGTCGTTGTCGTCATCGTCAACCTCGCGATTAACACCCGCGGCTCCTCGGGGTTGGGTTTGCAACGCCGCGGTGGCAACCTCGCGGCCGCCTCGAGCTCGGCTCTCGCTGACAACGTCTTGCGCGTACCAGGGGGAGACCGTCCCGTCAAGTCAAGTCAAGTCAAGTCAGGGTCGGGGTCGGTGTAGTAAATAGGGAAGCAGTTGGTAGCCTTGACGGGGAAGGAATTGGGGTGGTGGTGGAGGAGGAGGGAGGGTGGGTGGGGTGGGGTGGGAGGAGGGAGGAGGGGGAAGGTCAACCAGCAACCAAGCGGAGCCAAGTGAAGTGAGGATGAAGTGAAGTGAGGATGAAGCGAAGTGCAGTGAAGTGCAGTGCAGGGTTCGGAGTTCACAGCCTCTCACCCCCCACAGCAGCGAGTCACCTCCGGTGGTGCAGCAGCCATTTTGTCTATCCGAGGAAACCTTTCCCGCTGGAGCGCACCCACCATCACCACCACCACCACATCACACAACACACACACACACACACAGAGAGAGAGAAAAAAATACACAAACACCATTGAAACAACAACGCGTTGGGGGTGGGGTGAGGGGGAGGGGGGGAAATAAGGATTATCTTACGTTTCTTTTGACACACACACACACACATAAAAAAAAAGGGGGGCGAGTCCGGGAAGGGGTGGAAGGAGGAGAAGAAGCAGAAGAAGAAGAAGAAGAGGGGGGGGAAAAAAAAACGCCAACAACCGCCACCACCACCACCACCATCATCATCATCATCATCACCTCCTCCACCTCCACCTCCTCCTCACCACAAGCCGAGGCGCGGCAGTAAGAGGAAGGAGGGGAGAGGGCGGTGTGTGTGTGAGTGAGTGTGTGTGTGTGAGTGAGTGAGTGAGTGAGTGCGCGGCTCCCGAGGGCCCCGGGGACGGGGACGGGGGGGACGGGGACGGGTTGGAAAGGAAAAGCCGTGAGATGTCGAACGAGGAGAGCTACAAGGCCATCATCCGCTACCTGACCAACGAGCGGGAGCCGTACGCGCCCGGCACCGAGGGCAACGTCAAGCGCAAGATCCGCAAGGCCGCCGCCTGCTACGTGGTCCGCCGGGGCACCCTGTACTACCAGAAGAAGCGCAAGGACAAGGACCAGTTCGACGAGCTGCAGGTGGTGCTGGAGGCCGACGCCCGCCGGGAGCTCATCGCCTCCTTCCACCGGAGCCCCGAAGGCTTCCACCTCACCCGGGACCAGACCTGGAAGAACATCTCGCAGACTTACTGGTGGAGAGGTGAGGAGGGAGGAGGCGGAGGGGGGAGGCGGAGGGGAGGGCGGCCCGTGGACGCTCACGGCACCCGAGGCCCCGGGGGGAAGATGGAGCTGAGGCACCGACTCCCGGGGAAGGGAGGGGTGTGAGGGGGAAGATGGAGCTGAGGCACCGACTCCCGGGGAAGGGGGAAGATGGAGCTGAGGCACCGACTCCGGGCCCCGGGGGGGGGTTGGGGTGTGAGGGGGAAGATGGAGCTGAGGCACCGACTCCCGGGCCCCGGGGAGAGGGGGGGGGTGTGAGGGGGAAGATGGAGCTGAGGCACCGACTCCGGGCCCCGGGGAGGGGGGGGGGGTGTGAGGGGGAAGATGGAGCTGAGGCACCGACTCCCGGGGAGGGGGGGGGAGGGGTGTGAGGGGGAAGATGGAGCTGAGGCACCGACTCCGGGCCCCGGGGGTGGAGGGGGAAGACGGAGTTGGGACACCGTGTCCCAGACTGTGGGGGAAGACGGAGTTGGGACACCTCTCCGGGCACAAGGGAATGGTCACTTTAGCCGAGAAGGGGGAAGGGGGTGTTGGTGGGGGGTGTTCTGCTGATTTATGTGAAATTAGGGGAAATGGAGGCTCCCATCATTGACCTCGTGGGTTAAGGCCCCATCAAGAAGATGGTGGGGATGGTGATGATAATTAGGTTGTACTGTACTCTCTGCTCAGCGCTTCTGTGGGATGTCTCAAGGACCCGATGGGGCACTGTATCAAATGCGAGGATTATTTTATATATATATATATATATATATCCATATAATCTTCCCCCCTCCCCACACACAAACAACAACAACAAAATGACATTTATAGAGCGCCTTTCACATCGGGAGGACGTCCCAAAGCGCTGAACAGTCAGGTGTCGGGGCCCGAGCAATGGGGGAGGGGGGGTGTAGGGGTGAGGGAAGGCAGAGAGGTTGGGAGGGAGACCAAAGGCACGGTCGAAGAGAAGGGTCTTGAGACCGGGCTTGAAGGAGACGAGGGAGGAAGAGAGGCGAAGGGACCGTGGGATGGAGTTCCAGAGTGTGGGGGTAGAGAGGCTGATAGCTCGGCCACCGATGGTAGGGCGGGTCAGGCGGGAGACATGGAGCAGACCGAGCCCATTGAACGGAGGGAGCGGGCAGGTTGGTAGGGAGTCAGCAGGTCAGAGAAGTAGGAAGGGGCAAGGCCATAGATGCACTCTCCGACAAATATAATAATGTAAAAATGTGGTCACTCAATCCACGATGGTTTGTGGGACATGGCTGTGCGCAATTGGCTGCCGCGTTTCTCCCACAAAACACACAAGTCGCAACCCTTTACGGTATATTCTGTGAAGAGCTTTGAGACGTCTCGAAGACGTGATGTGGCACTATAAGGATTATTGTGATTATTATCTTTACATTTGGTGTAGCACCTTTCACGTTGGAGGACGTTTCAAAGCACTTCACAAGATATACTGCAAAGTTGAGTGATGGTGTGTTTTGTGGGCAAAGATGCAGGAGAGGAGAGATTTTTCCCTCATCCCAGATAACCAGGGCTTTCATAGTCTTCATGGTGGTCATGGATGATTCCCCACGATTGAATGGAGACTGAACACAAACTGCACTCACAAACCTCTGATCAGGACTAATTAAACAAAGGTTTGGGAACACATTGTTCAAAAGAATGTGTACAAAATATAGTGACCTAAAGATGATGGAGAATAAGGTTTCATATAATTGTTTTTATGTGCCTTCTTAACAGCTATCATTTTTTGAAAAAGATTTGCACCACCATAATGCACTACAACTTGATATCCAAGTAACATCATTATCATGGTTGGTTTTGTGTTGCTTTAGGGTTTTAGAACAGTGTAAATTTTTACTTAGCAATTTTCTCTCCGGAAAAGCAAAACTGCATAAAGCATATCTTTCCCTAGAGGATTGTGTTGCGGTACTGCTGGATTTTACAGCTAGAACTGCGTAGCAATGTCTGGCAAGCTTCCCGCTGTTTGTCCAGCTAGGTTACCCTTAGTCATTAGCACTTTGGCTTTCCGGGTTGATATCTAGTGACACTAGAGATGTGGGTATTGGCAGGATCTGACTTCATTGCAATACCCTTACTCTGTGAAGTCTCACACGTGAATAATAGCTGCAAGAAGGTGACCAATGCATGTAGAATTGTACCCCAGAAGAACATAAAAATGAGTCAAGATATTCAGGAAAAGAAACAAAAGTGTTGCAATCCATAGATCTAATCTACCTGTTTATCAAAGTAAGGATTCTGGAAAGTTCAACCTGGCTGGAGCAGTCTTGTTTAATAAATGATTTGCAGTATGATTTAGTGACTATATTCTCTTGGCAGATCAGTTTGGTACTCCTATTGTTTCTTTTGAAAAGAAATGCAACTTGAAAACTATTCTTACTATGCATATTTTGGATTGAAAAGAGGAACTGAGTTCTCGTCTTGTCTCCCTCACCTGTGGGATGTGTCCTAACATTATCTCTCTGTGTTGCTGATGATGTTTTGCTTTATTTCAAGGTATATTTAAGCAAGTGAAAGATTACATCAGAGAATGCATTCAGTGCAAGGAAAGAGTTGATCGAAACAGATCATTGTCCACCGATACAATGGAAATCTTGTTGGGAATAGATACTCCAACAATAGGAGATAGTAATGAAACTGATGATGAGTTGAGCAACTCGGAAGGAAGACTCAATACTGTACCAAGGTCTACCAGAAAGAAAACTGTCCCAAAACAAGAATTGGTATTTGTGAGTAATGTTTTGCTGTATCACAGAAATTAACGTTCCAACCAAAAGTGTTTTGTTTTTTGCGGCGGGGGGGAGCACTGGTGGGGGGGGGGGGCGGGAGAGAAAGTTTAGTAGTTCAATTGACAATGGTTTAATGAACATTTACAGTTAAAATGGCAATAGACCAAATGCAGTATGTATGGAAGGGCTAGAAATTGAAAAATAATTCCTCCTTCCTATCTGATTCTGGCAAGTATTAACCCTGCGATGTAGACAAGTGAGGGAGAATACAGCCGAAAGAGCTTGTAGAGGTGGTGCAAGATTATGGCAGGATTTGATGGTTAATACAAGGATCTTGATCTGACTAGGTAGTGGGAGCTTGGAAAGAGAGAGGGGCGTGGGGGTTGGTGTAACAGGCACATGGAGCGGTGCAGTTCAGTATACAATTTGATGATACTTATTATTTATAAATCAATTTTTAAAAATCTTTATTCAGGTGGACAGCAAAGGTCTGGTAAAACGGAAATCTGAAAAGCACAGTCAGAAGGTGTTAGAGCAACTCAACCTTCAGAGACTGTCCAACCAGTTTTGTGATGTCACGCTTCTAATTGAGGGAGAGGAGTACAAAGCACATAAATCCACTCTGGCAGCAAGCAGCGAGTATTTTCGAGAACTCTTCATTGAAAAGGGAGCAGTTTCTAGTCACGAAGCTGTTGTGGATCTCTCAGGTATGAATCAAGTTTTAAAACTTGCTCATCAAGGTGAGGAATAACTATACCAGTTGTACGATGGGACAGACTAGGATGATTTATAATTAAATTGCAGCAGTTTGTATTCATTATGTTAATTTAGTTCACTGTATCATTGCAGATATATAAATTCCAATAATTCCAGGAAAGTGTTGAGGTACAGGAGGGACCCATTAATTTTTCTACTTGCCTAATCATTTACCAACAGTTAAGCAGCTGATACTATATTTGAGATTTTAATTCATTTGTTTCCCTTCGAGTTTATTTCATATTAAATTTCCATTTGCCCCTTCTGGACTCGAGGTCTGTGTACCACATGTAGTCAATGAGTCAGATGACCTTCCACCAGGTCTCTTCCAAAGGTGCTGTAAACCAGTTGCCAAGAAATTTGTGATTTGTGTTCTGGGAAGGTTAATCCACCAGTTTCTCCCAACTAATGGGAAGTGTTTGGTATCTATTCTTCTTCCACTGTGATATAGCTGAGATTGGTAACTCATTGGAGTGAAAATTGAATCAATGCACTATTTAGTTTGCTTTGGTTTGTCTACTTGAAAATCAAATACAGTATTCAAAAAATATTACCATCTCTCTCTCTAGGGTTTAGTAAGACCAGTTTTCTTCCATTGCTGGAATTTGCCTACACATCTATCTTGGCGTTTGACTTCTGTCACATGGCTGATGTTGCCACCCTGGCACGCCACCTACTGATGAATGAAGTATTGGAGATCTGTGAACATGTACACAAGCAGCTGGAGGAAAGAAAAATCACTGTGTACCAGAAAGGAGACATAAAAATGGTGAATTCTGGAGACAATATTGGTGAGATAGATGTGAACATGGATGTCAATGTTTCAGAACAACAGGGTGCTGAAAATATTGAAAACACCGAAGGGTCCATCACAATAGTACTTCCTGTAGAGATTCCAGTACCCCCTGAAGCCGCATCATCCAATATGGAAGATATGATCACAAATGAAGCAGTAACGTATGAATCCAAAGCAATAGAACAAATCGAAGAACTGAATATTCAGCCAAGTGAAGATGCTCTGGAATGCCCCACGGAGGACTGTAGTGATGCACGCAACCAAGTTAATCAACAATCTGAGCTTGTAAAAACCACTGTAGTTGGACGAGAACTAGAGAATATGGAGTTTAATAATGAGGATGTCACAGAACTGCCTTCCAGAAAAGAGCAGATGGATACAACTATAATTAACGGGAATGAGACTGAAACAAATGAGGCAAAGAAAGTTGAGTCTATAGAGATAAAGAAAGCCGAGCCTATAGAGACGAGAAAAGATGAGTCTGTGGAGACAAAGCAAGACTGTTCTCCAGAGAGTAAGCAAGACTGCTCTCCAGAGAGTAAACAAGACTGCTCTCCAGAGAGTAAGCAGGACTGCTCTCCAGAGAGTAAGCAGGACTACTCTCCAGAGAATAAGCGAGACTGCTCTCCAGAGAGTAAGCGAGACTGCTCTCCAGAGAGTAAGCGAGACTGCTCTCCAGAGAGTAAGCGAGACTGCTCTCCAGAGAGTAAGCGAGACTGCTCTCCAGAGAGTAAGCGAGACTGCTCTCCAGAGAGTAAGCGAGACTGCTCTCCAGAGAGTAAGCGAGACTGCTCTCCAGAGAGTAAGCGAGACTGCTCTCCAGAGAGTAAGCGAGACTGCTCTCCAGAGAGTAAGCGAGACTGCTCTCCAGAGAGTAAGCGAGACTGCTCTCCAGAGAGTAAGCGAGACTGCTCTCCAGAGAGTAAGCGAGACTGCTCTCCAGAGAGTAAGCGAGACTGCTCTCCAGAGAGTAAGCGAGACTGCTCTCCAGAGAGTAAGCCGGACGGGCCTGCGGCGAGCAAGCCGGACGGGCCTGCGGCGAGCAAGCCGGACGGGCCGGCGGCGAGCAAGCAGGACGGGCCGGCGGCGAGCAAGCAGGACGGGCCGGCGGCGAGCAAGCAGGACGGGCCGGCGGCGAGCAAGCAGGACGGGCCGGCGGCGAGCAAGCAGGACGGGCCGGCGGCGAGCAAGCAGGACGGGCCGGCGGCGAGCAAGCAGGACGGGCCGGCGGCGAGCAAGCAGGACGGGCCGGCGGCGAGCAAGCAGGACGGGCCTGTGCGAACAAAGCGAGACGCTTCTGTGGGGACACAGCAAAGCGAATCTTTGCACATAAAAAAAGAGGAGTCTACAGACAATTTGAATGACAGTGTTTCACCTCCACTAAAACGAAAGCGTGGTCGACCACCAAAATTTAATGACGGTCATAATCCTGGGAATTCTGTTCCTGTTGCCTCATCATCCAAATGCCTTTTAGATGATAGTTACAAAAGCAGATTACGACAGCGTACTCTGGGTGAAGGTGGGTACATCCGATTGCACAAAGGTACTGAGAAGAAACTACGTGCCAGAAAATCCAACCTGAAATCAGCAACTCAGCAGGTAAGACCTAGGTGCAATTTGTCTACTGTGATTTGTGGTCAGCAAGTGAGGGGGCTGGGATGGGATCTTAGTCAAGTACTTTTAATAGTGTGATTGTAGTGGAGTCTTGTAGCTCAGTGGTTAGAGCACTCGCCTTGAAAGCGAGAGACCTGGGTGTGATTCCCAGTAGGGTGAAACATTGGACAAGTTTCCTTACTCTACGTGCCTCTGTTTACCTAGCAGTACTAGGAACCCAGTTGTTAGTTAATTGTTGGATTGCTTTTCCAGGGGTAATAATTCCTTTAAAATAATTGGTCTTTTCAGTCCATGACTTTTTGTGGGACACTGCTGTGCGCAATTGGCTGCTGCGTTTTGCCCACTAACTATACAGTCAATTCACTTTATGGTATACTCTTTGAAGCGCTTTGAGATGTCTCAAAGACGTGATAAGGTGTTATAACAAATCCAGTGCTTGGCTGGCAGCAGTGTCAAAAAAAAATCTTTTATGAATTAGCAAGAGAGAAGAATAATGGTCCCGGATTCATTCACGATACAATGTCTCACTAGCATCATGAATGGGCATAATTGGTGTTTAAGATGCATGTTTTCAAAGCACAGTAGGATGATTGTGAAATATGCTTATATTTCCTGATGTGTGTCAAAGGTTGACTCCAATATCTCCAGCCGATTCTGAAAGAAAAACTTGAAAAGGAGTCAGATAGATTTATTTACATCCTCACAAAAATGAAGAATAACTCAGGGTTCTGAAAACTTTAGAAAACAGACTCTGGTATTGTTATTTATCTATAAAATTGGAAATGGTTTCATCCACAGGTTGCACAGAAACTGGTGAAGAGAGGCAGAAAGATGCAGCCAAAACGAACCCCTATAGAGGGAGATGATGCAGACACAGAACACAAATGTGGTGAATGTGGGAAGGTTTTCCCAAAGCGCTACACCTTAATGATGCACATGATGAAACACAACCGAAGCAAAGAATTCAAGTGCCCGGTGAGAATTTTGAAGGATTGAAAGCTATTTGTTCTCAATGGTGGTCCTAGTGAAATGTTTCTTTTACGGTCTTGTGTGGATGATAGAAATATCAACTGGTTAATTTTTATGGTGTGGCAGGACATCTATAAAATTACACAAGATTTAGCATTTTACAGATTCAGAACGATATTGGTCATTTTTGATTCCAGTTTAGTTCCTGTGTGCTGTCTAACATAGTTAGTCATCTGTGTTTTTTTTTTACAGGTCAGTGACCAATATCGTTCTTGCCAGTATCAGTGAATTTACTGGTGTACTGCAGGATACAAGATACCTGTAGGAAGAGGGAAGACCTATAGAGCAATCTGAAATTAAGCTATACGATCACTGCTGGTGCAGTGGATAACTGCACTGCTTGGCATGCTACTGAGCCATTCAGGCTTAAGTCGTATGTCTGTTTGGGGTGGGGCGTAATATTTGATCTCAAAGGCCTTGCCTAGGGATAGAAAAATGACAGTTGTGAATTTGTTCTTGATTTCTATTTTTTCTTTTAGAAATCCATGCATGTGCAGGCAGGCTCAGCTGTGATGCTCTCCAGTGGTTGAATTATTCTCATTATTCACTATTTCATGTTTAGATGTGAAGATTGGCTGGCTATTTGGCAAGGGGCTGTTGGGCTGTAAATACCTTTGCCAATAGTATACCAGCAACAACAAATTACATTTGTATAGCGCCTTTCACGTCAGGAGGACGTCCCAAGGCGCTGGAGGAGAAAAGTAGAATCAGGAAAAGCAGAAAATGAAACCGCCCTGTCTGCTTTGTGCTATTTCATACAACAGAGAAATGCCACATTTTTTACTTTTAATGTTGGTATAACTTCAATATTTTTCTCTTTCGCTGTAGCTCTGTGAGAAGGAGTTCCTCTACAAAGCCTCTCTGCTTGCTCATCTTTTACGGCACAAACGAAATATTGAACAAATAGATGAGAGTTCTGGAGGAAAGACAAAGAGGCAGTTTATCTGTGATATCTGTGGAAAAACTTTGCCCAAACCTTACAATCTGAGGCTTCACATGCTGAAACATACAGGAGTTAAACCACACATGTGTAAGGTAAGGATCCATATGCATTTAAAGGCAGGCTGAAGTTATTCAAGGTTTTCTTAATTTTTAGAAAATTGTTCTATTTTGCAGGGGATCGGTATCAAAGTTATTTAACAGTTTGATTCTGGGGAACAAACATTTTCAGATTTGATTGGGATGTTGATCATTTCAGACTGGCATATGATAGAGTTAAAATTCCAAAATTATATTCTACGGTTCATGTTTAGGCCACATATTAGTTCAGCAATGGAAAGTGCTGAAATATAAAAATATACAATTAAATTAAAATTATGTTGACGTTTAGATTAGTTTCATAAGCATCATTAAAACTCCTCCTCTCCCCACATTACCATCTACGATACAGTCATGCAAAAAGGAAAACCTTCATGGAACTATCATCACATGTAGTATATGTACATGCACACATTATTAATAAAAACATTAAGAATATTAACAGAAAATAGTATCAGCTAATTGTCTTTGACTCAGTCACTAAAGGAAATCTTTCTACAACTATTCTATTTAGTTGATTAATGCACTGGCAGTATTCGTGTTTCTCCCCTTGGGCTCAGTTGGCTAACCGGTTGTGTGAAGCATTTTGAGATGTCTTCCCAATGTGAAAGGTGTTGTATAAATCTTCTTTCACCAGCAACACAAATACTGTAAAGAATCTTCATAATTTTGTTGGCTAAATGCCACAGGTGATTGCTTCAAAACAACAGTAATTTGGGGTTCAAAAGAATATCAGTAAATTTATATTACCTAAAAGTTGTAGTCATTTGCCTGCAACAGCCAGTAAAAATGCAATCACATTTTTGGCCTATTTTCATAGAAAGAATTAGGCTGGGGAGACGAATGTTCTTCATTTCCCACACCATCACCAACCTAACAAATTCAATACTGAAAATGGTAAGAATTGCTATATATCTATATTATAATGAATAACATACAGTGAAGTGTGTTCTAAGGCTCTGAATTTTTACAGCTCTCATAAATGAAGAATATTTCCATATTTTAACTTTTTTTTAGCTTTGTGGTAAGACCTTTGGTTATAAACACAGTCTGAGATTACACCTGGCTCACCATGAAGGTAAGAGGGAATTCAGCTGTGACGTGTGTGGGAAATCCTTTGCTACTAAACGCAGTCTTCAGGAACATACAAGTGTTCACACCGGTAAGCAAATGATCTAATTCAGAATGAGATCACTGAAGTGTGTCCTGCTCTATGAGATATGTGTAACTTGTTTTGTTGATACAGTGGTATTTTCCCAAATCTTCCTGTGCCTCTATCAGCCATCAATATCAGATAAAGCTGCTTTGGACTTTTAACTGCATTCTCTTGTTATAAAGTGATATGAACCAACTTATAGTGAACAGTCTGGTTGAACCTTTGTGCTGACATTGTGAAGAAATGGTTGATTTCCTCACTCTATATTTTAATTGAAAATGGAAACATTTTATTCTTCTGGATTAAAAACTGGCAATGGAGAATCTGTTATACTTTAATGCAAGTTTTTTTTATATAGAGATGCAAATAGGAATTTGATCTTAATAATAATCCTTTCATTTGATATAGCGCCTTATCACGTCTTCGAGACATCTCAAAGCGCTTCATAGGATACACTGTAAAGTGAATTGTCTGTGTGTTTTTTGGGCGAAATGCGGCAGCCAATTGCACACAGCAGTATCCCTCAAACAGTCGTGGATTGAAGTGACCAATTTTTTTTTTAAGGAATTATTACCCCTCTGGAATGCGATCCAGTTGATTAATACATCTCTGTTTATCTAGCAGTAAATAGGAACCCCAGACGGGTTGCTACTTATTACTCGGTAAACAGAGGCATGTGTGTGGAGTAAGGAAACTTGCCCAATCAAATCCAGGTCATCTCGCTTGCGAGGCGAGTGCTCTAACCACTGAGCAACAGGACTCTGATATCTGATCTATCCATTTATAACATATTGTACCTTGACTGTTTATTTTTAAATATTTTATGCAAAAAAAAATGTGCCCTGCATGAAGGAGAAGGAATTGAAGGGCATGATAGAGAGGATTAGGAGGACTGCAGACTTGTGTGGAATACAAACACCAGTATGAACTAGTTAGACTGACTGGTCCATTTACATGTGGTAATGGTTTCTGTAATTCTGTGAATTCCTTGACTTTAAGAGGCAGTTATTAATTTTACTTGTTTGAAGCATTCACTCTTTTAATTATTGTAGGTGAATCCAAGTACCTGTGTTCAACTTGTGGGAAGTTTTTTAAACGGGCTTCTGGACTTAGCAAGCACTTGAAAAGACACTTGCCGAAGCCTGAGATTAGAAGCTTTCAATGCACCCAGTAAGTCACATCAGATCTTTTTCTGTCTTTTTATTATGTCATGTGAAGTGGATCATTGAAGATAATCTATTATTATTATTTATTGTTGTAAACAAAATCTGGTTTGGGACAGAAATGTTTTTAGCATCAAATTAGAATATAACCACATATACAACATATGGCTTCAGTTGTACTGTCACATTGTAGCACGACTAATTTATGTGATTTGCTCGGTAATCTGGATATTCCAAATTTACAATATCGATGGAAATGGCTGTACTTCGCTCTTCGTTTAATGTGTTAATAATATGGGTTTTCTAAGACATCTATATTGATGTGGCTTTTGAGAACCCCCGTCTTTACTTTTGCAGATGTGAACGAAGTTTCTATGAGGCAAGGGACCTACAGCAGCACATGTACAAGCATCTGGGTGTAAAACCATTTCAGTGTCAGTTCTGTGGGAAGTGTTACAGCTGGAAGAAGGACTGGTATTCTCATGTAAAAGCACATTCTGTTACAGAGCCATATAAGTGAGTACAGTTCAATGTCTATTGAGGGAGAATAATTGTTATGTCCTGAATAAAATGCTGGTAGTATTAATATTTGGTGTGACACATTGTCATGTAGTTATAGTATTGATTGTTCAAGGAATAGTTAAGGAAAGCTCACAAAAATTAATTTGATCCTGGATAGGGAATGTCAGCAGGGACTATTCTATTTTTGTGGGGGAGTAAAGACATGGCTGAGTTTGATATGATGCTGACCAGTATATAATCTAATTATACTTTTCTGCTGATTGTGGAAATATTTGTCATTCCCATGCCCAGGAATGGTCAAATTCAAACTTGCTTTGTGAGGAATTGTAGCTGAACACTTGTTTATTAACTGCATTTCTGGGAAGTGTGTTTGACGGGGCTTCATTAAATGAACAACTTCTTCAGAAGTGTGATTAGTTCAGTTGGACCAGAATCTATGTCCTAGATATGTTTTTTTTAAAAACACATTGCACCACTATTACTATAGTCCTTGTCACCAACATCCTGGAGATGCCCCCAACACAAGTGCCTGTTTTTTCAGATGTACTGTCTGTGGAAAAGAATTCTTTGAGAAAGCCCTTTTCAGACGACATGTGAAGAAAGCCACTCATGGAAAAAAAGGCAGAGCCAAGCAGATTCTGGATCGTACCTGTGAGCACTGTGGGAAGAAGTTTTCACAGCTAAGAGAATATAGAAGGCATATGAACAATCATCAGGGTAAGAACTGATCCTCAGAATTCAAAGAACATCTCTGCCATATTAGTGTGTCCTTTTCTCTATTTACTAATTACCCTTTGATATTTATTTGTTTATTAAAGCCTGGGTGAAAGTCAGATTAGCTTTAATTTTAAACTACAATTCAGGTAAATGTTTGGACAACTCAGTTGTCGCAATGTGGTACAGAAGCAAATATTGCTGTGACACTAAATCGCAACCACACCAAAAATCAAACATTTCTTTAAAAATCTTTACTGATTGACCACCTGAGTTTCGTAGAAATTATATATATTTTAAAATCAGATTAATTTTTATTGAGTTCCCATTTTTAAGATGATACATTTTATGCAGAACAGACTGTTAGCAGGTGCAATTTACCTGCCGTTCCCCTTTTTTCCTCTTGGGTAATTAGTTATCTCCCATTTGGTCTCTTCAATTTCTTGGTATAAACTAGGGAATTGTTACTCATTAGTGCAATACATTAGCAATTACATTGTAGATCAAAAGGTATAAGAGGTATCACAGTGCAACCCTGTTATGACACATAATAATAATAATCCTTGCATTTGATATAGCGCTTTTCACGTCGGGAGGACGTCCCAAAGCACTTCACAGAACACACTGTAAAGTGAATTGACTGTATATTTGTGGGTGAACGCGGCAGCCAATTGCGCACAGCAATGTCCCACAAACAGTCGTGGATTGAAAATGACCAATTTATTATTGTTTTGTTTTTTGGAGGGATTATTATTAGGCGCGTGGAGTAAGGAAACTTGCCCAAGGTTTCGCCCTCTGCCTGGAATTGAACTCAGGTCTCTCGCTTGCAAAGCGAGTGCTCTAACCACTGAGCTACAGGACTCTACACATGTTTGCTTATAAGAAGGTAATCTAGAAATTATTTTCCTTCTAATGTAGGAGTGAAGCCATTTGAATGTTTGACGTGTGGTGTAGCCTGGGCTGATGCTCGCTCTCTCAAGCGGCATGTGCGAACACACACCGGAGAACGACCTTACGTCTGCCCAGTGTGCAATGACGCCTACATTGATGCCCGCAGCCTACGCAAACACATGACCAAGTTTCACAAGGAGCATGTCCCTGGCAAAATCATGTTAGAGAAGGACACCTTGCAGTTTCACAATCAAGGGACTCAGGTAGAGCATGCCATCAGAATCCTAACTGGTGAGATGCAAGAGGAATTGGACAAGACAGAAATAATTGGCGAAGAAATTGAGACTGTCATAGTGACTGGAGAGACCGTTGAAACTGTGGAGGCTGTGGAGGCTGTAGAGGCTGTGGAAGCTGCAGAGGCCGTGGAAGCTGTGGAGGCTGTAGAAAATCAAGAAGAGATTTTGCCCTCACTAACAGACCATGGAATTATGCAAGTGGTCAACTATGTCTTGTCTCAGCAGCAAGGACCAAAACTCACTGAAATTGGTGAGACAGTAGAAGTTGAGGTTGCCCACATTGGAGAGGTTGAGTGAAATAAGGGAGTTGATTTAGGTCTTGACCTGAAAGATGGCAATATGCTCAAATATTCTGGCAATATGGAAGTTCTTCATGATAATAGATTTATGCAGGTAACTAACCAGACACTGATTCGGGCTTTTTATTTATGTATACTGTCAGGCTTTCGCATATATCACTGAGTGATCTACAAGTAAGCAAATAATACCAATGCAAAGATAGGAGGAGATGAGAGAACCTATTAAATTGTAAGATTACAAGACCAGAAGCTATGAGAGCAAAATTAGTTTGTGACGCTTTGAAGCAAGGTGTAAACTTCCACTTATTTTAAAAGCAAATGCAATTTATTTCTACTTTGCATCCTTACTTTAGGCACGGTTTCACAATTTGTATCCAGGTGACGTAAATGCAAACCATCTTGCGTCAGTATTTTGTGTGGAAAGTCTGTACTTATTGATTGGAATACAGAGGAATGAAAATAAACAAAACAGACATCCTGAGAATAGGGTACGGATAGATTTGTACTCCTGAACTATTAGTATTGTAGGTCCAACCAAGTTTTTTTAAAAACTTTACAATGAATATAGGTGAGTTACAAGGACTGTGGGTAGGTGAGTGAATTAAGATTTTTTTTCGTAAAGGATTATAGTTCTACAATTTCTAAATTTACAGTATATTTTTCTCCTTTGACATTTTAACTTCAGGCCCTGTTTTTAGGGTTATTGACATCTTTGAAAGGGAATGTAAACATATCTGTTTAGAAAGGTTTCCATTTGTTTTCCCACCATGTTATCAGTAATATTGGAGAAATAAAACAAGGTTGTCCAATTCATGTTTCATCAACAATTCAAACTACAATTCTCCAGATTTAAGACCTGGCAAAAGTACTGATACAATTGTGTCCCAGGTTACAGAAATACATTTTCTGATTCACTTTGGATTTGTCAATCAAATGGGAGGCCTTCATTGGGTCAGTGGCTTGTGAAAGTGTAATTTATGTAAATAAATGTGGATATGAGATTGGTTTATACATAAGTGATGTGCACATGTATGTATCTTTGTAGTCTTAGTCACTTGCCTCTGTTAATGGAGCTGTGTCTGTGACATGCAGCCAGAAGTGCTTGCAAGAGACATCCATGTGAATTTAGAACACTGAAGGATCATTGGTTGTTCTGTTTTAATGCATTCCAGCAGTTAATAAGGGGGAGGAAAAAAAGCTCTCTGAAAGTACATACGAGAGGGGTTTTGTTTGTAAAATATCAATATTGTGGCTATAAGTTTTCATGCAGAATTATTAAATTACGAAAAACTATGCAGTCTTGTTATCCAAGGTTGAGTTCAAATTTTGTTCATGAGAATAGTTTTCTCTTCATATAATGTGGTCAAAACTGGAACTTAATTGTTGCTTTGCTATCAGTAAAAGCCCTAGTCATCCTGGCTGCTAAATAAATTAATTTTCATTATGTTTAAAATAGTTTTTATTTATTTTTCATGTTGTACCTAGTAGGGAATTGCCAAGTTTATGCCTTTCAATTGCAATGCCTTTCTCAAACTTTAGTTTTTTCTTGCCTTCTCTGACCATGGGATGAGATCCCATAGAAATGTTGAGGGAGGGAGCATTTCTGAAGGGACATTGTTTCTTTTAAGACTGTACACAACTATGCCTGAAGACATCTTGTACATGACTCTCCAGGTGCTTCACACTATATAACACAGGACCTTACTATATAATTGTGTAGAACGATATGACATGGAAAGGAGCCATTCAGCTGAAATTGCCTGTGCTGGTGTTCATACTCCACATCTTCTATACCTCTATTCCCTTTTCTCCCTTGTGTGCATCAAGTTTGCTTTCAAATAAATTGATTCATTTTGCTTCAACCATAGCTTCCAGCTTGGGGAGAAGTTCTGTTTGGGTGTAAGTCTCCAAATGTTATGCCACTCAGTGCAAAATCTCAGCTCACACCAAACGAGTCAACACCACTAGTATCACTATTGTGCTGTATCACAAGAGAAGATTTATTTAGAGTCAACAGACATCCACTCTTAGTGCCTACCCACATTTCTATAAGCAATGTGAGTAGAATTAATGTACCAAACTAGGAACAGATAAGAAGGAAAAATTTAATTTTTGCAGGTTTTACATTTTGACTCGGATACCTGTAATTTTTCTTCACTGAAAATATTCCTCCCCCCAAAGAAAAATAAACAAACAAACTTTAATAGATTTATGACCATGAACTTTTCAATGGCAGAGTGATTGACTAAATTTTCCCTCATTACATTTACCTGTAAGTATTGATATGCAGTAAAAGTTATTTTACAGCACTCCAAACAAAATAGGCCACATTGAAACACTGAACATAATCAACACTAGCTATGAGATGACTGAAGATCTAAATATGTACTTTAGTCACAATACTCTGGCAATGAGACTTTGTGAAGGGGCTATCTACTGCATACTCAACACATTACACTCATTACAATTTATAGTAAGAAAATCTAAGTATACAATATCCACTAGTTATTGATGAAACATTTTATTTCCATTCTGAAGCAAGCTGGAGGGTCTTGAAAATATCTTAATTGTTAAATTTCATCCATCTCCAACACTCTTGATTGAATTCTGCTTTTGAATATGATGTTTAATCATCTCCAAACTTCTGCATCTGATTTTTCATTTTCCGCTCCCATAACCTATGGTGATCAGAAAATCCTTGTTTTCCTTTGTTGAATGAATTTGGTCCTGCTGATGTTGGAGTTTCTCTGCAGAGAGATAATGTAAGTTGCCAAAAGCAGAATTATTTCCAGGCGCATAATCATGAAAACACAAGAAGAATTTTTACAGCAGTTATTTACATACATTCCAGAAGTTGTCATACCATTTAAGTGGCAAAACAATAAAAACTGCCTGAGGACAAAGCTGAACTTCTGGATTCTGATATTTGTAAATTGTGCAAACTTATCAAGGAAAAAACAAACCCAGGAATTAAAGGACTTTTTAACCTTGAAAGCACATTTTAATAAAATGTATACTAAATAAGTTCTTTGTGTATTTTACCATTACAGGTGCTTTGTTAATATTTATATACAATTCTTCAGGGTTAGCTCTTCAGTCAATTTAAGAACGATGGCCAGAAGTTTATAGGACATGGCAATGACATTACTTTCCACAGAAAATCATCAGGGAATTTAGTATTCATTAAATATTAGGCATAGGGCAGTTCTGGAATGGACAATTAAAAGCCTTCTAAAAATTAAAATTGTTTCTTTAATATGTTTATAACAAAGTTAATACCTTTTATTAATATGTTTAAGACCTAGTAGTCAATTTGCTTTCAATGTAGAAATTTAAAAAGCTCCAGTTTTCCTTATTCATTTCTATATGAAGAATGATTATTGTATTATAAGTGAATGATTTATACAAACACACTTCATGCCTAAAATTAAATACATTGCTGGATCTACTTTTATCTTTCAAACAGCTGGGCAGAAATCATGCACCTTCAAATGCAATTGATTTATTTTATAATTCAAATGGAACTAGTTCTTTCTGCAATTAATACCTCTAATGTGCATTATCATTTCAAATATGTTAAGCGTTCACTGCATTGCGGTTAATGTAACTGAATTACCAGTTGGAACTGACGCATAGAAATTTTTGGCAATTCAGACTGACATGTGAAAATCCATCACTATGATTAAAAGTATCCAAACCAGACATAGTACCATATATACAAGGACATTTCCATTTGGAATAGAATGCTCACTCTTTCCCTGCTTTACCTATTTCACAACCTATGGGGAGAGCTGCTTACCTGTAGAGAAATATACAATAATATTCCTTGCATTTGAAGTAGCACCTACAAGGTGTCACTGAAACATCTCAAAGCACTCATTGGGATTTATTAGTGACTGCATATTTTAGGTTAATGTACAAAACGTAGCTCACATTTGATATTAATTATCCTGAATGATGTTAGACAAGTTCTAAGCAACATTTTTCACATCAACCATTTGTTCAAAACAATGAGTATCAGAATGCTTTAAAATGTTGCCATTAAGTGGACAATATCTTCACACATCATAATGGCCCAACACTTAAAACTATCCTAAAAATAGTCCAAATTGTAGTAACCTTACCGTCCCATATTTTTCATCCGCATTTTTGCTTCTGGGGGCATTTCCTCAGGCTCACTCTGCAACCAGATGAGAACATTTGAAAGGAATCATTATTTCCCGGCCACACATTACAATATTACTACTGCTATTATTAATATCAAAATCCAGTCTAAAAGAGAATGCTGTGGAAGATCAAAAATCTTTGCCACGAAGCACTAATGCAGCACTTTGGTCCTAGTTTCTTCTGACAACACTAGGAAACAAAACTGCTAAATACACAATGAAAGCTTTACTTTTTTTTTGCTTGAACGTTCAACTTACTTCATAAAACAAATCATGCGCTCAAGCTAATATTTCCAGTTTCCCTCATTTTGAAAACAGAAAGGAGTAATGAAAATTACCTCGTGTAAAAGAACCTTTGAAAAGTAATTACCTCTACTACCAGGTAAACAGATCCACTTTAAATCTTGTGAATTCAATTAGGAATTTTAGTTTTATACCCAAGCTGTCTCTTATTTTAATCTCAATATTGTGCATTTTCACCCAACCCAAATATCCAAACATTTCATATAAAATTAATTTTTCAGTCTGGATTTTTCACAGAAAACACTAACATAGTAAAAATCAATTAGTTGCAAAAACTAAGAACTAAGTTAGTTCTTCACAGGTCATAGCTTTGAATACATCTCAAGCTAACAGCTTGTGAGAGTTTCCCCTACATTAGTTTGATCTTAATCTATTTTGCTTTCTCTACTTCTCACCAAAGAAGTTGGGAGTTTTTGATTATATTGTAAATTTTGGTATAAACAAGGACTTTTTTATTTGGAATTAAAATCATTTCAATAATTGGGCATCTATTTAAGAAATAGAAGCATAGAAATCTACAACACAATATGAAGTAATTTGACCGATTGTATTAGTTTTAGGTCCTTCAAATAAAGATTACATAAATACTTACATCTTCATCTTCATTGAACACTGCTGCTACAGAAGGTTTCTTGGGAGCCAGAATGGGTAGACTTTCTTTTGGTTTCTGGGAATGGAAAAATTGCATTAGATCGAATAAGCTGGCCCCCTTTTGGTTAACAAAAGTAGTATTTGAGGACAACCTAAAACTTTAAGCAGTTTCAGACTTTACTATTAAAAGTCAAATTTACTTTTTGACCAGGATCAGCTATCACTTAAGCACATTAGTCTTGCTTAAATTTGTTCAAGAACTACATATTGGTGTCCTCCAAATCAACTTAACGAAACATTAAGATGCACAAATATGAAAAATAATATATTTTACCACTAATGTTTTGACATTTTTGTCTTCATCTCTATTTCCGCTCTGTTAAGCAAGTGTCTTGGCACGTCCTCCAGACGTGAAGGGAGCTACATAAATGTAAATTTGTATTGTATGGAGCTTAAAAAGTGAGTACAGGTAGGTTTTCAATTCAGAAACACGCTCACTTCTCCAGACGTTCTGGGCAGAGGTTATAATAATCCTTGCATTTTTTATCAAGGTTAAGTAGTCTAATACTGGCTTTACTTCTCTCCCTTCAACTCAGGCATACTTGGCCTTCTGCAAAATTGGACAATGAACACTGCTGCTTTTAGGAACGTAGGAACAGGAGTAGGCCATTCAGCCCTTCGAGCCTGTTCTGCCATTTAATTAGATCATGGCTGATCTGTACCTCAACTTTCAATTCCAATTTCCCACTTTCTCCCCATATCCCTTAATACACTCACTATCAAAAATCTATCAATCTCACTCTTGAAGGTGTGGATGGATCCAGCATCCTCAGCCTTTTGGCAGAATTCCAGATTTCTACCACCCTTTGAGTGAAAAATTGCTTCCTGATTTCACTCTTGAATGGCTTGGTTCTAATTTTAAGACTATGCCCCCTTGTTTTGATACTAAATATATTAAATATGATTTCACACGCACACATATGCAAACTCCAAAAGACAAAGAAAACTGTTAGTTACAAATAGAAACACCTTCCACTTTACATCACTTTACTTACATTTGCTCCTAATTTGATGGATATAGGGGCTGGTTTCTTCAGCAATGTACTTCCTAGTGAAAACCCAATTTTGGAGACTTTTGGAGGGGTGGGCTTGTTGTTAGCATCCCCAGCAACTGAGTCATCAAGATTTTTCTCATCAGCTGTTCTTTTTTCAGCACTTCGACTCGAACTTTCTCCTTCGTTACTGGAAGAAACAGTCTTAGTTTTCACAGTTTTCTCTTCTTTCTCTTGTGGTCCTGGTGGAGTCGAAACAACTTACCAAGATGAGATACTTTTATCGAGCACTTTGACGGGTGCAGCAACCTCATTAAGTATTAGGATGGGAGCCTCTGTAGGTGTGCACTGACTGAACCAGTAGTCTCTTCCACTGTTTGTCAGATACAGTAGATTCAGGCACTGAGAAAATACTTCACAGTTGGTTGGGCTCTTTACATTTCAGTCTCAGTAGGATCAATCCAGTGCTGCTGGAACTTGAATCCCAGATAAACAGTACAGATTTTGGTAGACCAATGTTCCACACTAACCCAGCCTTCATCAAGTACATCAAGACTTCCAGTGTCATAATACAAACTATATTATAAGTTTTTATTTTTGGTACCCTATCCAAAAACAATTGGTGAACAAAACTAACAACAAGTTGGGCACTATGTTGACTTACATTGGTGATTGCTAATAGGCTTGGTCTGGTTAAACTATTTTCAAAACTATAGTTTGAGCAAATATAATTTCTAAAATGTCTTCTTTTATTACTCATCCCTTACTACAAATAAGGTCCAAATAATCCATAATACTTGATTCCTAGCCGCAGTCTCAGAATTAATTTAAAAAAACTTTTTTTCTCAAAGCAATTATAATCAGTCTGCAATGTTATTGCATACTTTTTTTGAAGCCAGAAATGGCAAACAATGGCAATTTTTACAAGCTGAACAATTAAATATTTTGTAAATTTAGATTTATTATAATTTAAATTAGTAAAAACATGATTACTTTCAGTAAAAACAGTAAGCTTGTCAAATTTTAATAATCCAATTCCTACATATTTTGGACAAGATCAAATACTTTTAACTTAAATGATAATCACCAACCTAATGTCCATTTTCAACATCAATGATTTGACTGTTCATTTCAGACAAGGATTCAACCAATGAAGCAGCATGCAATCTCCTCATCAACCTCTTATATTTAGCTAGCCAATAATTTGAGAGAGCAGCAGTGCCTGCAAATATAGATAGGACAATGTAGGATTTCTGCACTGTCATGTCAGCAAGGATAATGATCATAGCAAAATTATAAGGTGATGTAACTTTTTTTTATATAAGAGAACCTAGACATTTACCTTACCATTT
The DNA here is from genome assembly GCF_018977255.1 of Callorhinchus milii. Classification (NCBI taxonomy): domain Eukaryota; kingdom Metazoa; phylum Chordata; class Chondrichthyes; order Chimaeriformes; family Callorhinchidae; genus Callorhinchus; species Callorhinchus milii. Next base: position 9,734,732 of record NW_024704745.1, on the reverse strand, counting down.
GATACAGTTCCTCTTAGGAAGAATATACTAATACAACACTAAAATTATAGAAAGTTTATAACTTCAAGAAATTACCAGAATGCTGAGGACAACAGAAAACATATAGAGCAAATTTTGTATCCAAACAAGGCGATCCATCTTGAAACATACTAAATCGTAATTTCTCAAAGTACAGTACATTTAAACAATGTGTTTGTGCATCTTAAAAAACACATCTGGCAATAAGGCTAACATCTGGAAGTCTAAGATTTACACCTAGTGAGTCAGCAAGACTCTCAAGCTGATGGTCATGTGTTACTGCTGCTTTCTGAAACTTGAATGAAACTATGAGATCAGGCCGCACAAGTTCTCTACCAGGCAGTTAAAGTGAATGCCATGCTAAGGGCAACACATTCCATCTGCAGGGATATTGATCCACCAAAAACAGCACAGTATTGGTTCTATTATTTTCTCTAGGTTCCAAAAACCTGAATCACTGGATGTATCCAGCTTTGCTTACATACACACGATTTTCAATCAATTACTGTACATTGGATAAAGCACAAAAACAATTTTAGCACTCCTACAAAAGGAACAATGAACACATTAAATTAAATTACAAATTATTTCAGATTATTCAACACACTTCCAATTCCTGATAGGGGTTTTAAACATTTCTGACAAGGGGTTATTTACTGTGCAATCTATTTGGATACCATTCAAGTAAAATAATGACAAGCAAAAAAATTCCATCATTAATAAAAATAATTAAATCAATTCCAGAACCTTGATTATTGAAACAGAAACGTTAATTGGTAGTTAAAAAGGCGAGCATGCTAATTTTCAAACAATGGATCCAAAGAAGAATTGAATTCCACACGTTCATAATGTTATCTGGGTTGTTAACTGTCCAATGCTTCCTTTGCAAACCAGGTGATTGAAGAAGTGCAGCAAACAGCTCCCACATTTCACATCAACCTAAAAAAAAATTTCTAAAAAAGAAGTTGCTCATTTTCAACAAAATGTTATTTTTAAAAGCCCGGACCAGCTTCTAGTTTTAGTAAATGTTCTTCCATAGGTTTCTTTTTTTTTAAAAAAGCAATCGCCCGCATTTTAGCATTATTACGTAGTTTTAAGGGTATTAATAATAATAATCCTTGCATTTGATATAATGCCTTATAATGTCTTCAAAACGTCTCAAAGCACTTCACAGAATACACCGCAAAGTGAATCGACTATAGTTTGTGGGCGAAATGCGGCAGCCAATTGTGCACAGCAGTGTCCCGTCATGGATTGAAGAGACCAATTGATTATTGTCCTTTGAAGGAATTAACGAAGCTCGGTGTGCGCGCGCGCTCGCTCGCGTGTGCGTGTGTGTGTGCACACGCGTTTCACCCACAAAATATAAGTCAATTCACTTGACGGTCCGTTCTGCGAAGCCCTCTTGAAACATCTCGAGAGAGAGAGAGAGAGAGAGAGACCTGATCAGGCGCCATATCAAACGCAAGGATTTTTTTCTTATTGGATATGAAAACACATTTTTATATATCTATATATATCTATATATATACACACACACACACGCACACATACATATATATAAATATATAAACGCAGTAATTTATACTCATCCAGGAGCCACGATGCAAGCCTGAGCCCTTGTGCAGAGTGCGTTACCGGAGCATGCAGCAGGGCCCGCCCGCCCGCCCGCCCTCTCTTTCTTGCTCTGTCCCCCTCCCACCCCCCCACCCCGGCGCGCTCTCCCCCAGTCAGTCCCTGGACTAATAACAGCCACGGCTTCTGGAGACGGCCGGGGCCTTCCTTCCTTCCTTCCCTCCCTCCCTCCCTCCGTCCGTCCGACGGGAGGCCGCATCCTCTCCTCCTCCTCCTCTGCCAATCGGGGCCTTTCATTTCCTCTCCCCTTCCCTACCCCCCCACGTGGCGCTTGTGCAATTTTAGATTTCCTGGGGGGCGAGAGGCAGAGTTTAAAAACACATTAGGAACCGGCACCTTCATCTCGCAGCTTCTCTGTCTCTGAGCGCGGCTCCTCCGCCATTTTCGATCAACTTAAAATCGCCAAGAGCATGCTGGGACCGGGGGGGGAGGGGAAGGGGGCGTGGCGTCACTTCCGCCCCCGCCCGGACGCTACGTGTGACTCCATGGAAACGCCCAGAGGAGGGGGGGTGGGAGGGGGAAGGCTGTCAACACCGAGACACGTTGGTCAGGCGGGTGTCAGCTTCGCCCGACGGTCGTAATAATCCTCGTCGTAAATAATAATAATAATAATGAGAACAGTAATAACAGTCCTTGCATTTTGATATCGCGCTTTTCACGTCTTCTCGACGTCTCAAAGCGACGTCTCACAGAATAATAATAATGATAATAACAGTCCTCGCATTTGATATAGCGCTGTTCACGTCGGGAGGACGTCCCAAAGCGCTTCACAGAACGCACTGTGAAGTGAATTGACTCGTCTACTTGCCGGCGAAACGCGGCAGCCAATCGCCCCCAGCGGCGTCCCACCAACAGTCGTGGGTTGAAAAATGACCGATTTATTACTGTTTTTGTTTTTTGGAGGGATTATTTTCAGGCGTGTGGAGTAAGGAAACTTGCCCAAGGTTTCGCCCCGCCGGGAATCGAAACCGGGTGTCTCGCTTGCAAGGCGAGTGCTCTGACCACTGAGCTACAGGACGCCACTCATATCATCGTCGTCATCATCATAATCCTTGCACTTGATTTGACGCCTCATCACGTCTTCTTCGAGACGTCGCAAAGCGCTTCACACAGCGTATACTGTAAAGGGAGTTGACCGGGGGGGCGGGTGGGGGGGGGTTATTTTGCGGGCGGAACGTGTAACGCAAGCTATTCGTTGGTCACACAGGTACGAAAACCCGTCTCCGGGTAACCGAACCATTCGTTGCCAAACTCCCTCGCTCCGCCAGGTTATGGGCGTTGGCCTGTATCGGGAATGGAGTACCACTCTCTTCCCTATTCCCCCCCCCCCACCAACCTGGCTGCTCCCTCCGCTCAGTGAGCTTCGGCCTGTTTCGCATCCCCCGCCTCGCCTGCCCCAGCATTGGCAGGCGGGCCTTCACCCTCTCTGCCCCCACCCTCTGGAACTCCGTCCCACAGTCCCTCAGCCTCGCCCTCCTCCCTTGCCTCCATTGAGACCCATCTCAAGACCCTCCTCTTTGACGGTGCCTTCGGTCACCCTCCTCACCTAACCATCTCTGCCCTCCACCCTTCCTGATTCCAACCACAAGCTCGGGTGCGGATCCCTGACTGTCCATTGCCTTGGGACGTCCTCCTGATGTGAAAGGCCCTATACAAGTGTAATTTGTTGTTGTTCTCCCTCCTCCCTGCCAGAACCAAATGCAAGGATTATTATTATTATTATAGTGCCAGAAAGCATGGCCACTTATGTCCACCTATGTTCAGTTACAGTTCTATAGGTTCTGGGGCCTCTCCAGTATCTCACCCAAGTCGATAATCCAGTTCATTTCGGTTTGGATACTCTTAAGCGTGGTGATGGTTCTACACATGTCTCAAGACACCTTGCTGACCAAAATAAACCCATATATGATTCTGGACAATGAATGCCAATGGGGCAAATGACCATCTATGCCTGATCCTATCATTTGAAGGCATTGATGAACGGGAAGCCATTTTGAATGTTTCTTTCCCTAGCCCAGGAACACTGGACATTTGTAGTGACTCCCACTTTGCTATCGCACATGAGATCGACTAATTTAGCATTGAATGGGTATCAAGTCTGTAACTTTTCAAATGTATATGTGTCAGTGCCACATCATGCATTTTTTAAGTAGAACTCCACTATTTTATTAACAGTTTAGATGAGATTGGGAGCTCACTGTGCGAAAATCATGTGAGCACATCTGCATACTGCTACAGTATACTATTATGGAACATGTCGGTACACAAATAACCTACACCACCAGAAGTAAATAGCAAGTGGGGTGATTTCCAACTTACTTTAAAAGACTAAGATTGACAAGAACCCAATTTCAGAGGTGCCTTTTGTGTTCTGCGTTGTCAATGAAGGCTACCTCTTTAAGAGCCATTCTTCACAATTCAACGTTGTATCATTTGATTCAGTTGGTAGAGCTTGTCTCTGGGTCAAATGTGATCAAACCCCACATTGAAATTTGAACTCATTCTCAAGGCTGACACTCCAGCACAGTATTAGGTGGATGTTACATTGCTGGAGGTGTAATTTTTCAGATGAGATATTAAACCAAGGTTCTATTTACCTGTTCAAGTAGACGGTAAATATTCCTTAACATTATTGAAGACCAACTACGGATTAATCGGTCATTTATCTCATGGCTGTTTGTGAGCCTTTGATGGCTCAAATGGCTGCCGTACTGAGAGTAAGTAATTAGCTTTGAAGTGTTTTTGACATTTTTGATGTGATAGAAGCATCATAAAAATGCAAGTTCTTACTTATAATGTCAATAACTATTAAAAAAATTCAAAAATACAAGTTTTCTTACAATATGGTTTAGTTATTTCAATGGGGGAAGCAGTACAATTATGGATTTTATGCATGATATCCCAATGCATCTGGATACATCAGTCTTTTGATTTTGACATTTCTTATAGCTAACATACTGAACAACACTTTTAAGAACATTTAGTCCTCCCATATGCTTTTTTGTTTACGACTATGTAAACGTTTTTTTGTTGCTTGATTTGGATTCAAAGTTGATTTATACTGAGTGTGACGCATTTCTCGATCATAGTCCATTGTATTCTTGTTGCTGTAGTTTTCGGTTCTACTAAACAATGGAGTACATCTTTTCTTTTTGTCATTATACAGTATCTTTTCTTTTCTATTCTGTACAAATCCTTCGTGTTTCCTCTTTGGGACAAACTTTAAAGCCTCTTCCCATCTACCAGTGTCCTTCATGGACAACATAATGTTGATCATTTGATTCAAGGTGAGATTTTTCGCACCAATTTCCCACTTCAAATACTCATCCAATGGAAGTCGTTCAGTTGCCAAATTCAAACGCTTTGCATTTGCAAGTGACAATCCAGTCTGAATTGACCTGTCAACAATTGATCCAATAATATAAATTTTATCATGGTCAAAAGTTTTCATTACACGTGGGGAATCCGCAGTCAAATACACAAGCTTGTTTCGAGGGAAAATATCGATGTATGACTTTTCAGTTACAGTTATTAAGAGTTTATCCCAGGTAGCTCCATAACGCTTTAGTAACTCCTTATGATACGATCCTCCTGGACTTATGTTACAGAAGTGCAAGTGAAATGGTTCTAAAGATCTTCTGTTCCACCCCTCACACTCTATCAATTGAGACACAGTGTTCACCAATTCTCGATTGCCCATCTGTTTGTCATAGCTCATATCAAACACTAGTGGCTGGCCATGTATCATAGATTGAGCTGCTCTCCAGTTATGGAGCACGTTAAATGATCGTTGCCAGAATTGTAAGAAAAAAGAATTCTTCATTTCTTGTTCTTCCTCACTGTCTCCTGCCTTTTCCAGCTGGTCTGCTCGATCCTGCCTTAATTTTTCTTTCTTTATCTTTGCATTTTTTTTAATGCCTTCTTTGATCGATAGGAATTTCAGGTACTTTTTCTTTGAGGATTTTGTAGGTAGTTCTTCGAAGTTTTTCAGATGTTCTTCGGTCATATTCTCCGGCACTTGCTTCCCTGCTAGCCGCCACATTTCAACAAGTTCTCTTGTGGCAGCTAGGGGAGAGTCCTCAAGATTTTCTGAGGTGGATGGTTGAATCTCTTCTACTACATTTTCTCTCATGACAGTCTTCCAGCTATCTAAATCCAATTTATCAGTACTGACATTTCTTTCTTCATTCTTCAAGTATGGTGTGAAAAACAGTGTCCTACAGAGTGGTCGTGAACGGAAAACTGACAAACCCATCTTGATCTTCACTCCAGTCTTTATCCGCAAACTGTAACACCTGTTAAAGCTTTGCAGTATCTTTGCACTATGAAGCCACATTTTTGTTCTCAAATTGCAAATTTTCAAACCTAAGTGATCTCCTCTAATGTCACAAGAATTCGGGGGAAACTTCAATCCTGAAAATTAAATAAAACATTAAAAGATTATTACAATATTCTTGCCAAATAAAAAAGGCCCCCTCTCCAATCTTACTCAAAATCTTTCACACCAAATTTAGGATACAATAGTTTTTATAATAATACATTTTTAAAAATATTTTTTAGCTCTTCTTTGTTAACCCTACATATTCCCAACATCTAACTTAATCTCTCTAAATCTGAAATACACATTTCCTATCATACTATTTCCATAAGTTATGTAAAATGTATTGCATTAATGAACATTTAAATCAAATTTTAGAATAAAGCAACCAAAATACAAACCTTTCTAAATTCATCACCATATGCACTACTTAATACAGACCTTGACACTGTAATTCAGTCAACTGGATCCAATGTCACATCCCCACATTATAATGAAGCAAGCAAAATGGCTGTTAAAATTACTTATTTTGCGTTGTTGAAAGGTGTAAGGACTTCCAACAGTAAAAAAGGGCAACTTTCAAGTCGTTGAGTTGCTGTGTCATTTTATGCTCACTGTACATGCATACGATGTGCAGAAAATATCCTTGGTGTTATTCTCTTTAAGTAATGTCAGCAATGCTTCCTTGAAATGTACAGCACAGAAGGCCACTTGGCCCATTGTGTCAAATAACCCACGTGCAAGGTACCAGGAAGTGACATTAGCAATATTTTCTGCACAACCACAGCACTCAGAAAGTGATTCCAACCTGATGATAACTTGCTCATTTTTTAGCACGCATGAAACTGGCTGGCTCTCGCACTGAAGCAAACAGCAAATCGCTGGTACACCCTATTTGTAAGCGAATCTCCTTACCCGTTCTTTAGATGAGATGTTAAACCAAATTCCATCTACCCGTTCATGTGGACTTTAAAGATCCCATGACACTATTCAAAAAAGAGAAGTGAGTTTTCCTGGTGTTCTGGCCAACAATCCCCCAAATAAAATTGGTCATTCACTCCATGGCTGTTTACCGAACATTCCTGTGCACAAACTGGCTGCCACATGCACCCACAGTCACTTCACAAACACAGTCACTTCACTTTACAAATAAATGCTGTGAAGCCTTTGCAACTGCCCCTGACATGAAAGGTGCTGTACCAAATCCTGATTTTTTTTGTCAGCTGGTAAACATGTGGAAAAACACATCACCAAAGTTAGGAGTATTCAAACCAGCCAGTTTCACCTATGCAGGCCACCTACACATGAAAAGTTCCATGTCTGGAATAGAATGTGCACTTCCCCCTGAAAGTACACACCCTGCTTACCACGGAGACCTGTAGCTCAGTGGTTAGAGCGCTCGCCTCGCAAGTGAGAGACCTGGATTTGATTCCCGGCAGGGCGAAATGTTGGACAAGTTTCTTTACTCCACACGCCTCTGTTTACCTAGAAAAAAGTAGGAACCCGGTTGTTAGTCGATTGGTGGATCACTTTTCTAGGGGTAATAATTCCTTTCAAAAAAAATTGTTGACTTCAACCCACGACTGTTTGTGGGGCACTGCTATGCCCAATTGGCTGCCGCGTTTCACCTGCAAAATCTAGTCAATTCACTTTACAGCATATTCCGTGAAGTGCTTTGAGACGTCTCCCGCACCCAGCCCCTGCACCGTCTCGTGCGGTGTTCCTCAGGACTCTTCTCAGTCTCCTTCTCTTCTGTGATCTCTCCTGTTCTCTCACTCCTACACCATCCCTCCCCCATACTCGGGCCCTGACACCTGACTGTTCAGCGCTTTGGGATGTCCTCCCGACGTGAAAGGCGCTCTATAAATGTAATTTTGTTGTGGTTGTTGTTGTCTCGAAGACTTAATAAGGCCCTATATCAAATGCCAAGGATTATTATTACAACAACAAGATTACATTTCTATAGCACCTTTCAATTCGGGAGGACGTCCCAAGACACTGGACAGAGTACAGCATTTCAGACCCGAGCTGGGGTTGGGGGGTGTAAGGGAGGGGAGAGGGAGTGGCCGATGGCGTTGTCAAAGAGGAGGATCTTGAGGCGGGACCTGAAGGAAGCTAAGGAGGGGGCGATGCGGAGTGACTGGGATTCCAGAGGTTGAGCAAGTTGGTAGGGGGCTAGATCGCAGAAGTAGGGTGGGGTGAGGCCATGGAGGGGTTTGTATGTCAGGACTAAGATTTTGAACTGGATCCTCTGAAGGATAGGGAGCCAGTGGAGTCGGGCGAGAATGGGGGAGGTGGGGTCACGTAGTTTGGTGCGGGAGAGTTCTGGATTATCTGCAGCCTGTGGAGGGAGGAGTTGGGAAGGCCAACAAACAGGGTGTTTGCATAGTCGAGCCTGGAAGTGATGAAGGCATGAAAAAGAGTTTCAGCGGCCTGAGGGGTGAGATAGTGGCGGAGTTGGGCGATGAGAATTTAGATTAAAGCTACCAAACTGTTCATCTGAAATTCTCCCAACAAAATTTTTGAAGACTTGTTATTCCAGCAATACAGCATGTTAAGTCTATACATCAGGTGCATACAATTTAGTGTGTGGCAATTTGAGGAGTAAATCAGTAGTAGGATGCTGCTTTGCCGTGATGGGGAAAGATATTCCAGATTTACACAAGTTATTTTAGATAAAGATAGGTATTAAACTTACCATTTGTCCATAAGAAATGGTTTATCTTATAATAATCTAGAGCCTTATGATGTTGAAACATCTCACAAAGAGCTTTACAGAATTTATGGTGTGACTGTAAATTGTAGGTGAATGTAGCAACTCATTTGGGCACAGCACTGTCCCACCATCAGCCAGTTTTATCTATATGGTTAGTTATTGTACAGCTAAACTGTAAACTTTAAAGTTGAAGTACATAATTAATCTCAAATGATTTCCAGAGTGCATTTATTAAATAAGTATATTACACAACCCTTATTGAAATGAACATTTAATAATAAGGATTTGTAAACAAACAACTCACTTGCAGTATTTACTTTTAACAAATCACATAGAGGCAGTAAATACAATAGTAATGTGTAGTAAGGTTTCCAGTTTTACTCATTTTGCTAGACTCTTAATTTTAACCTGATCACCAACTGACTTCCAAATTGCAAACAAAATTATATTTAGGAATTAGTTTGTGACTACAGACAAAATATTTATGCAGGAATAACTCACTAAATACAGCAAACCAAAACATTTTTTTTACACACTAGCTACATTTGTGCAGAAGCTCGAAAAGAGGATGATCTCATAAAGAATAATCTTGAAGATACTATGGTTTATTTCAAAGCAGTATTTTGTTTATGCTCACTGTTGCGATGGAGTCAATGTTTAATAAACAAAGGATTGGTTGCTGGAAGTATTTTACTCATCTAATCCTGACACAGCGATGGGGTTCACATGTGAAATAGAGAATGTAATAGTTGTTTTTTTAAATCCCATTATTTGCATTCTACAGTTCTGTTAATCAATAAACCAGATTGCCTCCAGGACTCTCTTCCATCAATTTATACGAATAACAAAAATGTATTTTTCCCTCTGTTTTAAGAAATAAAATACTTAACAATCTTAGCATTTGACTTCACATCATTCAAAACATTTCACAAGATTTACTTATTTTGCAGATGAACATGGCAGCTAATTTGCAAACAAAGTCCCACTACATCTGTGAAGTGAATGACATATTTGAAGGTTTGTTGGTGAGGACAGCAGGAGGTAATCACTTCTTTTTCAATAGTGCCGTGGGATTTTTAAACTTTCACCTGAATAGAATGATAATACAGTGCTCCCCCAGCATTTTACTGGATTACCAGCATGTTAACTCTCAAAAGTGCCGACGTGGGGCTTGAACCCACAACCTTTTGACTCAGAACTGAGTGTTACTAACTGAACCAGAGTGACACCCTAAAAAAAACTTCCAAAAAAATGGAATATTCTGCCTCAAACCCAGCTAGGAATACAGCCAGCAATAGCACTTTGAATACAGTTTAAGAACACAAGTTCTATTTCCCCCCAAACAAATTCTAAGAGGAAGGACCTTGGGAAATCATTACATTTTCTGGGACAGGGCACAGCAGAGATCTCAATCGTGCTTCTTTTGGTTAACCAGCTGACACTTGCAGAAGCTGATCCCTATATGCTTAAGAGCATCAAAACCAGACAGAATTCCACATGTGCTTCTGCAAGAACGATCTGGGAAATTAGACCTTTAATCATATTAAATAACTTAATACCCTTCTATTCCTACTCTTTGGGGTCAGAATCATAAGCTACTCCAATTTCTAGCCATAGAGAAAGTCACCCACCAATATGCCTGATTGGAGTGTTCAGGAGATGCACAAGGGCTGAAAAACAAATACTTCTTCAGACGTGATAAGGTTCTACACCAAATAGCCAAATACAAGGTTTATTGTTATTACTTCTTGGGCAACACAACAAAGAGGATCAGATCTCAATATAAACTCAGTCTTGGGTCCACAGTTAACTGAATGTTCCAGTTTCACCAATGTTTAATGTTCCTCCACTGAAATCTCATTTTCCATTCTCAAGGAATTCAGCTCATTGACCTTAGTTTTCTTGTGTTCAACAGTTTACTTGAACTCCTTGTGACAATTGGCACATGGGTGAATTGTTCAGTTTTTTTCCCTTTTAAAGCTTTCTTTATGTACTTGAAAATTGAGTGAAAACAGATGGAAGGGGCTGAATCATGGTGTTCTGTGCCTGCAGAAACTTGTGGGCAGTTCATCCTCATTGAGGTAACAGGCTTGTCGAGAGGCATGGAGCTCAACACCCAGTTGCAACAAGTTTTTCTAATCCATTCTTGACTAGATTTTGGAACATTTTGGTGCCACACATCATGCACAGAGTTTATAAAAGCCACAGCATGCACTTTCCTCATTACTTCTTGACTGCGCTCATTCAATAGGTTAACAAATGCTAATCCACCGTAACCGTGGGCTATAAAAGCTACATTCTTAGCTGCAGACTTAGAAATAAAGTGGTCCCAGGTGTAGATAGTGTGCTGTTCAGCACTTTCAACACCTCTTTTTGGCATTTGTTGAATCACTTTTTCAAGCTGCACTTTGCATTCGGTTTGATCAGAATCACAGACATCATCCTTTTTCTCTCTTGGGTCACTATCATTTTTTCCCTTAATAACTAAAAAATTATCATTAGGATTTAATACAATTACATCAAAATGCTCATGTTGTGCTTTCTTGATAAAAGGAATTTGAGAGCCACTGTTCAAACAATCATGCAGAATCAATTGCTGGGACCACTCACCAGCCCGAATTACTCCACGATCTTGAAGCAAAACAATTAAGTTAGAAGGGTTTGTCAAAGCTCCTTCACTCATATAACAGAAACTCTTAGGCTCATCCATTGAAGCATCTACAGGAACACAGACTCGTTTTAGTTGACATTCTTCCTCCAGGAGTTCATATATATATTCAGCAAGGATTGCCCCCAAATCATTGTACCACTGGTGGCTCAATTTGTTTCCAATAATATGTTGTTTGAAAACAAAGGTTTGTTAGTTTCTCTGTGCCTCAGCTGTCCTTCTTCATTGAAACTATAGTTAAATTTCTTCAATCGTTCCAAAGGGTTTAGCTTTCCAGGAACTTTTGGTTCGACCATTTTCACTTAGATTGTTCTGAAAATGAACTAAGGACTGTTCAAGTAATAAATTGAAGAGATTTTTAAGATTCTATATTAAGACTGAAATAATCAAAATTATATACACAGAGCACTTCAATGTGCACCTATTCTTTCTCTCTCTTTCAAGAATATATTAAATGCCCACCACCCCCTTTATTTGTCCTGTTAACCTTTGTGATTTGTTAAAAGTAGGTTAATTGTA